>NC_090440.1:1707678630-1708321963 GCF_031143425.1 Pleurodeles waltl
ACACCCTAGTTTTGACCGAGCCATACGCAAATCAGTGTTGACCCTTCTCCCCATTTTCAGCATTCTATCCATCAGCTTTTTGTGTTGCTGTAGTTGCCATAACTGGGAAGGGTATGACCAGATGTGGATCCTGTGCTCACTGTGCCACTGGATCCAAGCTAGCGTGTCTAATGAGGGGTAATACCCTGAAACTGGCCCCAGGATGCTTGTTTCCAGTCCAAGGAGGACCTGACCTGGAAGTTCGGCCTGGACTGTTCCCATGGGGAACAGGGTCAAGGCTGATTTACATATGGCTTGGTCCAAATTGGGGTGGCATGGTGAGCACAACATGATGAATTTAACCCAGATCTGTGACGGGGTGAATATTTGACACTGTTCAGCATCCCGTCCATCATATTTTGTGTGACACATATTTTTGTTGTTTGAATTGACTGCTTGCCTGAGACTTTAATAATCAGTTGGCACTGGACAGGGCATGGTGGGAGTCTCTGTTTTAAAATGCACTGTGCTTGGTGCATAAGACATTCAACTTGATGCAATGCCACTGAGTGCCAGTGAAAAAGATTTAAAGTCTGGAATTGATCATGAGTTTGCAAAATGCTAAATATACTCCCTGTGTTTTATAAAGCTGGGAATGTTTGATTGTATGCAAAAACTGTTCCAGAAAAAGACGTTTTTTTGTAATATATATATATCGATATATATATATATATATATATATATATATATACACACACACACATATATATATATATATATATATACACACACACACACATATATATATATATATATATATATATATATATATATATATTCACTATAGCAATGCTCACAGCTGGGCTCCTGGAGGCCCGAGAGAGGTGGTGCGTAGAGAACCGGCAGAGCACTCCGGTTAAAAATAGAAACAATGAAGAAGCTTCCAAGGAAGAACGCACACTCGGGAAATCCCAGAACTCAAATAGAGTAATTTATTTCACACACCACATATATATATTCTAAGTAACCTTTTTTCATGAGAGAAGTCAATGGTGAAAAGTGGTATTCTGCAGGAACTGTTTTCTGAAAATTCTACTTTTGCAGGATTTCTATCCCACAAATTCTCCTGTAAAATTTTGCCGCCTTAACCAAGCTTACACATTTAAAAAAAAAAAAATTACAACTTCAGACAATGTTAAATGTGTCTGGGTCGTGCTTGTTAAGTTGCATGTTATGATACTGAGCACAAAATTCTATGCTGTAACATATAGTACCCAACACAAGTGGGGCACCCTGTAATTCCTAGAGCAAGGGTATTATTATCATTCACACAAAATGTTTTGCCAGGAAGAAATATTTTTAACAAAACTGCAATAGCAAGACATGAAAAATATATTGACCTAACATATGAGTCAATTATCACCTTTCAAGAAATAACATATTCCATATTACAAAATACTGTATTTCTCAGAAAGAAGAAAAAAAGAACAAAGGTGTTCCAAGTGAGCAAGTGACAATCAGTGAACCATGACACAAAATGTGTATATACAAAATATACAAAGTCTGTAATACACCAGGCGCCCAATCCTCCTCTGATGACTAGATTACTGGAAGCCTCTTATTTAATGGCTTCAGCACTCCATTGTAGTGCAAGTTTTTCCTGTCTCCCCTCGTTTACTACTCTTCCCATGCATCCCTGCCCCCATCCTCTACTTTTATGTTTTTCTCCCCATTTGCCCCTCTGATGTTTCTCGTCCCTATATGCCCCATATTTATTATTTTTTTCCATTCAATCCTCCACGACTTACCACTAGTAATGTAGTGCAAAATGATGGGGCCACCTGTAGAATGTGATGAGCGGATGCTGTAGTTCCCATATCCCACAAATATTCATTGGTCTAGAGCTGGATGCCCCCGCCCCCCAAAAGGTTGGATGGGGCCCTGAAGGATTGAGGTCTGCCCTGCACAGCAGGGGCTGCAGGGCTTGTGTTATGCCCCTGTTTACCACTCTAAACATACGTCCACGTCTTGAAACAGTAAATAATTAAAAAAAAAAAAAAATGGCCACAATAGCGTTACCACAGAAAGGTGATCCTGATGCGACCAGCCACTTTGGCTTTTTTGTTTTTGTAGGTGCTGTGTATCATTGACAATAACCTTTTTTTGGCAATGCTGTTCAAGCAGCCGGAACGCACATTGGAAATGCCAAAATGTCATCAATTGCCTCTCTTAGGCAAGACCTATTGATTTTACCAGAGTGTGTTTTGGATTGAAGACTAGTCTTGCTACTCAGCTCTACACTCTCTGCAGTCTCTCCGCCAGATGATTTGGGATGCCTGTGTATACCCCATTGCAATATTCTGGCATGACATTATTAGTGATCTGGCTAGCTCCATCCAATATTTTATCTGCAAAAGAGTTAGTACATGCATCTGGAAATTGGTCAATTAGACTACTACTACAGGTGTAGCAGAATGTAAACTATGAGTCAAATATAATGTCAGATGTCAGTATCAGTACAGGAAATCTCTCCAGGAATACCGGCCATTCCGTTCTCATTTCTGAAACATGATTTTTTGGGATGATTTGTGTACATCTGCATCTCCAGTTGAAAGAGTTTAATAACTTGGGCTAGTGGGTACATGTGGTTGTTGAAAAGGAAGAGAAACAGCAAAGATCCGGATCTGGCTTCCTACAAGTTCTGATACTGAGAGACCCCCTCCCTCCCCCAAAGTGGGTACAAATATGACAAAGCTGCAAGAAGAGCAAGGTTTCTTGGGTTGGGTTGTAGATAGGGAAATTAAGCCAGCAAATGCGCATTGGCAAAGACAATAGGTCTCGCTGTTGCTAACAAGCACCAACCTATTGACTTTGCTAATGTTTTTTTTTTCTTTTGGTGGCTTACGAGTATATGCACTCATGCACAGTGGCCATCCTACAATGGTTTTTATAATGTTTTTGAAAATCCATTTCAAGATGGCCACCTTGAATGCATGTGCGTACAAAACATCCATTGTGTAGCTGAAAACCATCCCAAAATTCGTCACCAGACAGATGCTGTGCTGTTGTTGTACTGGAGCAACAGTTGCTATGCTAGAGTACCCATCTTGCTGTCCTGAAACTACCTAGTACTGTGGGGAATCGCCGCTACGTTCCAGAGGTCACTGCCCATCAATGGAAATCCCTCTCTTTCTGCAGGGACCGTCTAATGCAATGGAGGATGTATGTGTTGAGTGTAGCCCCACCATGCTTCACCGCTTACTGTGTTACAATACATGAGTCCTGTGTTATGCATCCTAGCCCCCTGCCTCCCAGCTGTAGTACAAAAAGAGCCACTTGATGTGGTGGAATAGCCCTTTGTTTGCTTGAATAGCTCTTTTCTGTGTTTGAATTTCACCTGTTGTGCTGGAAGACCCCCCCTGTTGTGTTGAACAAGCCCCTGGGTGTCTTTGAATAATATCTTGTTGTGCTTGAGTAGCCCTTGTGACCAGCCCTTTGCTGCGCTTGAATGGGTCCTTGCCGCGATTGAATGACTCTTGCTGTCCTCTAGTGCCACTTGTTGTGCCAAAACAGGCCTTTCCTACACTTCAATACACCCATTATGCACTAGCATAGCCCATTATTGTGTTTAAGTAGCCCCTTACTGCCCCTAAATAGTCTCTTGTTGCTATAGATCTATGATGTGCTAGTGCAGTCCCTTGCCCATTCTGTTCCTGAGTTTGCACTTGCTGTGACAGACTATCTCATTCTAGGTAAATCACCTTGTGCTCTGGTTGAGTAGTTCGTGCTTGGAATGCCCTTTTTGTGCTTGAATAGCCTCTTGCTTTGGGCAGATATGCCCTTGCTCTGCTTTCCCCTTGCTTTGGCCAAATATCCCTTGCTGTGAATGACTACCCTTTTTTGTGTTTGAATAGGCCATTGTTTTGCTGAAAAAACCCGTTGCTGCGCTTGTATAATCCCCTGCTGTTCTGGTATCGTTCGTGCCTGAATAGCTCTTATTGTGAATAAATGATCCTTTCTTGTTCTTTAATAGCTATGTACTGCCCTTGAATGGACACTTGCTGTGTTTGAATAGTCTTGTTGTGCTTGGCTAAACCCTTACTGTGCTACAGTAAGCCCATAAGGCAGCTGAATAGCCTGTGCTTGAATGGTCCCTTGCTGTGTTTGAATGCCTTCTTGCTGTGCTTGAATGGCCCTTTGCTGGGCTTGAATGTCCACTTGCTGAGCTTGAAAGGCCACTTGCTATGCTTGAATATTCTCTTGGTGTGCTTAAATGTCCACTTGCTGTGCTTAGCTAAACCCTTACTGTGCCACAGTAACCCCTCGAGGCAGCGGAATAGTCTGTACTTTAATGGCCACTTGCTGTGCTTGAATGCTTCCCCGCTGTGCCTAAATGTCCCCTTACTGTGATTGAATAGCCTTTTGCTGTATTTGAATGGCCCCTTGCTGTGCTTGAATATTCTCTTGCTGTGCTGGAATGTTCACTTGCTGTGCTTGAATTGTCTTGTTCTGCTTGGCTAAACTCTTACTGTGCCACAGTAACGCCTCGAGGCAGCTGAATAGCCTGTGCTGGAATGTCTCATTGCTGTACTTGATTGGCCCTTTGCTGTGCTTGAATGTCCACTTGGTGAGCTTGAATGTCCACTTGCTGAGCTTGAAAGGCCACTTGCTATACTTGAATATTCTCTTGATGTGCTTGAATGTCCACTTGCTGTGCTTGGCTAAACCCTTTTTGTGCCACAGTAACCTCTAGCTGTAGCTGAATAGCCTGTGCTTACAAGGTCTCTTGCTGTGCTTGAGTGCTTCCTTGCTGTGCTGGAATGGCCCCTTGCTGTGCTTGAATGGCCTTTTGCTGCATTTGAATGGCCTTTTGCTGTGCTTGAATATTCTCTTTCTGTGCTTGAATGTCCACTTGCTGTGCTTGAAAGGCCACTTGCTATGCTTGAATATTCACTTGCTGTGCTTAAATGGACCCTTCCTGCGCGGAAATGGCCACTTGCTGTGCATCAATGGCTACTTGCTGTGTAGGTGGCTACTTGCTGTGCATAGATATTCTTTTGCCTTGCTTGAATTGTCACTTACTGTGCTTAAATGCCCTCTTGCTGTGCTTGAATATTTTCATGCTGTGCTTGAATGGCCACTTGCTTTGCTTGGAAACTCTCTTGTTGCTGTAGAATGCCCCCTTGCTGTGCTTGAATGGCCACTTGCTGTGCTTGAATATTCACTTGCTGTGTGTGAGTGACCCCTTGCTGTGCTGAAATGGCCACTTGTTGTGCTTGAATATTTTCTTGCTGTGCTGTGCTTGAATGACCACTTGCTGTGCTTGAATGGTCACTTGCTAAATTTGAAAATTCACTTGTGTGTGAGTGGTCCCTTGCTGTGCTTGAATTGCCACTTGCTGTGCATGAATGGCTACTTGCTGTGCTTGGGTGGCTACTTGCTGTGCATAGATATTCTTTTGCTGTGCTTCAGTTGTCACTTACTGTTCTTAAATACCCCCTTGCTGTGTTTGAATGCCCACTTGCTGTGCTTCAATATCCTCTTACTGTATTTGAATGCCCACTTGCTGTGCTTGAATATTTTCTTGCTGTGCTTGAATGGGCACTTGCTTTGCTTTAATATTCTCTTGTTGCATTAGAATGGCCCCTTGCTGTGCTTGAATAGCCGCTTGCTGTGCTTGAATATTCACTTGCTGTGTGTAAGTGGCCCCTTACTGTGCTAAAATGGCCACTTCTTGTGCTTGAATATTTCTTGTTGTGCTTGAGTGACCACTTGTTGTGCTTGAATGGTCACTTGCTAAACTTGAAAATTCACTTGCTGTGTGTGTGTGGTCCCTTGCTGTGCCTGAATTGCCGCTTGCTGTGCATGAATGGCTACTTGCTGTGCTTGGGTGGCTACTTGCTGTGTTTCAGTTGTCACTTACTGTTCTTAAATACCCCGTTACTGTGTTTGAATGCCCACTTGCTGTGCTTGAATATTCTGTTACTGCATTTGAATGCCCACTTGCTGTGCTTGAATAATTTCTTGCTGTGCTTGAATGGCAACTTACTTTGGCTGTATATTCTTTTGTTGCGTTAGAATGGCCCCTTGCTGTGCTTGAATAGCCACTTGCTGTGCTTGAATATTCACTTGCTCTGTGTAAGTGGCCACTTGCTGTGCTTAAATGGCCACTTGCTGTGCTTGAATATTTTCTTGCTGTGCTTGACTTACTACTTGCTGTGCTTGAATGGTCACTTGCTAAACTTGAATATTCACTTGCTGTGCTTGAGTGGTCCCTTGCTGTGCTTGAATGGCCACTTGCTGTGCATGAATGGCTACTTGCTGTGCGTGGATGGATACCTGCTGTGCATAGATATTCTTTTGCTGTGCTTCAATTGTCACTTACTGTGCTTGAATGCTCTCTTGCTGTTTGAATGCCCACGTGCTGTGCTTGAATATTCTCCTTACTGTATTTGAATGGCCACTTGCTGTGCTTAAATATTTTGTTGGTGTGCTTAAATGGCCACCAGCTGTGCTTTAATATTCTCTTGTTGCGTTAGAATGGCCTATTGCTGTGCTTGAATAGCCACTTGCTGTGCTTGAATATTCACTTGCTCTGTGTAAGTGGCCCCTTGCTGTGCTTAAATGGACACTTGCTGACTTGAATATTTCCTTGCTGTGCTTGAACGACCACTTGCTGTGCTTGAATATTAACTTGCTGTGTGTGATTGGTCCCTTGCTGTGCTTAAATGAGCACTTGCTGTACTTTAGTATTCGTCTGCAGTCCTGAAATAGCCAACTCTCTGTTCTTCAAGTTCTCAGTACAGCTCCTGCTGCACACATGTGGGATGTGCTGAGACCAAGGGCTGCGGGATCGCATGCTCCAGGTAATCAAATAAATACAGGCTCGGGGCGCCCCTGACAGAAATATGAGTCTGGGCCAAAGCCCAGATGCTCCCAACGACCGTTAAAAGCCGTTAATTTAGTCTGAGTCTGCTCCTGTTTTGTGTGTCTGAATTCCGACCTGCTTTGGATTTCACCTATAATTCTACTCAATGTATGGCCCCACTCTCACCTCCCACCTCCCTAATACGCAGAGAGACACTTGCAGGGTTCGGGGAGGAGGGGCAGGAAGGCGGCTATGTAGTGCTTAGAGGCTTGGCCATCACTAATGCAGCAGGTACAGTGACGCAGGGCCCACCGATGAGAGGAGCCAAAGGAACCACAACTTGGATGTGTTGGACTAGACAAAACCTGGGTAGTGGAGCAATTTCCCTTGATTGTTTTGGGCCTGTCAGCTTTGCAACTAAGCAAATACGTTTAACATTTCGAGCTGCTGCAAAAAAAGCAAAAAAAGGGAGCTCATTAGCTGGTTCCGTAACAGAGTGGCAGTGAGGTGGAATACGGTGGTAAGGAGAGAGGGGTTTGAGTGAAAAGGAAGAGAGAACAAGACGTGCTGAGGACGAGAGAGGCAGAAATAGAAAAATCATGGAAATCGTGAACTGCTGTGATAGAATTGTGAAGAAAAAGGGAAAAATGGAGCGCAGGATCCGCGGATGGAATTTTGAGGGCCCTGTAGGGAATGTAGTGTGGGGGAGCAGGCAATAAAGCGATGGATAAGGCGAAAGTAGCAAGAGCAAGGCCTGGTAAGAAAAGGAGAGATAGATAATTGTAGATATAACGGATACTACTACCAGCGGTTCTGTGACTTTCATTTTTGGGTCTTGCATGTAGACAGCCTTAGCTGTTTGTTGTCAATCAAACATCTGTTATCTCTTATGCATTATAATTAAGGTCATCATATTCCAAAATGTACTGTTTTTTCATATAAATACAGACTAAAACAGACGAATGCCATTAAAATCCTTATCCGTATTTATTTTCAAATATTGATAACAACAGAAAGTAACTGTTAAAAGATTCTCAATGCTGTCAGCAAGGAAAGCCACGTCAAAAGTTGTGTAGATTGAGAGAGAAGGGAAATAAAAATTGAGGTTTTCTAATGAAGCTTAAACATCTGTAGATGAGCACGAGTGTACTACATTGCTCATGTTTTCATATATGTGTGCTAATGTATCATATTAGTACATATAGCATTAAAACGCATCAAGCATTCAAATATAAACGTACATTTATTGGCTAAATAAATGGGGAGTATACAAATTGCTGCTTCATTTTTGTTCGCAAGACCTAAACTAAATATGGGTAATTACAGATAATTAAGCAAACAATAAAAAAGGATAAATTCAGGTGTAAAATGTGAAAAGATAAATACCACAAAACTCAGGGGTCCTAATTGAGATATGCACATATAATACGCTTTGGGACAGCCTCTTACTCTTGTTTGGATAGCTTTCTTTCTTCTATCATTTCTCTAATCATTATTTGATGGAGTCCCTCCTTATTCTTTTTTTGTCACGCTTCCAGAGCATTTCTTCTTTACCTTTTTTTTCTGATTGGATGCCTTGTGTCCTTCCATTGTGTGCAGTCAGGGAACACCTTTTTTCTTCGGAGGCATGTGTTTTCGTGCTATTTCCCTTGTGTGCTGCTTCCCTCCTCAATTTCCCTCTCCCATGGTTTCAGTGTTGCTCAAACCCTTCTTTCACAACGTTCCCATTGCCCTCTGCACCGAAAAAAAGTTATTTTTTTAAATTAAAAACCAAATAAAGAACCCACTCCCATTTTACATATTTTTTTTTGGACAGGGGGGTGGGAGGAGGCTGGCAGTTCAGTTTGTTTCTGGGCCACTTTTTTTCATAACGTGTGCTTTCGTGCACATGCTACTAATTTTATTAATGCTTCTAATTTACCACTCTAAGATAGATGCCTTCCATTTGGAACATAAAAAACACAAAATGGTGACCACCTCATGCTGTATGCACACACAAGCGGGATAACACATGCATGGATACATGTCTGGGGTGCCATAGTGTCATAACATATAAACATGCATGTGTTTCATAATACATGCACACATATACATCTTTGTGCTTTTTTCCTTGATGATGCTCTACATCAGCAAAGAAGATTTTTTTCTTTCTGCAAATGCATAACAGCAGCATTATCAAAGACAACAGGTCTCACGTCTAAAAGGCAACACCATTTTCTTTGTCAATGATTGTTAGTATTGGCATACTCATTATATAGTGCAACAAGGATGTGCTGAAACTATCGGATTGGTATTCCCGAAGTTCGAAATTGGGTAGGAAGCAGAATTACATTTTTACATTTCCAGACCCTATGAAGGAATGTGTCCCTTGCTATGAATCACGTCCCAGTTCATATTTATGTTATCATGTCTCAAAGATCCAATTTGGGGTAAGTTGATACTTAATGTTAAAAACGTTACTTTAGTATTCATTGCATCCAAGCATGCACAATCAACTGCTACAAAAATGAGCAAACGTATGCACAAAGCTCAAAGATCCTTGCAAAATGATGCCAAATCTTGAAGTTTCGAAGTATGAATGTATGTATGTTTGTATGAATGTATGTATTTATGTATGGTCCCATGTATGTAGGGTGCTTATATAGCACAAGCCTAGCTGAAAAGTAGCATTATAATGAAACAAATGGCAAGAGCCCAAAATATGTTTTAAAATCAGTCAAACCCTGTTCAGGGAACCACAGGGTGACATGGGCTACTGGACAACAACAGTGCTCATTAGGGTTGCTTGCCTTCAGTGTCTGTGGTCCATCCTGTTGTGACTCTGCAAATTGTGCCAAGTACATCCCTTTCACGCTTGACTCTCAAGGTAGCGAGGATTGAGCAGTCAAAAGTATAAACGGAAAAGCTTCTCAGAGAAGCAGAGTAGGAGGTAGAGACTCAGAATTCATCAAACAACAGACACAATAATGTTCAGTCCATTGTTTGTCTTATTAAACAAGAAGTACTTTACTCTCAAAGCAAAACAAAATACTATATACTTAATTGGGGGATGTTTTGGGGGGTCAGCTACTGGGTTCTAAAAACTCAACCATGGGCTATAGCAAAGTTATATGGAAATTTTACACCAGACTATCAATCAATCAATCACTTATTAAGCACGCTACTCACCCGATAGGGTCTCAAGGTGCTGGGGGGGGGACTGGGAGGGTTGCTACTGCTCAAATAGCCAAGTCTTGAGTAGTTTCCTGAAGGTCAGGAGGTCCTGGGTCAGACGTAGGTTGACGGGGAGGGAGTTCCAGGATTTGGCGGCGAGGTGGGAGAAGGATCTGCCGCCGGTTGTGGTACGATGGATGCAGGGGAAGGTGGCAAGGTTGGTGGAGGTTGGCAGAGTGGAGCGGGCGAGTGTGTACGTGGAAGCTGAGATGCTCGTTGAGGTAGGCAGGGCCTGCGTCGTGGAGAGCCTTGTGAGCGTGGATGAGGAGTTTGAAAGTGATCCTCTTTTTGATGGGGAACCAGTGTAGGTCTCTGATGTGGGCTGAGATGTGTTCATGGTGTGGGATGTTGAGGATGAGGCGTGCGGAGGCATTCTGAATACGTTGAAGTTTCTCTGGAGCTTGGCCGTTGCTCCCGCATAGAGTGTGTTGCCGTAGTCCAGTCTGCTGCTGACGAGGGCGTGGGTGACCATTCTTCTGGTTTTGATGGGGATCCATCTGAAGGTCTTGCGAAGCATGCGGACGGTGTTGAAACATGAGGATGAGACGGCGTTGACTTGCTGGGTCATGGTGAGCGATGAGTCTAGTATGAAGCCAAGGTTGTGTGCCTGGGTCGTGGGAGTTGGTGCGGTTTCTAGGGAGGCTGGCCACCAGGAGTCGTCCCATGCTGAGCGGTTGGAGCCGAGGATGAGGATCTCAGTCTTATCTGAGTTCAGTTTGAGGCGGCTCATCTCCATCCAGTTGGCGATGGCATGGAGTCCGTTGTGGAGATTGATCTTAGCGGTGGAGGGGTCCTTGGTGAGTGAGAGGATCAGTTGGGTGTCGTCCACGTAGGAGACGATGTTGAGGCCGTGAGATCGGACGATGTTGGCGAGCGGCGCCATGTAGACATTAAAAAGGGTTGGGCTGAGAGAGGATCCTTGGGGGACTCTGCAGCTGGTCTTGGTGGCTCTCGACAGGAACGGAGGGAAGCGGACTCTCTGAGCTCTACCGGAGAGGAAGAATGTGATCCAGTCCAGGGCCTTGTGGCGGATCCTGGCATCATGGATGCGTGCGCAGAGGGTATGGTGACAGACGGTGTCGAAGGCTGCCAAGAGGTCAAGGAGGATGAGGGCTGCGATCCTGATGTCATCGGTTGCGACGATGAGAGTGGGCTCGGTGCTGTGGGTCTTGTGGAAGACGGATTGGAAGATGTCTAGCGTGCTGTTGTTCTACAGGAAGCTCCAGTCCTCCAGTTGGCTGTTGACTATCTTCTCGATGACCTTCGATGGGAAGGGAAGGAGGAAGATGGGCCGGTAGTTTCTGAGATCTTCGGGGTCTGCCTTGGGTTTTTTGAGCAGGGCGTTGACTTCGGCGTGTTTCCAGCTCTCCGGGAAGGTGGCGGTCTCGAAGGAGATGTTGATGATAGCACGGAGTTGGGGGGGCAATGATTTGGCTTGCTTTGTTGAAGACATAGTGAGTGCAGGGATCGGCGGGTGGTCGGTCCAGTGGAGTTCGGTGGTATGGGTGAAGGTGATGTGGCTGCTGGCGGAGAAGATGGGGTAGAGAGTGTGGCCAGCTGAGTGGGTGGGCGTCGTGACGAGTTGTTTGAGACCGAGGTTGGCGAGGTTGTCAATCAAGGTTGAATAGTTGCTGTCGTTGGCGTTCTCTAGGTGAAAATTCAGGTCGCCGAAGAGCATGTAGTCCGTAGAGGTGAGGGCGTGGGCGCTGATTGTGTCAGCGACGGAATCGCAGAACTGTGTTCGGAGGCCTGGGGGTCTGTAGACAAGGATTCCTCTGAGAGTGGTGTTGGCATTGACGTGAATCTGAAGTGTAAGTGTTCGGCGGCATCAATGATGTCATTGGTGTTGGTAGAGATCCTGATGGTGCTCCTGTGGACTATGGCGATTCCTCCTCCCGGTTTGTTGGTGCGGTCTCTGCAGGTAATCTTATAGCCTTCAGGGATGGCTATGGTGATGTCGGGTTCCGAGGAGGGGTTCATTCAGGTTTCGGTGAGGAAGGCGATGTCTGGGGAGGCTGAGGTGAGTAGGTCCCAGAGTTCAACGGCGTGCTTGTGGACAGAGCGGGTGATGAGGAGGATGCAGCTGAGGTGGTTGTGGGTGGAGTTGCTTTGGTGCTTGGTGGCTTGGGTGCAGGTGAAGCTGCACATCCGGCAGGCCAAGGGTCCATGGGTGTGCCTTGGGGTGGCTTGGATGCAGGCAGTGGAGCGGCCTGGGTTGAGCGTGTGGAGTTTGTTGGCCCTGTAGCAGCGTCGAGCGATGTGGGGGTCGTGAGGGCCACGGGGACTGGCGCTGGGCTCGGTCCAGGCGCGGACAGGTGCAGATGGGCTTACCTCTGGTGCGCCTCCAGCACGCCAGTGGCTCTGCCACATAGCAGCCGCCATTAAGAAGCGGAGGTGGTAGGGATGAGCAGCTGGGAGGTGAGGGCGAATGGGGGAGCGAGGGGGGCAGGGCCGCAGGGTCGCTGTGGTGGCAACGAACGGCTCAGAAGAGCCGAAAATGGGCAGGAAGGGGAACGTAAAGCTGCGCAAGCGGAAGCGGGGCTAAAAAGCACCGAAAAATACAGAAAAACACAGAAATGGCAATATTTTTTTTAAAAAGGATACGAGCGGTAACAAAACTCACAGCACTTATGGACCCCACTAGACACCAGGGATGAGGCGCAGGCGGGTGCCTGCGGGTGGTGGAGGACCTCGAACTCGTGGCAGCAGCAAGGGCGGGGTGGAAGGCATGGGCACCGACTGGAGGAGCTGCGAGGCGTGAGGGGCGAGCCCAGACCCTAAAAGCGGGCCTCTAAAGTGGTCATTTATCTCTAGTAGTCATGACCTACAGGCCAGTGGGTGTCCTCTGCAATAGCCATGTTGTCTGGCCTTGTAGCATATCAAGGTCAGGAGCAGAATAAATTCCGCGGGTCAACCTCTTGCTTGAGATTGATGATGTGTCATGTAGTTTGGCACATAAACCATGTAAGGAGGCTAGGCGATCCCTCATAGATCAGGTATGCTCCAACTAGCAAGACTGCTCTTCTGGGCACTCTACACTCCTGGAACACAGCTTCTCCTCCTGAACAGTCTCTACATCTGCAAGGGCGGGTATCCTCTTTTCCTCTCTGAGCAGGAAGGCTGGTTTCTAGGAGCTAGACAGATCCAGTTCCCTCCAGCAAGTTCTGCATACTTCAGATGATGTTGCTTTCCTCTGGGACTCTGGAGCAGACACCCGCCCTAGATACAGTAGCTCTTCGAGCAATCCATGGAGTACTCCCTTACTTAGTCAAGGAGAACTTGGAACTGGGATAAAGTGGAAAGGATTGGGTCCCACCTTTTGTATGTGCTTCCAGACGGGGTATGTTGATCTACACTAATGGGAGCCAGGTTCACCAAATTATTGGGGGGGCCTGGGTCACTCGACCCAAAATTGGTAAGTTTTACAGGTAGGGTGGGAGAGCCTCATGCTTATCCACTTGTAAACTCTAAACAACTGCATCCATTTTAATAGTGGGCAATGCTATTAATTTCAATGCTACATTTTTGCTTCTGCCTCCTTTGCATGCACACTGCCTCCTCAGCTCATACAGTGTCCTTATTGCACTACTCCTGCTCACTGGTGGCATTTGAAAGTAGTAGGGTGTAACACTACACTGAATTCAGCTAAGGAAGTAAGCTAGATTTTCGTTAGAACAGGTCATACGTATGCACATAGGGGCTTTCAGTCAGCTCTTTCCATCCATTTTCTGCACAAGTGTCATTCACATTTTGCTTCCAACTCCCCACAGCATACAGCAAGGGCAATGATTCAGCCCACTTCAGCCATTGGCTCACTTCACTGTGAGTGACCATATATTGTTTGTGCGCACATGCAGCTCCACCTGCAAAAGTATTCCACTTCAGTGCCAGGGCTCTGAGGCCATTCTTTGCTTTTGGTTCTGCTTTCATTTCAGGTTTTTCAATTGTATTTTTGCAATACATCATTTTTTACTTTTTTGGGCAAACAGATGCACCCTACCTTTAGACTGTAACATTTTCGTATTACATACAGTTCTTATTCCTTTTACCCTTTTAGTGCATGTTGCCTTTGTTAACAAACAACACAGCCTTTCTTAGGCCAGACCAATCAGCTTTGTCATTGCTTGTTTTCTAATTTGCCATGACTTGGCACTGTATGTCAGGAATTGCCTCCATTACACCAGGGTCAGCATTTTGTCATCGGTAGCCTCCATATGCCGGGGGTATTCCCCCTCTTGCCAAAAACGACATACAATATGGGAGTTGCAGATTTTTCAATGGGTATACCCTTATGTCACAAATCACATCATACATACCAGAGCAAGCATTCTGCCATAGGAGCCCCCACACAATGGGTGTAGTTTCTGATGGCACGAAATAGCTTCATTACATCAGCACAAGTATTTTGCCTTTCGTGACTCCGTATGCCAAGAATTACCTCCAATATGCCGGACCTGCCTTTTAACCAAGTCTAATGCGCCACAGCAAAATGACAATTGTGCACACCCCATAATCAATAAATTGCCTCGTTATGCCAGTGTTAGCAGCATGCTTGCAAGCATAACACACACACACTCACACAAATACACACACATGTATCCACACACTTTCACACTCTCTAAAGACCACACACAATCTCTCCACACACTTGCATACACTCATACTCACCTGCAAGCACTTATTCTCCCACTTACTCTCTCAGTCACTCACACTTACTCTTACTCTTGCACACTTTTACACACTCTCTCACATGCTCATACATGCACTCATGCCTAACACAATTCATATACTGCCACTCACAAACACTCACACTCCCATTTTTCCAATACATTTGTGTTGTGTTAAACGAGCATACCCTGCTGCTACCTTTGCTATACCTAATTTGCCTGCTTGTAAAGCTTGGTAATACCATTTTGCGTGTAACTATTCAAAAGTGTTATGGGACTGAAATGATGCACTATCATGTAATAAGTGGACAGAGGTAATAATGTTTACTTTTACATTTGGGTGAAGTATTAATAGTATTGGAAATGGACCACTTTGTAAAATTTAAAAACATAGCACCCAAGTCAACTTATATCATGCATGACTCCAGCAGGCATTCCTTTGTTGGTCAGCAACACCTAGGAGGCTTGGTATTCAACCCCTTCTTACAGTGTTAAAAAAAAACTATAAGTTGCAAAAGACAGCATATTGGTGCCTGGACTGGCTGATGGTATCACACAAGACAATGTGCCACTGAGCAACTATATAAAACTTTAAAAACATGAAGTATCAGTTTGTGATTTTCAGCGTTGGCAGTGCTTTATTTGAGTCAGTGGTTTCTAGTGCACGGGACCGGCACTTAATTGTCAACACCAGCACTTATGATGGTCTGTCACATGATGGCATTGTTTGCCTGATTTTGTAATGAGCACAACAGTTGTTTAATAATTTAATATGCATAAAAAATTACTAATACCTACTCTCCGAGCCATTTTATAGCTTTGTGCGGGCTGGAATAGTCTGAACTGTCACACTTGAGTGTAATGGTTAGTAGATGTGTTGGTATTGTCATTGGGAGCTCTGGTAGGGGCAATTGGTGGTACAAATTACCGTAGCCTCCTGACGGGGAGAGTAGCACTTATTGTGCTTTACAAATTAAGCACTGGCTAATGGGAAAACGTTCAAACTCCACTAAAGCACTGGAATTTGCTAAAACATTACTGCCCACCACAATGAGAACCCTGGAGTGGTGTGGGCTTAGCCTATAGTTCCCAGTGGTCATTAACTGCAACCAAACATATTTGAATTTAAAAGATTAAAAGAAAGCCTCACTGCTGGTTTCCAAGAAAAGCTCTGGCTTTGGTGTGGTTTATTGAGACCCCACCTGAAACAGTGCTGGGGCTGTAGCCCTTCTGCCCCACAGAGTTTGGCACCCTTATCTACTCTCCAAAGTCCCGGAACCAGTTTGATCCTGTTAAAACCTGCACTTGACATGCATGCACTTGACATGCACACAGATGCCAGAGCAAGGGTCTAGGTATTACATATTTTCACAGGTGGAGGCTGCAGGAGTCAGACTCCATCTGTGCTAGAGAAAAAGCTCTATTCCATACTATAATAAAAAAACAGTACACTGCCGCCACCGCTTGATTTCAAACCAAGGACATGGAAAGTAGTTCCATGTCCAGCTGGAAGGTAAGTTTAGCATGTCCTTGAAGGCCACAGAACAGATTCTGAACTTCCGAATCGCCATGGCTAGGCCTAGGCATCAGCTTGCATGCCAGATTAGCATGTTAGTTGGGCCAAAGACAAGTCAGAATACCAGTTTCACATGCATTTGAGTCATTCATGGTGGAGGCACGTGTCCGTTTACCATGTATGGGACTTTCCAGCCCAAGACGAAATTTAATGGAAGAGCATGAACAGGGTAGGCAGGGGTACCTAAAGGGTTGTGGAATGATGCTAAGTCTTCTTCTTGTGTTCCAGGCGGCAAGGAACTAAGAAGATGAATAGGAAGAGGGCGAGTAGCTAATGGATGAGGTGTTAAAGTTACCTAACAGGGTGTGCTTTGTAACTTTTCACATGCATAGTGGCTTGTATTCACAAAGAGAATAATTTAATGGCGTAACAGTAACCAATTGTAGCTAATTGGTCTCTTACAGATTTTCAGTTTTTATTTCGTTTTTTGTTTAACAGTTCCTTAAATGGGTTCTTGCTCTCATTAAATATGGGCAAAGTTTCAAACTTCACCCACAAATTTGTCCGAAGTTGACACCTTTCTAGTTATCTAGGTCTGTTGAGTTTTCATTATTATCTAACTTCACCCACAGGAGATCTTATCAAAAAATGATTTCGAAAGACAAATGCTTCACAAAACATGTTTTTTACAGAGACGGATGGAGCTGACTGTACGTAGTTTTAGAGTTTGAATCCAACTGTTGGTTGTTTAAACTTTGTAAACATTGTGAAGTTTTCAAAGTTTCTGTTTTTTCTAAACAAAGTGACACCAAGTTGCAGAAGAGAAACCTTTGTAACTTCCCACACTCCTACTATCATTCCCCTGCTTAGTATGCTCCTGGTGTGTGCAGGTACAAACAAACTGATGACATTTCAGAGAACTGTATTGTACATAGTGAGGATAAACAAATAAGGCAAATTAATGCCAAGTAGGCAGAAAAAGATTAGAAACCCAAGTTCACAGTCATGTGCACACTTGGAAGCACTGCATCACTCTCCAAGGCAGGGTTAATTGATCTGACCACCTAAATACAGAATCTAAAAATTATCCTGAGAAGTGATGAAGTGTCTCAGTCTTGAATATCACAGAGGCTGTGCTGGGTGAAAAGTCTCTAGCATAGTTTCCATATGATATCCTGCTCTTCATTTTCACATTATGACTGACCCGGTGCCTTTTCTTGTTCAGGACACCAATGGCACAAGTCATCTGACAACTGATATTCATGCTTTGGGGTGTTGCTTAACAAGAAAGTCCTAGAATCGTTTGGGTGATCTAGATACATCACAAAGTGGCGATCATTTCCAGGCCATGCCACTACTAACAGCTGGTAACAGCTGGCGATAGTAAGGGCGTAGCAGATCATTTTACCTCCACCCCAGTGAGGACAATGCACCAGCTCTGGGTGCTAAACTGTGAAGCCTGTTGTGACTGGGCCCTTGTTACGCCCTTGTTACCCTCTGATTCCATGTAGAGTGCATGTGATTGTTTATGTATATTTGAGGTGAGGTGCTCATGGATTGCCCTCCAAATATATATAGACCCTAGGATTTATGGCAAATGATGGGGTATTGTAGTGAACCCATAGAACTTTACCCCTTTTTACCCTCTGCATGCACCCTCTCACTCCTTCTCCTGGCTCCTTCTGGACCTTACTTTCCTTGCTTTCCAACAGACACTAAATCCTTCTCCTTTATCCCTTTCACTTTCACCACTTTCTCTTCTTTCCTTGCATTATACTCTCCTGCACCCAACTGGTCTCACTCACTCTATTCTATACCTCTCTTCTGCTCTCAACATCTTTGCAGTATTTTTCCCCTCCCTTTTCTTGGTCTCCATTTTTCTCTTGGATTTTATTTCACTATCTTCCCTCTATTCCCTGCTTCTCACGCCATTCATCTTACTCCTGCTTCTTTCCTTTTTCTATTACTCTGTTCTCTCTCTCTTTATCACATCTTCTCTTCTACCTCGTTCTCTCTCAATTCTGCATCTTTATTCAGCAGAGGCTCTCCTTCTTGTGCCCTCCTATGCCCGGCTTCTGCCTTCCACCATCCACAACGCTGCCGCTGCAGCAACACAGCAGTCATAGTAGCAGCCATGATGAAGATTGAGGCAAGTTTCCATCACCGGGCAATCATAGGCATGTCTACTCCATGTGAAACAAGATTAGATGGGAAGTAGCTAGTAAGTATTGTCATACCCTTTACTCACAGCTCTCAAGTGACCATAATATTGAACTTAGAAGATTAACGTGCACTTACACTGACTCCCTAAAACTAACAATATATCGGCTAGGTAGATGACGATTCAGGAAAAGTAAATCAATACTTCCTTCATGTATGGATAACTTGATGTTATGTTGGTAGTGAACATTGTGGAGTCAATTTATAAAAGGAGCTCGATATTCTCCCTTAATATTATGGTAGAACCTGTGACATACGACCCCTTCATTAAGGGTCTAACTTTGTAATGCCCACATTTCCTTTTCTTTAAAGATAATGACAATTTTTATACTCAATTTTCATCCACCCAAGGCAATGACTTTCAATGAAAAGTGTGAATTGGGTCTATTTTTTATTAGTACACTGTCACATGTTTGAGAGCTGATGTGAATTACTTCCCACTGTCTCTGTCCCTGACTGTAAATGCCCTCTGAGTCCTAACTAAGGCACCACTAGCACAACACCAAAGGTATTTCCCTATGCAAAAGCCAAGGCTCTTGGCAGCATAATGCCTTGCTAAAAGGCACCTTGGATTATTTCAGGGAACACCATCTACAGCCTTTTCCAACACTGTGTATCAAGCATTGTGTCAACATTGCAGAGCCAGTCGTCTAAGCATTAATTACATAAATCTGTAGCCCGAGAAAGGGAATCCGTTTGCCAATGTTCACACATAGTATACTCTCTACAGACTCACATCTGAGAAGTAGCTGAAAGTCATGCCTGTGCAGGCCAAAAATCATTCAGTAAAACCTCATGGCCAAGGCTGAAGAATGCATCAGTCTTCAACCAGCAACACCTCCACCGCCCTCTGTGCCCCGAGGGCTCCTAGACAAGTGCGCCAAATACAACAAGGTCACACCCAGCTAAGGCATCATCGCCGTAGCATGAAAAACACACTGAATGCGGCTTGAACACACAGGGCGAGGTGCAGAACCGCCCTGTGGTTCGAACACACTGGGTGGCTTGCATATGGAGGGGATCCCAGCTTCAATACAGGAGGTCATCAGTTTGAAAAACTGTCCAACGTCACCCAGGCCTCTGTAATTAAAAGTGCCACCAGACAAAGCTGGAGGCCAAGCAGTGCTGTTGTGTTCCAGGAGGCAAGGAACTAAGAAGATTAAGTGGATCTGGTATTTTTATATGATTTCAACATCCATATATTGAAGAATCTATATAGCTATATAGAATTTATAGGAGGCCTTCAACACTTGTATAAAAACTACACTTTCTTTATTGCAGTTTAGTTAATACAGCCTCACTCACTTGTAATACGGATATTATATTCCATGTCCACTGTTATTATTTATTGCAGTCGAGCTTTGATTTTACAATGCGTGCTGGATGAGCCAGCATGGAGCACTGAACACAGTTAGTTCCCTGAGCAGGCAGAAGCTGCGCAATAAAGGCCTCATTAAACAGATGACTCTTCACAAAATCTCTTCTTGTGAACTTTATTTCTCTGACTGAGGACACAGTCATTAACTGAAAGGGGCACCTTTGTGGGCCTCTGTTGCTGCTCTGGTGGAGCCCATAACAGGAGAGCAGGAATCTAAATGTAGTTTGTCACGTATGAAAAGACACTGAATTGTACCTATTTCAAATGGCTTCAACCAGTGTGTTTGCAGCATCTTTAGGTAGTGTCAGGAGCCTAGCAAAACAGTCATGGGCCCTAATGAGAGCAAGAAAATGAGGCCCTTTCTGACCTGGTTGATAGTAAAAGATGGCCATGACTGGGGCGTGATGAGCTCCTTGTTGACCCTGGCACTGGTGCCATTGCACCTACTGCACTAGTAATACCTACACCACTTCATAGGGGTCTCAGGGATAATCCCTCCTTCTACCTGACTTTCTTTTCTCTCATCCATTTCGCCATTTCTCTCTCCACTCATCTACTTCCATTATTTCCGTCTCTGGCCTCTCTATCCCCTTGCACTCCCTCTCACCTTGCCACCTTTCTCACTTGTCCTAATTTCCATCCACACTTTTTCTTCTCACTCCTATTTATCCCCTTTTTCTTCCCCCGTTTTCTCTCCTCTACTCCCCCCCACCCGGCCCTCTTTCTTCTACATCCTACCATTCTCTCCACAACCTTCCTTTAATCTCCATCTTCTCTACGCTCCTCATCCCTTTTTCTTTTCACATCTACCTTTTATTTATTTTCTCTCTTGCTCCGATCTCCTTACCTTCTGTTCTCTCCCACATCCAAATTCTTACCCCTTTGCTACTCCTTTTTACCTGTTTGCTTAATTTATCTCCTTTCTCTCTTTCTCGTTCATATCAACTTCCCATTTGTTTCACATTTTCTTTTCCTTTTGACCTTTCACACTGTTTTCTTCCATCTCGCCTTTGTTCTCCAATTCCCCCCCTATTGTTCTTCTCCTTTTTAGGTCACAGCCCACCAGACAGCACAGCTGTCTGGTTTGCTAAAGGCAGCTTTCAGAAAGTTGACATAGGAATGAATTTCACCCGTTGATTACCATTGGCCTTATAGTTTGTAACTCACACTTTCTGGCTTTCTATTTGCTGGCTTTGTGTGCTTTAGGCTCACCAGGTTCAGTCTGTCCCTCCTGTTGCCTAAAACATGTTTACTGCATAAACAGGCCTTTAAATATTGTTCTTATATTGCCACTTTTAATGTGTATTCAAAGACTGAGGTCGAATGACAGGAGCTGTCTTGAGCAAGCACTTGTTTACTTCTCTTTTTCTGACTTCAAAGTGAAAGGATTTATGTGACAATCTTGCTGGATACTGGGGTAGGAAAGAGATTTTTTTCTAGCACTCAACATTTAAATGAACTGGATAAGTACTACAAAATATATCAGAATTAGGAACACAAATGAAGCACATTTTTTGTTATTTCTGAAGTAAGTTAGAAAAAAATACTTCAATATGATCAAAACAAATCGTTACACTATGTGATGCAATTTACACACAGTTTCTTTTGTGCACTATATAGTTTTATTAGTAAAACTGTGTGTCTGTGCAAATGTAATGGTCATTTCAGCAGAAAATGTGTTGTCTGTAATGTTAGTGTGCTACTGTAAATGCATACTCCGCTCTACAACACTTCACTCTACTCTTCACCACTCCACACCACCACATTCTGCACCACTCCACCTGCACTCTGCACCACCCCACTCTACGCCACTTCACTCCATGCCACTTTATGCTACACCTTTCTACCCTACTTACCCTGTACCATTCTACTCTATGCCAACCCATTCTTTGCCACTCTAATCTACACCCCTGCACTCTTTGCCACTGCACTCTACACCACTCCAGTCTAGGCCACACCAATCTACACTGCACAACCCCACTCTATGCCACTCTGCAACACTGCACTCTGTACCACTGCACTCCATGCCAATACAACTATATGTCCCTGCATCCTGCGCCAATCCACTGTATGCCACTCAAATCTACTCTGCACCACTGCACTCTGTGCCACTGCACTATACACCACTTTACGCCATATACTCTATGTCATTCTATGCAACTGCACTCTATGCTGTACCACTATACTCTATGCCACTTCATTCTACTCTGAAACAATCTACTCTATGCCATTGCACTCTATGCCACTCTACTCCACTCTGTGCCACTCCACTATATGCCACTGGACTCTACACAACTCTACTCTTAACCACTGCACTCTATGCGAATGCACTCTACACAATTGCACTTTATGCCACTGCACTGTATGCCACTGCACTCTACTCAGCATCACTGTACTCTACACCACTGTTCTCTAGGCCACACTACTCCACTCTACACCACTGCATTCTAACACTCTACTCTAAAAAAGTGCACTCTCTGCCACTAAACTCTATGACAATCCACTATGCACTAATCCACTCTATGCTACTCCACTCTACACCACTGCATTCTATGCCACTACACTCCATGGCACTATACTCCACATCACTCTATGCTACTTTATGCTCTCTGCACTCTATGTCACTTGACTCAACTCTGCACTCTACGCCACTGCACTCTATGCAACTCGACTCTGCTCTGCACTCTGCACCACTGCACTCTATACCACTTAACTCCACTCTGCACTACTGTCCTCTGCATCACTCAGCCCTATGCCAATCCACTCGTCACTATTCTACACCCCTGCATTCTATACCACTGCACTTTACTCTACACCACCGCACTCCAACACTGGGCTCTGCAACACTAACACTGTACTGTCCACCACTGAACTCTATGCCGCTCCACTCTGCACTATTCCACACTGCACTACTACACTCTATGCTACTCCACTTTATGCCACTGCACTCTACTCTGCAACAGTCTATGCTACTCTACTCTGTACCACTGTATATTACTACACTCGATGTTACTTGACTCTACTCTGCATCACTCCTCTCTGCATCATCCCACTCTCCAGCAGTCCACTCTGCACCACTGCACTCTACTATGCACCACTCTAATCTACACCACTGCATCCTATGAAGCTTAATTGTATGCCGCTCAATTCAGTGCCACTGCACTCAGTGCCACTTCACTCTACACCCTATACTCTGCAACAATCAACACCAATGCATTCTACACCAGTCCACTCTACTCTATGCCCTCCAGTGTATGCCACTCTATGCGACTCCACATTATGCCACTCCAATAGACAACACTCTCTGCCACTCCATCATAAACACTCTACTCCACTCTTTGCCATTCCACTCTAAGACACTGCACACAACTCTCATCTACTCCACTAACTTTTTGTCATGCTGAACAACAGCCATGCTGGTGAACAACATAGCTAAAATACATTGGCAAAGCCAATAGCTCTTGCATAGGTGAGACCTATTGGTTTTGCCAATGCTTGTTTATTCTTTTTCTCTCTCTGAGCTCTCCATGTCTGTGCACCGTTTCTCTTTTTTGTCTTTTTTCTTTCTCCTTCTGTGTCTGGGCTCTCCGTTTCTCTTTTTCTTCCTCCACAAAAAGCAGACATGTGGCTACAAAATGTACCTTTCAGGGGTTGCAGGAGTTTCCCAAGAGGTCAGTCTGCCCTGTGCCTTCCAGTCTTACAACCCTTTGTCCTGCTACAACTTCATGTCCTTCAGACCAAAGCTCCCACAGAGAAGTGCACACATAGAGCCAGGCAGATGATCTGGCATAAAATACAAGCTGGACAGTTAAATAAACAGGCACCAAGTAAAGGAACAACTTGCCCCTCACACCACCCGGCAAGCGTCAGTGAAGGCTAGTATTGAGGAGGTAGGAACGACTCACGCTGTGTATTATAAACACTTCCTATCATATGAGCCTTACCCCATGAAGGTGCTCAGTCTTCGTACCTCCACTTGGTTTAAGGACTCCACAACGACCTGAAAAAACCCTATAAAGTTTGACATTTATCCCACATATTATGGATACATTGGTGTGGCTACTATGTGAGCATGGTTGGAACAACAACTCCAAACTTATCTTTTGTTTCTTCTTTATTTGATTTCAGGCAGAAAGTCACAAATAAATAAGCTATACAGTGGAGTTAACCAAATAAACACTAAGAAAACACTGCCAAGTCACTCCAAGTCCTCAGATAACAACAAAAGGCACTGAAGGCCGGTCCTTGGCCCTAGAAGATAGTGCAGACGCACTTGATAAGGCAGATATACTATCACAGAGAAGAGAGGGGTTCTTTGGGATGTAGATGGTGGGGCTGGGATCCAATGTGTTTGCAAGTTAGGGAGTGCAGAGACCATGCTGGACATGGACAATGTTCTTCTCCTAGGAGAGGATGGTATTGTTTTCAGCGCATGCCACTAGAAGATCCATGGCAGTAAAAAAATATATATATATATAATTTTACAGGAGACCGCCTCAAACGTGAATGTAGAAAACTGAACAATTTTCCAGCCCAGCTACTGTATTGCAAAACCAGGCCTTCCATTATTGTGCAGCAGAGTGCAAGTTGTCACAGGTGCCGCAAAGCTATCTTTCCACTGTTGCCGCAATAATTCTGCGCCCTCGTCCAATGCTGGATATGTGTCAAATATGAGCTCCAAGCCACCATATGTTTAAAGTACTGGGACGATAGAGAACAAAAAATGGGCAACCTACGGTTTAAGAGCCATTGGCTCTGTCCAGACTAGGCCAGAGCAGAGCTGGAGAGTCGGATGTCCAAACCTTCAAGCACCCTGATCAGGCTTTCTCCGCACTTCCGTTCTCCCAGTTATGTGAGTGGCTAGTAAAAAAGTCGTCTCAAGGTCTCCCTCCTTCTAATTCCCTCTTACCTAAGGAGGCACAGACAAATGTGGGAACATTGAGGGGGCTACATGAGAGGGTTGACTGCAGGCACTGTAGAGGGAGGAGGAAGGGGTTTCCTGTGAAACAGGGCTCTTCCTAGACTGCCCCACTTTATCTTAATTTCAAACTCTCTGTCATGCCCTGATTGCCATCATCACAACACAAGTTCTACCTCCTCTCCTTTCATGCATCCTTTTTTCCCTGCCCCTCAGACTTCTGGGATTGGCTTTCCTCAACGCATTATCGCTCCATTGGTGAGCTACCAGCCTCTAGGGGACCACCATTCCGTGCACAAGGTCCTTTCCACATTCCCTCTATGTTGTCCCCTCCTATGCTTTCTCAAGGTCCCATGCTCCTGCTCCCGAGCCACCCAGATCAGCTCTTTATGTTGACCTTTGGGTGGCATAGAGAGCTGTACAAATCACCATCTTGCACTGTTGGAGGAGGCTCTGGGGGTTGGTGGGTCTCTATGGTGCCAGTGGAGGGCTAGGAGGGTAGTTTTGAGAAAGGAGCCAAAGGTGCTGGTTGGGGTAGGCCTGTGTTACTTCCCTCCTTAGATAACATTCCACCACTTGCGCCTCGTCCCTCAAGCGCTCAGTTACTCCTCTTGTTCTGTTTGGGGAGCTTTCCGGTTCCGAGGTACAGCAGTGGTTGACCCATACTACTGGATCCTCCACTGGAAACCTCCAGGAGCTTTGATCAATTTCCTTGCATTCATTAGAGGCCGTGGCCTAACCACCGATGTTACGTCACTGACCACCCTCTTTAAACTGCTCCCAAATGTCCTGCAGGGCAATCGTCTTCCAGTCATTGTTGTGGTCGCCTTCCTCCCACAGGCACCAACAAAGCACAGCGCGTTTGTGTTTTCGCTGTCATTAGAACTTCACTGGACTTTCCCCGGACCTTTGCAGTAATAGTGAAGCATCATTTGGACATGAAATGATTAACATACCGGAGGAGGGGTGGATATAAGGATCTTGCTTCCTATGCGCTCCCATGCCTGCTGCCCCATTGCGGAGCTGAAGGTGGGGGGGTCATCGCAAGCTTGAAGGTGCTCCTCCTGCATGCCCCCACCACCTGCAGAGCTCCCGGTGCCCTACATCGGGACTCGATTCATCAGCCTGTCCGTAAACTCCTCCCCAGAGACGGACTCCTCGGGGTGAAGTATGCCATTAATTTTACCATTCTGCCGGCACCCGCCTCCGATGGCTCCCACGTCCACGGTGTACATCGGCTCGTTAATCATCCCAGCAGTCTTCTAAACACTCCTTTCAAAACACAGCCCGTGAAAATAACGCGGGGAAGATAAATGGAGAGCAAGATCGTCACGTGTGACTTACTGGAACCAGCTGTGAGGCTCGTCCACAGTCCGTGCCATCACACCATGGTACACCCACCACCGATCAACCCATACCGCCTGCACTAGTGTGATGCGTAACGGTCCACAGTGTGAGTAGGTGATACGGTGGGATGCGTAAAGGGCTCTCTCCGTTGGGCAGTATGAAGAGGTCGTTCTATTGGGTTTGGGAAAGTGCACACACTGGTGAGCAGTGTGCAAATCTGGTTCTCTCATGCAGTACTGGAACTGGAAAAAAATACTCCGGAAGCCCATAAATTGGGGGTCAAGGTGCAGCAGAAGAAAGGGAGTGGAGTCAGGAGAGGTGGAGCTTGAAAAGTAGAGTCTGACAGTTAACATATACATTTATTTAACAAAAAGCCTACTCCAAAGAAACTGGCAACAAGGACAAATGTGAATAAATCTGTTCTAGGTTACTTAATTCCTCAGGGAGAGGCAGCATTTAAAAAAATCTTACTGGGTTAAGGCACCTGCTGCAGAGATCATTGTGTGACCAGCAGTTCTAAGGGGATTATCATAGTGGTAAGATAACTCTACTAGTTAATACAGGTTAACATAGTTGTGATTTTGTGTTTTGCCCCGTCACAGTGTTGACTCATAAAGTAGAAAAGAGGGTTCATGTGCCTGCTGCAAAGCACATTGTGTAACATGCAGGTGACAGATTTGAACGTTATGTAGGGATGTAGGTAAGTGGGCTACTGTTTTCAACACTGAGGTCATGTTGTTTTTCCAGTTCACAAGTAGCAATCGTTCTAACATAGCACAGTGATCTGTTTACTGGCAAGAAGGTGTTGCATGTACATTGTAAGTGTGGGGCTTAGATCCTTATTGTTTTTTCTCAATACTATTGCTATTCTAAGATTACAAAGAATGGTTCCTTTGCGAAGTAATACGTTCTTGTTAGTACATACAACCACTGCATTACATTTTATATCCTGACTTTGTGTTTCTCGTGACTATTCACTCTTAATATAGTCTGCAAGTAAGGATGATATGTGATTCCTACACCTTATAACCCTCGTGGTCTTAGATAACATTTCCTGTACATTGATTTACACACTTGTATGATGTATTGTTTCTCTGTATGTGATGTAAAGCTCTTGACGCCCCACACTACACTGAGTAGTGTTATAAAAGAATGAGATAAAAAAGTAGGTGTTATTTAAATAGATATTTGTGTGATTTCTCACAGACAGACACATCTTGCATTCTTACAGTACAAGCACATCTTTTAAATAGGAAGCTGAACAAGGTTAAAAAACCCTGCCCACAGTACTTTCTCTGAAGTACTTGTGAAGTGACAACAAGGTATGTGACTTTTTCCTTTCATTGGGTTGGCATCTAGGTAATGGGCTCTAGGTAGTTCCCTGTAAGGGTAATACTTGAGCAAAACATCGGGCCTTTCTTTTGGGCTTAACTGCAAATGAAAATAAGAAAACCAGACAATGCAGACAACGTGCAGGCACAGCTGAGTTATGTCCCAGTGTAAGAAAATGACATCAAGATAAATTTGTGTTTCCCTTGGCCGGCAGGATCCCAGATCCGGCTCAGAAATAGCTGGCCAGTGGGATTCCCCCTACTTTCCGGCATTGCTTCCAGGCCTTGTGGGTAACTTGCATGGCCAAGCCTTAAGGGTAGCTTTCACTGGGAGCTCTGTGTGGTTCTCTAGCTGTTGGTGGACAGTGTGAGAAGCTTAAACAAGAATCAAAGTGAGTGCAAAGCTTGCTGTAATGGGCCTTGTTGCAAACTCACACTGATAAAGATTGTGAGAGTCTGCTTCTAGTGGGAAGTTCTGGAAATGACCACATATGGGTAGTGTGAGCATTTGACAATAGCAAGCAGTTGTTAAAAACTAACCCCTTAAATGCAGTGAGTTCACCCCTCTCACCACCCAAACCCGGCTCCCTTAATGCTGAGCCTTTTAATGCTTAGGGCAGTTTGTGTTTAGGTCTTCATAACTTTTTTCCACAAAAGGTATCCAGACATAATTTTTATCTTAGTTCTTCTCACATACTGGGGAATCTAAACGTACCCATGGTTTGTGGATTTTCCTGGAGTGGACTGTAAAAATAGCCAAAATGTGGCAATTTTCTTTTTTTATGTTTAAAAGACTTTATTTAAGCATCAGAACTTAAAACAAGAACAAATACAACATTAAGGGGGTCACTACGAGCTTGGTGGACTCAGGACTGCTATGTCAGTGGTGGCTGTCATACCGCCAACAGGCTGGTGGAGAAGACCACCTAATTATGACCATGGCGGTATTCACAACAGAATACAGACAAACCACTGCTGGCACCGTCCCTGTGGTCAGACCGCTATGGTCGACGGTAGCCGCCTGCAGGCCGGCTGAGACCATGTTCCCATCAGACATATTACGAGGCTGCACACCGCCAAGGTTTCTGCCACGGTCACACCTCCACGGAAACCCTGGCAGAAACCAACAGTATAAATTAAGACACCCACCTTAAGGAAGCCATACCCGTCTGAAGCCACCATGTAACCAGAACTATACGTCGTCCCGCTGCTCCTGCCCGCCCATCAACTTCGGAACCAGTGACGACAGCAGCAACCATGAGTACACAACACATACTTGTCACTGTTGCAAAATGTCAATGTACCTACACACACACAACACACCAATCGGGAATGGGTGGCGAGGCCGACACACACGTAACCTGACACTGACATGCACACTCACACACAGCCACATACACACTAGGATATACCTAGTACACACACTACGGCCATCACACACACACGGCAAAAACACACACCAACCCCCAGATACACAGTACCAGCACAGACACACACAGCAACACACAACACCACCAAACGACACACCTACTCCACAACTGCAACACAACCAAAGCACTGTTAAGCACCCACAATACACGACACCACTTGACTAATTATATACACAACACAACATAACAGCATCATAGGACTAACACACACAATCACACATCCAAACAATGAGGCATACGTCATACCCCACAAAAACACCTCACAATGGATTTGACATACCAATCCCCAGACACTCATGCACACAGTACAACTACACAAAGGCACACCAACTGGCAAATAATACATGTCAACACCACACAATAACAACACAATAACATGTCCCTAAAATACACATGCCAATCACTCAACAAACACCCATCACTGGGGGGCAAATGCTCTGCACACAACCACACATGCTGCCCAGACAAAATAGGCAGCACAACCACCACTGACACACAAATGCACACACACAAACAATGTCAGCCAAGAATGGATCTGCCCTACGAAAATAAATGCAGGACAAAGATGTAACATTGAAACCAACAACAGGTTGGTCCAAATATATAATATTGTTAAAATGTCCAAGGCCAGAGGCCAGTCCAAGAAAACATTGTGCAACGTGCAAACAAGGCACATGTGTCTGCCCCCAACTTGACTTCTGACTGCCATGTAACCTTCCCAGGTAGGGGCATCAAGGGGGCAGGCAGGCACCTCAGGGATTGGGCAGGGGGGAGCCGAGCCATAGGGGAGCTTGGGCTTAGGGATGGGAGGGGGACATTTGGGCTTGGCTCTGGGAGGGGGGGCTTAGGTTAAGGCTTAGTGGAGGGTTGGGAACCCTTGGGAGGGGTAGACCTCTTGGAGGGAGGAGGGGCATGGGTACCTGCAGCGGGAGGCAGGGGAGGTGGTGGAGGTGGAAGGGCTGGACTTGGGGAGGGACCAGAGCATTTGGGTGTCACGTGGTGTGGGAGAGGAGTAGGGAAAAGCAACAACTCTGAGAGGAAAAAGTTCTTAGACACACAGGGACGGTCATGGCAAAAGGGTTTGGGTGTGGAGGGAGAGGGAGTGGTTGTCTGAGGTGTTTTGGTGGATGTCTTGGGTGCATGTGTGCGAGAGGTATGCTTGTGGGCGGTGGGTGTCTGCTGGGTGGGTGAGTGTGGGCGTTTATGTGTCTTGGGAGGAGGGGGGTGGAAGGAGCTGGGAGATGCTGTGGTTGATGGGTGACTGTCTGTTGGGGTGGTGACTGGAGGCATAGTCGATGTGCTGCATGTAGGTATGTCTGTGGTTGTAGTGGCTGTGCATGTGGTGACTGGGGTGGATGTCTGAGGGTCTGTTGTTGTGATGTCTGTGGGTAAGATAGGTGTAGTGGCTGTTTTGGTGTATGTTGGTGTGGTGACTGGTGTATCAGGTGTTGTGTATGTGATGCTAGGGGGTGGTGGGGTGTCAGGGCAGGTAGTGACTGTTGGTGTGTCTGCAGGTGGATGTTGCTTGTGTGCATGCCAGTGGTGGGTCTTGTGGTGCTTGTGTTTGTCAGCGCTACCCTTAGATGTTGAGGTGGATACATGCTTCTCTGTTTGTGTGCTTTGGCTGGGTCAAGGAAGAGGGGCTTGGGATTGGGAAGAGGAAGGTGGAGGGGTGACGGAAGACAAAGGGTAACTGGCTGCCATCAATGTGCCAGAGCCTGAAAGGATCTCTGTAGGTCAGCCAGTGCACAGTTAATGCCCTCCAGGAATGCGTTACTCTGCTTGACTTGAGTTGCCAGTTCCTGGATGGCATTCACCTTGGTCGACTGACCCACAGGGATTGACCTCAGGAGGTCAATAGCCTCCTCACTGAGGGCAGCAGGGCTAACAGGGGTGGGGGCAGAGGTGTATGCGTCAAATTGAGACACCCACCCTCTTGGGTGAGCGGGCATGGATAACTGGGTGGGGAGCTACAGGAAGGTGGTGGTAAGGGGGATGGCAGACAAAGATGGTGCTAGGGTGGTCCCAGATTGGTCCGCTACTGCCAGGGAGTGTCCACTGGAGGAGGATTCAAAAGATGATGTGCTGGATCCAGTCTCCCCCGTGGCACTCCCCTCGCCCTCTGGGCCACTGGGTCCCTCACTGTCAGTGGTCTCAGCACTCCAGATCCCGTGGCCGGCAGCATCCCCACTCACCTGTGCCCCTTCTCCTTTGCATGCTGATGCACACAAACAGAGAGAGAGGGAGTGAGAGATAAAGTGGGAGAAAGACGATCATCACAATCTTCACATACACACATTACAACAGGCACAACTGTAGGTATACATCTCCTGGTTAGGGAATCCCATATAGAAAACTACAGATCCTACATCATGTCAAAAACATGTTACATCTATCCACCCTTTATTCATGTAAGGTAGCACAAATTAAGCATTCTATCAAATCACCTGTAAACCTATATCAGCATGTTCACCATGCCCTGACTAAAGCTGATATTACACCCTAATCCAGATCATGACTCTCCATAATTTTACCACGCATTGGAAATACAGTTGAATGATAACACCATATCATGCATATTCAGAATCAACACCTGACCAGTCCATGTCCATAAGTCATGTTCTAAGCAAGTACAGACAACTCTATTCACAAAGACACAGCAACTTCCATAGCAATCACATGCGTAGCTGATCTCGCTGTACATATATGACACAATGGATGCAATGTCTGATGAAGACACAACATGTGGCAGTCCCATACAGTTGACATTACATTTTTACTATTCATATCTAGAGAACAGCTATGTCACTACATGTACCAATTCTTAGAGGAATAGCTGCAGTCTCTATATACATTTACTCCATATCACACCATACCTGCATGTACATCTACAGTGGCCAGCCTAGCACACATGATACATCCACAGACTATCAAAGAGAGCAATGTTAAAACAACTAAACAAAGGACAGCTAATTCCTAAAAGGGCACATCACATTCCAACTGACATGCAGATACAAGGCAATGACATGACAACATGAGCACACCAACATCACTCACACCATTCCTGACATGTGATTTCCAGTAGCTAAGTCCAGACAACACACACATCCCACTGAAAAAACATGTACACATGATGTACACATGGACCTATACAACTGCCATTGCACTAACAGCATATCCCATAACAACACCTGTATAATGATTAGTGGTACAGCTGAACCATGACATCGCAAAACATGAGGTGAGCCAAAACCAATTGCTGTACAAAATGGCCACATCAACTAGGCTAAGGGTAGCAATGATTGTCTAACTCAACAATACCTGCCCCAAGTAGCCATTGTGACATGATTTAGGCAGCTAATACTATATTTTGCACTATTATTTGTGGGGCATTGGCACTCATAGCATGGACATAGCACATTGTCAAATGGTAGGACAGCCTAACCCCTTACCTCCTCTAAAAACAAAGGCATTGGGAAAAAAGTGATTTTCCCACATATCAATAGCATGTAAATGCATGGTAAGGGCAAATATACAAAATTAGACACCTATTGTAGGATGTCCTTCTGTTACAACCTTCAGAGACCCCATTGTATGAATGTGAAGGGACAATGGGGACATCTTCACAAAACCACATGAACAGTCCTATACTGGGCATACCTATTGACTGAATGAGATGTCAGCCTCACATGGAGTCAAAACATGTACCAGGACAAAAGGTAACTAGGCCCAGTAACAAATATGTCAGGCACTATGTAGCAAGTACAGCTGATCTTCACAGATGGGAGTGGACAGACACCTTAGAACTACATATAGATATATCTAGAATAATGGACCTGAAAGTTCTAGATGGGTAGGATGATACATCAGCTTACAAACATTAATATGGTTGGGCAGAGTCACACATGTGGCACTGTCAATTGTGCCTCTCCACATGCAGTCATAGACATTCCTTGACACTGGTGATACAAACATACATGCAACTTGAGTACTATGTATTCCCAGTAGTCAACATACATGTAGCACCTACTACAGTGTGACAGCTTCTAAAGTGTGACAGAAAACACCTAACTACCAGAGTAAAGCTCATGGAGTCAGTCAGTACTTACCCCCTTGTGGCTGCTATGCTGCCCTCAAATGTCCATTTACCTCAAGGTAGGCCACCACCCAAATGCAGACCATTGGGGGGGGGTCAAGGTCTGACGGGCACCCCTCCCTCGTTGGGAGGACATCCTCAGCTGGGCCTCAACGGTATTCTGGGTCCAGAGTCTCAGGTCCTCCCATTGCTTTATGTAATGGGTGCTGCTTTGCTGCCTGTGGACCCCCAGGGTCCGCACTGGCTTGGCGATGGCACGCAAAATCCCCTTCTTCTGATCGGCGTTGACCTGCATGGATGACAGAGGCAAAAGGAGAAAGTCATATACACATGCGCCACACCTATAGGAGTGGTCAGTATACATCAGTCACAGCAAGTAGGCACACATATCCATTGTCTCTACACATGTGTCTTCACATTATGCCATCTGAATGCATCAACACCCTCACAAGTTCACAAGCCCAATGCAACATCACACAGAACACCTGTCACACATGGCTAAGGCATAGTACTTGCCTGCAACTGTGGTGCCCCATATAGCTGTTCATAGAGGGGTAGGACCTCCTCCACTAGCCTCTCAAGCTCTTCTGAGGTGAAGACAGGGGCCCTATCACCTGCAGGACATTGCATGATGGCTACCAGAGGCAGTACACAGCAGCTCACGTCATGGAGGTCTTGCTTGCTACAGTGTCAGGAGCCAAGTGAGCAATAGTGCAGAAGATGTCAAACACGGCCGCCACGTACATGACCGTCACTTCCGGCGGACATCGCCATTGGTCCAAGTCCTCCAAAGGCAGCAATGTTTACCAATGGCAAGTTACATGGCGGTTGCAACCGTCTACTGCCATGACGACTTCTTCCAGCGCACTTAGGTCACTTCCACCTGTTCAGTACAGTAGGTCAGGCATTTGCCATTTTGTGCACTTTTCATAAATGGCATTGTATACAAATCTGTGTCATTCATTTACTCCCCTAAAATGCTGTATATCTGTTTGTACTGCTGTCATGTTTGTGTAACATAATGTGCAAATGTGAAGTAAAAGTTGTGTTGAGTGTAGAAATTTGGTGATGACCTGGTACAGTTACTCAGAGGTTCATTGTCCACGGGTATATATTGATCTATTCCAAGACATATGTGTGATTACTGCAGAACAGTTAAGTCTTACACACTTGTCCTCTTACATTATTATCATTTGTATAATCAGATTGTCATAGTTGACAATGTGCACCAAGGAGGGTGAAATTGGTGCATATCTATGGACTTTACTGTATATGTCAGATGTGCTAGGCATCCTCTACACATGTTGGGTGTGAGGTGAAAAACAAAGGCCCTCATTACAACCTGATGCTATGGCCACTGTTGTTCGAAATGGCCCACTTGCAAGTAAATGGGGTACTGACAGCACCTGCACTTGAGGGGGGATTCCTGTGGGATGGCTCCAGCTGGGCACACAGTTCCAGGATTGTGGCATGATCAAGCCTGTAGGTGATTATCACATGTCTTTCCTCCATTGTCGACAGGTCCACCAGCGGTCTGTACACCGGAGGATGCCGCAATCTCCTCACATATCCCAGCGGACGGTGCCTATGGAGGACAACAGCGAGCACAGAGTCAACCAACTCAGAGGTACGTGCCCACAGCTTACACAGAACACAAATCATAACCCGAAATTTGACCTGTATGAGTGTTGAGGCAAAGCCTAGGTATGTGTGACGCAGTTAGAAATTAAGCCATGTGGGCCCCTGAAATGGCGGCTGCCTGACCTGTAAAGTAGGACAATGGGATGTGAGGTAACTGCGCTGGCGTTGTACACCATTGCGGTAGGCGGTCGAAGACCGCAGCACAATTCTGCATTGGTTAACATTAGACCCTATGGGTCCCAGGGGCCAATGAGGATGTATGCCGGCGGTGACGGTACGCACAGCCGCGGACGTGACCGCCATTTTCTATCTGTTCAATCATGTGATATCTGATCTTCAACAGGAGAGGACCTACACTGCAAGTGCTGCTGTTACCTCAGTCTGGAAGAGACAATGGCTCGTGCGTCTGGGGAAAGGGCCCCTGCCTTCACATCGGAGGAGTTGGAGAATCTCGTGGATGGGTTCCTTCCCCAGTACACGCTACTCTACGGTCCTCCAGACAAACAGGTAAGTACACTGGAAGCATGCTGTATGGGCTATGCCTGTGTGGAGTGGGGTGGATGAAAGATGGGGGGGGGAGATTTAGGCGTGCATGAAACGACGGTGAGTGCATGTGCCACATGGCAAGGGTAGGGATGGGGGCCAATGACTGTGATGGTGCAGTTGGTTATAACTTTTGTTTTGACTATGTACAATTCATGTAGGTTAGCGCCCACCAGAAAAAGGATATTTGGCGTGCCATCGCCAAGGGACGTCCGGACCCCGGGGGTCTACCACAGACGGAGCACCCACTGCCGTAAGAGATGGGAGGACATTCGCCGCTGGAGCAAGAAGACGGCGGAGGCCCAGCTGGGGATGGCCTCCCAACGTGGGAGGGGTGCCTGTCGCACCATGACCCCCCTGATGTTCAGGATCCTGGCGGTGGCGTACCTGGAGTTGGATGGGCGCTTGAGGGCATCACAGCAGCCACAAGGGGGTGAGTACACTCTCATTCTGCTGATTTTGCACGCAGTGGAGGTGTCTGGGTGGGGGAGGTGGGCTGTGGGTTTCCCTAGGCCAGGGCGAGTGTGCTAGTTAGGTCCCCTTCTTCTGGCAGTCCCTGTGGCACCCTACCCCACCTGTGTACAGTGTCAAGTACACCTAGTCAGGCTCCTGTGTCATCCATGTGTGCCGATGTCGGCCATAGCCTTGTAGGCCATGTCCCAGGGATTGAACAGTGGACTCCAAATGCGCGGCGTAGTGCAGGGGGCTTCTATGTCTGTCGTGTCCGCCAACGGTAGCGGTAACGCTTGCACTCAACATGTCTTTCTTCTGTCGTCCCCCCTTTTTGTGGTCTCCCTGTTCTTGAGTGCATTAGCATCATCAGGCGGAGGAGCAGTGGCACCGGAGCAGGAGGGAGCTGCATCCCACATGGCCCTGGAGGGCGAGACAACGGACTCGGAGTTCACCAGTGGGATGGAGGGCGAGGGGAGCTCCACTACGGGGACAGGAGCTGAGACCAGTGATACGGACTCGTCCTCTGATGGGAGCTCCCTTGTGGTGGCGGCAACATCTGTGACCCCTGCATCTACAGGTACAGCCGCCACCCCCCCTACCAGCACCGCCCTCCCAGCAGCCCCTCAGCCTTTGCCCCGTGCCCGCTCATCCAGGAGGGTGGGCATCACCTTCACCCCAGGCACCTCAGGCCCTACCCCAGTCACCACTGCTGCCCTCAGTGAGGAGGCCATTGACCTCCTCAGGTCCCTCACTGTTGGGCAGTCTACCATTTTGAATGCCATCCAGGGTGTAGAGAGGCAGTTGCAACAAACAAATGCATTCCTGGAGGGAATTCATTCTGGTCAGGCGGCCCTTCAGCGAGCTTTTCAGACTCTGGCCTCAGCACTGATGGCAGCCATTGTCCCTGTGTCTAGCCTCCCCCCTCCAACTTCCTCCACCCAGACCCAATCCCCTCTACCTTAGCCTATCCCAAGCACACCTTCAGACCAGCATGCACACACCTCAACACACAAGGGAAGCTCTGGCACACATAAGCACCACACATCCCACAGGCACTCACGCAAGCATCACACACATGCAGACACACCAACATCCACTGCCTCCACTGTGTCCCCCTTCTCCTCGTCTCCCTCCTCCCTCCCAGTCTCGTCTACATTCACACCTGCATGCACTACATCTACAGCCACTACTTCCATCACCAGCACACACACCACCACACCCCGCTCACTTGCAGTCACCACCCCCACTGCCATTCACACGTCCCCTGTGTCCTCTCCCAGTGTGTCAGTGACTCCACCTCCCAAGATACACAAACGCAGACACACACCCACCCAACAGCCATCCACCTCACGACAGCCTCCAGCGCATGCACCTTCACCCAAAGTCACCAAACGAACACCTCCTACAACCACTACCTCTTCCTCCACTCCCAAACCCCCTCCAGCTACCCGTCCCAGTGTCCCGAAGAAACTTTTCCTGTCCAACCTTGACCTCTTTCCCTCACCTCTCCCACCCCGTCAGTCTCCTAGGGCCCGACTCTCCAGGTCCCAACCTAGCACCTCAGCCACAACATCTCCGGGACCAGTGGTGGCTGTAGTCACCGGAATCTGGAGTGCACCGGCCACCAGGGCAGCCAGTGTGGCACGGAGCCACAGCACGGACAGTCCCCCACCTGTCAAAAATCAAAAGTTGGCCAGTGCCCGGCTGGAGAGGGAGAAGACTCCAGCCACCAAATCCGCTCCCAGGGGTACAGGTGGGAGTGTGGAGTCAGCTGCGACACCTTCCAAGGTGGGGAAGGGCCACAAGAAACTCTCCAAGTCTGGGAAGAGCAGCACGGTGGAGAAGACCGCCATCATACCCGCTGCCCAGGAGGCCACAGCCATCATCCCCGCTGCCCAGGAGGCCAGCACCAGCCCAGCTGCCAAGGAGGCGACCGCCAGCACCAGTCCCGCTGGGCCAGACAGGACTGCCAACACCAGCCCCGCTGGGCCAGACAGGACCGCCAGCACCAGCCCTGCTGCCCAAGAGGCCACCGCCATCATCCCCACTGCCCAGGAGGCCACCGCCATCATCCCTGCTGCCCAGGAGGCCAGCACCAGCCCAGCTGCCCAGGAGGCCACCGCCAGCACCAGTCCCGCTGAGCCAGACAGGACTGCCAACACCAGCCCCGCTGGGCCAGACAGGACCGCCAGCACCAGCCCCGCTGGGCCAGACAAGACCACCAGCACCAGCCCCGCTGGGCCAGACAGGACCGCCAGCACCAGTCCCGCTGGGCCAGACAGGACCGCCAGCACCAGCCCCGCTGGGCCAGACAGGACCGCCAGCAGCTGAGTCACTGCCAAGGACCCCGCCGCCACAGAGGAGCAAGATGAGGGCTGGCAAGATGTGGAGCTCGGGGTCCATGGCGTCCGGATTCCTCGTGGGGTGTGTAGAGGTGAGCGTTTTCCCTTCGGAATCCTGTTTCTGCCGTGTTTTTGTCCGCGGGGAACCTGGAAAAGGTGGCGGATTGGTAGGTTGTGATACTGTGGGCGGTACATTGTCCTCCGCTTGTCTGTTGGCGGTGACCGCCAAGCTGTTTGTTTGTACCGCCGTGGCGGTCGGAATGTTAAAGTGGCTGTCTTTGTTGGTGGTTTCCGCCACGGTCATAATTGCAATTTGTTTACCGCCGGCCTGTTGGAGATCTTACCGTCGCTTTAACACCGACCGCCAGGGTTGTAATGACCACCAAAGTGTACATGATGTGTGCATACTGCATGACTCATTGAATCCCCATTTCTCCCAACATAGCTATGCTGCCATGAGGAGAGTGGGGCAACCACCAGCGTACCATCCACTAGTAGACATGGACACCATGTTCTGCTTTTTCAAGTACAGAAGATGCTGATATACATTTCTGGTAATGACATCTCAGATTTGAGGTATATATCATGCATTCTCCTATCCTCTTTTCGTCCCACTCACTGATTTGTCTATGTCATGTTTGACTCTGCAACCTAGGCTTGAGGTATTGATTGTCAGTAGCCAATGGTGATTGCTGACAGACATGAGAGATATACCTTACAGATACCTAGTTACATGAGTTAAGTTTCAGTGGGTGGTACCTTGATAGTTTCTCAGCCATACAAGTGGGGTCGTTAAAGCTTAGTCCTTTAAATTTACCTTTGGGGCTGAGGAGGATGTTAAATCGTGCATGACCTATCAAGTGAAGTTTGTGCCACATGTGTGAAGGTTGGGTTATGGCCTCTCGCTTCACAATGGGTGCAGTACTTTGTGATGGCCATAGGACCTAGCTGTGTATGTGTTATAACTTTGCTGTCCAAGGTCCATGTAACTGTATACTGGCATAAGTGACTGACAATCATACAGATATGGGTCCTCTGTTAGTGTATGTTTTGGGTACTGGGTTCCTCTGTCGTGTTCTTTGTGTGTTCCATGGGATATGTGAATTAGTAGTTATGGTATGGGTATGTAAATAGCCTCTACCTGGTGATATAAAGGTCTTAATTGTGTGCCCCTGCTTTGTAGGTTGTTTGGCATTAGCCTGATTTCTATAACCTATATATGTGCATTGAATAACACCATGGATTACATCCTGATGTTTCTCTCTGTCATGCTCCATTTGCAGATTGGAATACTGACTATACAATTGTGTTGACCTGGATTTCAACCTCTCTGACATCTGTCCTGTGACATTTTTTGGTAATGTGTCCCCTGCTGAGGGAGCCTATGTTTGATGGCCATTTCGCAAGGCAGTTGGATACGGGGGGCATGAGCAGACCACAGTTGCCAACCATGACTATTGTATATGTATTCTAAAGGACACATACACAGTAGCTCTGTTTAAGTGTGATTTATTGCACATATCAAAAGACTACCAGCAAAAATGAAAGTGCATAAATGAAAATAAAAGTGGTGAGTGAAGTCATGGTTGATGTATTCATCAGGGTAGCTGCTACTCCAGTTGGTTACACAAGTCCTGTGTCGTTGTACCATGAGAAAATGGGGTTTGGTTTCAGAACTGTCATCAGGGTGTATCTGTGGCACACAAGGGTGACAAATCAGGAGAGGTTCACTTCATGGCATTGGGTTTGGTCTTTGCATCTGCTCCAGCTCGATGTCTGGGTGGGGTTCTTCAGCCACAGAGGGAGGGGTGTCTCAGGCATGTCCTTCCCCTGGCAGGGCCTCCATTCCACTAGCTGCCACAGATGTAGAAGGACAGATTTAACATTGCTAGTGGTAGGGGGCCTGATGTTGTGTGGAGAAGGTCATGAGGGTGCTATTGATGCAATGGTAGCCATGTGGGCATTTTGTGCCTGCCACTGCTGCATGACTTCCTGGTGGTGTTCCATCTGCAGTCTTTGATTTTCCCCCAACATGGTGATGATTTGGCCCATCCTGTCTTGGGAACTTTTGTATGCTCCCAAGACTTGGGAGATGGTTTCCTGTTCAGTTGTGTCCATTTGAGGCCCCTTCCTCTGGTCCACAGCATCCCTCCCACGCACCCTACCACCACGTGCCTGTGCCCCTGGCACAGTAGGCCCACTCCCAGTGGTTGCAGGTCCATCATTGCCAGGGGTGTCAAGGTTAGACTCAGATCCCTGTACTGTGGGGCACACAATAGATTGAATAGTCCTCGGGACACAGGTTTGGAGGTGAATGGTTGCCTGTGATGTCGATGCAACAGGGGTGAGAGAGGTTGAGGTGGGTAGGCTGAGGCTGAGAGTCGTAGACTGACCAAGGTGTCCCAGATGGGCCAGGTTGTTTGTCAGTGTCCAGACATGCAGAGGTGATGTCCTCACTGGAGCCTTCATCCTGAGGGGGACTGACAGTCTCAGGTATCATCTCCTTGGTGGCAATGGCAAGGTTAACTGTGGAGGGAGTGAGACACAGAGTTCAGATTAGAATGTGTGTTTGGTTGCTTATTTGCAAGATACAGACATTGGCTTTACATGATTCCCTGCAATGACATTGACAGATGCAGCACAGCATACTTTAGTTGTACATACTACTCTATGACTTGTTTACCTTAGTCTATGTTGTGAGCTGTCATACTAATTGGGTACAGGTTTTTGTCAGTTGCAATCTGAATATGTCTGATATATCACATGACTGTTCTGCTATGTTACCTAGTGAATAGTCAGGCTTGCTATTTGTCTCACACTTGAGCTGCACAATGCCCCATGGTGTCCTAGTGAGTACACAAAATGTGAGTATACAGGGGAAATTATCCGTAGTTTGGTCTCTTGCTCTGGGCAAGACTGTTGGTTAAAGGATGACAGTACTTTTGTTTGTAGGCGACTACGCCTTTCCTACAACAAGTCGCAACTGTTGTCCCAACCTTACCGGCTCACTAGCAGCACCTCACCAGAAACACAATAGTAAAAGGTGATTTGTGGCAGCCTTTATGCATGGACTCGAGAATAAGACATCTCAGGGAGTGTCGTGGTTAAACGGAGATTACCCCTTTCTCACGGATATATCATATCTCAGACAAACACAGGCAATGACAAAGATGCAGTAAAGTTTCAATAGTTTTTATTTAACATAACTGCAATTTGCGATAAGTTGCATGGGCTGCAATGTTTAGAATAATGAATAATGCAAGAACCAGAATTGTGAAGACGGGAGTCATTATTACAAAGACCCCTACCATCTTGCAATGCATAGAAAAGACATACGAGATGTAATATGCCCTAATACCCTAATGTGAGAGGCCTAACCTCCTACCTAAAGGAGAGCTGGGTTTGCTAAACCTAATCTGCCAATGCCATGTCCATGAGAGGAGCCCCCAACCCTCGTTACCTTGGAATGAGGTCTCTATCTCAGACTCCGCAGGGACACGAAGACTGGGTCACCGTCAAGACTACGTGCAGTATCGATATCAGCGATGGTGGCGATGCCCTTTGGTCGGAATCCCTCTGATTATCTGTCTAAAGTGCGATTTATTTATACAGATCTGCAAGGACCCCTGATGTAGGTGTTTTCCCAAACAATAGATAACAGACATGCTTGGGATGGCAATTAATATAAACAATCCCTCGAAAGTATACAGAGGGAAAATCCCTAAGTGTGAACACCTACTGTTTGTTTGTCTTTGTTGCTTGATCTTGATGCCTTAGCGCAGTGACACTGATAATGCAAAGCATAACAAGTGGCCTAACTATAAACAAGGCAGCCATCTTACAAGAATTAAATAATTAAATGGGCTAAGACAGAGCAAGCTAAGTAGGTTAAAAGTCACTAGGTGACGGGGGCACGAGTCTGCAAGCCAGAGGCTAAGCTAACTCCTGTTATCCCGTTAAAACAAACTAGGATTCACTACACTACTAGAGGTTGTGCATGGAGTCTGCCATCTTCTGTTCCAAACCAGGTCTGTCTATTTCAGGTTTGGGATCTTTGATCTGTGGCCATTGGGAATGATCACTGATCTGTAGCTGTGTGTTGCTTTGGTTGCTGTTGTGTGTGTGCCATTGCTGTCATTGCCATGTACTGGTCCTTAGTTCCACAATCTAATTGGCGTAGCTAGTACATTAGTCATACATGCATGAAATGTGATGTACTGTGCACAATCCAGGTTTTCACAATGATGGGTGGGTGCATTCTGGGAGTTGTAGTGATCTGATCAGCCTGTGGTTAGCGTGCCATTGCCAAGGGCTGTGAGGGCAGATGGGTTGAATGGAGAGGTGGCATGCAAGAGAGGGTAATTAGGTGAGAGATATAGTGGCACATTTAGTTAATTAGGGAGGATTTGGGTGGTGCAGAAGCATGCAGTACTAGTCAATCGTGTGACATGAATGTTGAGGGTACTTACCAGACTCCAGTCCCCCAGGTAGACCAGTCAGGCCCTCAGGATGCAGTATGTCCATGACCTTCTCCTCCCATGATATGAACTGTGGGGGAGGAGGAGGAGGCCCACCACTAGTCTTCTGCACGGCTGTCTGGTGCCTGGATGCCATTGAATGGATATTCCCCGTAGGTCGTTCCACCTCTTCCTGATTTCGCCCCTTGTGCGTGGATGATTGCCTACAGAATTTACCCTGTTGACTATCCTTCTCCACAACTCCATTTTCCTGCCAATTGATGTTTGTTGGATCTGTGCTCCAAACAGGTGTGGCTCTAGCCTGACAATTTCATCCACCATGACCCTCAACTCGTCTTCTGTTAGAAATGGGTGTTTTTGTGGGGACATGGTAGTGGTTGTGTAGACGGTATGTGCGGTCTTGTGAATGTAAGGTTGTAATGTTGGGTAAATGGTGAGGTGTGAGTGCTGCTTTGTGAGTGGGAGGCGGTTGGAGAGGATTGTGTATGCTAATGACGTGTGTATTGTGATAGTTGTACTGATGTGGGGTGTTTACTGAGTGAAATGTGTATGTGTACCTATAGTGTAAGAGTGCTATGTCTATATTTTGGCCTTCTCCGAGTATCTGAATGACGTTTTGGTTGCAAAGGATTGTGGGCTGTGTAGGGGTGTGTTATTTAGTGCAGTGGGTAGGTGTGTCGGGTGTATGAATATGTGTCAGGTGTGAGGTATTCAAACTATCCAATGTGGTGTTGTGGTCTGACTGATGTGAGCTGAGACCACCGCAGTTCACACCACCAATGTTTTTCTGCCATGGAAGAACCACTGTGGTGATTTATGGCTCATAATCTGGTGGGTAGATTTATGTCGAGCTGGCGGTGCTGGTGTTGAGTCCGACTCTTTTCGGCCCTCCAGTGTCCTGGCGGTTTCATTTGCTTGGCTGTTTTTTGGCAGTCTTCACAGTGTGAGTTGTAATACAGCGGTCGGATTACCACCAACATGGTGGTCTTTTGACAGCCGCCACCACGGCCGGCCTTCCCAAAAGACTGCCAAAGTCGTAATGAGGCCCTAAGAGTATTATATTATTACATGCATACAAAACCTCACATTAAGAAAGTAAAGTCTTTATAATTTTTAAAAGGAGGGGGAAAGAAGAAGGGGGAGGAAGAAAGAATATATATATAGATGACCTTGATTATGACTATGTCAGTATTACATTTCCCTAAATGAGACATTATTATCTGTCTTTAACTGGATTAAAACATCCTTTAACATTCCAGGAGATTACTCTGAATGTTACAGCATAAACATAATAAGGCATTCATGAAGACTAATCGATATGTAAAAGAAGTATAGTTAGAGTCAAAACAGTATGAGAAATAAAGAATTGAAATGCAATACATAAACGTAGAGGGAGAAAAAAGGAAAAGGGAAAGAGGTGAGAGAAGTAAATGGAATATATCTATATATCTATCTATCTATCTATCTATATATATATCTATATATATATCTATATATATATATATATATATATATATATATATATATATATATATACAGTATATATATACAGACTATAATACACATCTATGGCATAACAAAGTCCACATAAACTGTAAGAAAATATCCTAACTTGGTAATTACAAGGTTAGCCTGTAGATATAAAAACAGCATGGTGGTTGAAAATGTTCAGATAAAATACAATTTGTATATGATACATTGCCTGATACCTGCTAAAGAATTTAGGTTAAAGGCAACCATAACAATTAAGCATTTTCACAGTAGGAACGTTGAGATAAATAGTTACTATCCAATTTCTGATGCACACAAATTCTATTCCACCAGGATTTATGCTGAAAGACAATTGGAAGAAAAATTGTATTAATTTGCTTTTAGTGAAAGAGGGGGCAAATTGACTAGAGAATGTAACCAAGAAAGGTGAAGAATGTTGAAAGAATGTTGTATGTTGAAAATTTTTCACATTTGGGACCAAACTTTGTGCCAAAAGGAGATAATGCAGGAATATCTAAATAGCATCTGCATAATGTCACAATTGGGGTAATTACAGAACCAACATTGAGAAGAAATATTTGGTGAAAATTTGGGGCATTGTGCAGGGGTGAAATATAATATGTGGTAAACGAAAAACATGGATTGTGTAATACTGGTTGTTCTAGATATTTTATAGATATGAGATCAGACTTTATTTCAAAAGGAGACTCTGCCATTGAACACCAAGATCTCACTCCCATTGAAGTTCAGTTTTGGACTTGGTTCTAGGGTTAAGTGGGAATGAAATACTCTTATAAAGAGTGGGCTTTATGTTCAAGGGTAGGACTCTTAGTTAAGTCAGATGCATGAGGAAAAGTGACAGGGTTATGTTGTAAAGATAAATGTGCCCCTATGACAACATTAATAAGCAATAAAAAATGGGATTGAAAAGACTGGGAACATTCGAAATGAATAGCATTATTATTATCAAATAGTTTTGAAATCCACTAATATCTTTAGTCTTCCAAGATTGGCAAAAATACATCTATTGTTAATTTGAATAAGTTTATTGTACATTGTTGACATGTTAAAAACACAGAAGGAGTTATTGTTTTAGGTATGAATGTGGATTTGATATGGGAAATAGTATGTTGAAAAACAGGGTAAGTTAGAGTTGCAGATTTAGAGGTAAAAGATAGCACTTCCTTTGGAGAGAAGGGGAAGAGTAGAGCTTTCTCTACATCTAACCATAAGGGCAAAAATTATGAAAGTGAGAACCTTGACGTAAACCAAAAGCTTTATTATATCTATAGAAATCAGGGAAATGTATTCCTCCTTCTAGTTTTGAGTTTTGTTATAGAGATAATGAGACTCTTACTTCCTTGTTGTTTCATAAAAATGTGGTAAGGTGTTTATTTTTTTGATAAAGGTTTTGGGAACATGAACAGGCATCATAGAAAGAAGATATAGCACGAGAGAAAATATTATTTTAATAGATTCTAGACGTCCCCCATCAAGATAAAAAGAGAGTATTCCAAGAGGAAAGTACACTTTCAAATTAGTGAGGAGGGTTTTGAGATTTATTTTAATGGAATTGTGTACTGATTTAGTGAGCCAGACACCTAACCATTTAATTTTGTCATATGCAGCCCATTGAAAAACAGTTTCTATAAAGGAGTATTTGAGTGAATATTTGGTAAGTGGAAGAATTTCGGTTTTATCCTCATTGATTTTATATCCAGAAACGTTAGAAAAAAGAGTTATTTGTTGAAGAAGAGCTGGAACAGATGTTTCGGGAGAGTAAATGAAGAAAAGAGTACCATCTGCATAAGCTGCTAGTTTTGACTGACAATCCCCAAACTGGAAACCAGATATAGATAGGTTTGAGCTAACATAGGTAATGAAAGGCTCAAAAGAAAAGACAAACAATAAAAGAAAAAAAGGACAACCTTGTCATACACCACATTGAAGAGAAAATTATGTCAATACGTTCCTAGTTACTAGAACAGAAGCACATGGTGAATGATAACAAAGGGAGATCAATTCTATTATTTTGGGACCAAAGCCATGCCAGACTAGTGAATTTAACATATATTCCCTAACAATTCAGTCAAACGCTTTCTCTGCTTCTATTGTAACTGCAGCCATAGGAGTTTTAAGAAGAGGAGATTTACTTAGTATGTTGAGAAATAGTCTAATATTACCAGATGGTAATCTACCTTTAATGAAACTAGATTGTTCCTTTCCAATACGACGAGGGAGAAATTATTCCAATCAGAGGGCTAAAAGTTTAGTAAAAATCTTGTAATCAATGTTTACCAGCGAAATAGGTCTATCATTTTTTACACTGCGTGGGATCTTTACCATCTTTATGAGTAAGGCAAATTGTGGCTTCTTGAAACGTACCAGAAGTAGATTTAGATTCTGTAAAGTAATGAAGAAGACTTAGCATTTGAGGGAGAGTAATATTTGAGAAGTGTAAATAAAATTCTACAGTAAAACCATCTGGTCCTGATGTTTTCACTGTTTGCAACAAATGTAATGCTTTAAAAATTTTGTTACTAGTAACATTTGCTTACAACAGACTTGATTATTAAATGAGAAGGAACAGAATGAGGAGTTTGTTGAAGGTTTTCTTTTATATAAGATTGGTTGGACAATCAGGAGTAAATAGATTTGTATAGAAATTAACAAATTAATTTAAGATATTGTGATGTTTCATCATCTGTACACCTTGTGAATTGATGAATGAGTCAATGGTGCAATGTTTTTTTTTAGATCTTCAAATAATTATCTAACAATATACCAGTTTTGTTTTTCCCACCATAATTACGAGCATTACTTCTTTGCAAAATGGAGGAAGCTTCATTAGTAGAAACTGAATTAAAGTTTAATTTGGTTTAAGTAGAGCTTAAAGATCAGTGTTTGGGTTGGTGGAAAACTATTTTTTTTCTAATTTTTTTTATTGAAGATAATAATGATTTGTGTTCTTCTACACCTTTTTTCTTCTTTTTTGATACATAGTCTATAATAAAACCACAAGCTGGTGCCTTACAAGTGTCCCATAATAAAGGAAGAGAGATAGCTGTAGAGTTGTTGGTTGAGAAAAATTCAGAGGCAAATGATGTAAAGGAGGAGGAGGAAGAAAATTGTACGTCTCTTAACAAAGAGTTATTAAATCTCCATCTCTGACTATCTTATTGAGGGGGAACCAGTGCCAAGTCTGTACTAACCATGGTATGATCTGCTATTAATATAGGGCCAATAGTTGATTGGATGATGTTTTGTGCTAGAGATTTAGAGAGAAAAATGAGATCTAATCTAGTGAGAGTGCAATGTGAAGCAGAGCAGTAAGAATAATGTTGGGAAGTGGGGTTGTATATTCTTTAAGAATTCACTAATGCATTGTTAATAATAGTAGAGTGAAATTGTTTATGCATTTTGATGCGTAAAAAAGTACTGCAGATTTTCTATTTAAAAATGCATCCATAATTTGGTTACAGTCACCTGCTAGAATAATGAATGAGTTATGGTATTGTTTACATTTTTTTGCAATTACAGGCCAGAATGTGTAATCCAACTGTGCTGGAGCAAAGTTATTCAAAACAGTTCCTGGTATTTTATCTGTCAATAGATTTAAAATGACCCATCTACCAATATCATCCTTTTCATGTGATAGCACAGATATATTAAGATTTTTCCTACACAAGACAATAGCACCATGTTTTTGTTTGAAGTGGGAGATACAGAAACCAAACCCACCCAACTTTGTTTAAATTTTAAAGCTTCAAGTTCAGTAAGGTGAGTTTCCTGTAGCAGGACTATGTCAGGATCAGATTTCCCTATATGGGACATTATTATCTGTCTTTCAACTGGATTAATACATCCTTTAATATTACATAATATTACTCTGAATGCTACAGTGAAAACATAATAAGGCATCCATGAAGACTAATCAATGTGTAAAAGAATTATACTTAGAGTTAAAAACAGTATGAGAAATAAGAAGGAATTGAAGTGCAATGCATAAAAGTAGAGAGAGGAAAAGAGGAAACAAAGAGGTGAGGGGATGTAAATGGAAAGATGAAGGAAACTCAGAGATACAGTACATGTCATAAACTGACAACTGAAAAAACATACCTGAATAAATAAGACATAGGAGAAGGGGGTGGTGACAACACAAATGATGACGGCACAGCCGATAAGGGAACTATGCACCACAGCTGAACGATAGGCCCGTAGGAGGGGAATGAACAACAAATATGATACACATGGATCTGCAAAAGGAAAAAATAATATGATAATACAGATATTTCACCAACACAAAACTCAATATATTGACAATGCATAACATACTAACGGAGAGGACAAGGTTAAGAACTATTATCGTGTAAAAGGACCAGCAGTTTCCATCTTGTCTGCAACCTGAGTATTAATACATTCTTCAGTTCAGCCAGATCTTCATGTGAGGTGGTATTGTTTTGATAAGTGACTTTAAATAAACAAGAATGAAACAGTCCAGATTAGGCTTCTAAATTACGTAAAGCTGGACAAAAACTGAGAAAGTCCTTCTGTCTACTGGGTGTGGCGTTGGATACATCTTGTGACAGGAAAATCCTTCTGTCCAACCATAAACGTTTTTTTTATTTGGCAGCATTAAGAACTTTTAGGAGGTCAGTGAATGCCAGAAACAGGAGAATAGCACATCTTGGTTTAGGTTTGGATGTAGGTGAAGAGAGATGAGTATCTAATCTGTGTGCTCTTTGAATATTAAGAACAAGGGGTTGAGGTAAGTCCAGCAATTCTGAAAGAAAGGATGCAAAAAGCAGACAGGATCAGATCCTTTGATGCCTTCAGGATGACCATAAATGCAGAGGTTATTGCAACAGTTTCTATTTTCCAAATCTTCTAAGAACCTCTTTAGCTGTAGAACTTCCTTCTACATGACTGCAATTTTATTTGTTTCCTCATGTAATTCAACAACCTGTTGTTCCATCAAAGACACACATATTTCCTTGAAAGACAACTTTTCATCAAGGTTCTGGATACTCTGATTCATCTATTCAACAAAAGGATGTCAGGGTTGTATTTCCTCCAACAGAATTTCCATTGCTATCAGAGATGGGGCTTTTCCTGTGAAGGAGGGTCTTGCTTCAGTCTTTTATTGGCAGATGACAGAGATTGAGCCTTAATCGAGGAGAGAGGTAACAAAGAAGAGAGTACTAGAACGGGCCATGTCATCAGGAGAATGCATGTTATCTGCCAACAAACCACTAGAATATGTGCTAGAGTTGGGGTGTGAATGGTCCTTCGAAGAGACTGAGATATGGAATTTCTTCAGTCTACCCATGAACACTTAGGGTACCAAATGAGAGTCAATTTAATGTTATATTTGCAATGTAGTAAGAAAAGTCACAAGTTAAGTTAACTTGTGTCAGGTAAGTATAGCAGTAATAGGGAAGGCAAAAAACACTTCAGAGCTAGGTCTGTGGAGGCTTAGACGTCACTGCCCTTATGTAATCCAAAGGAAATGTCTCAAGAAAAGCACATTGATGTAGAAATGGCTTTGAAAAGCAAAAAGCATTCATTAAAGCTGAATGAGAGACTTCCAAGTTCATTAGTCACAAGTCCATGTTTATCAGTCATGCAAAAAACATTTAGAAGCATGGAGTATAAAGGCTTAGACATCACTGCCTATCTGTAATCAAATGGAAATGTCTCAAGAAAAGCACAATGAAATACAAATGACTTTGTAAAACAAGAATCATTATGGAAGCTGAAATGTGAGAATTCCAAGTTCAAGACCATATTTATCAGTAATGCGCATTATTTCTATGAGATGAGAAGTGGCGGAAAGTGGCATGAAGAAAAGGAAAATGATGGCAGCGAGTATCGAAGCAGCTGTGTTTTGAAGAAAAGTGTTTAAATGCGGACTTCGCCTGATGGGCAAAAGCAACAAATCTATTCTGTCGGCATTCCGATGACCTCTTATATAGTTTTCTTGTAACAGGAATTCATGAAGGACACTGAAAAGGTACCGAATGTCCATTGTGTGGTGGTGCTCCCAGACCAGGCAGCCAAATTAGGTGGCCCCGAAGCCACGTCCCCACAATTTTCTTTTTTTTAAACGGGAAAAATGGTCAGTGCATAAAGTATGTGTTTTTTTTCCTACGAATGGCATCAGTAAAAGGTTTGCTGTGTCATGATAACCCTCTTACTAGCTTTCAGGAACAGGTAGAGTTGTAAAAATCATTTTTACCAAAGTTTTTGCTATTTTCTACGTTGCACTCATTTATTCCTATTTTTGAAGTTTCTACATACTTGCAGTTTGTGATGGAAACATATGAAACCCATAGGTGCACCTCGAAATTCATATATTTCTGAAAAGTAGACAAAATTTTGATTTCAGCAAGGGGTTATTTATGTAAATTGCTCAAGGTTTTCTCAAAGAGATTAATCATTGCGATCAAAAACTAATTAAAATAAGTAGGAAAAAAGAAATCAGTGATAATGTCTCCATCTATAATTTTTTGCCCCGATGACCAACTTACAAACGTAGTAGACCATTACATCCGTCAGACTCTTCTGGTCTCAAAGATAAATGTGTTTGTTGATTGTCCAAAAACAAGTGATAGCCAGAGCCATCAATTGAGCTGCAGGCCATAATGATTTTTCACTGGGTACTGACCATATATCAATCCATATTGTAAAATCTAATTAATAGAAAATGGGTATGAAGGAAATCTATGTAGTTTTGAAATATGCCCAAAATAGGGAGGTCAAGAGTAGTGGTTATTTGTGCAACTCGGATTTTGAGGTTACACGTAATATGTGATTCAGAGAGCATTTTGCAAAATGCATCAAAGCTTGGACCGTTTAAGTCAATGTTGACACAGTTAGCGTAATTTCAGTACGTTCACAATACCAATGTGCATTTTCCCAAATTACACTATTACTCCATGTTGTATAATTACTCTGCATTTGTAGTAAAACTTTAATGCAAATGCACATCCTCTCATTCAAAGTGGAGATGTGGATACAGTTCACACTAAAATACAGTGCCAAATGCCAGTTTTGCATTAGGTGTAATTTCGTGCAATTTTTCTGAAATTTCTCAAATTTACAGCCTGGCCCCACCCCATTTTTTATCAGCATAAAAATAGCACTGGTTTCTAGTTGGCATTCTGCCCCTAGGTGGAGCAAAAAGACTACTGTGGCCTTTAGGTGTGGAGGGTTGGGCCATCCCACATCCCATTTCTTTTTTACAAATATAAAAGCCTAGGTATCTAATGCATATCCGTCACACTTAGGGCTGAGGTGGCATGGTGTGCAAAATTGATGGATTAGGATGCTCCCCTGGGTAATTACCAGTGGCTGAGACTAATTTAAGCATTCCATCTATTACTTTGGTGTAATTGAGTGTGTTGCACTAAGTGGGACGGGTGTGCCCAGACATGAGTCACATGCACAATGTTTTACTGGAACGAAGCCATATGTGACCATGAGCCTTAACTAGGGCAAAACAGGTCCTGGGTTGCTTGTGCTCTGGTTCAGGAAGGGTCTTATCTGGCAGGTCGGGCTGCACTGTTCACCTTGAGCAGGGTCCAGACTGATTTGCATATGGCTGGGTCCAAACTGAAGTGACAAGATGTGCAAAATAATGATGGATTTGGATGCAGCCCGAAGTACTGCCAGTGGCTGAGATTATTCCTAGCACTCCATGCATCACTTTTGTATACTTTAGCTTGTTGCCCTAAGTGGGATGGGTATTCCCAGGCGTGGGTCCCATGCACACTGTGTCACTAGAATGAAGCTATACTTGGCTAATGGGCCTTAACTAGAGAGAAATCGGTCCTGGGTTACTTGTGTTACGGTTCAAGGAGGGCTTGGTCTGGCAGTTTGGGTTGGCCTGTTCCCACTGGGGCAAAGTCAAGACTGATGTGCATATGGCTGAATCCAAGCTGCATTGGCATGGCGTACAAAGGAATGATGAATTGAGATGCAGCCTTGAGTAATTACCAGAGGCTGTGATTAATTCAAGTATTCCATCCATCACTTTTGTATACTTTAGCCTGCCACATCTGAAGTCAGGACAAGAATGGCCACCGTGTCCCAAGGGTCATCAAGCTATGGGGCTGTATGGACATGAATGAACCAACTTTGAAACTACCAGAGAAAATTCTACTATTTTCATGCAAGAGCTGGAGCTGGTGGGATAGTACTACTGAACATTGACCCTTAGAAAATTGTGGTACAAGAATATAAAAGACAAAATATCGAAGGAGAAAATGTCTAGTGGTAAGTGCATACAGGGAAGTACAGTTTTACTATTTCTGACCCCACATCAACGTACCTTGAATATATATATACCAAATAGGTACATATATGTGTGATTAGGTACATAAAATCTAGACATATTTACCTATGAATATATATTGTTAATATTTTTTCCTCGAAAATGTGTCATATGAATATTCTGGGGTTGATATTCAGGGTGGGCATGTCAGAAGCTGGGGCTAATGGCCCTTGTCAGGAGCAAACACTGGTGGCCCGTGTGTCAGGACCTGTTTTTGGTGGCCCTACAGACCCATATCTGTGAACCATAAAACGTATGAAACCTTGTTATAGTGACTTATCCAACAAATCCTGTGGTGTGCAACTGGTTTGAAAAATGTTTACTTTGATTTCCAGACTGACCCTTTCTACAGTGATCAATATGTGTTCTATGAAGATAGTGTGAAAGGTGGCACGTTGAAGAAAATCATGCATGGCAAATCAGGTCCTGAAGAGAATTCTCCAAAAGCCCTTCAAACAGTTTTTGAGAGCAAATTATTAGAACAATCAACATTGCTGGAACACGTTGATGGGATTCCTGCTGACATATTAAATGTCGGATTATAGGTGTCCGCTGTTGGATGAGGGAATTATTGCATCCAGTGAAATGGGACACTGAGGTGCTTGGAATCGATCGGGTGAGATCATTATTGCCTAGTCAGACCCGTTGGGGAATGAGACATTGATTTTGGTGGTTACTGCACCAAAATTCATGTGTCTTGGTAAACATAAAGCCTTTTTCCCCCTTTAAATTATTGCACTTTTAACCTACCGAAATGTGATGGCGCTGTTATACCCAGTTTCCTAGGCACCAAGGAACTCAGGGGCTACCCCGCTCCAATCACATCAACTGGAGTATCCCCTACTGGTGTCCTGGGGCCTCAGTAATAGTCCACCCAAAACTGGATAACCAAATACTCCTCTCCAGCACTTGACTCTCTCAGGTTAACCAGGCAGAGCAGACCAAGGCTTTCTCAAGGAGGTGAGGTGGGTTTAGACATTCAGAATACAGGGTACACTGTACTACCAGCTAATAAGATCAATGTCTGGTCAGTGTTTTACTTTTTTTTTAAAGAAAAGTACTTTAATACACATAAGAGAAATATACTACACATAAAATTAGGATAAACAGTGAAAACCATATATCACTACAACCCTCTGGGCCAGAGTTCTGACCCGAAACAGAGACTAAGCACTATACAAACACTGTTAGCATGTAGGCACGCAATTAGCATTGCATATTACAGACCATGTTGCACAGGGTTGCTCTCATTCACTAGAGCCATTACACCAATCCTTGTATGGCAATAGTGTAGTTTCAACATATGATGTGAAGTCAAATGTTCCAGTTCAGCCCCAGAACCCACCACCCAAAGAATAGAGGTTCCTTCCCGTCCTTAGGAAGGACACCACTCTGGTGGCATCAGAGATCTGATCACAGGTGCCTGATGTCTTGGCACTTTTTACTGGAGTCCCATTAGACCAGTAGCCAATGGCTAGCTGTATTAGCTGGCCAGAGTGCCAGTACACCATGGTACCGCCAAGTGTCACAAAGAGAAAGGTAGGGGGCCTGTATCACAGGACACTCTTCGGCAGCTACAGGTTGTAACTGCAAGTATCCGAGGCTCCGACAGCACGGAGGAGGGGTCTGGGCAGAAGAGACCTCACCTTTAAAGGCTTCGTGGAATCAAGCTTCCCCGTCTCCTTCTCATGATGTGCTACAAGCTTCCTTATTTCGAGCAGCTGTTTGCAATTTCCTTCCAAGCCGATGCTGCCCCATTCCGACAAGCCCAACAAACAGCTAGTCATCTGCATCTGCATTCAGGTTGCTCATTGATCCTTTTGCTCTTTCACAGCTGGCAAGTTCCTTCACAGCAGAATCCATCTATCACAGAGAAAACTTTCAAGTTCAGACGCAGTCAGCAAGCTTCCTTGTCTTTACACCGCGGGCTCACAGCTGGTTTCTGTAGATGCTTGTTAGAACCGAAGACCAGTCTTGAGCAACCACTGACAACTCAGGCCAGACTTTTTATCACCTCTGATTGATAGGCTGATCCAGTCAGGGGGTCTGCTACTTTTGAATCCTGGGTGCCCCTCCAGTCATGACACCTATCTGTGTCTCATGCTTACTGTGTGTATAAGACATGTATAGGGTGAGTTACTGGGCTTCAGGACAAGCTCTTGGTATCAGCCCAGGCTATTCTCCAGAGAGGAATTTTAATTAACTCCACACCAAGGGGCACTGACCATCATCTCTCCCAGCAGAGTTAGGGCAGCTAAACACAGATAAGAGCAAGTACCTACCCCAGCCCACCAAGCTTCTCCGAGGAATAGGGAGGGGCACGGGGGAGCTGGAATCTCAAGCAGAACAGCTCAGCTCACATTAAACACAATGGCTCACCTCACCATTCTCCCCAGGGAACCTACAGGCTCTAAAACACACATCCCAGGTAGACAAAGGCAACAGGGCCACAGGCAAAGAAGGAGCACAGACTTGATCAGGAGGGTGGCTAGTAGCGCCTCCCCTGAGGATATGAGAATACAGGTATCCCTGACCATAGATTTATTGCTGTCACCACTGTCAGTCTACCACTACCTTGGTAGAGAGGGCAGTAGCCACTCTCTGTGAAATAGGGGTGTGCTCTGCATGCCCCCCTCTTGACCTCAGAGCTAAGCTCTATTATTTCAGTCCATGTAAACAGGTAGATCCTCAGTGGACATACGTTTGTCATGTTCACTGAGGTGGGGATCCAGAAACCAAACAATACAATTTATGTGACTTGCCTGTAGATCACCATAAGGCCGGGGAAGCACGCTCTCCAGAGACATGCAGAAGACTTACCGTCCCAACAGGCACATGCCAATTTTATTGCCCCAGGTAACTACTCTGTGTGAGAAACATCGCACCAAATATAACTAAGATCCCTATGCAAACCAGCGTGTGCACAGGGATCATACTTTAGTGCACCACTTGCACACAGGTCCTTCAGAGCAATGATATCTTGTTTTCAGTGAGAACAACTTGCAGAGATGGAGTGTGCAATTTGAATTCCAATATCTAAACCAGGTATAATCCAAACCCTCTGCCCTTTCTACCCCTTGTGGTCCATTTTTATTATGGCTTTTTTAGAGGGCTAGGCAACAAATTGCTGCCACCCTTCTGCTTTATAAATACAAGTGCTTTTGTGCTATTTCATTTTCAGTTGTTTTTATTTACCAATCCGTCTCAGATCTGTACATTTTTAAAAATAACAACCACATTACAAGCATATGTCACAATGTTGTATGCCTGTGTCTACAAAATTACACAACTCTGTCTACAAAACAATGCATCATTGCACATTTTTCCTTTTGAATGTACTGTATGGTACCTGCATTTTAGTATCATTTTCTTTATCCATAGAGCTTCGGAGGACATTGAAGTTATTCAGTTCTGAATATGCATGCGACAAAAACCTCACTTGTATATGGTTAATATAAAATAATCTTGCTTAGCTTCACATTTTATAAAAATATATTTTGTACAAATAGAGAACAGAACAAACTGATAACTTTGGTAACATTGTGAGGGCGCATGGGCATTCTTGAATGTTTCATGTTTAAAAAATGATTACTTTCAACAAATGTAATTTAATTCTATTATATGATCTATGTTCTTAATTGAAGAACTGAGAAATGTGAATATTTATTTCTTTTCATTAAAAAAATTATAAATGTTTTATTACACTTTTTGTTTGATTTACATCTTTTAATGGCTGGGCTCATGGTTTGGGTCTTCACGCCAAGCCATATCCCTGGCTATGTTTCCCCAAGTCTGTCCTCCCCTCCCAGCAAAGAAATGTAGTGAGTCCTACATCCTTGATGTTGAGCACTGCAAGGATTACACAAAGACTTGCCAGTTTTCTCCACTTGTGTGTGAGGAGGTAGCACTGGTATGGACTGGCAGTGTCAGCAGATTGCAGCGCTGGACAATGTGCACACCACACTCTTTTGTCTAGACTAAGAATGAGCTAATACTGGCAGGCAGTGTTAATATTTTACTCTTCTAGTGCAGTGTGCAATGATTACACGGGATCTGTGAGAAGATTATTATGGTGGAAATGTCAGGAGTGAGCACTGATGGGTGGGCAGTCTCAGGAACTGGCTCTGAACCCTCAACCATATTAACTGCAACAGATATGCAACCTTTCTGTTATAGGGGCCCATTCTGTAAAACATGCTAAATAGCAGGCATGGGCAGTATTTCAATTACACCAGAGAAACCATATTATTTTTGGTAATTCCTCTGTTACTCCTTGATGCAGAATTACTGATAATTACGCAATTATTCCTCCTCGCATAATTAGGAGTAATTTGCAGGGAAAAATGCTACCACACATTAAATGAGCCCAAGATGCCGATAATGCTCGCTATTTGTGTTCTGCTGCATTTAGCGCTCTTTCTCATTGCAAAACACATCCGTGAGTACATTTTTTACACACAATTGCATTTGAGCTAAGAAAATAGCTCTAAATCTCAGTAGTAAGTTGGGAGGTAAATTCTACCCCAAGACCACACTTAGTTAGTGTGAAAGGCTTCTCGCATTCATTATTCATGTTCAATTATATTCAGTAGCGGCTCGTAGGCCACGGAAGGGGCGGGGGGGGAGGAGCAGGGGGGAGGAGAGGAGGGAATAAACATTAAAAAAAAAAAAATTTAAACCAAACACTTACCTGTTCTGCCGCTCCTTGTCCCTCGACGCTCCTCTACCTCTGCAAGCATATGCTCCCAGCCTGCCCTGCGCCAATCCTGACGCTGCTCAGAGCAGCATCAGGATTGGCTGGGAGCACCCTGCATGGGTGCTCCCAGGCAGACTGGGAGCCTGTGCAGTATCTGGGCTGGAGAGAGCCTACAGTGCATGTGTGTTTGGCCAGCCCGAGATGGCCAGCCAAACACACATGCGCTGTGAAGGGGGAGTGCTGAGCCCTCCCCCTCAGTGCCCATCACTCCATGCCTCCCCGTTTCAAAGAAAAAGATAATAAACATTTTTTATTATAGTTTTCTTTAAAAGGTTTTGCATCTGCCGCTGCAGGCAGGGGGATGACGCTCCTCTGCCCACACGGAGGAGCCGCCACTGATTATATTTAGTACTATTTCTTAGTGCAAAGTGCATCCTCAATTCCAGGTTGGATGCAAGGAGTCATGTTTGCACTAAGTATTAGCGCTAAATGCAGAATTACTCTTCTTGCATAATCTTGCAGAATTCTTGGGTAATTCTGTGTGATTGCGCCACACGGAAATACGCCAGTTATATCCAACCCTACTAAAAAATCTTCCAGATCATGTACTCAGACTTCCATTAAGCAAAGTGACAGGCTACCCTGATGGTCTGATGTCTCTTCTGTTGCAGTGTCATGCACACTGTCACAGGCACTCCCCTCAGTCAGCTACACCTCTCCTTATGGAAGAGACAGACTCACGGTTGTGGCGAAGATGTCTCCTGTTAAAGAAGGTAGCTATTCAGGTGCAACATTTTCTCCTTTAAACAGGCGGCATTCTAAAAACGAGGCACTGGCAGTGGGTGAAGTGTTTTAAGAAATGCATAAGAAGTGTGGGCCACATGTTCAAAAATGTTTGTACAATGTACAAAGCCCAAATTGTGATTCAGTAATGTGTTACCGAATTGCAATTTGGGTTTTGCGATTCGGTTTTAGGAAGGGGCATGTTCAGGGAGTCCATTCCAAATACTGAATCTGTTTGGTATGTATGATTGCTTTTCAACTGTGAATGCAGTCGCAAAACAATTGCAGTTAACACCAATTTAAAACCCATGTTAACCCATTCACAAATGGGAAGGGGTTAGCAAGGGGACCTCTTCCCCTTTGTGAATGGTAGCAAAATAATTTTTTCAGAGCAGGCAGTGGTCTCACGGACCACTAGCTACTCTGAAAAAATTAAAAGAAAACTTTTCATTTTTCTTTTTGAAATGCATCCTGTTTTCCTTTAAGAAAAATGGGTTGCTTCTTTAAAAAAATGCCTTATTTAAAAGCAGTCACAGACATGGTGGTCTGCTGTCCCCAGCAGTCCACCATCCCTGTGAGTGTGGCCATTCCCAATGGGGTCGCAAATTACAACCTACCTCCTAAATATTGATGAGGTAGGTCATTTGCAACCCTATTGGGAACCGAAAACAGTGTGTTTTACACTATTGTACATTTTTTTTGCGACTCGCAATTTGCGATTTTGTTTTGCGACTCGCAATTTGCGATTCCCAAAAGGATCATAAATTGCTAGTCACAAAACAAAATGTCACACATCTGGCCCCTTGTTCTGAACGCAATGGTGGTTTTGGGAGATGGGATCAGTGGGCTGGAGACAGGGTTAAATGGATGGTTAAAAAGATCAAAATATACTGCAATTATTTTGTTGACCTTTCACCTACAGGTACCTGCGTAGGAAAGGTTTGGTCCAAACAAACACAACTGAAAACTAAACAAATTGCAACTGATTTCTAAAGTATATTGTTGACATTTAACCCAATCTGCAAAATGCAATGGTCACAGGATCCCCATCAGTACACTGGTGGGAGATAGCTGTCTTCCTAGGACTGGAACCTGTGTTGTACAGGTTACACACATATCTCTGCAGTAGATGCAGTCTCCCATTGACCTGTCTCACTTCATTTAGAACCAGTGACAACATATGTCGCTTACATATCTGTGATGTATGTCCATTAACACTGTGCTTTGTCATTGTGCTCAGAATCTCTGGTCTGCAGTGTGTGCACTGAACCACCCACTTTTAGACCTAGGTTTAGAATGTGTGACCTGAAGTCTACACTTCCAAAAGCAATTTTTACCCTTGTCTGTCGTGAACCAACCTCACCCACACAGATCATTCCAAAACTTTACAAACCAAAGGGACTTAAGTCTGGCGGTTACACCAAAGGCCAGTTGCAGTAGCCACATAGTGTTTGTTGACTCAATGCTAATGGCTGCAAATACATTTAATTGGATCAATATAGTGCTTCTCCAAGTAGGCCCTAGCCTGAAAACCACCCCGCTAAAAATGCAATTTTCTCTACTAGAAAGAAAACACACTCAAAAACTGTACTCAGAACCTGAAGAGGGCTTCCCTGCTAGTATTTCTTTATAATGCTATTGCTTTCACATATTTGTGAATTATCAGCGTTTGAGGGGGCCCTCGTCGCATTCTGCAGGGGTCCACGATCCTGTGTTAAACCTCAGCAAAGCACTTACTCTATCGCCACCCTTCTTCACCTCTCACCGTCCCTTTCCCCAAACAAACACGTTCCTCAGCCCAAGACAGGGCGAGCCCAGGATTCACGGGTCGGGAACGGCGTTTAACCATGTGAAATGTTTTCTAGAATAAAAATTGTGAAATCTCGTTTCTAGTGCTCGCTGCGCACCTTGACCGCTCATGCTGGGGGACAGTTGGCAGATCAGGGACTGCTAAAACGCACCTTTCGATTACACGGCCCCGTTCTCCTTTACTCTTCTAAGCTTTTATATGGCACGACCCAAAGGTATTCGAGCGCTTTTCATAAGCACCAGTTACAGCATACAAGGACACGTTCATGTTTATGTTTCTTCTATTTTTTTAGGCACGGGACGATTACTCAATTTTCAGAGAATTACAGGATGTTGAACCCAGACTGGGACGTGGTTCCCCAGTTTCGAAGTCGGCAGCTGTGGCCACATCCTTTCCTTCAAGCGCCTTAGAACGCTCCTATGTTCAGGTCTCCTCTTCTGTCACAGCGCCCACCCTTTTCCTTTTGACCATGCACGCTGCACCAGCATCAGGTTGCAGCATGCCCCATGCTAGGCTGGTGGGAGCAGGGAATGCCCCAAGAGCTGCTTCTCTCAGCTCTGTGGCTTATCTGCCTTTTGTGCGCGCAGAATGTTCAGACACCATTAAAGGGTCCCCCATGGCTCCAGACTCCTGTAATCCCACAACACAGGCCTCCGCAGAAACTAGAGCTGCGCCCCAGGAATCGTTCTTATAAATGTATATAGGAACCCTCCCAGCGGGCACCAGTTCCCCAAGCAGGTCCTTTGAATGTGTCAGTGGGGTGGCCAGTGAAATCACTGAGGTCTTGTCAGTGTCAATTAACTGTGATGTGGAATTTAATGCTGAGTAAAAGACCCTGCACACTCTTACCTTTCAGGACAGTATGTGTCTCGACAGTGGCTGCTTTGTTTGAACATGTGCTATGTTGCCAGCATTTTTATATCACATTTCTGCCATTTGTTTGACCTCGTAGCTCTTTCCAGTTCTGGGTCTCTTTCTAGAAGATTTAGGTGTGAGAGCACGTAGGGAAGTGTACTGCAATCTTTTGGTCGTCAAAAGTCATAAAAGATTTTTCTCCATTGGTTGAATGACCTTTGTTGGTTGACATGAAGCGCTGAAAGAGAGGAGATATCAACAATTCATTTTAGACTTGTGAAGACAATGTGACCAAACGAGGACCAGGAATCAATAGCTGTGGTTAACAGAAAAGCAAATTAGCTTTAGGTTCAAAATATACAGCAAAACAGCTAGTAAACTGAAATAGCTCAGTAGGTTTAGGCACCATGAGATAAGATCCAGAGTAGTAACAGCCACAACAGGGCAGGAATAGGGTATGAAGAATAGATGTTTCATAAAGAAACTTCCCTTCTCTCTACTAAACCTAGATCAGCTATAGGATCATCTATTCAGGCCTTCTAATTAGGAAATTGTCAGCATGATAGAGTCTACTTTAGAAGTCTTCGAAAAGGGGAATGATTGTTCAGCATGAAGCTTAACATTTTCAGGAAAGGAAAGTAGAGAGGTCTGTCTCTCTCCAAGACTAGGAAGAGTCTCTACTAATTATGAGAACACCAATTTAAAAGTAACAGGAGATTCTGAAGAGCCCTAATCTCCTTTTACATCTCCAAGGATCAATAAAATCATTACCCAAGTGAATCTGCAACATCCCTTCTATTTCCCTTCGCATGGAACTGGGCTGTAGTTCTTAACCTTGAACATCTCTCTGTCCTGGTACATGATGAACAGAAGGCTTCTTCTAACCATTAAGACTCCACTTTCACTGCCAAGTTTTCCCTTCAGACCTCACTGTGAGCATTCTAATATAAATAATACTCGTTTCTCCAGCTAATAAACCATGAGAATGGCCCTGCAAAGAAGGAGAGAACATGCTGGCAAAGAATAATGCATTTCAATTGAGTCCTGTAGTCAGGCTAATTTAACCGAGCATTTAATATGCACTTTGAATACATGGTTACATATGCATGCGTAACTTGAAAAATACATGCAACACATGAATAAAAGAGTACATGTTTACATAGGCAAATATAACTTGAAGTGCAAGTATAAAAACTTGAATAAAGAATACGTGCAAGCATAATTCAACTGAACATTAGTGCCCACGTGTATAATTCTCTTTGTCTACACAATGATTACAATTCATTAATATGTTTAGATCCTTCACACCCATTAATATAATTAAATCACACAGTGAGCATAAAGTCAAGTACGAGTATATAATTGCATAATTATGATGCATAAAGGGGAGCCTAAATTGCGCTGCTCAAAGTGTTTTTCATTGGCTGAGGTCATAGTGGTCCAAGGCGATTATATTTGATCACTGAAGAGTCAGCTGTTTGACTATAATTCATTGATTTTTCATATTGGTTCCGTAAGAGGTGTACAATATGTGCAAACCTCCAAGGGATTTATCTATTGTGTTGCACAAAGCGTGCGGACGCTGCATGTCTCAGAACACTAAGCCATTTATTTCTTCTAAGAAGGTGAGTGGTTGTTCATTACACAGTCTGAAGTATTTTGCTGTTTGAGCCTCACTGTTTTGCTAATTATAGAGCTCTGAAGCTGTGTTGTGCCCTTACATTTTGTATCTTAACTAAATTGTAGAGTTACATGTGTGATGTAAGGTTGCAATTTCAGATATGGAGTCTATTCTGAAATAAACAGAGTATGTGTACGCTGCTAGTTACATTTATCTTCGGGTGTAATTTGCCTACATTTTAGGACTTCACAGACTCCTCAAGGTACCCCAATGGAAAGCTGTACCTGGAGCATTTTCCATATGGATTCCTTAGGAAAATGAACGATTTCCTTATTGGGAACGTACTCTGTACAGAGTTCACCATACTATTTATTTATTTTTTTCTCTGGAGGGAAAATATTTCTCCCAGGTGGAGAAATCCTTTCCCTTACTACCCAACAAAACTTGTGGGTGATTCCTTTCCCTTCCCACCCTGGAAAGGTTATGTATGCTATTCCGAGGCTGAATTAAATATACGTTAATTTCCAAGTTTGAAAGAGGCATGGTAGTAGTTTATGAATGTCTATAAACATACTTGTTAGTGTGCGTTTCCAACTTCCATGGCTATCCATGCTTTATAATACTTTTTCCGCCCTAAGTACAACCCCTTGACTGGGATTTGTGGGTGCAGAGATCTCCGCACTTGTGGCAGCGATCTCCCCACCCGTATAAGAGCTTAAACTTGCCAGGAATCCCTTTGTGAATGCCTAGCAGGTATAGCTATGGTAAATTTGTTTGTAAACTTCCATTTACACCCACATTTAGCTTTGTGAGTGGGCCCCTGCATGTTCTATCAGTTGTAGGGTTACTGCTGGTATTTTCAGTTAGTGTTAATCATGATAGAGTATTTTTATTCAAAGTTGATATATGTTCATAGGAGTTCCTTTAAGACCACAAATGGATTGCAAACAGCCAAACAAGCACATTGGAAGATGGGAAAATTCTGAAAACTAGAGTGCTGGAGCGGATTTGAACTGACCTTCTGTGGAAGAAAACAGGTTTTCAGTCCAAACCATTCAGCCTCATACTCTCCCTATGGTCTATGAAAAAATAATGGATGGGGAGAGAGCTTAAGGTATAGTAAGATGAAGAAGCGTTTGGGGAGAAACAGAGGAAACACTTACCACACCTTGACCATGTAAGGCTACCATCTGCAGAGCTGGGTTATGCCTCACAAAAGGGGTCCATCTTGCACAGAACGTGGCTTCTAGAATGCTAAGATGAACTTCCATTATTTTAGCACCTCATCTCCCCACAGTCTGCTTTGGCTCCCTGCACCATTCAGAGGTATGTTGAAGAAAGACCACACAGCTGCAGTGGGGGAGTTATGATGGGATTTAAAAAAAATCCTAGATGATCTTTAGTGCAGGGGTGGGCCCGGACGGTGGGCATGATAAACTGTGGGTGAAAGTGGAGAGACTTGACACTTTATGAAGGCAGGAAAGGTTTTCCCACATTACGTCACTTCACTCCGACTAGACAGACACAAGTCCAGCCTTTGGAAGGTGAGATGTATGACTGCAGAGAATAGGTTTTCCTTTTTCCCCTCTACAACAGAGGACTGCCCTTGGACCTCAGCATCAGTGGGTAAACGCTGCAGTGCCTGCACTCCATCAACCTCAAATAGGGACTTCCAGATGATGGGGATTGCCAACACTGAAGAACTATAAAGGGGAGAGGCAATGGAGCAGCCCTCTTACCAAATGATAAGAGTTTAACCATGAGTGCCTGATTTCATCTGTCTCTGGAGAGTCAAGTTAACTCGTGAGTCTTGGCTTACTTAAACTACTGGAAATCCCTATAACAACAGGATAGTCATACAAAGCTAACACTACCAGCATGCAATAGTGTCTGGCAAGACATCTTAAGAAACCTGGCTCCAGGCCATTTTTACCATTATGAGTAAAGTCCAACCGTGCCATTACAAAGAAGCTTATGACACACAGAAGTATTGTCCTGGAACAATGCATTGAGATGACAATGTAGACTCAGGAAGGTAAGTGAGCTGGGGAGTAACAAAAGTAATCTTAGTGACTCTCAGATTCAGCACCAGAAGGACTGAGCATTTGAATAAGAGTCCAAGTAGCTATGTCACTTCAAGGACTCCTGGCACAGATTGGCATAGGAGATCTAACAACCCTTTTTCCCAGCCTTTTCTTCCTCTTTCCTCCAAAGACCCATCAAATTAAACAGATTGGTGTCCCCCTGGAGAATGTTAGGATGGCAGAGCCTGGGAGAAGGGCCAGCAGCAAAAGACAAAGCCAAGGCTGAAAAAACGCTCATAAGATGAAAGTGTGAAAGCTGAATTCATTACTAATACATTTGCATTGATTAGTAGCTGAGAATGTACTCGAATTATGGTAACATAGAGAAATCGAGTGTTTTGGAAAATGTGCCCATCTAGGTGGCAACATTAACGTGTATGACATTAATAAAGAAATGACATTAACTGTTTGGAATTTATACACACATACAGAACTAAATGTATCAGTGGACCATATTAATGTATTAATGATATGAATTTGTTTAATTTTAATAGGCATAGAGTAATTGCAAAATAGTGGGCCTAGTCGACAAAGCCTCATGTTAAGCTTCATAGCATAAATAAATGTTCATAAATGTATTGTCAAAGCCGAGAATTAACACTCATTCATTGTTCACACAGAGCTGACCAAATTGATTTGTAACATCGCATATCTTGTCGATGTCTGAAACTTTCTTGTGAGAACTGTCTGCTGCAATGCAATGTACTACCCAAGGATACAATTGTATCTTTAGTACGTGAGAGGCAAATGTTCCCAGGACATGACATTGGCTTGACTGACTGGAGTTAGGTTTTGCAACAAAAGTTACCTGACAAAACTGGTGATGGGAACAGGAGAAGGGCATCCAATCATCAACATGTGAAATACTGTCTAGCTACATCATAGATTTAAGATAGATTTAATAATTAATGTTTATTGGTTCTACTGTGAACACACAATACTCTGACCAATGACGACTTGAGAAACTGCCTGTGTACTTTTAACTTAGCCCGACTGCACTTACCAGGAGCAGAAGCAGTTAGTCCCAGGAGCAACGCAGTTCCAGATGTACTTTTTCACCCTAACTTTAGCTCCTTTGCGTAATTTTGTTAATGCTGATGATGCTGTTTCCTTAGCTTGATGCCTTTTCTAAATTGGTTCAGTTAACTAAGAGCCCAACTGTGGCTGAGCCGATCCCCTTCACTTTCCCCTTGCAAAAGCTGACCAGGCGGATGTCCAACTGACAATGAAATCACAGCTTGTGATCCATTCAGGAGAGGTATAACAAAATGCAATTGTGTTTGTTGTAGATGTGTTCTTTTCTTTTAGGTACAAACCGCTATTTTGGTAGAGTCCTAGATAGATGTTTTTCCAAATTAACTTTTGTCTAATTTCTTTTTGCATGAAACCCAAACATGTCAAACAAATTAGATTGTTAGTTAGAGTGTCCATATTTAACAAATGTTATTAACAAAGGATTGATTTTATTCACCTGTCAAGTCTAGATGTATGCCATTTCTATTGTCCAGTTATTGATGTTATTAATCTGTATGGTAGCTCTTGAATGTTTAATAATAAATGCTTTGGTTAGATTGAGATTCTTCCACCACTTTGGTCAGCCTGTGTTGTTTGTATATGCATATCATTTGGTTTTAAGACTGATATACGTGATTTTAGCATTTTTAATCTAGAGAACTAAACTGTCTAACTTTACTAAAAGGTGTGGTTATTCATGGCCACATGGGTCATGGAGCTGTACCCAAATGTGATTGAATTGATTTGCTGTTAAAGTTGTGCTGTTTATAGATTGTATTATGAGTAAACTAAGGGGCATATTTATAGTCCCCTGGCACCACCTTGCGCCACATTAACGTAATTATTTTTTATGTTAATGTGGACCAATGAGGCCGAAATCCCAGTGCCGTATCTACAGAGTGGCGCAATGCATGCATCGTGCCACTCTGTAATCCTTTGCACTACATTATGCCTGTGTCAGGCATAATGTATGCAAAGGGGGAGTTCCTCTGTTAGGGGAGCCAGAAAAATGACGTAAGAAAATCTATGATATTTTCTTGCACCATTTTTTATGGCAAGAGCAGGCATTAAAAGGGGACTTCCATTCTTTAGAATGGGCCCCTATGTACTCTGTAGGAGTAGCGCCAATATTACGGTGCTACTCCTGCAGAGTATATCAGTAGCGGCATGACAAATTATGCTATTGCCCCCACCCTGCGCCATGGTGCACCTTATTTTAAATACAGCGCACACATGGTGGCGGTACGAGGGTGCTAAGGGGCGCAGGGAAAGTGGCGCTGTCCTAAGTGCAGCTCCACTTTCCATAAATTGGCCCTAAACATCCATGGTGTAACACTCTCAGCGAAGTCAAAAGGTCCATCGAACCTCTAACGCATCCCCTTATCAAATAAATTATAAAAGACTAAGGCGGTCATTACAACATTGGCGGTAAAAGCCGCTTACCGCCGTGCAGAAGACCGCCAACACACCGCTGCAACTGCGGAATTCCGCCACAGCAATTATGACCCACATCTCTGAATCCGACAAAATTCAGACACCCACACAAGTCCGCCACAACAAAGGTCAGTGATAAACTGGCGAACAAAATACGCCCACAATATCACGACACACGAATCCATGTGGCGGTCTTTCAACCGCAGTATTCCATTGGCGGTACACACCGCTGCGCTCAAAATACACACACACTTACAAAACACAGCCACATTGGACAATTCAAAATACACACACCTGATACACATACACACACCACTCCCACACACCCAATACAATATAAAACACACACCCACATCACCCACAAACCCCTACGACCACTATTACAGAGAAAAGGCCAGAGAGAGACACCAGCATCCACAAACTACCATCCACAGGCACTCAACACCATCACCCACACAACTTCCACGCACAAAACACCACAACACCACTATATATCACCACACTTATCACCACACACACCACCCCACACATCACCTACACCACCCCATGGCACGGCAAAGACACCTCAGGTTCTCGGAGGAGGAGCTCAGGGTCATGGTGGAGGAAATCGTCCGGGTAGAGCCACAGCTATTTGGAGCACAGTTGCAGCACACCTCAATTGCAAGGAAGATGGAGCTATGGCGAAGAATAGTCGACAGGGTCAACGCAGTGGGGCAACACCCAAGAAATCGGGACGACATCAGGAAAAGGTGGAACGACCTACGGGGGAAGGTGCGTTCTGTGGTCTCAAGACACCACCTCGCGGTACAGCGGACTGGCACCAGACCCCCACCTCCTCCCCCACAACTAACAACATGGGAGGAGCAGGTCTTGGCGATTCTGCATCCTGAGGGCCTCGCAGGAGTCGGTGGAGGAATGGACTCTGGTAAGTCAAACCTCTAACTACCATATCCCCCACCCTACCTGCATGCTATCGCAGACCCCCACCCTCGCCCCCTACCCTATCACTCCAACTCCTAACAAATGTACTAATATCACAAACCACACATCCCAACATCAAGCCCTGCATGCAACACCAACGCATGGACACCCATCACTAAAGCATGCACACTGCACATACCCATACACCCCTCTAAACCATTATCACACAAGCCCCCACACAGGAATGGCAGCACTGGGGTACACGCTCACCCACCCATTGCACACCATGACACACACAGATGCAATAATCATGCTTTTTTCACCCCTGCAGGACCACTACCCAACGTCACCAGACAGGAGGGTCCTGACATCTCCACCCCACCCACAGAAGACGCCCACAGTGATGACAGCAGCTCTGTCCAACTAGATCCAGATGACCAGCCCGGACCATCGTGGGCCTCGGGACAGTCGGTTCCCCTCACACAGGCACAGGCCACCACAGACCTTCCACCCTCTGGTAACACCAGCACAGCACCCACCCAGCGGGCCCATACCTCCATCCCCAGGACACGTCAATCAGCTGTGTGTCCACCACTACAGGGAACCCAGGATAACCCACCACCCCAACAACAACAGGGACCTGGGGGCAGTGGCAGTGGGCACACGGTCCAGGGGAGGGAGGCACAGGAACACAGGGGAACTGGGAAGGCTGCTGTGCGACAGGGGGCGGACAGGCCAAGGGAATCCACTCTCCACAAGGCCCTCTCCTTCATCATGGGAGCATACCACCACTCCCAGGAGACGATGGCAACGGTCCTGGTCAAGTTTCAGGAGACCCAGCGCATGCAGGAGGAACAGTATTTGGGGTTCAGGGAGAAACTCAGAACCATCAGCTCCGCCCTGGGCACCATCGTAGGGGTGCTCAAGGAAATACTCAGCACCAGGAGGGACACTGTGGCACTCCAAGGGGCCCCTGACACTAGCATGGACGATGAACTGCCAACCACCTCCACCGGCGCTAGTGGACAGGAGGCACCGCCACAGGACCACCACACCAGCACCCCACCCCCTGCAAATGGAGAACCACCCCGCAAGCGGTCCCTGAGATCCAGGAACAAGACAGAGCACGATGCCAAGACCCCCGCCAAGAAATGAGACCACCCTGATTGTCAACCCACTGTCCCACTTTGTCACCCTGTCCATATTGGAACTGCCCCAGCTCCACTTCCTATGCCCATATGGGCAATGCACCTATGAGACAAATAGACTGAACTCTGCCAGGGACACTCCTCCACCATCACCCCTCATCATTTAACTCCCCCCACCAATATTTTGTATGTAAATAAACACACAGAAAGCACAAAATGATCTGGAGTCTCTCTGTGATTTAGGAATAGTGTATTTGCAATTACAGTGAAAACATTTCCAGGAAATAGTAATGTCAACATACCATTGTCACACAGCTCTAGTCCATGAGGAATCTAAGCAGATGACACATGTTGGAAACCACACCTGTGAAACCGTAAGGGAAAGTGACAACTCAGTGACCATTCACTCGGTGAAATCGACAGACAGGATAGAGGTAGAAGTGTAAAAGTACTTGTAGTAGGCAGGAATGTATTCTCACCTGTGTTTCACTGGATATATTGCTGGATGACTGAGTCCCTGTTGTCAATGTCTTCTTCCTCTGCTTCCTCCTCATCACTGTCCACAGGCTCCACAGCTGCCACAACACCGCCATCTGGACCATCCTCCTGCAGAAAAGGCACCTGGCGTCGCAAAGCCAAGTTGTGAAGCATACAGCAGGCCACGATGATCTGACACACCTTCTTTGGTGAGTAGAATAGGGATCCACCTGTCATATGGAGGCACCTAAACCTGGCCTTCAGGAGGCCGAAGGTGCATTTGATCACCCTCCTAGTCCGTCCATGGGCCTCATTGTAGCGTTCCTCAGCCCTGGTCCTGGGATTCCTCACTGGGATCAGTAGCCATGACAGGTTGGGGTAACCAGAGTCCCTGATAGCCACACCCATTGCCTCTGGAGTTGACCCATCACATAAGGGATGCTGCTATTCCGCAGGATGTAGGCGTCATGCACTGAGCCAGGGAACATGGCATTCACATGGGAGATGTACTGGTCTGCCAAACATACCATCTGTACATTCATAGAATGATAACTCTTCCGGTTCCTGTACACCTGTTCACTCCTGTGGGGGGGACCAAAGCTACATGGGTCCCATCAATGTCCCTGGGCATATAAGTCACCTTTCACTGTAGGCAAGTCCTCCACCTGAGGGAAAACGATGTAGCTCCGCATGTGTTTCAGCAGGGCAGACAACACTCTGGACAACACGTTGGAAAACATAGGGTGGGACATCCCTGATGCCATGGCCACAGTTGTTTGAAATGACCCACTTGCTAGGAAATGGAGCACTGATAGCACCTGCACTTGAGGGGGGATTCCAGTGGGATGGCGGATTGCTGACATCAGGTCAGGCTCCAACTGTGTACACAGTTCCTGGATTGTGGCACGGTCAAACCTGTAGGTGATTATCAAATGTCTTTCCTCCATTGTCGACAGGTCCACCAGCGGTCAGTACACCGGAGGATTCCGCCATCTCCTCACATGTCCCAGCGGACGGTGCCTAGGAAGGACAACATCGAGCACAGAGTCAAACAACTCAGAGGTATGTACCCACTGTCTACACAGAACACCATTCATACACAAAATCTGGCCTGTATGTGTGTTGTGAGACTAGGCCTAGGTATGTGTGACGCAGTTGGTAATTAGGCCATGTGGGCCCGTGAAATGGCGGCTTCCTGTCCTGTAAAGTGGGACAATGGGATGTGAGGTAACTGCGCTGGCGTTGTACACCGTCACGGGAGGCGGTCGAAGACCGCGGCGCAAAGCTGCATTGGTTAACATTGGACCCTATGGGTCCCAGGAGCCAATGACAATGTACGCCGGCGGTGCGTACGTGACCGCCATTTTCTAACTGTTTTATCACTCGATACCTGATCTTCGACAGGAGAGGACCTACACTGCAAGTGCTGCTGTGACCTCGGTCTGGAAGTGACAATAGCTCGTGCGTCTGGGGAAAGGGCCCCTGCCTTCACTGCAGAGGAGTTGGAGAAGCTCGTCGACGGGGTCCTCCCCCAGTACACGCTACTCTATGGTCCTCCAGACCAACAGGTAAGTACACAGGGAGCATGTTGTATGGGCTATGCCTGTGTGGAGAGGGCTGGTCGTAAGAAGGAAGGGGGCACAGTTCTGCGTGCATGAAAGACTGTGAATGCGTGTGCCACATTGCAAGGGTAGGGATGTGGGCCACTCACTTTGACGGTGCAGTTGGTAATGACTTCTCTTCTTCCCCTGTACATTTCATGTAGGTCAGCGCCCACCAGAAGAAGGATATTTGGCGTGCCATCGCCAAGGACGTCCGGACCCTGGGGGTCCACCACAGACGGAGCACCCACTGCCGGAAAAGATGGGCATGAAGATGGCGGAGGCTCAGCTGGGGATGGCCTCCCAACGTGGGAGGGGTGCCCATCGAACCATGACCCCCCTAATGTTCAGGATCCTGGTGGTGGCCTATCCGCAGTTGGATGGGCGCTTGAGGGCATCACAGCAGACACAAGGGGGTGAGGACACTATCATTCAGCGGACTTTGCGCGCAGTGAAGGTGTCTGGGTGGGGGAGGAGGGCTGTGGGTTCCCCTAGGCCAGGGCGAGTTCCGTAGGCTAAGCCCATTCATAAGGCATGGCCCTGTGGCCCCGCAGCCCACCTCTGTAGAGTGCCAAGTACAGCTAGTCATGCCCCTGTGTCATCTATGTGTGCAGATGTCGTCCATAGCCTTGTAGGCCATTTCCCAGGACTTGCACTGTAGAGCCCAACAGCGTGACGTAGTGCAGGGGGCTGCTGTGTCTGTATTGTCCGCCAACGGTAGTGGTAAGCCATGCACTCAACCTGTCTTTCTTCTGTCGTCCCCCCCCCTTTTTGTGGTCTCCCTGTTCTTGTGTGCATTAGCATCATCAGGCGGAGGTACAGTGGCACCGGAGCACGAGGGAGCTGCATCCCACATGGGCATGGAGGCCTACACTACGGACTCAGAATACACCAGTGGGACGGAGGGCGAGGGGAGCACCACGGCGGTCACAGGATCTGCAACCAGCGACATGGACTCATACTCCGATGGGAGCTCCCTTGTGGTGGCGGCAACATCTGTGCCCCCCACTTCTACAGGTACAGCTGCCACCCCCCCTACCAGCACCGCCCTCCCAGCAGCCCCTCTGCCTTCGCCCCGTGCCCGCTCACCCAGGAGGGTGGGCATCACCTTCCCCCCAGGCACCTCAGCCCCTGCCCCTGTCACCTCTGCTGCCCTCAGTGAGGAGGCCATTGACCTCCTCAGGTCCCTCACTGTTGGGCAGACTACCATTTTGAATGTCATCCAGGGTGTAGAAAGGGAGTTGCAACACACAAATGCATTTCTGGAGGGCATTCATTCTGGTCAGGCTGCCCTTCATCGAACCGTTCAGACTCCGGCCTCAGCAGAGATGGCAGCCATTGTCCCTGTATCTAGCCTCCCCCCTCCAACTTCCTCCACCCAGACCCAATCCCCTGTACCTCTGCCTATCCCAAGCACACCATCAGACCAGCCTGCACACACCTCACCACACAAGGGAAGCTCAGGCAAACATAAGCACCACACATCCCACAGGCACTCATGCAAGCATCACGCACATACAGACACACCAACATCCACTGCCTCCACTGTGTCCCCCTCCTCCTCGTCTCCCTCCTCCCTCCCAGTCTCGTCTACACTCACACCTGCATGCACTACCACTACAGCCACTACTTCCCGCACCAGCACACCCACCACCACAACCCGCTCACGTGCACTCACCACCCCCACTACCATTTACATGTCCCCTGTGTCCTCTCCCAGTGTGTCTGTGACGCCCACTCCGAAGATACACAAACGCAGGTACACACCCACCCAACAGCCATCCACCTCACAACAGCCTCCAGCCCATGCACCTGCACCCAAATCCACAAAAGTTACACCTCCTACAACCACCACCTCTTCCTCCACTCCCAAACCCCCTCCAGCTACCCGTCCCAGTGTGTCCAAACAACTTTTCCTGTCCACCCTTAACCTATTTGCCACCCCCTGTCCAACTCATAGGTCCCGTACTAGCACCTCAGCCAAAAAATCTCCGGGACCAGTGGTGCCTGTTGTCACAGGTATGTGGAGTGCAGCGGCCACCAGGGCAGCCAGTGTGGCACGGAGCCACAGCACAGCCAGTCCCCCAACTGTGAAGCACCAGAAGTTGGACAGTGCCCTGCAGGAGAGGGGGAAGGCTCCAGCCAGCCAAGCCGCTCACAGGGGTCCCAGGGGGAGTGAGGCTCCTCCCAAGGTGGGGAAGGGGCAGAAGAAATCTCCAAAGTCTGGGAGGAGCAGCACGGCGGAGAAGACCGCCATCATCCCCGCTGCCCAGGAGGCCACCGCCAGCCCCATCGTCACTGCCCAGGAGGCCATCGCCAGCCCCATCGTCACTGCCCAGGAGGCCACCGCCAGCCCCATCGTCACTGCCCAAGAGGGCCCCACAAGCCATAGCCCAGCTGGCCAGGAGGGCCTCGCAAGCCACAGCCCAGCTGGCCAGGAGGGCCCCGCAAGCCACAGCCCAGCTGACCCATGAAGGACCACCAGCCACAGCCCAGCTGGGCAATGACGGACCGCCATGGCAAGGACCGCTGAACAGGTCAGAAACTGGCAACTCAAGCACCGCTGAACATGCCAAGGACCGCTGAACAGGGCAAAGACCGCCATGGCAAGGACTGCTGAACAGGTCAGAAACTGGCAACTCAAGCACCGCTGAACAGGCCAAGGACCGCTGCACAGGGCAAAGACCGCCATGGCAAGCACCGCTGAATAGGGCAAAGACCGCCATGGCAAGCACCGCTGAACAGGGCAAAGACAGCCATGGAAAGCAACGCTAGCCCATTTGCGGCAGGGGCAGTGACGCAACTGGGACCGTCACGGGGTGAGTGCTGCACTCTGGGAACCAGTCCCCCTTCAGAACCAGTGGAGACATGCATCCACTTGTGAGACTGTGGCTTTGCACTCCCCAGGATGGAACAGTGGGCAACCGACCCACTGTAGAGACTTGTGAGACTGTGGCTTTGCACTCCCCAGGATGGTACAGTGGGCAAACCACCCACTGTAGAGACTTGAGAGACTGTGGCTTTGCACTCCCCAGGATGGAACAGTGGGCAACCCACCCACTGTAGAGACTTGTGAGACTGTGGCTTTGCACTCCCCAGGATGGTACAGTGGGCAAACCACCCACTGTACAGACTTGAGAGACTGTGGCTTTGCACTCCCCAGGATGGTACAGTGGGCAAACCACCCACTGTAGAGACTTGAGAGACTGTGGCTTTGCACTCCCCAGGATGGAACAGTGGGCAAACCACCCACTGTAGAGACTTGTGAGACTGTGGCTTTGCACTCCCCAGGATACATCAATGGGCATGGAGGACCCTCGTGGATCTGGCGTGGTGCACTCATCCGGCTGAGGTGCCCCCCCTTCCCTTCCCCCTGAGGTGCCTGTTGTATTTCTATCTGATGCCCCTGCAGTGTTCTCTCTGTCATGTTCGGGTATCTTGTGTGGGCCTCGCCCATGTATTTTGGGCCCAGTGGTTCACGGACTATGAATGGTGCAAAACCTGCACTACTAATCGTGGTGTATATTTTGTTTATTGTGTATATATATATGTATATATTTGCTTACTGTATTTTGATATATTACAATGGTTACACTCATTTCCTTTTGTCTTTGCATTCTTCCGGGGGGGTTGGGGGGTGTTACTGTCATGTACAGATAAGCATTGGTGTGTGTGTTGTAGTGGGTGAGGGTCGGGGTGGGGGTTGGGGTGTTGCGTGTGTGTGTCCCTGTGTTTTTCCCTCCCCCCCTCTCCTATGTCGTAGGTGCAGTACTCAACGTGGTCTTCGCCGCCAGCGTTGATGCTCCTCGTAGAAGAGCAGGAAGACTAGCGCTGGGAGAATATGAAGTTCCGGCTCCATGTGACCTCCTTCCTCGTGGAGTGTGTAGAGGTGAGCGTTTTCCTTTCGAAATGGCTGTTTCTGCTGTGTTTTTATCCGCGGTGAATCCGCCCCGGAAAAGGTGGCGGATTGGCCTGTCATAATAGTGTGGGCGGTACATTGTCTCCCGCCTGTCTGTTGGTGTTTGTACCACCGTGGCGGACGGAGTGTTAAAGTGGCTGTCTTTGTTGGCGGTTTCCGCCACGGTCGTAATTGCAAAATTTGTACCGCCGGCCTGTTGGCGGTCTTACCACCGTCCGCCAGGGTTGTAATGACCACCTAAATCAGGTCAGACACTCTCACAGTTTTTGGTAGCAGAGACGGATGCTTACGCCTCCCTAAGAAAACGCCATGTGTTTTCCCAGTCGTAGATAAATAAAGTAAATGGTCACACAGTTTTAGTAGAAATGGATGCTTACATCTCCTTAAAAGACCATTCTTTCAAAGTTGTAGTAGTTCCCAGTTTTTGGCAGTTTTGGTAACAGACAGAAGAGTTATGTCTTCCTAAGAGCCTACAATGACTTTCCCAAATCCTTAGGTTTTGCCAGTGCTTGTTTGAAGATGTTCTCAGCATTCCTAGAGTGACTGTGAGTGGAATAGGTTTTGCACTTGCACTGCTTAAGCAAATCACAGGTAAACTTTAATGTTTGTGCGTATTAGGGAGTTTGCGTACTCCAATGAGGTTGTTTAGGGAGTGTGCAAACTCCAAAGGGTGTATGTAGGTAAGTTGTCAAACTTCACTTGTGTGTGGCGCTTTGTGCTAAAAAACTGCCTACGTGGTTGTTGGTATACAGACTCTGCATGGTCTAAGATTCTGGAGTATTGGTTATTGTATAAGTGTATGAGACACTTGGTTTATGTTGTAATTTGTCTGTTTTGTAGGTCAATCGGGCGTGGTTGACAAACTTAGAGTGTGTGTTAAAGCGAGTATTAGTTTCGACGGAGATTCGGTGATTCCTAAGTGGACCAGGATGATCTGATAATCAGTTGAGGTTGAAATTTGTTGGTCGAATTTTGCTTGCGAGTCAGGGAAACTGAAATTGAAGGAGTATCTCTAGAGCTAAAAGCCGCAGTTGAAAATTCAGTATGGTTTCTGAACCAAATGTGTTTCCTACCTGTAGTAAACAAGTTTGGTGTGTTGATTTTATTTAGTGCTGGCAATATTTGCATTTAGTTTGGCGTGGATCTGATTTGAGGAAAACAAGCCGGAGGGCTTTGTCAGCCGCTGTATGTGTGAGTGTGACATAACTAGGTCCACGTTGGGATAGTTTGGTTGGTGAGAAAAGCCACAAACCAATTAGTGGACAACCGTGAAGTGTAACTGGTTGAGAAAGGCAAACAAAAATGATTTTGGTAATGAAATCTACTTCCTGATTTGACTGAAGCGTAGCTTAAACCCGAAAATTTTAGAATAGGAGAAATTACACTGCCAGAAGGCACACCCTCACATATTGTATTTGAAGAACAAGGTGCTGCACCATGTCTTTGTTAAAACAATGGTACAAAGATACAGAAAAGGAAGGGGGGGTTAGTGTTTCTTGCCCACTGAACCTTTAATTTTAGAATCTTAGAGAACTTGAGGAGAGTACTGTGCAATTCTAAACCTCCTCCGAGACCTGCACAATTTGAAGCATTAGCTAATTGGGAGTTAGAGGCCAGACAACAACAGCAACATAAATTTGGGAGGAGAATAAGAAAAGCTGAAAAAAACTTTAGCTGAGGCAAGATGGGATAGTGGGCAAAAATGTTGGAGAACTGAGACTTTACTGGAAATAAAGATGTTTCCTGCAATTACACAAGAGAATGAGAGCAATGTCAAACATAATGCCAAGAAGAAGGGTTTGTATCCTTCTGAGAAAAATGGGCAGAGTTCAAAAGAGTCTAGAAAGTATTTGACATATGATGAAGACTAAGATGATGAGTTTATTTTGAAGTTATTAAGGAATCAACCCCCACCATTTGCAGCACATGAAACAGGTCCAAGTACTAGTGCAGATCCTACTGCTTCAGTACCTACTGAAGCGACACAAAGCCAAGTACAGGATAGCCACAATGTTCCTCCCACCTCCAAAATTCAGACACTTATGCTGCAGGTTGAGATACCAAGAATTTATCCAGATGTAAAAATTGTAGATACTGCAACGAGTTTAATGCTGCAGACAGACATGCTGCCCAAATGAGACAGATTTGTCCAAAGCCGACACTGATTCAGATAGAATCTACTCCTAATTTGATGCCTTCAATGCAAACCCAGACAGTCCCTAGATTCACCCCCATGACAGGGTCACAGACAAATACATCTGTGTTGACAAGTCAGAATGCAGGAGTAATGTACTCGCGAGCAGTCACTCGTAGGAACACTTCGTTGCCCATGACATCTCGGATAATAAAGACGGGAAGACTTATCACTCGGCGCTGCTTATAAGACAGAAGTAAGAAGAGAAAATAAGTTTGGTATTAACATTGAGCTGTGCATTCCAACGATATAGTATTATACATATCAAGACTATAACTCATAGTGCTATACGGAGCTACTTGCAACAGTTGAGAGAAGCCCTGAAGAAGTCTATGGGGAGATATGAACCCAGATGAAACATGTGTTGGCTTGGCTGTGGCTACTGAATAAGAACAAATAAAGAAGAGGATAAACGTTACAAATGGAATAATGGACTTATGAATTTATTGTTTGACATAATAGGCTTGAGTGCTTCCATTGTCAATATTTAATATACTCTAGAGACCAAAACGTCCATCTGAGTCCAGACACTGTGTCAGTACCTGTTACTATTGGCCCGTCATACCATTATTTGCTCAGGGACATAATAAGAGCAATGAACAGAAGATTTTGAATTCAAGTGTAAAAAGGGAGAGATTCAATGTAAATATGGGAGTTATGTCTCTGATGAAGCAGATTTTTGACATGACAGGTCCATTAATTGACTTGATTTATTCCAGGACTCCACCGAATAATCCGTGGAGCCCAGACCTAGGTCGTAACACATTTTTAATGACACCAGAGACTCCATGTCTAACGTTACAACAAGTGCCCAATGTAAGCGATAACTATATCTCGATATAAGGTTTGACAGCCGGCAATTAACCGAATAGCTGGAAAGGCTGAATGGCACACCAGGATATGCCAATGGAGGAAGTCCCTTGAATTTGACCAGGCTTAAGTTAGCAGTAGAGGAATTATTTGAAGGAACAATTGAATTAAACAGACTTGATTCATATAGAGAAGATGAATTGAGCTTCTTGTGCAAAATAATTACAAACAAAGCAGGATTGGTACACCAGAGATTAGCAGACCTGGCAGAGAAATACGACATAGAAATTGAGAAAATGAAGCATTTAAGGAGAAGTTTTAGGTTAGAATTTTGAAAGAATATTGAGAACATGAGAATACCAGGATGAAAATTCACATTAGGGAATTGATCCAGAGCATTCAGACTTGGGGAGCATTTGATAAATGAGAAGGCAGATGGGTAAGGAAAAGAGACAAGAAGAAAAAGGAGTTGCTAATTTAACTCTTAATGTGCAGCAGACTGACAAATCAGTAAAAATATTATCAATGAGAGAAATTCCGAGAGGGAATTTTACACATGTCCCTTGGAGCAGAATTGACATTCTGTCATTTACAAATGACTACCGAGATTGAGAGAGAAGCCAGTGGAATGGTACCCACAAACAGACAGGTTTGTGAAGCTTGGGAAATGCCTGTGGGAATATTTGAACACCCTATTGGAAATAGTGGTTCCACCTTATTTGTGGGTTGAATGCAACAGGAGTGTAGATTGACAGCCGAAAGAGCTCCCACGAGATCCGTCTACACGTGCAACATCTCCTGATGTAATGAAATATTACTATATAGTGTTTGAATTTTTGAAAACGAGAATTTCTCCCAAGAATATCGATTGGCAGAGAATAGAGAGGACAGCTCAAGAAGGAAAGGAATCCATGCATGCGTATTACGAGAGATTGTTGCAGGTACTCTACATTACAGTGGTACAGAAACAATTGAGCTGAAAGACATGATTGATTTTGTGTTCAGATTTGTTGAAGGATTGAGACCTGAAATTAGCCAGATGATTAAGGCCCTCGTGTCATTGACGGTAAATCCCGCTTATCGCCATGCTGACGGCTGCCAACTTACCACAGCTGTGGCAGATATCTGTCACCATATTATGACACACACACACCAATCCGACAGAATACAGCCACATACACAAATCCGCCAGACAAAAGGTCAGTGATAAACTGGCGGTATCAAAACCCACAACGTTATGCCAACAGAACAACGCCCACCACATTATGACACACGAATCACCACAGCGGACATTCAATGGGGGTATACCATTGGCGGTACATACCGCTGCGCTCACAATGGACACCCACAGACAAAACAACACCACATTGGACAATTCAAACAACACACACCTGACACACATACACACCCACTCCCACACACCGACACCATTATAAAACACTCAGCAGTGTGTCCATCTCTACAGGGACCCCAGGCCACACCTCGCACACAAGACAATCCGGGACCTGGGGTCAGTGGCAGTGGGCACACAGTTCAGGGGACAGAGGCACAGGCCAACAGGGAAAATGGGAGGAGTGCTGTGCGCCAGGGGGAGGATAGGCTCAGGTAATCGACTCTCCATGAGGCACTCTCTGAGATCCTGGGAGCGTACCAACCTTCCCAGGACACAATGGGCCAGATCCTGGACAACGTGCAGGAGAACAGGCAGTGCAGGAGGGACAGTACCAGGGGATCAGGGAGGACTTGCAGGCCATCAACAACACCCTGTTCTCCATAGCAAGGGTGCTGGCAGACATGGCCAACATTATGAGGGAGGCAGTCTCACACCAGCGGGCCCCTGCCACTAGCCAGTCATCTGAACAGCCATCCACTTTCGCTGCCGCTAGTGGCCAGGAGGCCCCACCCAGGACTCACAGGCCACCAGCACCCCTCCCCCTGCAGAAGGTGAACCACCCCGCAAACGTTTCCTGTGACCCAGACAGAAGCCAGAGACACTTGCCAAGACCACCACCAGGAAATTAGACTCTCCTGATTGTCCCCCTTGTGTCCCACTCAGTCAGCCTGTCCACTTTGAACTGCCATTGCTCCCCTTCCTATGTCCCCTTGGACAATGCACCTGTGCTACAAACAGACTGGAACAATACCCTGGACTTTCCTCCATCATCACCCCATCCCGTTGTACCTTCCCCCTATATGTGAGTACTTCAATAAACACCCTTAGACAAAAATCGATTTCGAGTTTGTCATGTATATCAAATATGTATTGTTTGAAACAGGTACAACCATTGCAAATGAACTGTACATAGAATTAGCATAGAATTAATGACCTGTAGCTTGCTGTAGTGATCACACCAGGAGTATTTGTCATATCACCAACATCTGCAAAATTAATAGCCAGAGGGAACAGTAAGTGGGCAAAGAAGTGGGAATTACCAGCATGCCAATGCCACACAGAATACAACCAGTCATTAAAATGTAAAATTACACTGTCATACCTGTGTGTCATTGGAAGTATTGACAGATCACAGATGTTCTGTTGTCCTCATCTTCATCCTCTGCCTCCTCATCCTCACTGTCCACAGGGTCCAGTGCTACCACAGGGGCATCTCCAGTCTCCTCCTCCTGCAGAAAAGCGACATGGCGTCTGAGGGCTAGGTTGTGCAACATGCAGCATGCCACCACTATCTGGCAGACCTTCTTGGGTGAGTAGCACAGGGACCACCTGTTAGATGGAGGCACCAAAACCTGGCCTTCAGGAGGCCAAAGGTTCCCTCAATTATCCTTCGGTTCCCCCATCTGCCTCATTATAACGTTCTTCTGCCCTTGTCCTGGCATTCTTCACAGGGGTCAGCAGCCATGATAGGTTTGGGTAACCACAGTCACCTGCAATTATTGAGGGACAACATTTAGCCACACACTATTCTATATGGCCAACACCATACACCAACATATACTGGGTGGGAACCAGGGCTCACCTATAAGCCACACCCTGTGCCTCTGTAGTTGGGCCATCACATTTGGGATGCTGCTATTCCTTAGGACAAAGGCATCATGCACCAGATACTTAGCATTGACGTGGGAGATGTATTGGTCTGCCAAGCACATCATCTGCACATTCATGGAATGGAAACTCTTACAATTCCTGAACACCTGTTCATTCTGGCAGAGGGGAGGGACAAATGCAATATGTGTACCATCAATCGCCCCAATTATATTGGGGATACATCCCATTGCATAAAACTCGACCTTCACAGTGGCCAAATCCTCAACCGTGGGGAATGCAATGTAGCTGCACATGTGTTTTATCAGGGCAGACAACACTCTTGTCAGCACTATTGAGAACATTGGCTGTGACATTCCTGCTGCCAAGCCCACTGTCACTGGGAAACAACCAGTTGCCATGAAATGGAGTACTGATAGCACTTGCACAAGAGGGGGGATCCCAGTGGGGTGACGGATATTAGAAATCAGGTTAGGATTCAACTGGGCAAACAGCTCTGTGATTGTGCCCTGTCCAGTCTATAGGTGAGTATTATGTGCCTGCCCTCCAGTGAAGCCAAGTCCACCAGGGGTCTGTACACGGGGTATGTCTCTTTCTCCTATTCATCCACAGCGGTAGGAATCTATGGGACAAAAGAGTGAGGAGCCTGTCACAAACTGAACAATGGAGCCACAACAGTAGTTTGCATTCTGTGAACATGTAATGGGTCAGTGTGATTTGTCCAGTATGTGCCTATTTCTCCTGTGATGCAGCATTATTCCATAGGGCTCCAACCCCCCCTGAAATGGCGTCCGCCTGTCCTGTGTGGAGGGACACGTGGAATTGAGGTAATTCCGCTGATGTGTGCCGTGGCAGGAGGCGGATGGGAACCGCCGTGCAACTCCTCATTGGTTAATATTGGACCCTATGGGTTACAGTGGCCAATGGTGATCTATGTCGGTGGTGACGGTATGCACCCCGGAGGACGTGACCGCCATTTTCTATCTGATTCCTCACTTGTTACCTGACCTTCCATAGGAGAGGACCTACACTGCATGTGCTTCTGTGACCTGCATCTGGAACCTACCAGGGCCCAGGCCTTCACTTCGGAGGAGTTGGAGCGACTGGTGGATGGGGTCCTCCCCCAATATGGACTGCTGTATGGCACTCCAGACTAACACGTGAGTACACCTGTGGGCACAATGCATGTGGCATGGATGTATGGAGATGTGTGTGAAGGCATTGTGTAAGGGGGGTTATCTGTTGACGGTGTACATGTTGTGAGCTGGGCTATGTATATGCCAATGGTGATGGAAAGGGCTATGGTGGGCCATGTGTGTGACAGCCTGGACTGTTTGTCGAATGGTGTTCTCCTGTCTGTATTGCCTCTGCAGGTCAGCGCCCGTCAAAAGAAGGGTAAATGGCATGCCATCGCCAAGGAGGTGCGGACCCTGAGGGTCTATGGCAGGCGGAGCAACCACTGTCGCAAACGGTGGGAGGACCTGAGACTCTGAGCATGGAAGACCATAGAGGCCCAGCTGGGGATGGCCTTCCAACGAGGAAGAGATGCCCATCAAACCCTGAGCCCCCTGATGCCCGCATACTGGCGGGGGCCTATCCAGAGCTGGATGGGCGCTTCAGGTCATCACAGCAGCCACAAGGGGGTGAGTACAGTGGATATCATTACAGCTTACGCCTGGTGGGGTGATATCCGGGTGGTGGGTGTGTGTCCTTGGTGCCCCTAGGCCAGGACAGACATAGCAGCGTAGGTCCTCTGGTGGCTAGGAGGTTGAATTGAAAATGATGGCTACCTAGCTTATTTGGAGGGCTGCATGGGTCACAGGTGTGCTGCAGGTGGCGGTGTGCTCCTCCTCGTGCCTTGGTGGCTAGCAATATCATTGGTGTTGCAATGCATAGTGCGTAGGCCTTTTCCCTGTGTGTGAGGGTGCTGTGTACGCCAACGGTGGTGTTGTTGCAGTAATTGACCCAGTGTATCCTTTGTCTCTCTCCCCCCTTTCTTGTTTTGTCATCCTATCCATATGTGCATTAGCATCATCTGGCAGAGGAGAAAAGGCACCGGCGACGGAGGGAGCTGCATCCCACAGGATCTAGGAGGCAGAGTCCACCGCAGCTGAGGGCACCAGTGGGACAGAGGGCGAGGGGAGCACCACAGCGGAGCGTGGAGGGGACAACAAAGACTCTGATACCTCCTCCGATGGGAGCTCCCTGGTGATGGCGGACACCTCTGTGACCACCCCAGGTACATCTGCAACCCCCGTACCAGCACCGCCCTCCTAGCAGCCCCTCAGCGAGTGTCCCGTGCCCGCTCACCCAGGAGGGTGGGCATCTCCTTCGCCCCAGGCACCTCAGGCCCTGTCCCAGTGAGCCCTGCTGCCCTAAGTGAGGAGGCTATTGACCTCCTGAGATCCACCTATGTAGGGCAAACAACCATTGTGAATGCCATCCAGGGGCTGGCAGCCCAGATGCAACAATCTAATGCATTCCTGGAGGGCATTCACAGTGTATTGGCGGCCCAACAGAGATCGATTCAGGTTCTGGCCTCCTCTCTGATGGCATCCATTGTCCCTGTTTCTACCATCTCCCCTCCAACTTCCAGTTTCCAGTCCCATTCTCCTCAACCCCAACCCATCCCAAGCACACAGACAGACGAGCATGCACACAAGGCAACACAAAAGAGTGGCACAGGCAAACACAAGCACCACACTTCATCACACAAGCACTCACGAAAACAACAGACAGTTGCAGACACACCAACATCCACTATTTCCACTGTCTCCCCCTCTTCCTCCTCCTCCTCCACCTCCCACCCAGTTACTCACACCTGCATGCACTATATCTTCATCCACTACCAGCATCATCACCACACCAAGCTGAACAAACACCTCACTGGCAGACACCTCCACAACATCCTTGCACACTCCCCTGTGTCCTCTCCCACCATGTCTGTCCTTCCTCCTAAGGTACACAAACGCAAGCACTCAGACACCCAACAGCCACCCACCTCACAACAGTATACAGCCCATGCACCTGCACCCAAACCCAGCTGACAAACACCTCCAACAACCACTTCCTCATCCTCCACTCCCATTACTTCTCCCTCTTCCCACCCCAATGTCCCTAAAAAGTTTTTCCTTTCCACCATTGACCTCTTCCCAACCCCTCTCCCTGTCCTGCACGTATGGCCAGGTTTTCAAGAACCCAGCCAAGCACCTCAGCCACACTGTCCACTGGCCCACTTCCATCCGCACCTACTTGTGGTGGAAAGGATTCCAGGCCACAAATCCTGAAGGGGAAGGAGCCTGCACCAGCCAGCAAGAAGGGGAAGAAGCCTGCACCAGCAGCTGTCACAGAGCCCACACCACCAACCGTGGTTTTGAAGCCATCAGTGAGTGCAGGGGCTGAGCAGGAGCCACCCACTACCTCCACCACCACCACAGTGCAGGCTTCACAGGGTGCAGGGGCTGAGCAGGAGCCTCCCATCACCTCCACCACCACCACAGTGCAGCAGACACTGACGGTGGACGCAATGTGATCCAGCCTCCATGGGCTGCTGTGTGGCCTGTCACCTCCAGAACCAGTGGGAAAGACACCCACCTGAGAGACTGTGGCCTTGCACTCCCCAGGACAGAGCACAGGGAATGTTGCCCCCTCCAGAACCAGTGGGGAAGACACCCACTTGAGAGACTGTGGGCTTGCACTCCCCAGGACCGAGCACAGGGCATGTTTCACCCTCCAGAAACATTGAGGAAGACACCCACTCAAGAATCTGTGGCCTTGCATTCCCCAGGAGCGAGCACAGGGCATGTTGCCACATCCAGAACCAGTGGGCAAGACACCCACTCGAGAGACTGTGGCCTTGCACTCCCCAGGACCAAGCACAGGGCATGTTGCCCCCTCCAGAACCAGTGGTCTTGTTTCCGCATCCGGTTGGTGCTCTCCCATCCCCTGAGGTGCCTGCATATTTGCCAACTGATGCCCCTGCGTGTTCTCTCTGTATTGATGCAGGTAACAAGTGGAGCCTTGGACTTTGCCCTGTGTCCATGTGGCCCACGTGAAATGAGGACTGGGCAGTGTCCCTTTTTTTGGACATTTGTACATGTCTGTTGCATTGGCAAAATTATTATTTATACTATGTTGATCTTATTACAATCACCTTAGTCAATTCCTGTTGTCCTTGCATTATTCAGTTGATTTACAGGGATTAACTTGTTTTCTTGTGCAGCTGGTTGTGTGTATGGTGTGTGTGTGTGGGGGGGGTGTGTGTTGTGCATGTGTGTGTCACTCTCTTTTTCCTCCCCCCCTCCCTTGTGTGCTAGGCGTCTGTACTCACTGGTGTTGGTGTTTGTGGTAGAGTAGGACGTAGAATATGATCGGGAAGACTTGCACTTTGGGTTCCATAGCGGAGTGGTTCTTCCCTGTGTCTTCAATGGTGAGTCCTTTCACGTCTGTAATGTGTTTCCGCCAGACTTTTGATGTCGTTGGTACTTCCCCCGAAAAGGTGGCGGATTGTGTTGTCATAATATGGTGGGCGGAACTTTGTCTTCCGCCTGGCTGTAGGCGGCTACCGCTGTGGTGCCTGTTGTTTCCGCCCTGACGGTCGGTGTGGTACATTGGCTGTCTTTTGGAGATCTTTCCTCCATGGTCAGAATTTGAAAGTAGTTACCGCCAGCCTGTTGGCGGTATAATCGCCACTTTATCACCACCAGGGTCATAGTGAGGGCTTAGGAGTCATTTGATTTGCTAGAAAGCAAAAACGATTGATGAAGTATTGCAATATGCCAAGTGCTGTAGTGATGAGATTGAATTGAAGCAGAGAAGGTTGAAGGAGAAGGCAATGGTGATGCAGATTAAAGCGTCACAATCAAGAATGCAGGTAATGTTTTCACAGCAGCAGCAGGGAAACATGTTGTTTCATAATCAGGCGAAAGGTAGATGTGAACCGTTGTGTCGACTTGAGCACTCAGAATAATATGCAGGCAATGAAAAGGTCGTTACCTTGTCAAGCTTGCGGAAGCCTCAGACATTGGAAGTGGGAGTGTCCCATGCTAGGACAGGAAGGTGTTGTCACACAGACGAATGAAAATAATCCTTTTCCAAGCATGAGAGGACCAAGAATGAGAGGTAACATTTTTAACTTCCAGAATAATGTAAATCAGATCAAATTTTTAACTTCCAGAATAATGTAAATCAGGTGCAAGGTCCTCAGCCCATGCAACCAATTCAAATGCCACAGTCACAGCAATTGCAACCCCAAGTTCAAATGGTACCTAGGCAACAAATTCCAATAAGTCCGGCCCCAATGGAACAGCAGCAGATGATGCTTCCTCAGCAGGTCATTGGTCAAAGGTTTAACCACAGCAATAATACAATACACCAATACCCTTTACACAGTGGGGATGACTCGAATGATGAACTGATGGGTGAGAGTTCAGATGAGAAAGAATGTGTGTTAGCAGCTTCATTAGAAGTGGACCAAAAGGGTCCATATGTGAAGGGAAAGATGATGGGTCACAAAGTCTCATTTTTAGTTGATGCAGGAGCTACACACACTATTGTAAGATCTGCAGAAGTCCCTAACGTGCCCCTTTCAGGGAAAACAGTGCAAATTGTGGGAGCTGCAAATCAGTATTCGACGAACCTGATTACAGAACCAGTTCAAGTTAAAATTGCAAATTTCAAAGGTTTACACAAATTTATAGCTTGTGACTTGAGTCCGATTTCCTTACTAGGAAGAGATTTGCTGTGCAAAACAAGCTGTTCAATTACCTGTTCAAATGATGGGATTGCCATACAGACAAATAGTGATGCTGAAGATGACCAATCTGAGGTAACAGACTGTAACTCAGTAAATGAAGAGGACCCATTGATCAGTTTCTTTCCTGTCTTTACTGTACGAGATCTTCCTTCGGACCTACAGGAAACAGTTAAAATAATAGAATTGGATTTTTCAGGGAAGGACATTGGTTTAATTAGAGGAGTTGAGCCAGTTAAAGTCCCAGTCAAGCCAAATGCAATTTTTCCACAGATTACCCAATACCAAATGACGCAATACACTATTGAAGGGATTACACCCATAATTGCAGAGTTCGCAAGAGAAGGCGTTTTAAAGGAAGTACTGAGCAGCCCATGTAACTCTCCTACAATGGGATTGTGAAAGGCATGTAGGAAATTTGGGATTGTTCAGAATTTGAGGAAAATCAATTATATTGTGATTTTGGCCCTCATTATCACTGCGACGACCTTTTCTGAAGAGCACCGCAGCAGCGGCCGCCAGATGAACGCCAATGCTGGGCAACTGCCGTATTATGAATGGCACCAGATATCCGCACCACTGGCGGTCGGATATCCAGCAGCATTTGCAACAGCAGTCAGCAGAGCTTAGGCGGTTCCATAGCCAACACTGCCACACCAGAAAAAGACCGCCACAGAATTACACAGGGTCCCATCCCCTCATGGAGGAGCACCTCGTCGGATGAGGTAAATGTTGTCTGCCATGGGAGGGGGTGTGGGTGTGAATGGTTGTGTGTGAGTGTGTGTATGCGTGTCATGAATGGGGGTGAGGGTGAGGTGTTTGTGCGTGTGTGTCTGTGTGTAAATATGGGTATGGTAAAGCGTGTGTGGGTGGATGTGTATGGTGGATCAGGGTGCATGTGTGTATGCATGTGGACGGGGGTGGGGTTTGGGCATGGGTGAATGAGTAAGGGGGAAGTGCGTCCGTGCAGGTGCGTGTATGTTTGTATGTGTATATGGTGTGTGTGTGTGTGTGCGGTGAGTTACAATTGGGGGTGGGGGTTGTGTATGTATGTAGTTGAAGGGGAGTGGGGGATGGAGAGTGTATGCATGCATGTGTGATGTGTATGGGTATGTATGCTTGTCTATGGAGGTGAATGTTATGAGTGTGTGTGTGAGCAGAGGTGTCTGTGTGTGATTGTGTGTATGTGGGGGCATGCTTGTATGCTTGTGTGTGGCAGAGGTATTTGGGGGATACCCCTGCAACAGGAACAGAAGTTTGTGTCGTCAGGATACATTTTTGCCAGCATTTTAGCTGCAGTGAGACTGCCAGGAAAATGCTGGTGGTGTCCTGGTAAAGCAGCGGGACAGGACGGGCTGGGAAGCAGCGGTTTGGCAGTGGCGGTCTTTACTGCCATTCATGTGGTGGTAAGACCACCACCGCAGCCCATGCAGTCCATGGACAGCCAGGGTCATAGTGAGGGCCTAAATGTTGTCCAGTGGTGCCAAATCAAGCAGTAATATTATTTCAGATCCCATGTGATGTTGAATGGTTCACCGTGGAAGGCATCGAAAGAGGTTGCAATTTTCACAGATGATCAGCAACAATTTATATTTATGAATTGTGATTTGTCAGAAAACGATCTTCAATGCAATTATGTATGTATAATTTCTTGTAAGAGATTATTTTGCTAGAAGTGTAAATATCTCAAAAAAATCTTTTATGTACCTCTTCATGAGGATAGCCAATCACTTTTCTGTTTGAAATTCCTTGATAGCAGATATTGTTGGTGCAAAGTTTTTCAGAGGCACCATCCATCTTTAATCAGATACTGAAGAATAACCTTGAGGCATTGGAAACGCCTTTCCAATCGACGTTAGTTCAGTACATTGATTATTTTTTGGTTGCTTCAAAAATGAAGAAAGCAAGCAGGCAAGATATTATTGCTTTACCAAACGATTTAGGTAAAAACGGACATAAAAGCCCTCATTACGGCTTTGGCGGTCTTTTTTCAGGACCGCCGAAGCCACTGCACCCAGCATACCACCAGTACTTGCAGTATGCTGGGTGCCCCATTAGGAGTTTTCTGCTGGGCCAGCAGGCAAAAACAGCATTTACGCCCGCTGGCCCAGCGAAAAACTCACCATAACATTGACGTTGTCATAATCGAGTCGGCAGCAATGTTGTGGTGCGTCAGGGGCGACAGTACCCATTGCGCATTTCACTGCCCATAATTCGGGCAGTGAAATGCATGAAGGGGCTGTCCATGGTGGCCCCTGCACTGCCCAGGCCAAGTGCATGGGAGGTGCAGGGAACCCCATGAGGCCCCCAATGCCCCCTTGTTGAGCCTACCATGCAAAGGCTGGCAGAAAGGGGACTCGTAATCCAGAGGACAGCAGTGCTTGCAGCGCTGCCCAGTAGGTTTGCGACCGACTAGACCGCCAGGCTGTCGACAGGCGGCATCCTCACGGTGCTGGCGGTCGGACCGTGGCCCATCTGCCACAGTCATAATAGGGGGGGTCAGACCACTGTCTGTGGCTGTCCGAGGGCCATCACAAGTGTGGCGATCTTGAGACCGCCACACTCGTAATGAGGGCCAAAGTGTCCCCAGTGAAATCGCAGTACTATCAGAAAGAAGTGAAATATTTGGGACACCAAATTGAGAGGGGAGCTAGAAAGATTTCCAGAGAAATAGTCACTGCTATATTGCAGATGAATCATCCAGTTACACAAAGCAATGTCAGAATGTTTCGGCTGAGCTATTGTCGCCAGTGGATGGTGAGCTATTGTCCCCAGTGGATTCCCAATTTTTTAATCATTTCCAAGCCACTACAGAAACTGACTCACAAAGAGGTTACTGACCCCCTTGAATTAGACCAAATGTGTATGAAAGCCTTTACTGAGTAGAGAGAAAGTCTGTGCAAAGCTCTGGCTTTGAGAATGTCTGACAACACAAATCCATTCATGTTGTTTTGTCATGAACGTGATGCATGTTCCTTATCTGTTTTGACACAGGGACATGGTGCTGTAAACCACCCCGTAGCATATTTTTGGGACATCCTTTAACTGTTTTGGTCCCTCGCTCCATTGAAGTTTTGCTTGCCCAGACAAAAACACAGCACCTCACTAATGCAAGATTGACCCAATATGAAACTATAACTTTGGGTTCTCCTAATGTTAGTCTCAAAAGGTGTACAGTGCTTAACCCAGCAACCTTGCTTCCAAAGGAAAATATTGAAATTGACAAATTGAAAGATGTTGAACATGACTATCTGGGGGTTACTGATTTGTGTACAAAATCTAGACATGACCTGACATTTGAGATACCCGATTGGAAGAAAATGACCAAATTATTTTTGTTAATGGTTCCTGTTTAAGAGAAAACATGGGAACACTAAGAACAGGATATGCTGTGTGCACAATTTCTGGAATACTCGAAGCTTCCTGGCTTAGAGTAGTATATTATGCACAAGTAGCTGAATTGGTGGCTCCTACTAGAGCATGCCATGTCTCTGCACAGCTTAAATTACCATTTATACAGACAGCAAGTATGGATTTGGAATAGTGCACGATTTTTGGTCAGCTATGGTCACAAAGAGGTTTCAATCATGACCTCTTCTGGTTCACCTGTTAGAAATGGTGACAGAATCCATTATTTGTTTCAAGCTTTACGAATGCCTGAAAAGATTGCTGTGGTGAAATGCAGTGCACACCAGAGATCGCAAGATTTTGTTTCAATGGGAAATGGATATGAGGATCAAGTTGCAAGGTTTTGCACATTGAATTGTATATCTTTCAAAGACAAATGGGAATTGTTGCCTGAAGATGAAATTTGTACAAGTTATGCATTAAATGTTGTTGATACCTGGGATGAATTGAAGAATCTGCAGGAAAATATTAACAAAGATGAAAAGAAACCGTGGGTTAAGATGAAATGTGTGCAAAGAGAAGACCGAATGGTCCTGCCAAATAATCTGCTGACTCAAATAGCTAGATATTATCATGGTCAAGCACATATTGGGAGGGATGCCATGATTCAAACCTTTAAGCAGCTTTTGTTTAATCCAAAATTTAGACAGGTTGCTGAGGCAGTTTGCCCCTATTGTTTCGTTTGCCAACAGTTGAATACGGGAAAAAGAACAAGTTGTCAACATGAGCCATATTAGGAGAGCGGGAGTTCCATTTAGCAGAATGCAAATGGATTTAATTAAAATGCCTGTGTGTGGAGGATTGAGGTATGCGTTGTTGATAGTTTGCATTTGTAGTCACTGGATTGAAACCTACCCCACACGTAGGAATGACAGCCTTATCATAGCAAAATTATTGCTTAGGGAACTGACCACGCTTTGGTTTTCCAGTCTCTTTAGAATCAGATAGAGGAAGTCACTTAAACAACAAAGTAATTAAATTACTATGATCAGCCTTAAACATTGAGCAGAAGTTGCACTGTAGCTATCGCCCTGAAGCAACAGGACTTGTAGAACAAATGAATGGTACCCTGAAGTCATGACTTGCAAAGATGTGTGTCTACAAATCTGAAATGGCCAGATGCACTGGTGTTAGTTCTGATGAATATAAGAAACACACCCAACAGGAAAACTGTACTGTCACTACATGAAATCCTCATGGGCAAAGCAATGAGGTTGCCAGAGGTTCCTGCCAATGCTCTTGTGAAAATAACAGATTATATGGTGTTGGATTAATGCAATGGTCTGACTGATGTGGTTCGCTTTTTTTCTCATCAGGTGGAGGCCACAACTGTGCAACCATCCCAAGATCAAAGTCACATCCTGAGAGCTGGAGATTGTGTTGTGTTCTGAAAACACATGAGGAAGACTTGTTTGGAGCCCCGGTGGAAGGGTCCTCACCAAGTAGTACTGGTTACTACCACTGCAGTGATGTGTACAGGCGTTCCAAACTGGGTGCATGCCAGTCACACTTGAAAAGTACCCTGTCCATTAGACAACAAAAAAGAGTTGCTGGGAGTACCAACAACATCCAGACAAACTCCAGAAGCAGAGAAGGAAACTGGAGAATCAGAAACAGACTCTGAGCAGACAGAGGAAAATCCAGATACCCCTGTAGGAGACGAGATGGAGGACTTACAGGAAATTGGCACTGAACCAGTCTTAACTGAGGTAGCAGGAGAATCTAGTCAGATGAGGGCTTTCCCAGAAGCAGACAATCTTGAAAAACAGAAAGAACAGCCCACCGACCCGGTGGAAGGGGTTGAGTCAAATCAAAGTCAAACAGATCTGATTCCTCCTGAGCCAGTTGTAGGTACATCAAGCAAAAATCCTGCAGAACAAGGAGAAGCTGTAAATCCAGCATTGAAAAGAAATTGACAAAGAGAACACAGAAAGAAGACAAGTGGCCAAGATCACAAACCAAGAGAAAAGACTCAAGCACATTATCAGCAATCGATGAAGAAGTGGACACCACCAGAAGAGAATATTTGAGTGATGGAGAGTTAAGTGGAGATCGAAGACTGAAAAGAAAACAAATTGCGCAAAGGTACACCGTTCTTGAATGGGTGTCTTAACACCAGTGATTGGCAAAGCAAACTTTTTTCATTTTGTTTTGAACATAAAATACCAGGTCAATACTTTGGCACGTGAAGTGGGTCAATGAATTGAACTTTGAGAAAGACTTTGTGAAACTTAGAAAGGAAAGAGACATTAATAGCAATTTGGAAAGACGTGGAAAACTGATTTTGACAACAGTTACCGATTTTGACAGAAGTTCTGGAAAAGAGACTACACTGTAAATATATGCAAAGAAGATTGAACATTTTTGGTTTTGCTGCATAGTTATATTTTTTCCTTCAACTTTATGATTCTTTACAGATCATGAGTAACCACAACAAGCAGGTTAGAAAGAATAGGTATTGTAAATACATAGGTACTGGCATAGCAATTATATGCATGATAGTGTGTTTGCTATTGATTGAAAGCATGAGCTTTCTCAAAAAAGGTGTAGCAAATCATACCTCTGCTTTAGAAACTACTACTACACTTACAGAATTAGACATGTTTAAAAAGGATGAGATATATTTACACATACATAACTCACAAGGAGATCTGTCCGCTAATGTTTTCTATCGCTTGCTGCATGAATATGTCGAGACAATGAATGTGAGAGAGTGTTGTGTTTGCATGCAAATTCCTTCCTTTGTGGAAGAAGGAATAACCTACCATAGCCTGCCAGTAATGTATGGAATTAGTTGCAGTCTTTTATTAACAAGGTTCTATAATCAAGAATACATACAGTATTTTTATTCGAATCATGACTTAAGTGGTCAATATGAACATGGTGGTAAACACCGCCTCGCAGGTGGTGGCGGTAACTACCACCAACAGGCTGGCGGTCCGGACCGCCAAATAATGAAGCAAATGAAAAACAAGTAGCGGTTCATCCACACACCGCCATCTCTGTAGCCCCAACGAGGACGGAGGAGGCTGCCCACAGACCGGCGGAAAGGTCCTACCTGCCCACCAAATAAGGAAACACAAGACTGCCATCAGTTCCAGGGCTGGAACCACCATCAGGCAAAGGATGACAGAAAAGAACAATATAAAAGGACACACTCCGGTGCAAGCATGGAGAGCGAGTTGGAAATAATGCCAGTGCTGCTCCTTGCCATATACCTCCAGGACCGTGGCCGCAGACAAAGATGACAATGGTAAGTACCACAGCCGAGTACACGGGGGAAGAAAGGGCAAAGTTACACACCCAACCAACCCACCTTGCAATGCACCACCAACCCCTCCCACAACCCAAGCCAAACATACCATTACAAAATTTACTTACCAGACACAAGCTAACAAAGACCTGCACCAAAGTACACACATGTGCACATCACCCCTCCATAGTGAAACGCTGTACAACGTCACCATATTGTTCCAACAGCACTACTGGGCACTGAAACTTTATTTGCAAAGACATTAGGTCATGTCCAAATAAGGCCATTGGCCAGTCCATTACAAATAGCATGAAGGACCAAAACAGGCCGAACTTGACACCCACATGTGCCAAGGATACTCCACTTGAAAAGGGTATCAATGGGGCAGCCAGGCACCTCAGGGAACAGGGGCAGGGGGTGGCGTGGGTGGGGAATTACATCTGGAAGGGAGGGGCTTGGGCTTAGGTTTGGGAGGTGGAGGGGGTTTGGGCTTGCCCTTGGAAGGAGGAGGAGTGGGCTTGTTCCGGGGGGTGGCAGAGGGACCTGGGGCAACACAGGCCTTCTTCTTCCCTGGGGAAGGGGCACTGGAATGGGAAGGGTGGACTGGGGCGGACTAGGATGTGGAAGGAGTGGACTGGGCAAGGAGATGGGCACATTTAGGGACAAGACAGGGTGGGCCAGTGGGTTTGAACAGGTCAACACGGGAGACAAAAAGCTTCTTGGGGCAGTTGGAGGGGATTTGGAGGCAGGTCTGGGAGTGGAGGTTGAGGGAGGGCTTGTACCAGGTGTAGATGTGCCGGATGTGGATGCAGGTGCCTGTAAAGTATGCTGATGTGTGGTGGATGTGTATTTTGTGGATGTCTGTGAATGTTTGAGTGTTTTGGGAGGAGGGGTGGTGGACACAGTGGGAGAAGACAGGCTGCCAGTGCACATGGATGTTGTCTGGGTGTCTGCAGGTCTGGTGAGTGTGCTGCAAGTGTCTGTCAATGTAGTTGTGGTGAGTGCAGGTGTGGTGTCTGGGGTACATGTCTGGATGTCAGACGTTTTGGTGACTGCATGAATGGGGGCAGCAGCAGTGACTGTGGGTGCAGTGCGTGTGGGTGTGCATGGTGAGGTGACAGGGTGGTGGGGGAGGTTGACACACTGGGGGAAGTAGATGTGGTTGTGTGTGCTTTGGCATGTTGTGTGTGTGCCTGCCTGTGGTGGAAAGTGTGGTGCTTGTGTTTGTCTGTGTGCTTCTTGTATGTTGATCTGTGTGCATGGCTGTCTGTACGTGTGCTTGGGATGGGTGAAGGGAGTGGGGTGCTGGAAGGGGTATAGGTGGTGGGAGAGGGGACCGAAAGACCAGGGACACTAGCTGCGGTCAAAGAGGAGGCCAGAGCCTGAAAAGATCTCTGTAGGCCAGACATGGCACTGTGAATGCCTTCCAGGTATGCCATCGCATTGCTGCATCTTGGATGCTAGCCCTTGGATGGCATTCACGATCGTTGTCTTCCCTACAGAGATGGTCCTCAGGAGGTCAATAGCCTCCTCTGTGAGGGCAGCAGGGCTGACTGGGGCAGGGGATGAGGTGCCTGGGGCGAAGGAGATGGCCACCCTCCTGGGTGAGCAGGCACGGGCACCTGGGTGGGGAGCAACTGTGAGGGCGGTAATGGCATGGGGGGTGGCAGAAGATGGCATAGAATGGGTGTGCCCAGTAGGGTCCGCCACCACCAGGGAGCTCCCATCGGAGTAGGTATCAGAGTCACTACATCCAGTGGTAGTTGCCTACCCCATGGTACTCCCCTTGCCCTCCAACCCACTGGTCCCTTTGGCATCCATCGGCTCTGCCTCCTTGGAACCATGGGCTGTTGCACCCCCACTCGCCGGTGCCACTGCTCCCTCACCAGATGATGCTGATGTACACAAAGGACACAAGAGCACAGGGGTGGAGAGACAAAACAAGGGAGAACTTTGTCAGAACCTGAATATATGTACATCTCTTGCTCACACACACACCCATATAACATACATCATGATTGTGCCCCTGACTAGTGGCCACTACCCCAGAATACACCACATAACCCACATGAAACACGGACCTGATACACTGTGTGAAGTACACCCATGAAAGACCATGCCCAGCCAATGCATTTACAAGTCCATGAGGCCACAAAGCATACCAGATGACAGAAAGGGGACACCCCACGGACCTATAGAATCTGCCCAAACTAGCCCTCACACCATCCCAGGGACTTCGAGGGGGCAGGACTGCAGGAACACACCTGTCCAAGTGCCTGGCACTAGAATGCATACATACCACAGCACCAACATCCATCCATCTAAGCAGTATCCCAACAGTGTTGGTACTCACCCTCTTGTGGCCACCACCAGAATGTGGGCCATTAGGAGGGTCAGGGTCCGATGGGCTCCACTTCCTCGTTGGGAGGCCTTCCCCAGCTGGGCCTCTCTGGTCTTCCTGGCCCAGCGCCACAGGTCCTCCCACCGCTTCCTAGTGAGTGCTCCACCAGTTGTAGACCCCCAGGGTCCACACCTCCTTGGCGATGGCTTGCCACAGGCGTTTCTTTTGATGGGCGCTGACCTGCATGGGACACACAGAGCAAAAAAACCGACATCAGTATGTGTGCACCGAATACAGATGGCATGTCGTTCCCTATGGAACGGCCATTGTTGAAAGACATGTTATCAACTCACATACAGTACATGCAAGACAGTCTACGGCTGGGCAGTTTCACATCGAACCCACATGCATACAGGCATCCACCACAATCACACACATCTAAGGATGACATATGCCAGCTCACCTGCTCCTCATATCACCCATACAACTTGGCATACAGGGGTAGGACCCCGTCCACCACCTTCTCCATCTCCTCCGCGGTGAAGGCCGGGGCCTGTTCCCCTGTAACCTGCGCCATCTCAGGGACCAGAGTCAGGACACAGCAGCACATGCAGTGGAGTACTACCCTGCACAGGAATCAGGAGTCAAGTGTCAAGGGTCTGACGAAATGGCGTAGCTACAGCAGTGGTGTGCTCCATCACTGTTGGAGGTGATCATGATTGTCCCAGGTTTCCCACTGACAATCATGTAATCCAATGATTGGATGCATGGCGCTGAACACCGCCTTTCGCCATGACGACTAACGCCAGCGGAATGAACTCACTTCCACTCTATCATACCTGGATGGCAGGAGGCTACCATTTTGCTACCACCACGTCACCATAGCCTGGCCAGGGGCCTCATCCCGGGCCTCAAAATCTCTGCACTTGGGGCCAGATGTAGCAACGGTTTTACACGTCGCAAACAGCGATTTTCGCTGTTTGTGACGCGCAAAACCCACATCGCGATGCCCTATTCCCGTTTTGCGAATCGGTAACCTGGTTACCAACTCTCAAAACGGGACTGCGAGTTGCAAATAGGAAGGGGTGTTCGCCTTCCTATTTGCAAGTCGCAGCGCAAAGCAATCGCAGTTACCACCAGTGTCACACTGGTGGTAACCCATTCGCAAAAGGGAAGGGGTCCCCATGGAACCCGTTCCTCTTTGTGAATGGCCTGGAAAAGCCCTAATGACCATTGCCTGCTCTGAAAAAATGAAACTGATACGTTTCATTTTTTCATTTTGTAATGCATCTCGTTTTCCTTTAAGGAAAATGGGCTGCATTACAAAAAAAAAACTGCTTTATTTAAAAGCAGTTACAGACATGGTGGTTTGCTGTCTCCAGCAGGCCACCATCCCTGTGAGTGCTGCAAATCGCAAGGGGGTTGCAAATTGCGACCCACCTCATTAATATTAATGAGGTGGGCCTTTGCAACCCCCTTGCGAGTCTCAGATGGTGTCAGGGACACCATCCTGCATTCTGAATTACGAGTCGCTCAGACTCACAATTTGTGAGTCGTAATTCAGGATTTTCCTACATCTGGCCCTTAGTCTCTTTCTGACGTGAGTCTAGGATCCTCACATGTACCCATCTTTGGAAGTGTGTCCACTCTGGGATGCCATTATGACAGAGTTAACTCAGCACTCATTTGCCTGATGGTGTACTTCATACTTTGCGTTTGTGTGTGTTACCTACGTGTTGCACTTACAAAGATACAGTGACATCATGGGATGTAAGTGTAAGTTGACACTTAGATTGTGTTCTTTTCTCCCCCATAGGTACAGACCCATGCGGCGAGGGAGGGCCCCATCTGTTTATAGACTCCTGGTTGATCTGGAAACTCTGGAGGAACGTCACATCAGTGTCATCTACAGACTCAATAGAGCTACTATCCATGACCTCTGTACATTGATGGATCCTGTACTGAAACCGGCAAATCGAAATCAGCATGCAATCCCTACAACTGTGCAAGTGCTATCTGTACTCCATTTTATGGCTACAGGCTCATTTCAGGTGAAAGTGGGCATGGGTGCAGGGGTCTCACAGCCATTTTTCAGCCTCATCCTGTCAAAATTCCCAGATGAATTCATCCAACGCTTGCAAACATATGTCCAGTTTCCCCAAAGGGCTGAACTTACTGCTATCAAATCTGGATTTTATGCCTTTGCTAATATCCCCATGTGATAGGTGCCAGTGATGAAACCCACATAGCTCTCATACCCCCAAGAGTGAATGAACAGGTGTACAGGAATCGGAAGAACTATCACTCCATGAATGTACAATTGGTGTCAACTGCTGACCAGCACATATCACATTTGAATACCAGGTTCTCAGGCACAGTCCATGATTCCTTTGTCCTGAGAAACAGCAGTGTATCACACATGATGAAACAACTACAAGGGGACAGAGGATGGCTCATAGGTAAGTGTGTATGATACTGGATCTGTACATAGCTGACAGCCAGACTATATGCATGTAAAGTCAGTTTATTAAGGTCCCGTTTTGCCCACTTTTGCAGGTGATTCTGGCTACCCCAACTTGCAATGGCTCTAGACACCGGTGAGGAATCCCAGGACAGATGCAGAGAGGAATTATAATGAGGCCCATGGAAATACTACGAGGGTGATTGGGCGTACTATAGGTCTCCTGAAAGCTAGATTTCATTGCCTCCATCTCTCTGGGGGATCCCTGTGCTATGTCCCTGACAAGGTGTGTAAGACAGTGGTGGCCTGCTGCATGCTGCACAACTTGTTTGTGAGGAAAGTTATCCCCCTTTTGGAAGAGAAGGGTGCTGTCCAACCAGTCCAGAAACCTCAGAGAGGGGATGAGAGTGATGGTGAGGAAGAACAGGGTGGAGATTTCAACTCCAGGACCCGCCTATACTTCCAGAGACTCTAAGGTACTGTTCAATGATGCTGATGTATTCACTGAATAGTTTCAGTCTGACTCATGTAATTGGTATGGGTTGTCTATAGTCAGTGACAATGTTAACTGATGACTGAAGTGGCATGTGCCAGGAAACCCAATATTATGTACAGTGTGACATACTTCAGACACTACAGTACGTTGGATTCCTTCCTGCAATAAAGGTATGATTATGAAATTGACTGGCTAATGCATACACAATCACAATTGATATCTCATATTGATGAGGGACATAAGATTTAAGTGCATAGGTGTATTTACTAAATGGCAAAATATACATAATTCGTGGGACCGTGAAAGGGAGGGGGCACATGGTGCACATACATACACAGGTACATATGCTCAGCTGTTGGTAGCACTGGGTTTTGGTCCAAGTGGCCATTGGAAGATGGTGTGATGGCAGTGGCATGTCAACAAGAGAGCACAATGGCACACAAAGGAGACAGTTCAGGGCAGAGTCATTTTGTAGCGCTGGGCTTAGTCTTGGCTGGTGTTTCAGTGGCATGTCTGGGTCTGAAGGCATGTTTGCATAGCTGGAGCTGGGCTTCAGAGGCAGGGGTACTGTTTTAAGCTGTGTCCTCTGCCAGTGCCACCAGTCCAGTAGCTGTTGCAGATGTTGAAGGCAGGGCAGTGTCCGGGCTAGTGCTCAGGGCTTGCAGGTGGGTGGAGGGCTCAAGCTGGCTCTGGTACTGGTGCTGCAGCACCCCTGCAATTGAGGCCATGGTGGCATGGAGCTGTTTCCATTGCTCCATGGCCTCCTGGCGGTGTGCTACCTGCAGCCTCTGATTCTGCTCCAAGGTGGCCAGGATCTGGCCCATCCTGTCCTGGGTATGGTGGTATGCTCCCAGGACCTCAGATGGGCTGCTGCATCCATCCTTTGGCCACTCCCCTGGGCTGCTGATGCCCTCCCACTGGCCCTAGCCCCCTGTGCCAGTGTCCCCTGCACAGGTCTGGCAGTCACACTTGCAGTTGGCCCTCCATCATCCTGCCTGTTGGTGGGTGGAGACTCTGGCCTCTGTACATGTGGGCTGCCAGTCTGTGGACGGGAGACACTGGTGTGGGGTCATTCGGCCAGAGTTGATGATGGTGGCTAGGTGGTAGGGCTGTCAGTGGTATCCTGGGTGGGGCTGCTTGAGGGTGACAGTCCAAGACTGTGTGATGGGCCAGCAAGTACCTCTATTTCCAGACATCCCTCTGCACTCTTCTGAGTGGGGCCTCTGTCGTCAGGTGGGGCGCTGGCACTCCTTGGTGTTTCCGTCTGGGTGGCATGGGTGGTGGTGCCTGTGGGGGGGGAATGGACATGTGGGTGTCAGGTACTTTTTCAGCAATTGCTGCACTGCTCTGCCCTATTTGATGATTATATTCCCCTGTTGTGGCACGAAAGGTCCCTTTGTGTACATTTCTTTGCATTTTATGTGGGGGTGGGGGTGCATTGTGGGTGCTGTAGTGCCACTGGGAATCCATGCAGCGGTAGGTGACTGTGCACAGGGGGCTGGATGGAGGTCTGTTTGTGGGATAGTGGACATGCAGGGGAGTTGGATGTGGGTGTTGTGGACTTGGTAGGGGATGGGGTCCTGGTGGTAGTGAGAGAGGTGGGGTGATACATACATTATAGGTGGGGTGACTGTTAAGGTATTGTAGTTGACTTACCCGAGTCAAGTCCTCATGTGAGTCCAGTGAGGCCCTCCGGGTGTAGGATAGCCAGGACCTTCTCCTCCCAGTCGGTGTATTCGGTGGGTGTAGGTGGGGGACCGCCACCAGTCTTCTGTACTGTGATGCTGTGCCTGGATACCATTGACTGAACCTTCCCGCGCAGGTCGTTCCATCTCTTCCGGATGTCTTCCCTTGTGCATGGATGGTTTCCCACTGCGTTGACCTTGTTGACTATTGTCTGCCATAGCTCCATCTTCCTGGCCATGCGTGTCTGCTGCACCTGTGCCCCAAATAGTTGTGGTTCGACCCTGAGTATTTCATCCACCATGGTCCTTAGCTCCCTATCTGTGAAGCGGAGGTGCTTAGGGGGTGCCATGGTGTGTGTTGTGGATGGTGTGTTGTGGGTGTATTGGTGAGGGTGCTGTTGTGTGGTTGTGTGTGTGGCTTGTAAAGGTGTTTGGGGTTTGTATGTGTTTTGGTGGTGTATTTGTGTGTGAGACTTGTGTGATGTTGTGTTCAGTGCATGTGTGTTCTGTTGTCAATCTCAGTTGTGCTATTGGCGATGCAAAGGATTATGAGGTATGTGTGTGAGTGTTTTATAGTGTTGTGGATGTGTGTCAGGTGTGTGGGTTTCAAAGTTGCCAAAGTGTGCTTTTCGGTGGGTCCCATTGCTGGCCGCGGCGGTCCGTACCGCCAATGGTCGTTCGGCATTCACTATCCGCCACACTGATTTGTGCTTCATTATTTGGTGGATGGAGGATTCGTCTGCATGGCGGTGGCGGGGTGGGGCGTACTGCCTTTCCGCTGTTGTAGGCCCTGGTGGTGGGTGGAGGTTGCAGGATTTTTGGAAGTTTTACTTTTTGGCATCATTATTCGGTGGTGTGCAGTCTACTGCCACTGGCGTTCTTCTATTCACCGTTGCCACAGCGGTCGGCAGTGATTACCACTAAGTTCATAATGAGGGCCTTAGTGTTTTCTTTTGTTCCTATTATTAGATACCTGAGTAGCTTAGCTAGGGAAAAAATATAGAATTAGTGAGAGGCTTCTATGAACTGACATTAACTTTTGCACAGCTTACACGTATAGGAACAACCTCACATGCTTGCTTTCACCCGTAGAAAAGAGCTTCTTAGATCAAACTGATGACAGGAGAAAGGCATTGGAGGAGAAGTTAGATAAGTACTTAGTGAAAAAGACATTTAGAAATGACTACACATTCAGTGAAAACAAAACAAAAGGGAAGTTAGCTTTGGAGGTGCAACATGCATTTAGACCACAATCTAGAGCAGACACTTTATTTGTGGGAACGAGTGAATGTCAACATGTGGTTTTTTTTCAGAGTAAATGGACTTTCATGCTAAATGGACAAGACCCAGCAATTCTTGGGGTTTATTACATCTGTGGAGCAAATGCTTATTACCGTCTTCCAAGAGGATGAAATAGCACATGTTATTTGGGAATTGTTTTCCCAAAGATTTATCAGCTTGACAAACTAAATGAAACACCTAAACTAAATGAATTACATCTTGCTAGACCAACGAGGGCATCTTATTCTCGTATAATTGGAGGTATATATGGAGCATAGTCCCTCAGTGGGAGTTGTTCTAAATTCATTGGAAATTCGAAAGTTGTCTACTATTGTGGATATCATGTTGACCAGTTTTTCTGGATCCATGATCTTAATGGACACTGAAATGGCTGCGGTACATTCTATGACTCTTCAGAACCACCTTGTGTTAGACATCCTTTTAGAAAAGAAGGGCGTGGTCTCTAAAATGCTGAAATCCCAACATTGTTGCACTTACATACCTGGTAATAGAAGAGCAATTAAAAGCTTCATTTATAATCTGACTAATGTTAACTCTGATCTAAAAGTTTGGAGAGAACCTGGAGTTTGGGAAAAGGTTGGAAAATGTTTTGCTTCTGTGGGAAATGGGCTGGGCAACCTAAGAAAAGGTATAATTATGAAAATATTGCAGGTAATATTGATATAATTTGTATCATTGGTTTATGGGGAGCCTAAAACTTGTGCATTGTAATTAAAAGGTAGAAAATGAAAAATGAACAGAGGAGGGAAGACATTACATTAGAAATGATGATTAGTAGATATTTTGATGAGAACTGGATAAAGGAAAGAAATGTTAAACATTATCATGAAACTAAATTTTAAATTGTGTTATGCAATGTAAGGTGTGATGACAGATTTATTCATCAGAGGAGGGATTGGGAAAGCTAAATTAATTACTAATAAATTTGCATTGATTAGTAGCTCAGAATTTACATGAATTATGATGACATAGAGAAACCAATTGTTTGGGGAAATGTGCCCACCTAGGTGGCAACCATCATGTGTTCGACACCAATGAAGAAATTACATTAACCGTTTGAATTTATATACACATACAGAACTAAATGTATTAGTGGACTATATTAATGTATTAATGATATGTATTTGTTTAATTTTAATAGGCATGGAGTAATTGTGAAATTGTGAGCCTAGTCAACAAGGCCTCATGTTAAACTTCATGGAGTAAATAAATGTGCATAAATGTTTTGTAAAAGCCGAGAATTAACACTCATTCATTGTTCACACAGAGCTGACCAAATAGATTTGAAACATTGCAATGTTAAACTAGTTGATGTCTTAAACGTTCTTGTGAGAACTGCCTGCTATAATGCAATGTACTACCCAAGGATACAATTGTATCTTTGGTATGTGAGAAGCAAATGTTTCCAGGATGTGAAAATGGCTTCACTGACTGGAGTTATGTTTTGCAACAAAAGTTACCTAAATAAACTGGTGATGGGAACGGGAGAAGAGGAGCCAATCTTCAACGTGTGAAAGACTGTCTAACTATATCATAGATTTAAGAATTAATGTTTATTGATTCTACTGTGAACACACGATAATCTGACCAATACCGACTTGAGAAACTGCCTATATACTGTTAACTTAGTTTGACTGCACTTACCAGGAGCAGAAGTAGTTAGTCCAAGGAGCAACGCAATACCATATGTCCTTTTTAATCCTCACTTTAGCTCCATTGCGTAATTTTGTTAATGCTGATGATGCTGTTTCCTTAGCTTGATGCCTTTTCTAAATTGGTTCAGTTGACTTAAAGCCTGACCATGGCTGAGCCAGTCCCCTTCACTTTCCCTTTGCCAACGCTGACCAGACAGATTTCCAACTGACGAGGAAATCACACCTTGCTGGTCCATTCAGGAGAGGTATAACACAATGCAATTGTGTTTGTTGCAGATTTGTTCTTTTCTTTTAGGCACCTACCCCTATTTTAGTAGAGCCCTAGATAGATGTTTTTCTAAATTAACTTCTGTCTAAATTCTTTGTGCCTGAAGCCCAAACATGCCAATCAAATTAGAGGGTTAGTTAGAGTGTCCACATTTAACAAATGTTATTAACAAAGGATTGATTTTATTCACCTGTCAAGTCTAGATGTATGGCATTTCTATTGTTCAGTTACTAATGTTATTAATCTGTATGGTAACTCTTAAATGTTTAATGATAAATGCTTTGGTTAGATTGAGATTCTTCCGCCTCTTTGTCGAGCCTGTGTTGTTTGTATATGCATATAATTTGGTTTACCTGATCTTGGCATTGTTAATCTAGGGAAATAAACTTTCTAACTTTATTAAAAGGTGTGGTTATTCATGGCCACATGGGTCATGGTGCGTAAAGTTTACTGTCTCCAAATGTGATTGAATTGATTTGCTGTTAAAGTAGTGCTGTTTATAGATTGTATGTATTAAGAGTAAACTTTGTGTACATGGTGTATCACTCTCAGCGGAGTCAAAAGGTCCATCGAACCTCTAACACGTCCCCTTATCAAATAAATTATAAAAGACCGAATAAGATCAGACGCGCTTACAAAAGTAAAGAAAAATGAGCTGGCTGATTCCTGTTAGCCTTTAAGATGTCTAAGATGCAGGTGTTAGCACTGTCATTTACCCTTCTCACACTAACATTCCCAAGCTTCTATATTGGTGGGCTACACAATAAATATGGATGTGCTAGAACAACTGGCTTCTTTTGAACTGGCCTGCATTCTGCTGAAGCCACGGATCAAGAGAAGGCGGCACTCTTAATCAGTTGAGTGCCAGTGAGTAGGAATGAAGTCACCCTAAAACTGGATGCAAGTGAGAAAGAAATATTAGTGAATATATGTAGGGGGCATACATTCAATACTTACAATGATTTAGAGAAACACAGTAACATAGCATACAGGATTGTAAACATGTGTGACTGAAGTAACAAAAGTGTTGGTCTGGGTCCTTGAGAGAAAAAACATGTTCAACACGTTATTAGTGAAGGACATTCTGCATACTTGTCGTGTAAAGATGTACGATCTGATGGCTGACTGTGTTTAGAGATCCACTTACGTGGAAATTGACTTAAGCCTACTGAATGAGAAACATGGGGAACACAAAGGCGTATGGTATAAATCGATTAACTGGACTAAACAGTAGCCCTGCAATTGACACAAAGTCCAAGTAATCCCAAAAGCCCCATGAAAGGGTAGAAATCACAAGGAAGTAGACCAAAGCAGTAGGGTCAGATGGGAAGAACTGGAGGATGCTTAGGCTGCTGCACAGGAAGCAGCTAGTACTATGTTGAGGTTACCCACTAGAAAATTGATTGATTATATGTGCCTTGAGAAGATCCCAGGCACAGAAATAGCTAACTAGAATCCTTCAAGAGTAAAGAAACAATGAAACCCAAATCACTACTGTGGTTTTAACTTTTAGTTCCAGCCTGTGAAATTCAGGATTTGGAGGTAAAAATACCTGGGCTAATACCGTGACTATGGAATGGTAGGAAAGGGAGGCTTTCTTACTCAAGGCCAATACTGCAAAGAAAGATTATTGATTATCCTTCACTAATTCCACAACTCCAATTTTGGAAAAGAGATTCACATACGTTAGAAAAATCAGGCATTGTCATCTGGATAACATAAAATAGGATGAAGGCACGAGAAACAGACACTGATGATGCCATACTGAGACAAATATTGGCAGTGGAACAGTAAAATAAAAATATTGACACTGGGACTTACATACAAAACACCATCACAATGAGACATGACCACAGGGACAGGAAAATGGCCACCAATACGGAGAGACACAGGCTCTGAGGCAAGAAGATATGAGTCTGGAAACTGGGACGGGGAACATGGACACTTGAACAGGGAGATTCGGACCCTAGGACAACAAGCTACAAACATCAAAGCTGGGTCATTGAAACATGGAAGTCGCAATAGATTCAAACATCCTAACTTCCAAGAAGCCAAAAAACAAAATTACTCTAAAAAAATTTAAACTGCAAATTCTACTTCTTAAAACCCTGGGTTATTTCATTCATCAATTGCACTAAACCGTATTGAAGAGCCAATGGAAGCTTAGAGGCACCAATGAAATCAAATAACTTTAGCTGCTTTCCATGTAAATCAAAGAAGTAGAAAGAAAGTATCCCAGATATCCCAATTTATTTTCTATCGTCCACCAACTGCTTGCACAGAAATCATTAGCTCTGGGTTCCTCTGACCTCTCTCCATCTTCAGTTACTCAGGTTTGAGACTCGGATGAACCCTTGGAATTTGTCTACCGGTGGCTCAACATGGCATTTGACGTGTTCTGACCTCCAAAGGCTCCATCCATATTAGCAGTCCTCCCAAAGGGTGAGCTTCCTCCCCAGAAAACATAACATGTAGTCAACAGCTTTTTAGGAACCCAGACCACTAAAGAAGGCATTACATTATGACCCAGTCATGGCCTGATTATTCCCCAGCAAAGGGGTCGGTGGAGCCAGACTGCAACCGGTGCACAAATAGCAGTCTACTCTTACCCACGAGACAGCATGCCACTTGCCCAATAATGTGTGCTTACTTATTCTGCATATCCTATCTTCCAAGTTCAACTGCCTTAGAGTATTAGGGTAGCAGAGGGTGGAAACATTCCTTTACCTTAAAGTAATTTTAGTCTTCAAATAGAAGTAAGGGAACCTAATAAACAAGCCTGCATGAAAACAAAAGGCCACCACAGGCAAATCTATTTAGTTAATGAAGGAAGAAGAAAATTGCTTCCTCTCCAAAATAAGGGTCTTTCAACCGCGGTATTTCATTGGCGGTACACACCGCTGCACTCAAAATACACGCACATTTACAAAACACAGCCACATTGGACAATTTGAAATACACACACCTGATACACATACACACACCACTCCCACACACTCAATACAATATAAAACACACACCCACATCACCCACAAACCCCTACGACCAAAAATCACGAACGAAGGCCAGAGAGAGAGACATCACAAACAACTAACAAGCATCCACAGGCACACAATACCATCACCCACACAACTTCCACGCACCTCACACAACACACCACTAAATATCACCCCACCTATCACCACACACACCACCCCACACATCACCCACACCACCCCATGGCACAGCAAAGACACCCCAGGTTCTCAGAGAAGGAGCTCAGGGTCGTGGTGGAGGAAATCGTCCGGGTAGAGCCACAGCTATTCGGATCACAGGTGCAGCACACCTCCATTGCAAGGAAGATGGAACTATGGCGAAGAATCGTGGACAGGGTAAACGCAGTGGGACAGCACCCAAGAAATCGGGATGACATCAGGAAGAGGTGGAACGACCTACGGGGGAAGGTGCGTTCCGTGGTCTCAAGACACCACATCGCGGTTCAGCGGACTGGCAGCGGACCCCCACCTCCTCCCCCACAACTAACAACATGGGAGGAGCAGGTCTTGGTGAATCTGCATCCTGAGGGCCTCGCAGGAGTAGATGGAGGAATGGACTCTGGTAAGTCAAATCTTAACTATTACATCCCCCGCCCTACCTGCATGCCATCACATACCCCCACCCTCACCCCATCACTCCTACTCCTCACAAATGTTCCACTATCACAACCCTCACATCCCAACACCAAGCCCTGCATGCAACAACAAAGCATGGACACCCATCACCAAAGCATGCCCACTGCACATACCCATACACCCCCTAAACCATCATCACACAAGGTCCTACACAGGAATACAAGCACTGGGGTACACGGACACCCACCCATTGCACACCATGGCACACACAGATGTAATAAACATCCTTTTATACCCCTGCAGGACCCCTACCCAACGTCACCGGACAGGAGGGTCCACACATGTGCACACCACCAACAGAAGAGGCCCACAGTGATGAAAGCAGCTCTGTCCAACTGGATCTAGATGACCAGCACGGCCCATTGGTGACCTCTGGACAGTCGGTTCCCCTGACACAGTCACAGGCCACCACAGAGCTTCCCCCCTCTGGAAACACCAGCACAGCACCCAACCCGGCGGGCCCATACCTCTGTCCCCAGGACACGTCAAGCAGCAGTGTGTCCACCACTACAGGGAACCCAGGCTAACCCACCACCCCAACAACAACAGGGACCTGGGGGCAGTGGTAGTGGGCACACGGTCCAGGGGACGGAGGCCCAGGAACACTGGGGAACTGGGAGAGCTGCTGTGCGACAGGGAGAGGACAGGCCCAGGGAAGCCACTCCTCCATCATGGGAGCCTACCACCACTCCCAGGAGACGATGGCAAAGGTACTGGCCAAGTTTCACGAGACCCAGCGCCTGCAGGAGGAACAGTATTTGGGCCTCAGGAAGGTACTCAGAACCATCAATTCCACCCTGGGCACCATCATAGGGGTGCTGAAGGAAGTACTCAACACCAGGAGGGACACTTTGACACTACAAGGGGCCCCTGACACTAGCATGGACGATGAACTGCCCACCACCTCCGCCGGCGCTAGTGACAGGAGGCACCGCCACAGGACCACCACACCAGCACCCCACCTCCTGCAGAGGGAGAACCACCCCGCAAACGGTCCCTCAGATCCAGGACAAAGACAGAGAACAATGCCAAGACCCCCGCCAAGAAATTAGACCACCCTGAATGTCATCCCTATGTCCCACTTTGTCACCCTGTCCATCCTAAAACTGCCCCAGCTCCACTTCCTATGCCCATTTGGGCAATGCACCTGTGAGACTAATAGACTGGACTCTGCCATGGACAGTCCTCCACCATCAACGCTCACCATTTTGCAACCCCCTCCAATATTGAGCACTTAAATAAACACCCTTGAAGCACAAAACAATCTGGAGTCAGTCTGTGATTTCGGAATAGTGTATTAGCAATTACTGTGGCAAAAAGCTCTTACAATTGTAATGTCAACATACCTAGGTCACGCAGCTCTAGTCCATGAGGAGTCCAAGCAGATGTCACACAGTGGGACCCACATCTGTGAAATCGTAAGGGAAAGTGACAAGTCAGTGACCATACACTGGGTGAAAACGACAGACAGTAGAGAGGTAGTAGTGTTAAAGTACATGTAGAAGGCAGGTTTGTACTCTTACCTGTGTCTCACTGGAAATATTGCAGGATCACCGAGTTCCTGTTGTCCATGTCCTCTTCTTCTGCTTCCTCGTATTCACTGTCCACAGGCTCCACAGCAGCAACAACACTGCCATCTGGACCATCCTCCTGCAGAAAAGGCACCTGTCATCGCAAAGCTAAGTTGTGAAGCATACAGCAGGCCACGATGATCTGGCACACCTTCTTTGGTGAGTAGAATAGGGATCCACCTGTTATATGTAGGCACCTGAACCTGGCCTTCAGGAGGCCGAAGATCCGCTCTATTATCCGCCGTGTTCGCCCATGGGCCTCATTGTAGCGTTCCTCTGCCCTTGTCCTGGGATTCCTCACTGGAGCCAGTAGCCATCACAGGTTGGGGTAACCAGAGTCACCTGCAAATGGTGAGGGACAACTGTTAGACACACACTAACCTGGAGTGATATCCCCAGACAACCATTCCCACTGACTTGCTTCCAGGTACTCACCTAATAGCCACCCACGGGGCCTCTGGAGTTGACCCATCACATAAGGGATGCTGCTATTTCGCAGGATGTAAGCGTCATGCACTGAGCCAGGGAATTTGGCATTCACATGGGAGATGTACTGGTCGGCTAAACACACCATCTGCACATTCATGGAATGATAACCCTTCCAGTTCCTCTACACCTGTTCAGTCCTGCGGGGGGGACCAAAGCCACATGTGTCCCATCAATGGCACCTATGATGTTGGGGATATGTCCCAGGGCATAGAAGTCTCCTTTCACTGTAGGCAAATCCTCCACCTGAGGGAAAACGATGTAGCTCTGCATGTGTTTCAGCAGGGCAGACAACACTATGGCAACACGTTGGAAAACATAGGCTGGAAATCCCTGATGCTATGGCCACTGTTGTTTGAAATGACCCACTTGCAAGGAAATGGGGTACTGACAGCACCTGCACTTGAGAGGGGATTCCTTTGGGATGGCGGATAGCTGACATCAGGTCTGGCTCCAACTGGGCACACCGTTCCTGGATTGTGGCACGGTCAAGCCTGTAGGTGATGATCACATGTCTTTCCTCCATTGTCGACAGGTCCACCAGCGGTCTGTACACCGGAGGATGCCGCCATCTCCTCACATGTCCCAGCGGATGGTGCCTATGAAGGACAACAGCGAGCACAGAGTCAAACAACTCAGAGGTACGTAAACACAGATTACACCGAACACGAATCATAATCTGATATTTGGCCTGTATGTGTGTTGAGGCTGGGCCTAGGTATGTGTGACGCAGTTAAAAATTAAGCCATGTGGGCCCCTGAAATGGCAGCTTCCTGACCTGTAAAGTGGGACAATGGGATATGAGTTAACTGCGCTGGCGTTGTACACCGTCGCGGTAGGCGGTCGAAGACCACGGCACAATCCTGCATTGGTTAACATTGGACCCTATGGGTCCCAGGAGCCAATGACGATGTACACCGGCGGTGACTGTACGCACCGCCGCGGAGGTGACCTCCATTTTCTATCTGTTCAATCACTCGATACCTGATCTTCGACAGGAGAGGACTTACACTGCAAGTGCTTCTGTGACCTCGGTCTGGAAGAGACAATGGCTCGTGCGACTGGGGAAAGGGCCCCTGCCTTCACTTCGGAGGAGTTGGAGAAACTCGTGGATGGGGCCCTCCCCCAGTACACGCTACTCTACGGTCCTCCAGACAAACAGGTAAATACACTGGGAGCATGCTGTATGGGCTATGCCTGTGCGGAGTGGGGTGGATGAAAGATGGGGGGGAGATTGAGGTGTGCATGAAACGACTGTGAGTGCATGTGCATCATGGCAAGGGTATGGATGGGGGCCAATGACTGTGACGGTGCAGTTGGTAATAACTTTTCTTTTCCCCCTGTACAATTCATGTAGGTCAGCGCCCACCAGAAAAAAGATATTTGGCGCGCCATCGCCAAGGACGTCCGGACCCTGGGGGTCTACCACAGACGGAGCACCCACTGCCGGAAAAGATGGGAGGACAGTCGCTGCTGGAGCAAGAAGACGGCGGAGGCCCAGCTGGGGATGGCCTCCCAACATGGGAGGGGTGCCCGTCGCACCATGACCCCACTGATGTTCAGGATCCTGGTGGTGGCGTACCCGGAGTTGGATGGGCGCTTGGGGGCATCACAGCAGCCACAAGGGGGTGAGTGCACTCTCATTCTGCGGATTTTGCGTGCAGTGTAGGTGTCTGGGTGGGGGAGGTGGGCTGTGGGTTTCTCTAGGCCAGGGCGAGTTTAGGAGGCAAGGTCCCCTTGTGCTGGCAGAGCCTGTGGCACCCCACCCCACCTGTGTAAAGTGCAAAGTACACCTAGTCAGGCTCCTGTGAAATCGATGTGCGCAGATGTCGTCCATAGCCTTGTACGCCGTGTCCCAGGGATTGGACAGTGGAGGCCAAGTGCGCGGCGTAGTGCAGGGGGCTTCTGTGTCTGTCGTGTCCGCCAACGGTAGCGGTAATGCATACACTTAACATGTCTTTCTTCTGTCGCCCCCCCCCTTTTTCTGTTCTCCCTGTTCTTGTGTGCATTAGCATCATCAGGTGGAGGAGCAGTGGCAACGGAGCAGGAGGGAGCTCCATCCCACATGGCCCTGGAGGGTGAGACAACGGAGTCGGATTTCACCAGTGGGACGGAGGGCGAGGAGAGCACAGACTCGTCCTCTGATGGGAGCTCCCTTGTGGTGGTGGCAACATCTGTGCCCCCCACATCTACAGGTACAGCCGCCACCCCCCCCTACCAGCACCACCCTCCCAGCAGCCTCTCAGCCTTTGCCCCGTGCCCGCTCACCCAGGAGGGTGGGCATCACCTTCGCCCCAGGCACCTCAGGCCCTGCCCCAGTCACCCCTGCTGCCCTCAGTGAGGAGGCCATTGATTTCCTCAGGTCCCTCACTGTTGGGCAGTCTACCATTTTGAATGCCATCCAGGTTGTAGAAAGGCAGTTGCAACAAACCAATGCATTCCTGGAGGGCATTCATTCTGGTCAGGCGGCCCTTCAGCGAGCTTTTCAGACTCTGGCCTCAGCACTGATGGCAGCCATTGTCCCTGTTTCTAGCCTCCACCCTCCAACTTCCTCCACCCAGACCCACACCCCTGTACCTCAGCCTATCCCAAGCACACCGTCAGACCAGCATGCACACACGTCAACACACAGGGGAAGCTCTGGCAAACATAAGCACCACACATCCCACAGGCACTCACGCAAGCATCACACACATGCAGACACACCAACATCCACTGCCTCCACTGTGTCCCCATCCTCCTCGTCTCCCTCCTCCCTCCCAGTCTCGTCTACACTCACACCTGCATGCACTACATCAAAAGCCACTACTTCCATCACCAGCACACACACCACCACACCCCGCTCACGTGCAGTCACCACCCCACTACCATTCACACGTCCCCTGTGTCCTCTCCCAGTGTGTCTGTGACGCCACCTCCCAAGATACACAAACGCAGGCACACGCCCACCCAACAGCCATCCACCTCACGACACCCTCCAGAGCTTGCACCTTCACCCAAAGTCACCAAACCAACACCTCCTACAACCACAACCTCTTCCTCCACTCCCAAACCCCCTCCAGCTACCCGTCCCAGTGTTTCCCAAAATCTTTTCCTGTCCAACCTTGACCTCTTTCCCACACCTCCCCTACCCCGCCCGCCCGCCCGCCTCCTGGGGCCCGACTCTCCAGGTCCCAACCTAGCACCTCAGCCACAACATCTCCGGGACCAGTGGTGCCTGTAGTCACCGGAATCTGGAGTGCACCGGCCACCAGGGCAGCCAGTGTGGCACGGAGCCACAGCACGGACAGTCCCCCACCTGTGAAGCATCTAAGGTTAGCCAGTGCCCGGCGGGAGAGGGGGAAGACTCCAGCCACCAAAGCCGCTCCCAGAGGTACATGTGGGAGTGTGGAGTCAGCTGCGACACCTTCCAAGGTGGGGAAGGGCCACAAGAAAGTCAGCAGGTCTGGGAAGAGCAGCACGGCGGATAAGACCGCCATCATCCCCGCTGCCCAGGAGCCCACCGCCATCATCCCCGCTGCCCAGGTGCCCACCGCCATCATCCCCGCTGCCCAGGTGCTCACCGCCATCATCCCCGCTGCACAGGAGCCCACCGCCAGCACCTGCCCTGCTGCCCAAGAGGCCACCGCCAGCACCTGCCCTGCTGCCCATGAGGCCACCGCCAGCACCAGCCCCGCTGGGCCAGAGAGGACCTCCAGCACCAGCCCCGCTGGGCCAGAGAGAACCACCAGCCCCGCTGGGCCAGAGAGGACCACCAGCACCAGCCCCGCTGGGCCATGAAGGCCCACCAGCAACTGAGTCACTGCAAAGGACACCGCCGCCACAAGCACCGCTGAACAGGGCACCGTGGCCACAAGCACCGCTGAACAGGGCACCGCCACCACAAGCACCGCTGAACAGGGCACCGCCGCCACAAGCACCGCTGGCCCATGAGCGCCAAGGGCACTGATCCAACTGAGGCCGCCACGAGCAGGATGAAGCACTCTGGGCACCATGCCCCCTCCAGAACCAGTGGAAAAAGACATCCACTACCTCTGTCCTTAGCAGAATGAAGCACTCTGGGCACAAAGCCCCCTCCATAACCAGTGGAGAAAGACATCCACTACCTCTGTCCTTAGCAGGATGAAGCACTCTGGGCACAAAGCCCCCTCCAGAACCAGTGGAGAAAGACATCCACTACCTCTGTCCTTAGCAGGATGAAGCACTCTGGGCACAAAGCCCCCTCCAGAACCAGTGGAGAAAGACATCCACTACCTCTGTCCTTAGCAGGATGAAGCACTCTGGGCACCATGCCCCCTCCAGAACCAGTTGAGACTGTCATCCACTTGAGAGACTGTGGCTTTGCACTCCCCAGGATAAAGCAGTGGGCAACCCACCCACTGAAAAGACTTATGAGACTGTGGCTTTGCACTCCCCAGGATAAAGCAGTGGGCAACCCACCCACTGAAAAGACTTGTGAGACTGTGGCTTTACACTCCCCAGGATAAGGCAGTGGGCAACCCACCCACTGTAGGGACTTGTGAGACTGTGGCTTTGCACTACCCAGGATAAAGCAGTGGGCAACCCACCCACTGTAGGGACTTGAGAGACTGTGGCTTTGCACTCCCCAGGATGGAACAGTGGGAATGTGGCCCTCTCGTGGATTTGGCATTGTGCACTCAACCGGCTGAGGTGCCCCCCCTTTCCCTCCCCTTGAGGTGCCTGTTTTCTTGCTCTATAATGCCCCTGCAGTGTTCTCTCCGTCATGGTCGGGGATCTTGTGTGGGCCTCGCCCATACCGTGTGGGCCCAGTGTTCCACGGACTTCATTGGAGCACTACCTGGACTACTATTCTTGGTGTATATATTTGTTTATAGTGTATATATATTTTTGCGTACTGGATTTTAATAGATTACAAACGTTCAAATCATTTCCTTTTGTCCTTGCATTCTTCCAGGGAGGTTGGGGGTGTAACTGTAATGTATCATGATGTATTAGTGTGTGTGTTGTAGTGGGTGAGGGTGTTGCGTGTTGCGTGTGTGTGTCCCTGTTTTTTCCCTCCCCCCTCCCCTGTGTCGTAGGTGCAGTACTCACCGTTGTCTTTGCCGCCGGCGTCCGTCCTCCTGGTAGAGGAGCAAGAAGATAAGGGCTGGCAGGATCTGCAGCTCTGGTTCCATAGTGTCCGGATTCCTCGTGGGGTGTGTAGAGGTGAGCGTTTTCCCTTCGAAGTCCAGTTTCCACCGTGTTTTAGTCCGCGGTGAATCCGCCCCGGAAAAGGTGGAGGATTGGTAGGTTGTGACACTGTGGGCGGTACTTTGTCCTCCGCCTATCTGTTGGTGGTGACCGCCGCGCTGTTTGTTTCTACCGCCGTGACAGTCTGAGTGTTAAAGTGGCTGTCTTTGTTGGCGGTTTCCGCCACGGTCGTAATTCCAAATTTTTTACCGCCGGCCTGTTGGCGGTCTTACCGCCGCTTTAACACCAACCGCCAGGGTTGTAATGACCACCTTAATTTACCCATAAGTCCCTTATACATCAGTATCCCTATACCCAGGGCCTGTAAATTAAATGCTACTAGTGGGTTTGCACCCACAGAAGTAGCCTTTCAAACCTGTCTCAGGCCTACTAGTGCAGGACCTGTGTGCACAGTTTACTGCCACAGGGACCTGGCATCTAAATCTACCTTCCTGGCCCAGAACTCCCCTTTTCCTCCATGTAAGTCACCCCTAAGGTAGGCCCTAACTATCCCTATGGACAGGGTGTTATGTATGTAGGAGGCAGGACATGTGCCTGATAGCATGGCCTGTCCTTATAGTGACAGCCTATTTTGGTTTCTCACTGGTGTGACTGCTGCCTTCTCATAGGATTCGATTAGAAATGCCCTACCTTATGTCTAGGGGGCATTGTCTAATTTATGAGGCGTAGCGTAGGCATGTGTGGTATGGTTGTAATAGTAGTGAGAAATGCTTCTTACTTGTGTAGGTGGATTTTTTATTACCATTATAGAAATGTCACAAGTGAAAGTGAGCATTTCTCTGTACTTATTACCCTGCTGTTTTGCAGCTTGACTCCAATCCACGTCTGGGCTTTGTTGGGCTTTGTGCATACTTTTCAGACAGCCTATACACATGGAGGGTGGAGCTGTCACAGAGGTGCATCTGCATATTGAATGGTCTTCCTGGGCTTAGAGAAGGGGAGGCAGGCCACACTTGCATCTGTAAAAGCTGTGCTCTGGCCTCACACAAAAGGCATGTTTACCCCCAACTGATGTTTGGAGCCTGTGCTGGAGGAGAGAGGGGACTCTACTAGAACCAGTTGTAACTGGTTGAAACCTCCCCTCACTCTCTTTGAAAATGCTTTGAAACTGAGTATAAGTACAGTGTTTTTTTCCCCATAAAGACACACAAGAAACATACTTGGAAACTGGGCACAGAATGCTGCCAGAGGGACTACCCAGAAACTGCCTTGCACTGCTGCTGCGGTGATGACCTGGACCTGCTGGGTCACTAGAAGGAACTGCCTGACTACACATCCCTTGGGCTGGCCTGTTGCTGAGCCCTACCGCTCTGTGCACCACTTGTGTCCCCAGGGGCTGGGTGCTGTGGCCCTTGCCCCCCGTAACCCTTGGCTTCCCAACGTGAGGTCGGCGCTAGCTGGTAAAGCCCCTACACTGGAGACTAAGCGCTTTGCTTTAATCTCTAACATGCCCAAGGAGCGCTGTCCCTTATCCCCTGGAGCACGTAGGAGTAGCGCTCCATTTTCGCCTAGGATCACGCTTCGTGGGTGCTGTGTTGAGCTTTGTGCCCCCCACTGAGAAAACCCACTCTGCCGCGACCCGAGCTGGCAGCTATGTGGGAGCACCTCCAAGGCATGTCCAGTGAGGTGCCCCCGGGGCATGACTGCCGTAAGGCGGGAACGAGTGTGCTCTGGGTTTAGTATCCCCCAGGGCACAGGAATGCTTGCAGCGGTGCCCCCAGGGTACCAATAGGAGCTGCCTACTAGAGGGAAGCTACTGCTGCGGTCCGGAATGACGTGTCGCGCAGACCCCTTGTCTGGCATGGTGGACACAGGAGTTTGGCACTGGCTCCCGGTGCTCCCTGAGGGCCCTGAGTGTCCAGGGCCACTCCCGAAGAGGAGCCGTTGCTCCGTGTGGCCGGGCGCCCGCCTGGATGTGAGGCGAGGCTGGTCCTTGCACCCAGCAGTCCGGAAAGGCTCTGGATCTGCTGTAATGTGTCAGAGGTGAGCACCTCTCGATCAGAGTGCTGCCGCGAAGATGTGTGCAACCAACCCGAGATCACCCGTCTCTACACAGTCACCGTACTAGGAGCACAGGAGCTCCTAGGGTCTTCACCTGAATCTGGGATACCGGCCCACGTAGGAAGTAAGCGCAGGTGCCGTTTTCCCTAATCACCAGTATGATAAGTGTATTCCTTCACAAGGTCTACAGATGGATGTTTCCCCTCATTTAGCTTCATAATGTCGCCTAAACATTCAGGGTAGTACGGTCAGCATGACCGGTGTGATGGTAATCAATGTATTTTTGTTCTAATGAGGTATCTACTGCAGTATGCACTATTATGATGACATTTTTCTTTTTATGATTGCCGTTATGTGCTAATGTTCCTCCTATGGGCATTTATGTGTAGTATGACATGCATTACAGTAGTAATATTTCCCTGACTACTGCTTATGTTGCAGTTTAATCAGTAACCTATGTGTTTTATGTGACTACTACTGGATTTTATGGAGTAGCAGCACTGTGTAATGTTCTGACAACTGCTTCGGTAGCAGGGTATTACTTACATGATGTGTTTGGTCTAATGATGTTGTGTACAGTTTATTTTTATATCACTTGGTGTTGTGTTTCCTTTGTGGTGTACTTATTGCGTCATGTGTGTTGTGCAAACACTTTACACATTGCCTCTGGGTTAGCCCTGACTGCTCGTGCCAAGATACTAAGGGGGTGAGCTGGGGTTATCTTGGACATGTAACCCCCTTGCCCTGACTAGAGTGGGTGGGTTCTGCCTGGCTTAGGTGTATAACCTAGCCAAACAGAAACCCCATTTCTAACAGCTGTGCTAAGCCACTTTGCGTGGCGTAATGCCACCTTGTAAATATTGGCCCCAACGCAGTTTTCTGCGACAGAGGGGTGTGCAATGGGTGTTGCCATGGGTGTTTCCACCAACACCATTTGCTTTTGACACTGCCCCAGATTTACAAGAAATCGTACACCTGAGACAGAGCCAAAAACTAATGCCACCCCTGGCATTTTGCAGCACATACAGAAAGAGCAAAATGCCATTAATGATTGTTTATTTGCAGGAAGGGTTACCTTCCTGCAAATAAACAATCATTCCCTGCAAAGCAGGCACCCCTGCACTATGGTCACTATGGTGCAAGGGTGTCAGTGTTGGTGCAAGGCAGCTGATTTTAGAGCCATCATAGGGAGAGAGGACAGAAATGTGCCATATCTTGTCGATACAGTGCATTTCTGCCCTTTCCCAGTTGCGCAGGGTGGCACAGCAAGACACTTACTGTGCCGCCCTGCACCAAGGGTGCTTGTAAAAAAGCCCCAAAGTGTCACAGGGATTCTGCAATGATGACAAATGAAGGGTGGAAAAAGAGGGGCTATATGCATTCTATGCTAAACCTTCACCCCGGCTGGTCCAACAAAAGCTAGTCCAGTACTACTGCCAACTGTTTCACTGCCAGAATAGCTGTGTATTTCTCACCACCAACACATCTCACAAATCACCCTAGCAAAGTGCACCCCAAGCTACCTTACTGTGTTCAGTACAAGCATGTCTGGTTACTTCTGGGCAGAGGGAGAGACCTCTGTGTGTGGAAGTAGTAATTACATCTTGTCATGTCACAACTAGTGATGACGTTTATACCTAGAAATTCGGGATAGCTTCTCTTCAAAGGTATATAGTTCAAGAGATTAGAATCTCGGAAAGGTTGAACAAAGAGCAGAGGGTTCAGGATTGTGCTTCTCCCTCAGCAGCATGGTGAGGACTGTCAAGTTCAGTGAAGAGGCTGAAAGAGACACTAGGGTCCTCATTTACAGGGAAGTGGTGCAGCACTGTGCTAATATTGGCAGCACCTCGCTGATTCACATCAGAAACACAGGTATGCACTATATTTACAAAAACGCGGTGCACCCCTGTGTTTCCCTTAGAGCTGGCACTAAATTTAGCTGCCTAGCGTCAATGCAGGCTTCATTGCACTATAGTGCAATGGTACCTGCGTTGTGGGGAATGATTGTTTATGTGCAGGAGAAGACACCTTCCTACACCTAAACAATCATCCATGGCATTTGCTCTTTCTATGTGTGCTGCAGAATGCAGCACACATAGAAAAAGCAAAAATGAGGAGAAATAAAAGTATTTCTCCTTTTTGTGCTATGCTAACACCACCCCTGGGGTGGCATTAGTTTTTAGTGCTGCCACAGGTTTACAATTCCTCATAAATCTAGGGCAGCATCAAAACACAATGGGTGTTGTAGTGGAACGCCTACAGCAACACCCATTCCATGCTAAGTGATGCGTGTGAAGGGGCCATATTTGCAAGCCGGCGTTAAGCCATAAAAAGTGTCTTAAGGCCAACTTGTAAATATGGCGCAAGGCATTGTGCCACAGGAGCATCGCTAAAAGTGACGCTCCGATGGCACAAGGGCCTCGTAAATGAGGCCCTAGGTCTCAACCAGGATTGCAGACTTACCACCTATGGCCAGCAGGGTTAAACATCTTGTTACACCTTCTCCCTACCATCCACAGGATCTATAAGAAAAGCTTGACTGGCACAAACATAAACACTGGGAGAGACATGTGTGAGAAGGAAGATTGAGGCAGCGAGACAGAAACATTGACACCATGTCAAAGAGGCCCGGGCACTGGAAAAGAGAAACCCTCATGTTGAGGTAGGGGACACAAGCCTTTGTATCAGTGCAAGGAGAGACAAATACTCACACAGAGACAAAAACACTGAAAGAGGACAGGAAAACAGACAAGAGCACTGGCATAGGGAAGCCAAGACAATGGACCTACTGGGGTCAGTTTGGCCAACAGGGCAATAAAGCAGCGTCCAAAGGGCGGGCCTGATGTGCCAGTATGCAGGCCAATTTTTAGGGTTGAGCACGCAAGTGCTCTGACCTGTTGTAATCTCTGTGTGGGATTTAACCACGCCCACTACTGCTATTCATTCTTTGTTGTGCTTGTCTTAAATGTTTTGTTTTTATTGGTGCATTTTGTGAAATGTCCCTCCTTTGTGTACTGAGTTCCCTCCCAGGCGATTTCAACAAGTGAACATTTTTTGTTGGCCATCACACTACCTCACGCTTTCTCTTGCTACAGCATGTGATGGCCCCTCCTCCAGTTTTGGTTTGCCTTTCATCCCAGCCTCAATCCTTACTAGACATTCATGCAGGGAGCCAGTAACTCTTGCACTCACGCTCATTTCAGTCGTTGCACTTTGAACTGGCTTGCTTATGACTGTTTTACTTTTCTTTTTCAATTTATGTGGCAAGAAAAGTCCAGTTAGGAATTTACAATGCTAATTGCTCTAACTCGTGCAAACGTGAGACCCATTGCATTGAAAATGCTTGTTTGGGTTTGTGGACCTGTTTTATAGTCTACTGGGTTTATATAGGGTGTCTTTACCCTAGTTAGCAAACATGGAAAGCTTTTTTACCTATCTAATTTGCTAATGGGCCACTTTATTTTGGTGCCAGGGCCTATCTTCTGCTCCACTGTGACTCAGAGGCCTATCTACAGGCACTGTGGTGTTGGAAAAAATTACAAGATCCGTCCCTCTGGAAAGCTGCCTGAACTGAATCTGATAACTAGAGGTTTAAAATTCTGGTAACCAACGCAGCTTTCGGGCATCTGGACAGTGTGCATCCCTGACGTCAGGCTCTCAAAATGCTGTAAAATATAACAGAGCTATTATTTGTCCCTGCTTCTATGACATAGACTTCTACATGAGCACTTAATATCCACGAAACAGGAGTATGTCAGTTTAAGAAATCCACATGGCAAAACCTGCAATTATTGGATTTACTGTGCGTGCTGTTCGAAACATAATGAAACATAACGAGGAAACATAATGAAATTGCTCTAGTTTTATTGAAACAAACGCACATTTTTATTTATAGAACGTTAATGTCTTTCTTCACACCTCAGTCAATTTCACATTTTTAAAGTGTGTGTTTATGTTCTGTATAAATTAAGTTTGCTAAAATATGAGTATCCTACTAAGAAAAACATTAAAATCTCTCTAGGACACACTATTGAGAAGTAATTACATTTTTTGCCGAATATCTCACATAAGCCCTTTTAATCGTGTGGGTGGAGCTCTAAAGCCTCTAATTAGCTGGGCACTAATGCAGCAGGCTTATAGCAGTACTTTCAAACACGTGTCCAGATGTGAAACTTTAAATAAAGGCTTCGTGCTTTCATTTTATTTATTTTAGTAGAAAATGATTTTTTTTCGCTTACATTTTTCAGAAGAAGTGTATTGGCATTGTGTCTTGTAAAAAATGTAAACGTCTTTTATTCACATTTAACAGTATCTGTTTTCAGGGTCTCCACTCTAAATAAAATACCGGATTGCTGAATATGAGTTTTCCACTATTTTTTCATACGGGTCGTGTACCGATCGATGACATGGCGGCCCTAAACACCCTTATTTCTTTAATGGTCGACACCCATGTTTGTGACAGAGATTAATATGTTCGTGCGCAACGTGCTGTTTTTGTGCATGCTTGATTCTGTGCCAGTCACTTTGACAAAACGCTGCTTATTTTCTCCGTTTTTCCCTGGATATTTGGTGCAAAGAGGAAGGTTTTGGTGTGGTTAAGCGATGCCTTTTTACGTAAAAATTAAGCGTGCGTGAAATTTGTGCCATTTTCTTCGCAGAAATCATACAAAATGCCCCACAATTTGAGAGAAAATCACACAAAATGGCAACCTGCCATCTGTACGATTTTTTTTAGCACAAAAAGGGAAATGGAGAATGTGGTTTGCAATTAAAGACAGCACTAAATGACGTATAAGGCGAACAAGAGTCGTTTGCGTTCCGTTGTTCATATTTTTTCAGAAACGAAATCTTAATTATGTGATGTGGGCATAGGCATTTTTACGTAACAACTGTAACATGAAATACAAGATTACACTAAGGTATACGAAATTTTACCTGTATCTAAAAATAATCCAATGCTTTCCTTTGTTTCCATATTTTCAAAACACGATTGAAAAGTTGCAAGGAGCAGGGCACGATTTCCAGAGTGTAAATTGCACTTTGGGCCTCAAGACTCAGTTCGCTTCCTGGTAACAAAGGTGATGCATTCAAAGGTATGAGTTTGTGCTTAATATGTTACAAAGTATTTGTAAAACAGTCTATTTTCTAGTTGACAACGTAAGTGTTTTTATTGTGCTATTTTTCTGCTACTTTCCCGCCATTAGGAGCAGATTGTAACTGGACAACTGGAGTTTCAGTCATGTTTTCTGTGTTATGTTTTCACTATCTTTCTCACTCTCTCTATTTCTTTGTCTCTTCTCCTTATCAATTTCTCAGTCTTTCTCTCAGCTCCGTCTGCTTCTGAAAATGCTTGCTCCTTTTCACCGTATCCATCTTCCTGCCATCATTCATTACATTGTATGTGTGCCCAACTCCTTCAGCCAGCGCCGCTCTAGGAACCTTGATCTGGAAGGGTCCAGGAAAATGCATGAAGGAGGCGGACAGCCTTCAATGCAGCGCTTTGGGAGAACGAATGTACAGACAGTAACAACATCTATTCAAGTTGCCATCATTTCTGAGAAGCATAAGCAACGTACCCTAGGTGACGTTGGCTTTAACAGATAAAGTGGATGATCGAAGGCCAGTCTGGTATCTCTGAACTTTTTTCATGGTGTCACAGCATGACTCAGAATCAGGCAGTTTGCGACCTGTAAAAAAAGCATTTCTGGATGTCACCATTAGGAAGGGGCGTGCCAAGGGCGTCATCTCCTAATAGCAAGACGCAGTACCATGTAAGAGTGTTTTTTTGCCACCAGCTTCAAGTTGTTGGTAACCCATTTGCATAAGAGAAGGGTTTTTCACGAGACCCCTTCCCTTTCTGAATGCAAGCGAAAATATTTTTTCAGTGCAGGTAGTGGTCCCACAGACCACTTCCTACTCTGGAAAAAAATGAAAAGAAAACTTTTAATTTTTTTTGTTTGAAATGCATCCCGTTTTCCTTCAAAGAAAACAGGATACATTGTATACAAAAAAACTGCTTTATTTAAAAAGCAGACACAGACATGGTGGTCTGCTGTCCCCAGTAGGCCACCATCCCTGTGAGTGCAAGTATTCCCAATGGGGTCAGAAATTGTGACCTACCTCATGAATATTAATGAGGTAGATCATTTGCGATCCCACTGGGAATTGCTAAATATGTCTCAGACACATTGTGCATTTGTACATTTCATTATGCGAATCTCTAATTGCGATTCACAATGAATCACAATTAGAGACGCAATTAGAGACTCACAAATAAAATGGTCATACTTCTGACCACATGTCCTTGCTCAGTGATACCACAAGCAGAGTAATGAGCAATGTACATGAGTGTTAAAAGGAACCATATCACGTTGTGAAGCACCAAAGTATGAGATGTGTTTATTGCCAAAATAGTGAGCAACACAGTCAATAATCAGGAGACAATTGACATTTCAATAGATCAGAGCTCTTGCGCAAATGCCAGATTGAGTCGGTAATGCTAAAATGCTTTAAAATTTGAATGATGTTTGGCCATTTTTCCCTTAATACAAGTCTTTGGAGCAAAGACACACAAAAAGAAATATGTTACTTCAGTGAAACATATCTAATGAGGAGGTGGCAGGGATTTCTCATGGAGAAAATGTGAGATGTCCTTGAAGCAAAGATACAAGAACATGAATACATTGCCTGAATTCATTCATTTCGATAAAAAACTCTTCAGGTTCCCAACATTGAAATCAAGCTACACTTTACTACGAGATGCAGGAAATGTGCAAATTTACTACCCCGATTAAAATGGCTCCTAGGCCTACAAGAGTCATGAAACTTAGCAAGCATGTTGAGGGTAAAGAGCACTCCACATTAAATGGAAAACAATAGCCACATTTGATTATAAAAGATATCAGGGGCACTGATATTCAGGTGCAGTAGAAGATTAACTTATATTTGCAAAGTGATACTAGACCGTCTAACGCCACTTTCCCCAGGTGTGCGTCAATTTTCAGGCACGCCACATCACCCTGCGCCATCTACCGACAATGATATGCAGGGTAGGCGTTCCCTCCTAAAAAATGAAGCTAGCCTGCAGGCGTCATATCTACAAGTCTCACAAGAAAATGCGCTCCTAGGAAAAATGACGCTAGCTCTGACTAGCGTCAAAATTTGAGTGCCTGGTCAGACCAGGCATTAAAATGACACAGAGGCACAGGTATACAAGGAAAACATACACAAAACCCTCTGGCAACCCACAGGACAACATAGACCTGCTACTTCTCCAGCTAGGCACATGAAGACAACAACAGCAACGATGCCAAGCACCACCAGCACCACCACATCACCACCATCACCACCATCACCACAACAGCAACCACAAAGGCAGTGCACGAGAAGAGTATGAATCTGTTGGCAATGGATGTTCATCCTTTGCCTCAGAGAAGAAGAGGTCATCAAATATTACTGTTTGAAGTGGGAGTCCATTGTCCAGCTGCACCACCATATTTTACCAACAATCATGGCAAGAGTTGACAGGTCAACAAATATACCACCCCTGACAAAGCTCCTGGCTCTGCTGCACATGCTGGCCTCTGGCTCCTTCAGACAACTGCAGCACGAGTGGGCAGAATATCACAGCCGTCTTTCTCTGCCTTTCTGCCATCTGTACTGGAAGCCATCATCTGTCACTTTCACTGATGCTCACTCTGCACTTCCCGGTGGTGCAAGGTGGCGCAATAAGACAATTCCTGCCCTGTCCTGTGCCACAGGGGCTTGTAAGTTAGCAACATACATGGCAATACATCTTAAGCTACTATGCCACACTTTGCATGCATGATGTCTACACATACACATGCATGCCAGTCAGGAAATATGAATAACAGCTCTGCGTGCAAGGGAAGTGTACCATGTCCACGGGGGTAGGGTTCACATGCAACACACAGGGCACAACACCCGTCTCATGGCACACACAACACAAACTAGGTGAAAACTCACACAACGTGGCTTATCAGCAGGTCACATTAGTGGACACGTACAGTAATCTGCAACTTCGCACACTTCCATCATGGGTGAACTGTCATGATACACAAATCACACAATCTCTATGTCCCTGAGACTGTACCCTTGATTGGAAGGTGCACTGCTACACACAACTACAATCCTGCATGCAAACATGAAAACACACAATACCAGATGCAAGTCTAAATCTCTACTTCTTAGACAAATACTGTCCAAGGCCAAGTGGAAAGAAACACAAGGGCAAGTCTGACACTGTCTTTCCTCTTCCCTTGTAGCAGACCAAGGATATGTCATCCAGCCATGGGTCATGACACAATATGGAAACCCACATAGACACGCTGAGAAGGCATACAAACAGATACATATCAGGACACAGAGGGGGTCATTCTAAGTCTGGCGGGCGGCGGAGGCCGCCCGCCAGACTTCCCCCCTCCAAAATACCGCTCCGCGGTCGCAAGACCGCTGAGGGTATTTTGGCTTTTGCACTGGGCTGGTGGGCGACCGCCAAAAGGCCGCCCGCCAGCCCAGTGCAAAAACCCTTCCCACGAGGATGCCGGCTCAGAATTGAGCCGGCGGAGTGGGAAGGTGCGACGGGTGCAGTTGCACCCGTCGCAAATTTCACTGTCTGCAATGCAGACAGTGAAATTCAAAGTGGGGCCCGCTTACGGGGGCCCCTGCAGTGCCCATGCCATTGGCATGGGCACTGCAGGGGCCCCCAGGGGCCCCACGACACCCCATACCGCCATCCTGTTCCTGGCGGGCGAACCGCCAGGAACAGGATGGCGGTATGGGGTGTCTGAATCCCCATGGCGGCGCAGCGAGCTGCGCCGCCATGGAGGATTCAGAAGGGCAGCGGAAAACCGGCGGGCGACTGCCGGTTTTCCTCTTCTGACCGCGGCTGAACCGCCGCGGTCAGAATGCCCTGTGGGGCACCGCCAGCCTGTTGGCGGTGCTCCCGCCGACCCTGGCCCCGGCGGTCTAGTACCGCCGGGGTCAGAATCACCCCCAGAATGTTATTGAGAGGGCATTCGGCATCCTGAAGTCCCAGACTTCAAAATGCCTCGATTTATCAGGGGGAGACTTCTATATTCACTACCCCTTGTCTCCATAATTATCGTGGTGTGTGCCATATTGCACAACATTTGTGTGCGAGCTAATGTCCACTGGGTCGAACAGATGAGGGACGAGGAAAATGATGCCCCACCTCAGGATGGGGAAACAAAAAATACTGCTGTTGGGGCACGCAGACGTGCACATATTGTGCAGAACTTCTTTGTATGAACATTGAACCTAATATTTCACAATTGCAACAATTTGTAAATGAAGCACTTAAACACTCACTTGTCTTGGAGTATCTGTCAGCTTCAAATACAGCTGCAACTCATACACATCTAGGAAAGCAAGACTAGACCACAATAGTGGGAAAACAAGTAGGAACACACTCAGGAAGACCAAAGAACTACACACAAAACACTGATAAAGGAATGTGCGGGTGTAATGTATGCATTGCCAGTTGAACACACATTTTACTTAGCAACACACATATCACACAGGTCTGTCTGGTTGAAATTTGACAGCAGCCAAATTGGAGCTCCATGTGATGAATGTTGTCCATATGTCAGGGCTTGGTAGGACAAGAGTAGTCAGTACCTACAACAGTAGGTCCGTGTCAGCTATGTGACAAGTCAATGTTTTCATGCCATAATCACAGGTGACAACTCATACCAAACCCCTCAGGCGCGCTCATGTGTATGACAAATAGTGCGTGACATACAGAGGACATAGGACCAGTATGTCTAGGCTGTCTTACTCAAAGCAGTTGTCATCTTGCATGTATGTCAAGCAATGTCATTGCATGTCTCATGCCCTCGGCAAACTTCATGTGTCAATCAGGACACAGACATATTTCCACATGCTTGTTGTACCCATAACGGTCAGGACTATTCCCACAATCCACCCACACTCATTGTGCATCTGACAAAGGATGTTGCCAGCAGCTGTGTGTGAGTGCCCATGTAAAAAACTCACATATTGAAGTACAGCTGAGATACTCTACTGTACTGAACAGGCACAGCCACTTTGTGAGGTGATTCACAGACTTCGCAAATGCTGCAACTTGAGTCCGGAGATGTGTGGGTGTCAGTCACTCATCCTGCATACAATGCATATGCTATGGCAAATATTGCTCGCCCTGTAGAAAATTCAATGTTCATTGGTAAATATCAAATGTTCAAAATACTGTGACATGCATGAAGGACTGGACAGTGAGGATGAGGAAGATGAGGAGCAAGTACAGATTGTCCAAACAGTGCCAGCAATGTGGGACTTGAGGCCTAGAGCACACAATCTGACTTCAACATGTGGGAATGACTGCACATTCTTAAAATTTCACTCCACAAAACAACATTGTAGATATACAAGACCACACACATAAGCACACACATTGTGTAGGCTACTGAACATCCCAGTCATACTGTCAGCAAGTCCACCTGTGTACTTGACCAGCACAAACAAGTATGAATGATGCATGTGTGATCTGACACTATACCCTGGTTCTGCAGACATGTCTTTGTCCAACTAGCTACCAATGGAGTGCCAATGCACTAAAGGCACATATACCTTCCCAATTTACAGACTCATGTAAGTCCTTAGTAGATAATAGGCCAAGGCTGACATAAATCACCTGTAAGTCCGTAGTAGATAACAGGGCAAGGCTGACATCAACAACCTGTAAGTCTCTAGTAGATTATAAGCAAGGCTGACATCAACAGCCTATAAGTCCCAGTAGATAATAGGGAAAGGCAAACATGAATCACCTGTAAGTCCCTAGTAGATAATAGAGCAAGGCTGTCATCAACAACCTGTAAGTCCCTAGTAGAAAATGGGGCTAGGCTGACATCAAAAACCTGTAAGTCCCTAGTAGATAATAGGGCAGGGGAGTGTAGTCATATATTTGGATACCTGCACTGGAATGTGCACTGATGTGTAGCCTCCCATTCCTGTCTGACGACAGCCCTACCATGCATGCTGTGTGCTAAAAGGGAAGTCTGTGCAAAACTACGTGGTGAGGAATTGCACAAAGTGTATGAGCAAAGAACATTGTCAAAAAATGTAACCTTAATGTCGCCCTAGGTGCACCAGGCTCTGTGTGGTCCACAAATTTCATCATGGACAAATGCAAAGGTGCATCATAGCACCCGGTGTTTGGAAAAACCACCTCTTAACACTTACATTCAGCAGAGATGTATCTACAGAGGGTAACATGTTAGTCGCTGATATGAGCAAAAATATTGTTCTGTAGGAGTGCTATGACCCATGAATGGATCATGAAGATTGTTGAACTGATATCCCTAAACCACTGTAGTAAGCAGAAGAAATCCCACATGAAGAACACTAACTACCAACATGCGTGGTATGACAAACACATCCATGGCACAAGTCTGTCCAGTACATCCCAACACTTACCTGCACAGGGAACAGTAAGTTATCCATGTTGGGTGACAGCCTGTCATCTGTACTTTAGGATGCAGCACATATGGTTTGACATACGCGCAGTACTACATGTGGGTGTATGGGGCACATCCAATGACTAGTCTATGGCATCCCTGGTGGTGAACTAAACAATGTAGTGAGGTGCCAACACATATTGGAATATTATTAACAAGGAACTGGTGCACCAGCCCCAATGCGCTAGATTCCTTACACTGCCCTGAGCCCTCCTCACGACACCATGGTAGTGCTACATTAACAATACAGTGCACCATGGCGCTCATTAGCACAACTGTACGAAAAGACTGGGCACTTTGCTACTGTAACACCAAACATTGGTGCACTAGTCCAGTAAAGCTCAATTAGGCCCACAGGATATAGCGCTAATGCCAGTTTAGGGCAGACGTTAAAAAACAACACTAGAATGGTGCAGTGAAATCTTGTAAATTTCACTGTGCCTTTTTTGGGACTCCCTGTGGGGGGAACGCCCCTCTTGCATACATAATACCTGGTGCTGGTATAATGTGGCGCAAAGGTTTACAAAGTGGTGCAATGCTAGCATTACACCATTTTGTAAATACGGCTCAGGGTGAGGGTCTGTTTAGAGCCGCCATAGCATAGAAATAAAAGATGCTACGGCAGCACTAAGGGGCGCAAGGGGCTTGTAAATTCGCCCCATAGCTGGCACATGAGGCAAACCCATGAAATTGTCATGTGAATGACTCATAGGAAATGGGCCTAGGAATTGTCTGGTTCTAGTAAGGCATGTACCATCACCCATGTAGACTTACAAGACATACCTTGGACACATGGAAAGAGAGGAGTATATTGAACTGAACTATTCATAGGCCACACAACAATCCACATGACTGAAAACATGTAAAGATGAATTCCACAGGACACCATTCATCTTTACACATATTGCAGTCCTTGTATCAAAACAATTGATGCATGCATGCATGTTTTTTAAGTCATTGCATCTGCCAACAATGATGCAGACTGTGCAATGTGTCATAACTTCCTCAAGTTAGGTTGTCCTGTGACATAAAAAAACATGCACTGGTGCATAGCGTCAAAAAAATGACGCAATGTCAAAAACATGATGCATCACCACAGGAAGTGAGGTAATGGATCTGCCATGCTGCACACCAGGAACTGAAAAGTTACTTTCTATTTCAGTCACAGTCTTTTTGTCTGTGTTGGAGACAGGTGGTGTATTGTGTGAGAAGTGTCTGAAAATGCTGTTAGAGGTGTCTTTTGTGCTATGTTCTGTCTCCGTAGTATTCCTGATGTCTGTTTTGTCCTGTATCTTTTTTACTTGTATTGTGTTGTGATTGCATTGTTGGGTGTTTGCCTATGGGGTAGTTTTGACTGTTCAGTTAGTTAGGGTTAGTTTGTGGTTAGGTTTGCTTTTTTCAGGGACCCGTGGGCTTGTTTAAGGACATGTCAGGGAAGGGAAGGGCCTGTCCCCTCTGTGCGGGTGAATTGGGTGGCTTCCTATGGCTGGTCACACATTAACTCCCAAATATGGTGGCCATAGGGGGAATAGTGATACAGGGCCATCAGGCAGAGGCATTTAAGCTGCAGTGGAGGAAGGTCCTGTCCCACATGGCCCGTATATACAAGGTAGAGCGCACTGCCCAGCAAACGAAATATCACTGATCAGACATCATCAGCAGGGAACAGGACTTTCTGGACCACCTTGAAATGAGGTTGGTGAAACTGTGGTTGAGTACACACTGTATGTGGCTGACTCTTGTTTTGTAATTGCAAGTATATGTCTGTTGCCCACAGGCCCTCTTTACCAAGTTAAGCCAAAGGGTAGGGCTGTGAGTAGTGTGTTTGTGCAAAACAGCATCGATGGCAAGGACAGCAATGCACCATTCAGAAGACAAATTACATATTCCTGTCCTTGTCCCCTGAGTTTAGCCACTAAATTCTGATGTGTACCAATGCCAACACAACTGTGTCATGGTGGAAGGGCACATGGTTACCAAGAACGCGTGTCCATGTCCACTAAGTGCCTGACTACTATTGTACATTGCATCATCATGTACATGTGATTTTTAAAATGTGTAAAGGGAGTCATGTCTGAGGGTGTCCTGTGAATCATGTATGTGCAGAGTGCCATTACAATTATCTATGCTTGGAAATTGTTACAGCAGGTAGTTATCTGCAAATTATGAACAACGTAGCAGAGTCTTGTATGTCAGGTTCCAGCACATATGTGTATATGTCAGCCTGGCCTACAATGGAGAGGTGGCAAGCTTTGCACTCCCCAATGCTACCAGTGAGTGTCAATCTATATGTGTAATGTGTAGTTCAAGCGTTCTGTGTACTGTTGTATGTTGTGTGCAATACCATGTACCAAGTGCATGTATGCTACTCCAAACATTGTATGCTATACAAGGATATGGACTGTATGGATGCAGTTGTGTGTCCGATGTGTATCCCTAGAAACAAATGCAGTGGTGGCAACATATATAGCAAGGGCCATGTAAATGATGCACATGGTTCAAACACAGTGATGACAGTAGGGACATGTGGCAGAAGTAAAGGGCCCTACACATGTATGCAGGCTGGCAAGATGGTGCTTACTTAACATGTCTCTGATCTGTGTGCAACACGTAGCACAAAAAGACTCAAGTCATGGTGTGATTGATACCCATGTGAACATTTCTCTAACATTAGTAGAACAGTGGTCTTCATGCCAAACTTGAAAATACCAAAGTTTTGGCCAACGTTGTGGTGTAATGCCCCATAATCTGTGTCGTAGGTTGCAACATTGCCAACCCATGTCATTCTCACAGATCTTGTCATGTGTGTTTGGCCAGAGGGATGTCCACACAACATTGTCATATGAGATGCCATCACTCACAACATCACCAGATCATGGTGGTCCAGATAGTATCCATGATGTTCAGGCAACATCTTCACACAATGTACAGCATTAGACAATGCTGTTCAGTGGTATAACAAAACGTGAGAGGGTCCCCCTGCAAAGTTCCCGAAGGGGGGCCCCTGCACTCAATCAGGGGCCTGATGCCTGTGCTGAGTGTACTGTGCTGAGGGGGTCCCCTGGAGCTCAGCCCCCAACACTGCGGAGGCTGCAGGGGTCTTTGTTACATCACTGGTGCTGTTCCAAGCTCCCTTTGTAGCTAAGGTATAGGGCATGCATGCACCCACATGAGATGGCAGTACTGAGTGCTGTTGAGCCACATGTTGACCTTGGACACATTTACAGCAAATGGGCAGCATAGTGGGAGAAATCAAGTTACTCTGGGACCATGCATCAATTCATGGCATAGCTCACCAGGTACTGACCAGTGTGAATATGAGAGCAGTGCCATGCTCCTATGTGTGACATGGTTTACTGCTCCACCATCCATTTTCATATATGATACCTGTCACATCAATTTTCCATGTAGCAATGTGTCCAGACATCTGTCCTTGCCATATGGGGCTAAAACTGTTGTGGGATCACCTTTAACTTGCAGTCCTTGCTGAGATGAGTTAGGTACATGCCAACGGATCTGAGGTCACTTGTGCAAGGATGAGGGACATTGTTGAGCAATCTAACACGATGAGTGTGACCTACCATGGTCACACGGCTGATGGCTATGACAATCATAGTCAATGGTGACATGGTCCTTTGAAGATTTTCCAAGATGGTTCAATTTTTTTGTGCAACAATAGCTATCCTTGATACCTTGGACATGAGCAATGTGTAGATGATGATCGGTGTGCAGATGTGTATTACCCTTACCCTTCAGGATGGCATTGTGACTTGTGATGGCCAAAAAGTGACAGCTGCAGATGGTGTATTCATTGCATGCCTATTGTTCATTTGCCTAATATACATTTGGCTGACACGTACCATTTATGTTGCAGTTGCAAATGTGACCCCATCCCAGAGGCGCCAGAGAGAAGCATGCAGAAGCTACCACCACACCAGGTCACAAAGGGCTACTGGAGGATGGGGCACCTCTATGAGAGGGAGAGTGCATCAGACACATGGAAAGCCTTTCCTCAAGGGGATCCACCCAAGGATCCATCCGCCTCCATGATCCACACAGCAGGAAGTTCTGTGGCCACAGAGGGGGCAAGCACTACAGGGGCAGGGCCGTCAACACCAGCTGCAATAACAAGTGCCCCAACAGTTTCACAGGCTGTAGCAATATATGTGGAATCACCATTTGTGCAGGAATTTCACAATGAGTTAGCAGACCAAAAGCATTGGATTGCCAGACTGTTTTGACAATGCCAAAACAATGACTTCACCCCAGGGGTGAGGTTGGCATGGCACAACAGGGAGGAATTATTTTATTTCTCCTTGTTTATGCTTTTTGTATGTGTGCTGCATTGTGCAGCACACATAGTAGGAGAAGGAGCCATTGCTAATTGTTTATGTGCAGGAAGGGACAACGTCCTGCACATAAACAACCATTCCCTGCATTCCATCTCCCTTGTACTGCTGTGTAAGGGTGCCTGCATTAGCACTAGGCAGGTGAATCAGCACCAGCGCTAGGGAAAACACATGGGTGCACAGTAGTCAATTACATACAGGGCAACCCTGCGTTTTGGAAATGACTCAGCTCAGCGCAGCTATATTGCTTACAGCACCGCTGTGCACCATTTTGTTGTACTGGATTCACACAATGCATGAAGTTCACACATTTACTGCCTCAGACACAGATTCAACACTGATGATGTATTGAGTGAATTTATTTACATGTGCAATAATGATATATGTAGTACTGTACAGTACACTGGAGAATTAGCCCAGGAGAGATTCCAAGTCATTGGATGTCCAGACAGAGTCAAAGGGGGGGCGGACATGTCATGAGACATGTGTAGGAGAAGAGTCCATCAGTGAGGAGGTGATCACATTGCCAATAGGTAGGATAGTCCACAATGACAGTCCACTTGTGTATTTGGTGAATAGTGGGAGAGTGAATAGGGGACATTGATGGTTGCCAACACTGGCATGATCATAAACATGGAACAAAAGAGGTACTGTTCATGTGCCACAGACTGGAGCTACCGGGTGTTTTTGCGGGTGAATTACGTTCTTTCCACATCTTCATCCCTGGTGTGTGCGGTGCCTTCTGTGCCACAGGTGGTGTTGAAGTGGAGGGATGTGCACACACATCAGGGGCTGGAGATGTGGATTCAAAGGTGTCAGTAGCTGTCATCTATGGAAAGATGAAAGGAATCACTGCAGCCATGAGGTACTGCTGGTTTTGCAACACAGCAGCCATGTCATGGTGGTAGGCAGCCAGGATGTCACTGAGGGAGGCCAGTATGTGCTCCATGGACTCCAGGACAGTTTAGATAGCTCCCAGCCTGTTGTCAATCATGCTGGTGCCACTTTGGGAGGGCATTTGTTTGTGCCTCTGCCTCAGGACACCAGCGGTGTCAGCTAGGGACTGCTGGAGTCCACGAAGCAGAGAGTGGGTGCCTCTGATGGCAGCGGAGTTGTCTTTATTCGGACAGAGGCACCTATGGACTCCAGCTAGGCTGCCTGTCATAGTCTCCATTCCCACCTGCATCTGCTGTGCCTGCTCTGGCTGGACTTCTGCCGCTGTAGTTTGGAAAATTATGTCTGGGTCATGGGAGTCCAGGGCTCTGGGTTAGCTGGCAGGTGGTGTGTTTTCTCTGTTGGGTGGTTCATTTGGAGACCCTACAAAGCTGTATCCTCCCTGCGCCCGGAGATGGTGTCTGGATGGCAGGAGAGTGTCGGGATTGTTACTTTGTAGCTGGTCATCACCATTGTCAGAGAAGTCCAGGACAGGCAGCTGGCCGTGAGGTAGGGCATCATCCTCTGCAATGAGATGGAGATATGTCAATGTTGATCTGCGCCTAGCTGTTCACAGGAGTCATCAGATTGTTAATCATGGTGGTTTATTTACATGGCACAGGGCCACGCATCAAGTCCCTCATTTATGGTCCTCTAGTGGCACATTGTGCCACCAGGTCATAATGTTTTTGGAACGCTCCATTGGCACAATATGCCAGTCTACATTTACAAGTCCAGTCAAAGCCATCTTGCGTGGCTTTTCATGGGCTTCTGCATATGGACCCTTTTCATGTATTACACTGCGTGGCAGTTGCGTACCATGGGTATTGCTTGGAGTGTACCTATGCAACATTCATGGAACCGTACAGAATCTGTTACATTGACAGATCTAAAAGTTTGGGTATGTGTTACATTCCTCTGCCAGCCCACTTGTGTTGTAAGGGTGATGCAAGGGGGAGATATGTCCACATGCATCCTCTTTGTCACCTCTGGTTATGTGTGACGTATCCTGCACCACCCGGAATAAGTTGCAACCACCTCTTGTGTATGTGATTGTTCATGAAGGTGTCCCTTCCTGGACAACAACACTCATCCCTGCAACACAGGCATCCTTGCAGCATGAGTACAAGGGTGTTTGAGTTGCAGGACTGAATGCTGTTGTGCCTGAAAGGACATTTTCCTGTACAATCACATACAAAAGAGGTGGCTGCACCTTACTATGGGTGGTGCAGAATAAAGCACACATAACAAGAAGTGACAAGGAGGATGCATGTGGACAAGCCTCTCCCTTGCATCATTCTTACAACATATGTGGGGTGGCATAAGGACCTGACACATTCCCAAACTTGTCAATGTGTGAATGCATAAGGTTGCTACACCGCCTCAGGGGTGGTGTTGTAGTTGTGCTACATTTGACTAACACTGTTGTGGGCCTATTTTTGGCATCTTTCAATGTGTTTTGCAGTCAGCAACAGGCATTGGAAGTGGCAGACAGCATTCCTGATTGTTGATGTTGCATGTGCAATCAGACCTGCAACACAGGCACCCCTACACCATGCTCCATGTGTGCCTGAGTTGGTGTTAGGTAGCAGTTTGTGCCCCATCACTAAGGGTAGTACAAGGATGGATTGCATGTTAGCGACAACTACACATCCCAGCACATTCTGTATGATGCAGCACATCACAGACAGCTGGACTGCTGCAGAGCATCATTTCATCATACATATTGAACAATGGGCCACGTTTCCTAGATACGAACAGCACACTGCCCCACCAGAGCATATTGTTTATGTTACACTCCAGTGGAGAAGTGTGCCAGGCCATATTTACCGGGCTAAGGAAGCCACCTTGTGTGACTTTTCATGGCCTGTTAATTATGTGATCCTTTCAGACATCACACTGCATGTAGGTGGCATTGCATGTGTGTTGCTGGGAGTGTTCCCATACAATACACATGTAACCCACCCAACTTCTGGAGCCTCCCTAGATTTTCACGGCTGGGAATGTTGCAGTTTCATACACCACCTAAGGTTTGATATAGAAGAGACATGTGGGTGATTGTCATCTATTTCTGTCCCAGGAATGTCATGTTTCTATGTGTGCTGCATTGTACATCACACATAGTAAGACAAAACCACCACTTGTGCCTGATGTTGTGCAGGAAGGGGCCCCTTCATGCACAACACCAATCATCCCCAAAACACAGGCACTCCTGCAGCATGGTTGATGTGTGCCTGCATAGGCACATGGCAGCAAAGTTTGCACCAGCACAGATGGCAATGACAGAAATGCCCTGTATGTTGTGTGTATGGTACATTTGTGTTCTTTCCCATTGGCACAGGGAGACATATTCCAGTCCTTGCTGCCCCACCCTGCACAACACACCTCTTACATGATGCCCAATGAGAATTAAACATGGCCAGATTATACAGTTGATACAGTGAAGTGAGTGTTGTGAGAGTTGTGAAGTGGTCTGTGCATATGGTGGGAGGGGGTCATTGCACAATATATGTGTTTGGTGTTTAGCCATTATTTTGCCCCCATGCAATCCTTTAGCATGCATATAGGGCCTCTTATGTGCCTCTCCCATATGCCATTTGTTAGTTACAACATTGCCCCGGCTGCAACTTACCCTGTGTTTGTTGTTGGTCATCATATGCTGCAGTATCCTGCCCCTGGGAGCAACTCCTCAGGGAGGACCGCTGCCACCATCTCCTCCAGTTCATCCAGCTGCTACTGGGGTGCAGGACTTCCACCACTGGTCTGCAATGCTGCCTTTTGGTTGCTGGCCATTTTCTCTTTTGTTCTGCACTTGCAATAATGCCAATGCTTTTTACTAATCTGTCACCGTCCTCTTCACCTCTGCCACACCGTTGACTTTATCAACTATGGACTGCCATATGGCCTTCTTCCTACCTATTGGCAATTTAGAGGTGCTCCATCACCTCTGTGATCAAGATGTTGCTCTCCTTCTGACTGAACCTACATGTCCTTTTCATTTTCCCCTTCTCCAGGGAGTCTGGCTGGACATCCTGGCTTGTACAGGACTCATTATATTACTTTGTGGTTTCTGTTTGGTGCTTACAGGGCCCTCCACGACCTATGACCCGCGTACCCCAGCTACCCCATCACCTTCTACTCCCTCACCAGACCTCCCCACTCTGCTCAACAAGCACTAGCCATCGTACCCCGCATATGGAAGACCTCAGCTGGTGGGAGATCCTTCTCTTACCTCGCAGTAAAGAGCTGGACCACCCAGCTCCTGCAACTCAGGTAGTCACCATTGCAACCTCAATTCAGGAACTACCTTAAAACCTGGCTCTTCAACTGAAGCTCAGAGGGCAAACCCCCTTAACGCTTTGAGACCCTTACAGGTGAGTAGTTGCACTTTACAAACTGATTGATTGATTGATTGATTGAATTCTTGTAAGTATGCCCCTATTTTTTCACAGCTGATTTCAGGCCATTTCTAGTAGACACGTTTATCAAAGGTGTAGGCACAGGTGCTGGCAATGCTTTCTGCTTAGTTCCTGGTGGACACGGACAAGCCCAACGATTGCAAAGGGCAGCAGGCTTGGATACGAGGGATCGTAGAAGTTCAGGAGCAGTGAATCAGGGGTGTTATGGTACCATCAACGTGCAAAAATCTATGTTTTTAGATTGCCAATCACAATCCTAATATCATATTAGTAGTGGGTTCAAAACCAATATTTCACAGGAATGACGTCATACCTCTGAATTATTTATTTCACATCATTTATTTTTGGAAATAAAATGTTTAGGAATAAAAGAAGCGAAACATGGTGTACCTCAAGGAGTAATACAAACTGAGACATTGGTACTACATTGGGTCTGCTTTTTCAGAAAAAAATAAAGATTTAAAAGACTAACCTGTAGACTGTATGCATGCAGAAAGAACAAAGTAATATCCAGTGAATATTCCAAAACATGGTGCATGTATTAACCCACAAAATCATTACCAATGCAAGCTTGCAGTGCTTTACAATTTCTAACAAGTATATGAGAAGACAAAGTCAGACAGTCTATAGGCTTAAACAGAATTGCCTGATGATAAGGTGTTCCTTTAACAATTCTTTAAGTTAGCCACTGAAGTGGCTGTTAAAATATGCACCAATAGTTTCTTACCAAGTTTGGGCTAAAAATACAAAAGAGCGAAATTGAGATGAAGCCAACGAGGAAAATGTACTGTAAGAAGATGAAGTGAGGCAGAGTGGAGAGTAGGAGATAGGGTATGAAGAGAGACAAAAGAACAGAGGTAGTGTGGAGCTAGGCAAGAAGACATTTAATAACAATACAAAAGAAGTTACATTTTCATTGTACATGAAACCAAAGCCAGCCAAGCTGAGCAATGAAATGTGAAATTTGAGCATGGGGTGGGAATGAGAAAAGAAGGCAGACAAGGACATTTTGGGTGGCTTGGAGAGAACCAATAAGGCACTTAGGAAGCCACACAAAGAGAGAAGAGATTTTGGTCTGGAAAAAGGTCCTCTCTGTGGCTCTGGAGAATATGTACACCATCTTTGGGGTGCTCCTAGCTAGGAATTGTGTTTTTGAACCCCCCTCCACTTCAGCCCAAACACCAACCATGAGTGTCCACTGCAATTCTATGAAATGCTGAGAGACCCAGAACATGTCTCTGTGGACAGGTCGGAACACCATGCGCTTCTCCCTTTTTAGGGCAAAGTCTATCAGACAGCCCAGCTGTCTGGTTTGCTAATGACATTTTGGGGACCATCAGAAAGCTTCCTTTGAAATGCATCACACCCATAGCTTACCATTGGGTTTGTGGTTTGTAACTGACATTTGCTTTCTTTCTAGTTGCTGGTTTTATTTGTTTTAGGCTGTCCAACTTGAGTTTATCTCTTCCGTTGCCCAAGTCTTATTTACTTTATTCTTCCACCAGTACTGGATTTCTGTAAACATGCCTTTAAATTTTGTTCTTATCTTGTCACATTTGCTGTGCATTCAAAGACAGAGGTAAAACGTCAGGCTCTGTCTTCTAGGGAGCTTGGTGTTTACTTTTCTTTCCCTGACTTCAAAGTGAGAGGATTTATGTGACAATCATGCTGCCTAGTGGGGCTGTGCTTGGCGATAGCTGTACAATGTTATTTGTTTCCGGCACACAACAAAATTTACATTTCTGTAAATGAACGGTGCAAATATATCAGAACTAGGAAACCACAAATGAAGCATATTTTTGATAATTCCAAAGTGTAGTAACATTACGATAAAAACAAATCAATACATTAGGTGATGACATTTCTACACATTATTGTTTGTGCGCTGTATACTTTTAGCAGTAAAACTGTGCATCTGTGCAAATGTAATGGTCATTTCAATCGAATATGTGTTGTCTGTTATGGCAGTACGCTACCACACCATATATACTCCACGTAACCCAACTTCACTCTACTCTGCACCACTCCATGCCACTGCCTTCTACTCTGCACCACTCCTCTACACCACTCCACAAAAGTCCTAAATGTGTCACTACACTCTGCTCTGCACCACTCCCCTCTAAGCCACCTCACTCTACGCCTCTCTACTGTACCACACACTACTCTACTATGCACCACTGCACTGGTCGTCACTGCATTCTACACCACTCCACTCCGTGCCACTGCACTCTATGCCACTGTACTCTACACACTGCACTCCATGCCATTGCACTCTATGCCACTGCAATCTACACCAGTGCACTGTACTTTGTACCACTCCACTGTACCTTTATGGCAGTGCACTCTATGCCAATCCACTCTCCTCCACTCTAATCTACTCTGCAGGACTGTACTCTACATCACTATAATCTACTATGCCCCACTTCATTCAGAGTAGAATGGAGTGGAGCAGAGTGGAGTGCATTAGCACTCCACTCTGCTCCTCTCCACTCTACTCTACTCTGTACTCTGAACCACTCTTCTGCACCACTCCACTTTATACCCCTGCACTCTACTCTAACCACTGCACTCTAAGCCAGTGTACTCTACACCACTTTACTCAAAACCAGTGGAATCTACACTAATGCACTATGCACCAATATATTCTGCACCACTGCACTCTATGCCACTATACTCTGCATCACTCTACTTTAGGCCACTGCTCCCCCTGCCAATACACTCCACACCATCATACTATACAACACTGTAATCCTTGACAGACTACTCTGCAACACTGCACTCTCTGTCAATGTTCTCTACATCACTGCCCTCTTCACTGCACCACTCCATTCTATGCCATTCTATATCAATGCACTCCTCACCACTACACTCTATGCCACTTTACTCAGCATCACTCCACTCTACACCACTATAGCCTAGCCTGCTCCACTTCGCTCTACTCTACTCTGCACCACTCCACTTTATGCCACTCTACTCTATGCCACTCTACTACACTCTATGGCAATTCACAATATGCCACAAGACTTTACAGCTCTCTACCCTCCTTCACTCCACTCTACACCACTGCACTCTACATCAATTCACTCTAAGGGTCAGATTTACAAGGAACTGGTGCAGTGCGGCGCTGCACCAAAATTGGCAGCACTGTGCTGTGTCAGTTCTGAAATGCAGGGATGCACCAATTATACAAAAATATGTCGCAACCCTGTGTTTCCCCTAGTGCTGATACTAAATTTAGCATAATCTTGTCAACACAGGCACTCTTGTACAATAATGCAAGGCTGTTTGTGTTGAAAGGAATGTTTGTTTATGTGCAGGAAGGTGTCCCTTCATGCGCATAAACAATCTACAATGGCAATTTTGCACTACTACGTGTGCTGCAGAACCCAGCACACATAGAAGTAACAAATCAACATATTTAATGATAGTTTATGTACAGGAAGGGATACTCCACAACAATCTACTCTATGCTACTGCATTCTACAGCACTTCACTCTGCTCTGACAATCTACTCTACCTCATTGCACTCTACATCACTCTGTCAATTCTGCACCATTCCAAACTATGCCACTCCACTGCAATGTACCCTGCACCACTCCAATCCACTCTACACTACTCTATTTTACGCCGCTGCACTGTACACCACTTCAGTCTATGCCAATGCACTCTACACTACTTTTCTCAAAACCAATACACTCTAAGCCACTGCAGTCTACCTCAATATACTCTGCATTGTATGCCACTATACTCTAGTCTACAACACTCCATGCCACTCTACTTTACACCATTTCACTCTACATCACTTTACTCTGCGCCACTCTATGCCACTGCACTCTACACCAATGCATTCTACGCCACTCTACACCACTGCACTCTACAACAAGCTACTCTGGAACACTGCACTCTTTGCCACTGAACAGTATGCCGCACTACTCTGCACCACTCTACTCTGCAGCACTGCACACTGCTCTTCAACACTCTATGGCAATGCACTCTATGGCACTGCACTCAATGCCACTGCACTCTATGCCACAACACTATATGCCAATAGACTCTATGCCACAACTCTCTATGACACATTAATCCACTGTGCACCACTGCACTTTATGACACTACACTCTAGGGAACTTCACTCAAAGCGTCTCTGATCTATTCTGCACCACTCTACTCTCTGCAAGTGCACCCTATCCCAGTCTACTGTACACCACTGCACTCTTTGCAACTGCACTCTACACCTCTCCAGTCTAGGCCATTCTAATCTGAATCACTCCATTCTACGCCACTCCATTCTGTGCCACTCCACTCTGCAACACTGCACTCCATGCCACTGCACTTTATGCCACTGCATCTATGCTAATTCACTCTACTACTCTGTCACTCCACTCTACCCTGCACGATTTCACTCTTCACCACTTGACTCTAATCTGAAATAATCTACTCCATTCCACTGCGCTCTACACCATTGCACTCTACATTGCACCACTCTAAGCCCTTCTTCTTTACTCTGCACCACTCAACTCTATGCCACTGCACTCTATGCCAATGAACTCTACACCACTTTACTCTAAACCAATGCACTGTACAACACTACTCTCTACACTAGCTACTCTGCACCACTGCACTGTACACTGCTATACTCTACTCTGCAACAGTCTATGCCACTGCACTCTACACCACTGCATGCTACACCACTCTACACCATTGCACTCTACTCTGCACCACTCTACTCTACATCAGTGGCCTCTATGCTGATGCATTATACAACACTGCATTCTACAACACTGCACTCTCCACTGCACTCTCCACCGCTGAACTCAATGCTACTCTACTCTATGCTACTGCATTCTTTTCCACTGCACTACACACCACTGCATTCTATTCTGCACTACTCAACTCTAGGCCACTCTACTGCATACCTCCCCAATGCATTCTGCGCGACTACACTCTACACTAATCTACTCTGCATCACTCCACTCTCTGCCACATTAATCTGTTCTGCACCACTGCACTCCATGCCACTGCACTCTACACCACTCTACTCTATGCCACTCTACACCTCTGCACTCTACCCTGCACCACTCCACTCTACTATGCACCAGGACTCTCTAAGCTGCTTCCGTTTGCTCTGTAACAATCTACTCTATGCCACTGCACTCTATGCTACTCTACTCTGCTGTGCCACTTTACTCTACACCATTGCACTCTACACCAATGCACTCTATGCCAATGCAATCTACTCTGCACCACTCTACTCTAAGCCACTGCACTCTATGCCAATCTACTTTACTTCACTGTGCTCTGCGCCAATGCAGTCTAAACCCACTTTCCTCACAACCAATGCACTCTACACCAATGTATTCTGCACCACTGTACTTTACATCACTTCACTCTAGGCCACTGCGCTCCATGCTACTCCACTCTATGATGCTCTACTTCATTAAACTTTACTCCACTCTACTTCAATCGACTTCACTCTAGGCCACTCCCCTCAATAACACTCTACTCCACTCTATGCCACTCTACAACATTACTCCACTATAAAATGCTCTCTGCAACTCCCTCTATGCCATCCCATGCAACTTAACTCCACTTTATTGTGTGACACACTAACCCACTCTCCACCACTGCACTCTACGATGAGTCGATCCACTCTGTGACACTCTGTGTCACTCCACGCTACTCTACACCACTTGACTCTTCAACTCTTTACTCTACTCTATGCTCCTTCACTCTCCTACACTTCTCCACTTTATTCCACTCCACTCTAAGACAATCTACTCTGCTCTATGCCACTCTACTCTACAACAATCTACTCAGCTCTAAGCAACGCACTCTATGCCACTTCACTCTGTTCTACTCCACTCTATTTTATGACACTGTATTCCACTGTACTCCACTCCATGACACTCCAGGCCACTCAACTCTACTCTACACTACTCTGTGCCATTACATGCCACTCTATACCACTCCACAACTCTCTACACCACTACATAACACTCCACTCTACTCTGGGCACAAGTCCTAAAAACTTTTTAAAAACAATACTACTACAAAATAAGTAGGGGGACTAACCAAGTTAGCAGGATGCAAGTGACATCATAACGCGTGGCATCACAGTGCGTTATATCATAGGGCATGGCATCGCATTTGGCATCACAGTAAGTTGTGTTTGTGTTGGGCTTGTGCCAAAAAAGTGACACAAAACCGATATAAAATCTGGGCCTCAATTTACACATTTTTTTTTTTTAAACCCTGCCACAAAGAAATTGTCAATAAGAAGAAACATGGCAGTAATCTGTTCTACTTAATTGATAGGGAATTCTACATTGAAACACATTTTAGGATGTTAAGGCACCTGCTGCAGAGATCTTTGTGTGAACAATAAATCTCAGGGAACAATAATAATGGTAAGATAACTTTGGAGGGTAATGCATTTGCTGGAGAAACCTCTTTTTTCTCTAATCCCAGTTTTCAATCAAATTAGCATAGAGGGTTAATGTGCCTCTTGCAAAGCCCATCATCTAACTGCAAATGACAGATTTTATGCTATGTTGCTAGGTAAGTCAGATACTGATTTTAACACAGAGCTCCTTCTGTTACTCATAGTTCATGAAGTGTATTTTTCCAACATATCAAGCTAAGAAGGACATGTGATTCCTACACCTTGTAACCCTCACTGTCTTATGTAACACATTTTGTACATTGATATACACATTTGTAGGGTTTATTGACAATGTATAATGTGTACGTGTGATGTAAAGAGCTCGGACACCCTGCAGTAGGATGAGTGGTGCTATCAAAGAAATAAAACAAAATAGTGATATTTAAATTGTTAGTTGTACAAATACTGGAACAGACCAACAAATCTGACAATCTTACAGTGCATGAAAGTCTCTTATAAACAGGGATTGAACAATGTAAAAAACATGCTTCTCTTAAGTATTTATGAAGTGATAACAACAAGCTGTGTGCCTTTGTTACCCCTCCACTGCATTTGCATCTAGGTGTGTGGCTCAGATAGCTCCCAGTCACAATAATGGAACAAAGGGAGGCCTGATGGCCCCTTAAATTCCGTCTCTGTTATGGGCTTAGTTGGAGTCTGAAACATGAAAGTACCCTCACCGCCTACACGTTGTTGCTGGAAAACAAAAGCAGACAAGGTGCAGGCACTGCTGGAAGTCTCCTGGTGTCTTAAAATTACACCGGAAAAAGTTCAACATATTTCATTACGCCCACTTCTTGCAGTGTGGACAGCGTCCACTCAGTAAAAAAAAAGTGGGTGGACACTGTGTACCCACGTGTATCCCCGACTTGTGCCCTGAATCTACCCCACTTTATGACACTTCACTCCAATCCATGTCAGTCTCTACTGCACTAACTTTTAGCCATGCTGAACAGCAGGAACACTGGTGTTCAACATGGCTAAAACATATTGGCAAAGCCTATAGCTGTTGCATTGGGTTGACCTATGGACTTTGCTAATGCTTTTTAAAAGAGAAACTACTTTCATCTCATCAGGCTGCAGAAGACGAGGAGAAGTGGCAGCAAAGTGATAACACACTGCAGGACAGGCCTTTTTTCCTGTCGCCTGTTTCAGAGAATGGCCTACTGACCCCTCCCACATTTTTCTAGTTGTTCAGCAAACTCCTACAACTAGGTCCTTCCCCATCCATGTAAATTAGGTGAGTTGCATATGTATTACTTTTGTACAGAGGATGCAGTTGGAGCACAAATGATGAAAGTGGATGTGGCCGCAGAGTTTTCCATTTGTATCACACATACCTTGGTGGTACCTATGATGGTGGCTTACAGGTACTTGCCCCAATATTTTTAGACTACAGTTGGAATAGTAATTGACCACCTCGGCAATAATGAATGCATATTCCCTACTGTTTGTAGGGCTGTACTCAGTATAGTAATTAGTATAGTTAATCTGATTTTTTTATTATTTTTTGTGTCAGGATGTTATATGTTACTTCATTCCGAAAGTTTTTAAAGATATTTTTAGCTTTTTTTAATTTAAAAGCATACATTTTGTAAATGATTTTATTTCTTGTAATTATTTTTCTACAGTGTTTTCTCTTTAAATGATTTCATATTTTTATTCTTTTAAAAATATGAATGTTTTTACATATTTTTAAAAATTCGTTAATATTTTAATGTACTTAAAATACAATATTATATATATGTATATATATATATATATATATATACATATATATATATATATATATATGTGTTTAAACTAGTAAGAATTGTCCACATTTATACTGTGTTGTATTGTTTAATAACTGTTAACAACATTATACTTTTATTGAAAAAATATTTTATTTGTATGATACATCCATTACAATGCATAATTTAATTACTAATGAATTGATAAGATTATTTAACAGTTATATTTATCTTTAAGATTTTTTAAAGTTAATAAATTAATATTTAGATTTTACTTTTTGCGACATATATTTTAAGATTATTTTAATATTGTTAATTACAATTAAACATACATACTTACTAACAAAATTATGATATTTTGGATCACAATATCTTGGTAATCAATATTTTTACATTTTAAGTTGAATGTATTAAATCTTTATATTTTGGTTCCAATAAATTTACAGAAGTATTATTGTACCAAGATATTTTTATAGTCAATATGATGTCATACAACCGCATGTGGATGTCATATCTCATTGTTAATGAATGACCTGGCTGCATATCCACCGGTTTGCACTCGAAGTGGAGAAGCAAATCTGAGGGTCATCTAAAGGTCAAGCAAAAATTGCACTGGTTTCTATAAAGCATTTCCTTGTAATGCACAAAACAGTCTCTGCACATCCCACCATCCATGTCAAACCAGCCAGCACCCTCGAAAGAAAATACATAGTAGGCAGACTGCAAATAAACAGCAACATGCCAAAGCCAGGTTGCAGCAGATGCAGTGGCTGATGGCCTCAAAAAGAAAGCTGACCACGGGGCGTGGCCATGCCAGCGACCAATATGGCTGCCAGGCTGTGAAGCTCCAGCACCGGAGGCTCATTAATGCTGGGTTTCAGAGCCTTTCACCCATCAGTACCCATCGGAGATGTCAGTGCAGCCGTGCTAACCTGCTATGGGCCTGACTGAGGCGCAGTATCTCTGATGATAGATGGCTGAGTCATCCTGTTAAGGTGGCCTAGCACAGTCCTCGGAGACCCCACAGAGACAGGCTGGGCTGCTTGACTGGCAATCATGCCATTGGACATGCGCCAGCTGGAATGCTGAGGCAACCCGCAGCACGTCTGGGGAGGGGACGATCGCCCCTCGATATCTAGGGCTAAGGCGGCTGCCGCAAACAGCAGAGTGCCACTGCAGCTGATCTGCAGTCTACGGGTTAGTCTGGGACACCATCAGTTGGGGGCCTTGTGGAGAACGGCTGCATCGCCATCGCTGATCCCTATACCTGCTGTGCAACACTGCTGCTGGGGTTACCTACTTCAACGGATCCTGTGGGTTTGTACCTCAAGGCTGAGGGAAGGCCCGAGGAACTGGTCCGGTCGGGCACCCATATTCCTAAGAGAGCTGGGACTGATGAGGGGGTGCTGCAACAACCTGACTGTCCTGTGAGGAATGCTTGCCCTCCCCCCGCCACCTCCCGGGGTTTATCCTGCCTGCAACACTGCCGGCCTGACAGAGGCTGTGAAGTTGGAGATGGGGTTGTGCACTGGGGCCCAATATGTTGGGATATAACCTGTCACATAATTGGAGAGCCTCACCACCACCCATATCAATGGCCGAGTGGCGGCATTCACTCTGAGAGACCACACTGCCTCGCCCACTACTGCCTGCTGACTGCCTGCAATATCTGCTGCACCTGGGGCCCACCTACGTTCCTGATGGCAACACCTGTGACATGGGACTTACTACACAGCATCACCCATGAGTGTGCAGCTTTTGATGACAAATTGGAGCCCTGTGGATTGCCCCCCACCCCACAGATTCGAAATCAGGAGAAGAGATCCTAAGCAGTGTAAGCTCCTATTTGAATAAACCAAGGCTGCATGAAGTCAACACTCCCATTCTGACTACGAAGAGGACCCTGCTGGTGGAACTTAATGGTGGATTCAGGTCCATAAATGTAGCCTTGATACCCTCACCAGCAGGCTGAATCACATGGGCAAGCGGCTGGACCATAAAAACACCAGGCTCGATGCCCCTAAGGGCACTTCTCAGAGCTAAAAGATGGTGCCCTGTTGGTAGTGAAACTCCTCGAGAAAATTGAAAAGATGCTCAAGACCGCTGTAGCTAAGAATGAAGACCTAAAGGCTAAGTCCTGCCCAAATAATATATGGACCATGGCAGCAGCATAGTCCATGGATATGATGGATCTGGGTGACCAGATTTATTAGTTGATGGCCTTCTTTCTAAACTATTTGAACAACAAAACTTTATGGACACGTTTGTTGTGGAGAGAGCCTACAGATCACTTGACCCACGCCCGCCTCAGCTCCACATTCATTCATCGCACACCCGCTCAACTACAGGGACAGGGACACAGCATTATGCCTGGCCTGGGAACAGGGCCCATTGCAATTCCAAGACTCCCCGTATCCCTGTTCCCGGGCTTCACCTTAGCAGTGCAAAAGGTGTACGTTTGAGAATGTTAAAGATATCCCTCACAAGCAGGGACTAAAATACAGAATGCTGGACCAAGCTCGTCTGTGAGTGGAGGTCAATGGAAAGTCTTTGATCTTCTCTACCCGTGCGAAGGTTATGGACTTTTGCAAACAATACAACATGGGGAGGGACCCACAACACACCAAATTGTTCCCCTTCTGTGGCAGCTGCGGATGCTGATCGTTCCCTCCTGGCTGAACTCGAACTGTCTACGATTGTTCTGTACTATGTCTTGCATGCTCTATCAAGGACTGCCTTTCATTATATTGCAAATGATTCTTCTGACAGTTCTCTGATAAGTTTGTGGGGAGCTAATAAGCTGAAACCCATTTTTCTGTTTCAAATTTAGGTATCCTTTTTCATATGAACCCCACCTCCTGTGGTGTTACCCACGTCCAAGGTGTGTACTGCGTCACTAACAGCTGGGGTTTGTTTTTTTGTTATTATGGGATTCACTTGAGACTCTGCAATCTGGTGTGGGTGGGGGGTGGGGCGCTGTAATGCAAGTTTGGTTATTGTTTGCTTTCTTATCTGCTGTCAGGCTACTATGCAATTTCACTTTTTCACTACCTTCACTCATGCAGGTCAGACATTTGCAGTCCTAGATGACAGTGAGTCAAGCTAATAGAGCATGGGTGGTGGAGCTTACCTGTGTGACATGGAACATTAGGGGGCTTGACACCCCCCACAAAGGTAAACAAGTGCTCTCCTATCTAACACGTAAAGGCATTTAAGTGGCGTTTCTACAAGAGGCACATCTCTTACCTCGGGACGCAGGCACGTTGCTTCGCCATGAAGGACAATCAATATTTCTCTTACTATAGCTCCTATTACCATGAGGTGTGCACGCTCATACACAGGAGTGTTGCTTTCACACATAAGGCCATTTATATGGGGGGAAGTGGCCAAGTTGACGAGTGCACTAGTCGTGTAGGACCGTAGCACCAGGTGGGCCCACTAATCATCTTGGAGTGAAGGCTGGTGTCCGCCTCGCGAGTGCCCCACAATTATCGTCATTAACTGTTGAAGTTTAAGCGGGACTGAGCGGGCTGATCCTGGCCACTCAAGAGGCAGCGATGAGTGCGGCTGATGAGCTGCAGTCTGGGAGACCGCTAGACCACTTGGCCTGCTTGCAGGTTGGGGCCATGGAGCACGTATCACAGCAGTGCCCGAAGGCAGGGAGAGACGCGTGGAGGAGGAGGGCCCACATTGCATCCCGAATGGATGCCAGGACCTCGGCCCTGACCCCCGCAACCCCACTAAGGGGTCTTAGCCAGTCGGGCCCAGTTGAAGAGTGGGGCAGGAGAGGCGCTGAGCCTGCCGCCCTAGCCAGGTGATGACCTGACTGCGCAGAGGGCCATCTCCATTTCCCCCAGACCCACCCCCCTCACCAGCCCTGGCCGGGGGAGAAATAACAAAAGCAGAAACTCTGATTAGGGGGTGCCAGTAGTAGCGGTCCAACCTCAGCGCTATATTCACCAAAGTGCTCTAACGCCTGGAACTGTGCCTCTCGCTTGGGCTTAGGCGCTTGAATCCTCTTTGATAGCCCTACCCATAGGGAGGAAGCATCACGGGCCCTGGTGGTGACTGGGCTTGCATGTCTTGGCCCTAAAACAGCACCAGGCACTAATAGGCCTCTTAGAGAAGCAACCTGAGGACACCCCAACAGCAGAGAAGGACTGAGCGAGAGGCTCAGATACTGTTGGCCACCGCTGGTGATTAATGGGACACTGACTGGGGCACTGCACCACACCCTGTGCCTGCCACTGTAACTTTACGTACCTTGTGATCTGTGTGCATTATCGTACAGATACTACCATACTGTCACTGATCTAGGAGGGGCTCTTTGCCAGATTTAGTGCTTTGTCACCCTGCTTTACTCTAGACTTATACCTAACATGATGGAAAAGTCAAAAATTTTAAAACCGCCAGCGGCAGCGACAAGTGAGGTATTGCAGTCTACTAAACCATCGGACAATACCTTCGAGAGCCTCTGTCACCTCAACACTATGCTTCAAGCACAATCTGTGAAATTTGATAAGGTGCTACAAGCCATCCTAAATACAAAAACTCTCTTGAGTCACAGATAGATGTAATCTCCATAGAAGTGAACCTACTTCACGTTGACCATTGCAAATTATTGCAACGTATGGAGGAAACGGAGTCCACTCCGTGCAGCCAACAGTGCAGGATGTTTACACTCGGTTGCAGCGGGTAGATGATGACATGGCAACACTGCAACATAGAGCTGAAGACGCAGAGGGGCGCTCCAGATGCAACAATATTCATCTCCTGGGCTTCCCAGAGCATGCCAAGGGCCCTAGCCTAGAGCTTTTTCTCGAAACCTGCCTAACAAAGATGGTACTGGAGGCACCAAAATTCTTTCCCATCGAGAGAGCGCCCCATATACTGAGTTGCCCTCCTATGCCAGGTGCACTGCCACAACCAATAATAGCTCAGTTGCTTAATGACAGGGACTGTGACCTCCTTCTGCAGCGGTTCTAAACGAAAGGGCCCTGGCAATATGAAACTGCTCCGATTACAGCATGCTCTGACTTCACCATTGTGGAACACCGACAAAGAAACTCCAGCCTTAAAGTAAAACCATGTCTATGTGAGGCAAATGTGAAAAATGCCCTGCTGTTCACAACATTGCTTCGTGTGATAGAAGGTGAAGTGAGTCATGTCTTTCACTCCCCGGAAGGCGTATGGACCTGGCTCCATGCCAAGAATCTGGTGAGCACACCATCGAAGGCACAAGAACCCAGAAACTGGCTAACACCCAAATCCAGAAGTCGAAAAAAGAGATTGCCTGGAGCTAAACCAACCAGATAGCACGTGGTGGCTGAACAGACACGAGCGGTCACAGAAGCCTCTTTCTGCAATATGAACTCTTACGCGGCCCTGCATGCTGAGCGGGGTGGCTCGCTGTGATCTGGCACTCCACTCATGCGGGCCACAGTTCACTCAAGGATCCACAGACGACCTGTGAAACTGTTGCTCTAGTATGCAGTTAAAAGCAGGAAGATCCTGACTCCGCCTCAAAGGGACAGATGATTAATAGGGCCAAGGACCTAGCAACTGTATCATGTTATTTTACATGGGCCCACACCGTGCTCATTCCTGCTCCTTCCTTAACTCCTCCCCCGGAGATCCGTTCTGCAGGGTACGTGCCCGTAGGGCGTTGATTGGATATTTGTTGTATTACTCCACTAAGGTGGCGTGGTGTTGTTAAGCACTCAGGCCTGGGGAATGGGAGTTGTTCCTGATGTTTTTGTTATAATGTTATACATTAGTGTCTGGAATACGCGGTGTTGGTATGCAGGTAAGAGGGGGTTGCCGAGAGAGGGGACGATGGCATTGATACACATTTGGACATTTACAAATGGTTCTTATGGCTGCAACTTATAACGCACTCACATGGAATGGCTGGGGTATAGCCACACCAGCTCGGAGACAGAAAATATATGTATATCTCTGACGCCGCCATATTCACTTTGCCTTTTTTCAGGAGACTAACCTTACCAAGGGTGAGTTGGTTAAAATTTGTAAGAGATGTGGTGGCCAAACCTATGGAATGAGTTATTCAGCCTATGCCCACGGTGTTTTAATTTGGGTTGCGCCTGGGATCCCATTTATTACAAATAAGATATCATCAGATGCTGAAGGCTGATATGTAATGGTAGAGGGTACCTTAGACACAGTTCCTTAAATCTGGTCTCCTTATACGCTCCCAACACTACCCAAACTGCCTTTCTCGATACCTTATCCCCCACTATGTAGTTGCAACCACAGGCTCCGTGGATAAGGAGCACAACTTTAATTATACACATAACTCAGACTGGGATCAATCGCTGCCCCCCCCATGCCAGGCACAGCCAGGTTTTACGCAACAAAACATTTCCAGCAATGGACTAAGACCCTAGACTTACATGAGGTTTGGAGACTTGGTCACCCTGAAGAAAGGGAATACTCCTAATATGCACCAGGCCATCAAGTGCACACTAATGCACAGTTCTGAATACCTAAGCAGAACTCTTTCAGATCATAACCCGCTTAAGGTCACATTTCAGGGGGGGAGGCCACGTCCAGTTATTCCTTTCTGGCATCTCCAAGCCGAGGCTGTACAGGACACGACATATTGCACCACACTAGCCACAGCCATCTCCACTTATTTGCAAGAAAATACAGGATAAGGGACATCTAGGGGAGATGGAATGGGAGGCCTTGAGGGTGGTTATGCGGGGGCACTGTATCTCTATGACATGGGGCACCCACTCTACTCTTACCCATAGTGTGCTCGATTCAGAGAAGCTTCTGTGTTCTTTGGAACTGGAGGCAATCTCACTCCGAGTGCACGTCGTAAACTAGAGGCCCAGAGCCGCCAATACTGGGAGGAGCTCAGTAGGCTAGAAGACCTAGATTTTAAATCCTATGTGGCCCGCAAACACATGGACTGAGATAAACCTGGGTGTGTACTAGCATGGCTGTTGAAAATGAAGACACCTAGGACTCTGATATGAGCCATACGGGATCACACAAGGACTGTCCAGAACACACAGGCAGACATTAATGAAGTGTTTACTACATATTATGAACAGTTGTACCCTGAGACGCCTTCTCCTACCTTATTATCTACATGGCTCCAAGCGGGGTTGCTTCCCACCTTGTCCCTATTACAACAACGGGAGTTGGAACAACCCTCCAGTTACTTTAGTCATTCAGCAGATAGAGCGGGGCACAACACGGGGCACGGATGGGTTTCCAGTCGAGCAATATGCAGCTTTCGGGCCTCCTTAGCCCCTCGTCTCCTTGAGGTCTACAGTGAGATGCATAGGTGTGGCACATTTCCTGAATCGCTTCTGGAGGCCTTGTTCGTTGTGCTGCCGAAACCTGGTAGGAATCCACTGGAGGTGGGCTCTTATAGGCTGTTGTCAATGCTCAACCTTGACTACAAGATCTTAAGTAAAATCCTTACGAACAGGCTCCTCCCAATAATAAGTACTATTATCCAAGTCGACCAAAGTGACTTTGCCCTGGGGAGGGTTACACATTCTAATATTAGACAACTGTGCCATTTAATTGTTCCCCTGTCCGAGGAGAAAGTTCTCCCAGTAGCAGTCTCCTTGGACTTCGAGAAGGCGTTCTAAACACTTGGCTGGGACCATTTGTTACAAACCTTGTGAGCCTTCAGATTGGGACCTAACTTCCTAAGATGGGTTGAGTTACTGTATACGGCCCCAAGAGCGCGAGTCCGTACTGGTCACTGCACCTCATGCTCCTTTTCTATAGGATGGGGCACCCGGCAGGGTTGCTCCTTGTCACTTGTCCTGTTTGCCTTAGCCATGGGACCGTTGGCTATTGCACTACATTCCTGAGGCCCGGAATGGGTTACTGCGGTCTGGCCCGCATGGCATGTCATTTCATTATATGCTGACGACATCCTTATATACTTTCAGGACCATGCCAACACACTACCGCATTTGTATGATTTACTAATGCACTTAAGGGAGGTTGCAGGCCTTAAGGTAAATTGGGGCGTATCCTGTATATTCCCATTGCGGAAGGTGGCACAAGAACACCGTGCCCTGTTGCATGGGGATGCCTTCCTGGGGCCTTTGATACATTCTGCTACTTGGCAGTCAATGTTTATCACACACCCAGGGACTTGGTGGGAGGTAACCACGAATGGGTATCGACCTTTATACATCACTTTATGCAATTCTGGATGCAATTGCCTTTATCACACATAGGCAGGGTGTTGATAGTTAAGATGATGTTACTCCATCGATTGTTGTATCTTTTTGCTGTTCTACCAGTGATTCTGCCTAGATCCTTCTTTCACTCCCTACAGAGCCTGGAGATGGTCCTAGTGTGGGGATCGGCACGCAAGAGGGCCTCCTTGATGATCCTACAGCATCCTTGTTCAGAAGAAGGCCTAGGAGTTCCTGATTTAGAATTATATTTTGCTGCAGCGCAGTTGCAATGGCCTATACGTTGGCTGTCAGATACTGGAATGGGAGAGATGTGCCTGATAAGGGCTGACCTGAGAAATAACAGCCTTGTGAAATGGCTGTTTTCTCTAAATGGGTGGGACTGTAGGCCAGGACTGCTATTGCACATGACCAAGCTCACCTGGACATGATACATAAACATAAAGTGGGCTCTGCTCCCCTCTTCACCGGAACTACTTATGTGAGACTTGCCGGCCATGACTGGCTTGTTGAGAATACATGATTCCACCCCATTGAGGGAGGCTGGGTTGGTACATCTAGGCGATTTTAATTAAGACAGTGCCTTACTCTCCTTTCCTGACTTACAGGAGCAAAACGGCGTGGGGGTGGGCCTTTTTGTTACTTACTCAGCCATCAGAACGAAGCTTGGAGGTATATGGCCCCCAGGAACATCTGAGCCTCTGGTGCATGCGGGGCTACAGTGCGTTCTTACTCACGGCTTTGATCGCAGAGCTGTATCAACCACATATAAGGCACTTTTTCATGGGACGGGAGGCCAACTGCCTCAGAGTAGGGCAAGATTGGGGGACTCCCTAAACATGGAGCTCACCATTACACAATGGAATATGGCCCTCATGCAGGTCAAGTGTGTCTCCCACAACACACGTCAGGAATATACACAATTTAATTATGTATATCAGGCTTACCCTACACCTTATCGGCACAGCAAAATGCTCCCAGGGGCGCGCCCCCAGATGCCCCAGATGCCACCTCGAACTAGCCACTTTCATTCACATGGTTTGGGAATGCCCTCCACTGCTGCAGGCATGGACTGAGGTCATGGCACGAATATCCGAGATTGTAGAGGTCCAGATCCCGGTGACCCCACTTTATTGCCTCCTCAGAATACTACCATGTACATCAGACAATAAACAGTACCTGAAATTTACTGATCTCGCCCCCATGCTTTATAAACGTCTAATTGCCATGCACTGGAAGGCACCTCAACCCCCTATAATTGATTACTGGCTTAGAGTCACCCATTAATGGGTTCTGGCCGAAACCAAAGCCATGACACAGGATCATCGATTGCGAGGGGGGTTACTGCCACTACGAAATGGGATCTCTATGCTCACCGCCTGCAAAACTCACATCCTCCTGCGGATGGATGACATTGCTACGCAGCTGACATTGCACACATTTAGATGGCTATGAATGCTCACTCTTGACGCTCTCTGAGCAGCCATTGAGATAGGTACGTACACCTTTCCGACATGGGTGATCTTTTCACCCAGGGATATCTCCCTCGTCCTGGGAGCCCCTCCACTGTGCGCAGGACTCCCCCCCCACCTTCTTATTTTTTTTTTAACCATATTTCACCTATGGTATATGCAAAGTACCACTTTGTTCAGACAGTTTTTTTGTTGTTGTAGTAGCGTAATGTTGAGGTTCTGTAGTAATAATCTGGTATGTATAAATGTTTATTGGCTTATCATGTGGTTACACGGACATAGAGTGATCACACATTCCCCTATGTGCGAACACCTCTAATAATACACAATGGGGGTCATTACAACCCTGGCGGACGGTGTTAAAGCTGCGGTAATACTGCCAACAGGCCGGCGGACAAAAAAAGGGAATTATGACCCTGGCGGAAACCGGCAAAAAAGGCAGCAACTTTAACACACCGCCCGCCACGGCGGTACAGACAAGCAGCGCGGAGGTCACCACCAACAGACAGGCGGGAGACAATGTACCGCCCACAGTATTACAACCTACCAATCCGCCACCTTTTCCGGGGCGGATTCACCGTGGATAAAAACACGGCGGAAACAGCTTTTGCTATGGGAAAATGCTCACCTCAACACATCCCACGAGGAAGGAGGACACCATGGAGCCGGAATTACAAATACTCTCTGCCCTTGTCTTTCTGCTCCTCTACAACCAACAGCTACGTAGGCACCGAAGACACCGGTGAGTACTGCACCTACGACACGGGGAGGGGTGAGGCAAAAGTTAGGGGGACACCCACCAAACACCCCCACCCCCACCCTCGCATATTACAACATACACACCAATGCATCCACAATAAATCACAGTAATAACCCACAATCCCCCCAGAAGAATGAATAGACAATGCGAAATTCGGTCAAACAATGTAATGTGCCAATATACATTTCATACAAAAATATACAGATATATATTTCAAATTCACTCATAATTATAGATACAATACGAGAAGTAGTGCAGATATGTACACAACAATGTCCGTGCACTAACAGTCCAAAAATGCATGGGCGAGGCCCACAAACGATACCTGACCACTATCGGAGAGAACACTGCCGGGGCATCAGATCGAAATACTTCAGGCACCTCAGGGGGAAGGAAAGGGGGGACACCTCAACCAGATGAATGCGAAGCCAGATCCACGACGGGGCTCCATGCCCATTGATGTATCCTGGGGAGTGCAAAGCCACAGTCTCACAAGTCTCTACAGTGGGTGGGTTGCCCACTGTGCCATCCTGGGGAGTGCAAAGCCACAGTCTCACAAGTCTCTACAGTGGGTGGGTTGCCCACTGTGCCATCCTGGGGAGTGCAAAGCCACAGTCTCACAAGTCTCTACAGTGGGTGGGTTGCCCACTGTGCCATCCTGGGGAGTGCAAAGCCACAGTCTCTCAAGTCTCTACAGTGGGTGGGTTGCCCACTGTGCCATCCTGGGGAGTGCATAGCCACAGTCTCTCAAGTAGATGCAGTTCTCTACTGGTACTGTGTGGGACTGGTGTCCAGACTGGATGAGTCTCCCCATGAAAGTTCATGTCCTGTCACTGTCCCAGCTGCACATGGGATAAGGATGCCTGATGTGGCGGCCCTTTCATTCCTACACGGTTCTTGCCCTGTTCAGCGGTGCTTTGCCATGGCGGTCTTTGCCCTGTTCAGCGGTCTTTGCCCTGTTCAGCGGTGCTTTGCCATGGCGGTTCAGGACTGTTCAGCGGTCTTCACCATGGCGGTCTTTACCCTGTTCAGCGGTGCTTTGCCATGGCGGTTCAGTACTGTTCAGCGGTGCTTTGCCATGGCGGTCTTTGCCCTGTTCATCGGTCTTCACCATGGCGGTCTTTGCCCTGTTCCGCGGTGCTTTGCCATGGCGGTCTTTGCCCTGTTCAGCGGTCTTTGCCCTGTTCAGCAGTGCTTTGCCATGGCGGTTCAGGACTGTTCAGCGGTCTTCACCATGGCAGTCTTTGCCCTGTTCAGCGGTGCTTTGCCATGGCGGTTCAGGACTGTTCACCGGTGCTTTGGCATGGCGGTTCTGATACGGACATTGGTGTGTGGCATGACATTCTCTACACTGGGCATTGGTGTGTGGCATGATGTTCTCTACACTGGGCATTGGTGTGTGGCATGACGTTCCTTCATTGCCGAGGCGGGCCCTCCTGGGCTGTGACTCTGGCGGTGGTCTCTGGACCAGTGACGATACTTGGGCCCTCCTGGGCTGTGACTCCGGCGGTGGTCTCTGGACCAGTGACGATACTTGGGCCCTCCTGGGCTGTGACTCCGGCGGTGGTCTCTGGACCAGTGACGATGCTTGGGCCCTCCTGGGCTGTGACTCCGGTGGTGGTCTCTGGACCAGTGATGATACTTGGGCCCTCCTGGGCTGTGACTCTGGCGGTGGTCTCTGGACCAGTGACGACAGTGCTGGCGGTTGTGTCTGGTCCGCCGGAAAAGATGGCGCACTTCTCCGCCGTTACACTCACAAGAGGCTGGGCAGACTTCCTCTGGACCTTCCCCACCTTTGGTGGAGTCACAGCTGACTCACCAATCCCCTTCGAACCCATGTCAATTGTTTTCCCACCAGGAGTCTTAACACAGTCCCGTCTTCCACTCTCCAATTTGAGAGCCTTTACAGGGGGTGGGCTGCCAGTGCCTTGGCTCCGGGTCCTACTGCCTGCTCTAGTGGCCGGTGCACTCCACAAGCCTTGAACACGCACCACTGGTATTGGAGGCTTTTTGGCTGAGGCGCTACGACGGGACTGATGAATTGGAGGGGGAAGCAAAAAGGTCAATTTTACAGAGGGACAGTTTCTGACGAACACTGGGATGGGTAGCTGGAGGGGGTCTGGGAGTGGAGGAAGAGGAGGTGGTTGTCGGAGGTGTCACTTTAGCTGTTTTGGGTGCAGGTGCGGGTACTGGAGGCTGTCGTGAGGTGGATGGATGTTCAGTGAGTGATTGCCGGCGTTTGTGTACTTTGGGAGGGGGCGTCACAGACACACTGGGAGAGGACACAGGGGACGTGTAAATGGCAGTGGGGGTGGTGAGTGCAGGTGAGCGGCATGAGGTGCTGGATCTCCTTGTGCGACTCATGGTGCCTGTAGATGTGGTGCATGCAGGTGTGTGTGTAGACGAGACTGGGAGGGAGGAGGGAGAAGAGGAGGAGGGGGACACAGTGGAGACAGTGGATGTTGCTGTGTCTGTATGGGTGTGATGCTTGTGTGAGTGCCTGTGGGATGTGTGGTGCCTATGTTTGCTTGAGCTACTTTTGTGTGTTGACTTGTGTGCATGCTGGTCTGTAGGTGTGCTTGGGATGGGCTGGGGTACAGGGGATTGGGTCTGGGTGGAGGAAGTTGGAGGTGGGAGGCTAGACACAGGGACAATGGCTGCCATCAGTGCTGAGGCCAGAGATTGCAGGGTTCGCTGAAGGACAGCCTGACCAGAATGAATGCCCTCCAGAAATGCATTACCGTGTTGCAACGCTCGTTCTACACCCTGGATGGCATTCACAATGGTAGACTGCCCAACAGTGAGTGACCTGAAGAGGTCAATGGCCTCCTCACTGAGGGCAGCAGGGGTGACAGGGGCAGGGCCTGAGGTGCCTGGGGTGAAGGTGATGCCCACCCTCCTGGGTGAACGGGCACGGGCGAACCCTGAGGGGCTGCTGGGAGGGCGGTGCTGGTAGGGGAGGTGGCAGCTGTACCTGTTAAAGTGGGGGGCACAGATGGTGCCGCCACCATAGGGGAGCTCCCATCGGCCGACGAGTTCGTGTCGCTGGTTGGTGATCCGGTGGCCGACGTGAAGCTCCTCTCGCCCTCCGTCCCACTGGTGCATTCAGAGTCCGTGGTGTGGCCCTCCATGGCCATGTGGGATGCAGCTCCCTCGTGCTCCGATGCCACTGTACCTCCGCCTGTTGATGCTGATGTACAAAAGGACAGGGAGAACAGGAAAAGGGGGGGGGAGACAGAAGAAAGAGAGTTTTAGTGCATGGCATTCCACTACCGTTGGCAGACAAGACAGACGCAGCAGCCCCCTGCATAACGCCGTGCGCCTGCAGTCTGCACATGTAATTTCTGGGTTATGGCCTACATGGCAATGGTAGACATCTGCGCACATGGATGCCAGAGGGGCAACTATACCTCGACTTGGCACTCTGCTGAGGTGGGGTTGAGTGCCACATGGCCTACATTACGGAGGGGCCTTACCTACCTAACTCGCCCTGGCCTAGGGACACCCACAGCCCACCTCCCCCACCCAGACACCTTCACTGCACGCAAAGTCAGCAGAATGAGGTCGTACTCACCCCCTTGTGTCTGCTGTGATGTCCTCAAGCGCCCTTCCAACTCCGGGTAGGCCACCACCAGGATCCGGAACATCAGGGGGGTCATGGTGCGACGAGCACCACTCCCACGTTGGGAGGCCATCCCCAGCTGAGCCTCCGCCGTCTTCTTGCTGCAGCGGCGAATGTCCTCCCATCTCTTCCGGCAGTGGGTGCCCCGTCTCTGGTGGGCCCCCAGGGTCCGGACCTCCTTGGCAATGGCACGCCAAATGTCCCTCTTCTGATGGGCGCTGACCTACATGACATGCACAAGGGAAGAGGAACAGTCATTACCAACTGCACCGTCATTGTGAGTGGCCCCCTCCCTACTCTGGCCATGTGGCCCATTCATTCCCATGCATTAATGTTCCACCCAGCCCTCTCCACCCAGGCCTAGCCCATACAACGTGCTCGCTGTGTACTGACCTGTTGGTCTGGAGGACCGTAGAGTAGCGTGTACTGGGGGAGGACCCCATCCACAAGTTTCTCCAACTCCTGTGCAGTGACGGTGACGTCCGCGGCGGTGACGTCCGCGGCGGTGCGCATCATCACCGCCAGCGCACCTGTTCATTGGCTCCTGGGACCCATAGGGTCCAATGTTAACCAATGCAGCATTGCGCCGCGGTCTACGACCGCCTACCGCGACGGTGTGCAACGCCAGCGCAGTTACCCCACAATCCAATTGTCCCACTTTAGAGGTCAGGCAGCCGCCATTTCAGGGGCCCACATGGCTTCATTAACTTCTGCGTCACACATAGCTAGGCCTACACTCAACACACATACAGGAAGGGTTTTGTGTCTGGTGTAGTCTTGTGTGTAACTGTCGGTACATACCTGGAGGAATAGTGACTGGTTCTTCGCTGTTGTCCTTCGTAGGCACCGTCAGCTGGGACATATAAGAAGATGGCGGAATCCTGCGGTGTACCGACCGCTGGTGGACCTGTTGACAATAGAAGAAAGACATGTCATCGTCACCTACCGGTTTGACCGTGCCACTATCCAGGAACTGTGTACCCAGTTGGAGCCAGACCTGATGTCACCAATCCGCCATCCGACTGGAATCCCCCCTGACGTGCAGGTGCTGTCAGTGCTCCATTTCCTTGCAAGTGGGTCTTTTCAAACAACAGTGGCCATGGCATCAGGGATGTCCCAGCCTATGTTTTCCAACGTGTTGTCCAGAATGTTGTCTGCCCTGCTGAAACACGTAAGGAGATACATCATTTTCCCTGAGGTGGAGGATTTGGCTACAGTGAAAGGTGACTTCTATGCCCTTGGACATATCCCCAACGTCATAGGTGCTATTGATGGTACCCATGTAGCACTAGCCCCCCCCACAGGAGTGAACAGGTGTACAGGAACCGGAAGAATGATCATTCGATGAATGTCCAGATGGTCTGTTTGGCAGACTAGTACATCTCCCAAGTAAATGCTATGTTCCCTGGCTCTGTGCATGACGCCTACATCCTGCGGAATAGCAGCATCCCTGATATGATGGGTCAACTCAAGAGGCACCGTGTATGGCTATTGGGGGACTCTGGTTACCCCAACCTTTCCTGGCTATTGACCCCAGTGAGGAATCCCAGGACCAGGGCAGAGGAACGGTACAATGAGGCCCATGGGCGGACTAGGAGGGTGATCGAACGCACCTTCGGCCTCCTGAAGGCCATGTTCAGGTGCCTCCATATGACAGGTGGATCCCTATTCTACTCACCGAAGAAGGTGTGCGACATCATCATCGCCTGCCCCATGCTCCATAATTTGGCTTTGTGCCACGGTGTCCCTCAAGGTCTGCTGTATGTCCTTCAGCACCCCTACAATGGTGCTCAGGGCGGAGCCGATGGTCCTGAGCTCCTCCCTGAACCCCATATACTGCTCCTCCTGCAGGCGCAGGGTCTCCTGCAACTTGTCCAGGACCGTGGCCATCGTCTCCTGGGAGTGGTGGTATGCTCCCATGATGGAGGATAGGGCCTCGTGGAGAGTGGGTTCCCTTGGCCTGTCCGCCCCCTGTCGCACAGCAGCCCTCCCAGTTCCCCTATGTTCCTGTGCCTCCGTTCCCTGGACCGTGTGCCCACTACCACTGCCCCCAGGTCCCTGTTGTTTTTGGGGTGGTGGGTTACCCTGGGTCCCCTGTAGTGGTGGACACACCGCTGATTGACCTGTCCTGGGTAGGGAGGTTTGGGCCCGCTGGGTGGGTGCTGTGCTGGTGTTACCAGAGGGTGGAAGGTCGGTGTTGGGCTGTGCCTGTGCAAGGGGAACCGACTGTCCTGAGGCCCACGATGGTCATGGCTGGTCATCAAGATCCAGTAGGGCAGAGCTGCTCTCGTCACTGTGGGCCTCTTCTGTGGATGGAGTGGTGTTGTCTGGACCCTCTGGTGTGGTAACGGTCCTTCGGGTTCCTGCAGGGGTATAAGAGCATGATTATTGCATGTGTGTGTGTAATGGTGTGCAATGGGTGGGTGTGCGTGTACCCCAGTGCAAGCATTCCTGTGTGGGGGCTTGTGTGATGATGGTTTGGGGGTTGTTATGGGTATGTGCAGTGAGCATGCTTTAGTGAGGGGTGTCCATGCTTAGTTGTGTCATGCAGGGCTTGGTGTTGGGATGGGTGGTTAGTGTTATGGGTAGATTAGTGAGGATTTTGAGTGATAGGCGAGGGTGTGAGGGTGGGGGTGTGTGATAGCATGGAGGTAGGGTGGGGGATATGATAGTTGAGATTTGACTTACCAGTGTCCCATCCTCCACCGACTCCTCTGAGGCCCTCAGGATGCAAGATGGTCAAGACTTGCTCCTCCCATGTTGTTAGTTGTGGGGGAGGAGGTGGGGGTCTGCCGCCAGTCCGCTGCACCGCGATGTTGTGCCTGGAGACCGTGGAACGCACCTTCCCCCGTAGGTCGTTCCACCTCTTCCTGATGTCCTACCTATTTCTTGGGTGCTGTCCCACAGCGTTCACCCTGTCCACTATTCTGTGCCATAACTCCATCTTCCTGGCTATTGATGTGTGCTGTACCTGTGATCCGAATAGCTGTGGCTCTACCCGGACGATTTCCTCCACCATGACCCTGAGCTCCTCCTCGGAGAGGCGGGGGTGTCTTTGGCGTGCCATGGGGTGGTGTGGGTGAGGTGTGGGGTGGTGTATGTGGTGATGAGTGTGGTGAGTGTAGTGGTTTGTGGTGTTTTGTGCGTGAATGTTGTGTGGGTGATGGTGTTGTGTGCCTCTGTGTAGTGGGGTTGTCTATTCTGTGCTCTCTCTCTGTCGCCTTCGTGTCTAATTGTTCGTCGTAGGGGTTTGTGGGTGATGTGGGTGTGTGTTTTAAATTGTATTGGGTGTGTGGGAGTGTTGTTTGTATGTGTATCAGGTGTGTGTATTTGGAATTGTCCAATGTGGCGGTGTTTTGGAGATGTGTGTGTATTTTGAGCGCGGCGGTGTGTACCGCCAATGGAATACCGCGGTTGAAAGACCACCGCGTGGATTCGTGGGTCGTAATAGCATGGGCGTGTTTCTGTTGGCGTGGAGGTGGAGGATTTGTTTCTGCCAGTTTATCACTGACCTTTGGTGTGGCGGTGTTGTGTGGGTGTCTGAATTTCGGCGGATTTCGAGATGTGTGTCATAATAGCTGTGGCGGTCTACCGCGGCCGCGGCGGTGTATTGGCAGTCTTCTGCACGGCGGTAAGCGCCTTTTACCGCCAATGTTGTAATGACCCCCAATGTCTTTATATTGCTCCTATGTGTATGTTAATGTATGATTCAAATACAATGTATGATTTGAATAAAATGGCAATAAAGACATTTTTCAAAAGGCCAGTTTTATAGATGCTGAAGGAGATGTGTTATTGTTTTAGGCATTATGATGGACAAAAGTGTGCTCATGGTCAATGTTTAAATATTTCTGCCCCTTACGTAGACGTCCCTGACTTTACCACAAACCCTTTGCACTCATGGGCTGGGTTGAGGCAGACTTGGTTTTTGGGGGAGAAGATTTGAATATGATGTACAATCCACAAGTGGATTCCACTGATTCGAGAGCTAGTAGTAAACCACGGGCTCTGCATGTCTTCCGAGATATTATCAATGCCAATGCCCTTGCGGATGCGTGGGACTTGCGTAATGCCACAACCTCAGAATATATACGTTCAATTCTGCACCTCATGGTGTCTGGACACGGACTGACTACTGGTTCCTCTCCACAAGTGAACCCTATGGCTGGCTGACATGATGCATCTTCCACGCACATTGTCAGATCATGACACGGTTAGGATGGTACTGCGGGTGCCACATAGGTGCGGTCTGGCACGACAGTGGTGTTTTCCTGATACCGCTCTTCACGTTGAGGCTTTCTGCTCAGAACTGTGAGACTCCGTTACAGAATATTTTACCCTTAAGATGGCTCAGTTGACACACAGGCCTCTGTGAGGCCCTAATTTACATTCATGGGATAAGCACTTCAAAACATTCTGCGCGAGATTCGCACCTTCCCTGGCCATATTGATACTGAGCTGCTTACTATAGATTAAGAGGATTTGCGGATGAGGTGCAGGGATAGACTGCATTGTCGCTCAGTCTTGAGGGGCGAGTTTCGGGTTTCGGGCACAATGGTACAGGGAGGGAGAGCATCCAAGTCGTACACCAGCCAGGCTCCGGCATGCCAATAAGCAGAGTGGGTACCGAATTGCTGACAGAATTAGAACGGCAGTGGTGGACAACAAGACTATAATGAGTGAGATTACTCATTACTATGAGCGATTATACACGACCCAGGACGTGAGTAACACGGCTGTGATTGCAGAGTATCTTGCTGAGATTGCAATGGTTTGGATAACAGATGGGCAGAGAGCTGTTGAGTGAGCCCATCACATTGAGAAGAAATAATACAGGCTATAGATGCCCTTCATGGGTCGAAAACCCTGAGGCTGGATGAGCTCATCAATTCGTTTTACAAAGCGTATAAGCATTTACTTGCCCCACTTCTGGAGGTATCTGCTGAGGCCCTTGAAGCAGGGGCTCTCCCACCCATGCTTTCGGAAGCTGTGATCACTGTGCTCTTAAAGCTTGGTAAGGCACCCAGCCTATGTATAGCAAAGCAAAACGCAAACGCTGTGGTATAGCGTAAGTGGATGGACGGCATGCGGAACCAATCAAACATTTAACCCCAGTCACTGTTCTGGGTTTAATCCATCCATTATTTTGCTCCCCATGCCACCCCAGTTTGAACCCAGCCATATGCAAATCAGTCTTGACCCTGTTCCTCATGGGAACAGTCCAGCCCGAACTGCCAGGCCAGGCTCTCCCTGGACCGCAAACAAGCATCCTGGGATCGGTTTCGGGGTTTCACCCCTCATCAGCCAGGCTAGCTTGAATCCATTGGCACAGTGAGCCCGGGACCCGCGTCTGGGCATACCCGGCGCACTTAGGGTGGCAAAAGCAAAGCAAAACACAAACGCTGTGGGATAGCGTAAGTGGATGGACGGAATGCGGAACCAATCAAACATTCACCCCCAGTCACAGATCTGGGTTTAATCCATTCATTATTTTGCTCACCATGCCACCCCAGTTTGAACCCAGCCATATGCAAATCAGTCTTGACCCTGTTCCTCATGGGAACAGTCCAGCCCGAACTGCCAGGCCAGGCTCTCCCTGGACCGGAAACAAGCATCCTGGGACCGGTTTCGGGATTTCACCCCTCATCAGCCAGGCTAGCTTGAATCCAGTGGCACAGTGAGCCCGGGACCCACGTCTGGGCATACCCGGCGCACTTAGGGTGGCAAAAGCAAAGCAAAACACAAACGCTGTGGGATAGCGTAAGTCCATCATCCTTTTGTGTTGCTAATGTCGCCCTAAGTGGGAAGGGTATGCCCAGACGTGGGTCCCGTGCTTCCCATGCCACCGGATTCAAGCTGGCCACTGGTCAAGACTGATTTGCATATGGCTGGGTCCAAACTGGAATGGCATGGGCAGCAAAAAAACAATGGATTAAACCCAGATCTGTGACTGGGGGTGAGTGTTTGCATTGTCAGCACTCCGTCCATCATCCTTTTGTGTTGCTAATGTCACCCAACATATGTACATCATATCGCCCATTTTCGCTGCTTAATCCTCATAATAAAATACTGGCCAAGATCATTGCTACACGTCTCGATCTCTTGATGGAGCAAATCATGTTAATCATATATACGCACCAGAGAACTGCCTGGGCCTATGACTGCAGCCACAGATAGCACTGCTGTACCAAAGACTGCAGGCTGCAAACCATGATCTGACAGTGCTCACCTGCTTGATTGCCTGTATTTCCCAGCCTGATTAGTTCGATTGCACAGGTAGATCGCAGTTCATCCAAGATGATAGGGCACAGGCGGCTGTGCAGCAGCTCTCCACATCAATACATAGGCATCTATCCATAGGGGCCACACTGTACAGTCCCACAACCACCTCCATCCATTCGAGGCCCCGCACCAAACAGCAGAGATGCACAGTAGACCATATGATCTTGAGGCCGAGGGGGAAACGATTTGGTTAATCCAGGCACAAACGCAGCAGGCCCCCACCAGGAGACCAAAGGAGCTGAAGCCAAGCATCATCAGGGACAAACCTGCCTCTAAAGGAGAGACGAGCAGCCCAGATGATCCAGCCATTAGAGTGGCAACCTTCAGCCGCTAGAGTGGCAACTCTCAGCCCCACAAACACAGATCGAGTCCAGTGCATTAAGCAATCTGAAGGCTCCAGCTGGCCAACGCCAAACCCCAGCACATTTCGGCCAAGAGCCCAGAAGACCCCACCAGTAGGCAGAGATGTTTTAAGGAATGGGCAAAGTGGGTAATTGCCCAGGGCCTCCACCTTCCAAAAAGCTCCCCCCCCTCCCCCCCCAGGGAAAGTGAAGTTATCTCTAGTTCTCTTAGGTGTATTTTTGTATTTTAGCCTTTAAAGTATAATCCAGTATTGTTAGCCAAGGTGACTGAAAGAGGGCACGTAACACTCAACAAAACACCTGATTAAATCTGCAAAATGGTGGTACAACCTTCGTTTTTTTTCCTCTTGTTTCTACCTCCCCCTGTGCACTTCAGAATATCTCTAGCCCTTCCCATGGCCTTGTGACATAGTTCAGTCATTTGAGAGCTTCACATATAATTACTCCAAAGTCACCATTCTGTTTGACTACCTCTAAGCATTCATAGTGCATCCTGGATAATCTGAGGGGGGGTTTCGTGTGACTAAAAACAATCAATGGCTTTGCAGTTGGTTGCATTGAAATACGTCACCTCCTGAACTCTTTCCCAACTCCCCTAAAACACCTCAGATGAAAAATGGAGCATGGCGCCTCGAGAAGGCAGCCCTGTCGTGCATTCATGCAGTCATTGTGGAGTGGATTGGGTAGGGGGCATGGGGGCACTTGACCTCTCATCTCATCCACTGCTGTAATCAGCACAATGTAAAAGGAAATGACTGGGCCATCTTCCTGAGAGTCAATTAGCCGCATTCCTCGCTGTATGACTTGCTGCAATGTTTATGTTGAGGGGCACTCAGACATCCTGTTTAATGATGTCGAAGCCTCAAGTATCGTGGCAGAAATGCACTCAGGGAACTAAGGATTCTGGAATGTAAGGCAGTAAGGGAGAGATATATAAAAGTGTCATCCTAAAGGCTAGGAAGGGCTTTCATTGCACAAGTGACACCTAGATGGAACACACATTCCAACAGACCCGATGCAAGGGGAGGATTCCCAATTTTTAAGCCAAAAATGGCTTTATTTTAGCTGTCTCCCGTCTAGTATTGCCACTGTTTCTCTGTTAGTCAATGTGGGAAGTAACTTCCTCTGATTTTGTTAACTATTTCCCACTTTCCAGTTTTGAAATTTTGCAATAAGGTACACATCCAACAAGGTAGATGGCGGATAGTCCATCTGAAAGTCCGCTAGGGCTATGGGAAAACCAGCCACAGGTCAGGCACGTCTGAGGTGCATGAGGCTGCCTTAGGCCTCTCAGTAGAAGGCCCGACATGTCACTTAATGAGCTCTTGCCTGCCAACCTCTCACTTAGGCCCATATTTATACTTTTTGCCGCAAAACTGTGCAAATGCAGTTTTGCGGTAGAAAGTATAGCGCCGGCTTGCATCATTCCAAAGCGCCGGCCTGGTGTCAAATTTATGGAATCCCGCAAGCCGGTGCTGATGTTGGGATAGCATCAGGAAAACTGACGTTAGCCGCGTGGGGGTGGAGGTACGGGAGAGGAGGGTTTTGCCATAAAAAATGAAGCTCGGCTGGTTAGAGGCAAATAAAATGTTGTTAAACAGCCTAGCGTCATTTCCTGATGCAAAACCATCCATACCACAAGACTCCTGTCTTATAAAAGATATGAATCATGCCCACCACCCCAATGGCCAGCACGGGGACCAGTGTCCCCTGGGCATGGCCTTTGCACCCAGTGCCATGAAGGGTGCCCCTTTTCAGGCCCCCCAATGGCACTTAGGTAATTAAAAAAAAAATACTTACCTCTACTTACCTGGGATGGGGTCCCCCATCCTGTGGTGTCCCTCTGGTGTGGGTGGAGGTGTTACTGGGGCTTGGGGTGGGCACCTGTGTGCCCATTCCATGTTGTTTCACCATGGAAATGGGTCCACAGTTCCCCAACACCTGGTCTGACCAGGTGTTAAATAATGGTGCTAAGCAGGCTTAGTGCCATTATGTGGGCCCACCTCCCACCCATGCATATTTTTTGCATGAGGGATAAATAAGGCGCTAGGAGCTTTGAGTCATTCTTGAGATGGGAATGCCTACTGTGCATCTCATTGACGCAAGGTGGGTTCACACATCCAGAAAATGACGTTAACTCCTATATTGTGAGGCTAGACATGTCTACCCTCAAAATATAAATCTGGAGTTAAGTTTGCACTAAGTGTGCGTAAAAAAAAATGATGCCAATTCAGCGCAATCAGAGTATAAATATGCCCCTAAGACCTATATTAACACTTTTTGATGCAAACCTGCGATAAAAGTATAGCGCCGGCTAGCCCTTATCCTGGACGCCTGCCGGTTGTCATATTTATGGATTGTCGCTAGCCGGCGCAAAGACCCACTTAGTGTCAAAATTCCTGCCGCAACCCGGGTGGGGTAGTCGTAGGGGAAAATGGAGATTCTGCGTGATAGAATGGCGCTAGTCAGGTTAGAGTCAGAAAACTGATGCTAAACTGATTAGCGCCATTCTATCTATGCACAACCCCCATAGACATGACTTCTGTCTTAGAAAAGACAGGAGTCATGCCCCCCAGCCCAATGTCCCCTGGACATGGCCATTGGGCACAGTGGCATGTAGGGGGGCCCAAGTTAGGCCCTCGTATGGCACTTTGAAAATAAATTTAAAATACTTACCTGGACTTACCTGGGATGGGTCCCCCCATCCTTAGGTGTCCTCCAGGTGTGGGTGCGGGTGGGTGGGGGTGTTCTGGGGGGCAGGGAAGGGCTCCTGTGGTTTCTGACCATGGAAAAAGGCCCACAGGTCTCCTAACTCCTGGCCATACCCAGGCGCCATTATTTGATGCCCTCCTCCTCCTGTGCGTGAATTCAGCCTGGGAGGATAAATATGGTGCTAGGGCCATAGCGTGGGTTTTTACCTGGGAATGCCTCCTTGCATCTCATTGACGCAAGCTAGTTTTCCGCAAGCAAACACTGATGCAAACTCCATAACTTTGGCACTAGACGTGTCTAGCGACAAAGTATAAATATGGAGCTAGGTTTGAGCTGAATTAGTGTAAAAAAATGACGCTAATTCGATGCAAACCAAGTATAAATATGGGCCTAAGTTTCTAAAGTAAGCCAACTCTTCTGATTTAGGTGGGAGCTCATACTTTTTTTTAGTAAACTATTAGGGCATTTTCACTTTCACCCACTTAAATTTGCATCAATGCAAGCTAGTAGAATTGAAGACCCTCAAATGATCTTTTCTGTGCATCCCTCTGAGTTAACATACTGCTGGTTAACAGGAGCCTGATAGTCTATCGTGACATCACTCCATTTCCCACAGCGTAGGTAGCCTCTTTTGGGAAATTAAATCCATGATTATGTCTCTCTTTGCTTGAAAGAAAGTGTTGGTTTTATGATAGGACATGCAACAGGCTGAGACACGTCTCCGTTTTAGGTGTCCTCAGTATTCCCCAGAGAATATGACTAGTAAACTTGGGGAGAGGCAGGGCAGGAGGTAAATGGAATGTCTTCCATGGCCCCACCCGAAGTTTCCACCCAGCCTCAGCCCTCACCCTACCTTGCCTTTGCAAGATCATGGAAAGGGAAACCACACGACCGCTCTAAGAAAACATAAAACTAAACCACATCCTGCTTGAACAATGGCCTGATTCCAAGCCTGCGAGGGTCGCACATTCCCGCCTTAATGACAGAGAAGAGCGCCTGCTGTCCTTCAATTACAGTAGGAAATCAGCCCGCATTTTGTTGGTTCTCTCAGGGGCCTTTGAAAGTGTAAATCACAACATTCTGCAAAGAAGAACAGAGGAATGTGCTGGAGAGGAAGCACAACTACATCAACCCAATGATGAAAGTTTTCCAGTGGCTCCTGGTTGGGGGAAAGACGTTTAAAGTCCTCTGCGCCGTACACTAATGGGGTTAAGGACCAAGATGTTTGCAAAAAGTCATGTTCAACTGTCAATAATACACAATAACATATCTTCACCAAGTCAAGAACTAAAATGGAAAACACGCATTTGCAAACCCAATAGGTCTCGCTTTTGGGACCTATTGGCTTTTCCAATGCCTTTTGGCAATGTTCTACAGCGTCAAGGGAAAAAGCAAAATCTGTGTCACATTGACACACCAAAAAACAAAAAAAAGGCACAATGGTGGTTGCATGCTTGCATGATGACATATGCATGCACATGCATTTCTACAGATGCAGGTGCCAGGAGAACGATGCAGGCGCCATTTGCTTTGCTTTTTTATTTACTGATGCAAAGTGGTGGATGCCACTTGGATCAGTAAATAAACAAATGGATAATTTTTTACTGTGAGAGTGCAAACTTTAAAAAAACAAGCTTTAGCAAAGCCAATATGTCTCGCGAATGCCCAAGCAATTGGCTTGTCAATGTGAATGAATGTTTTTTAGCCATTCTGTATAGCAGCACCTCTGCTGTTCAGCATTGCAAAAAGTCATGGAAAAAAGCGCTATGACAATGCAAAGTGCCGATCACGTCATAGTGCTTTTTTGTGTGTCAGGAAAGGGACAATGAACTCTGCACTGCATGGAGACAGCCAAGACCTAAAACTGAATGTGTCCTAGTGTAATGTAATTGTTTTTTCTTTGCAGTTTTATAAAGTGGGAACTCAGCCCGAATGTATTGGAGCACTTTACCTGAGCACCAGGTACATTACACAATGATACATTCATTTTTAGTAGGCACAGAGAGATCAGGTAATTTGCCCAGAAGCACAGGATATTAATCCAACGCTGAGGCTAGAACCTGGTTCCCCAGCTCCAAGGTCAAGAGCTGTGGCAATTATACCACATCCTTTCTGCATTAGCACTGTCTGTCTTGAGAGGGGAAAGAAGCAAAAGGGATGGAGTTAGGGAGGGAGAACAAGGATGGGCGAAAGTGGGAGTGGGAAGAGACAACTGGGATGGGGCGAATGGTAGGAGGAAAGAAGCAACAGGGATGGGATGAGAGGGAGAAAGAAGCAACACGAAAGGAGGGTGGGTGGATGGGGATGGAGCAGTAACAACATGAGCATTCATATGGAGTGCTTAAACACAAAGGTAGCTCCAAAAATGGGAGCAGTGGATGAACACAAGTGTTTAGTTTGCGTCCGACCGCAACCAGCACAAGGACCCCTGGACCTGCCACCCGCCACCTTTACATGCCAGCAGCACTCATCGCACTCAACCCAGGACTCAACAACAACTGTAAGCCGGCATCACCAGCAGACACCCACAGACCCATCAGCTGCCTCCGCTGCCGCCAATCTGACACCACCACCAAGACCTTGGACCCGGCACAAACCCACCTGCAACAACACATAGACACCGAAGACACTGAAATGCATCCTCCTCAACATTCCCTCCCTCCACAAACACACCACTGAAATCTGTGACCTCCTTGACAGCACCACCCCGAACGTCGCCTTCCTCACCGCGACCTGGACCAATACCACCTCAGGCCCGTACATCACCATCGCCATCCCCCAGGGATACGAGACCGCCCCAGCCTCCCCTGAGGGCGAATCGCTATCGTCCACAAGCCCAACATCCTTCAGAGCACACACTCCAAAGAATTCTCAAGCCTGATGGAACACCTTCATTTGAAATTATAGACTGGCCCGACATCCACCCTCAGGGGAACCCTCATCTACCGCCCACTGGACCCTGCGCACCCTTTGCTGACTCCATCACTGACTGCATCACTGCACAAGCCATCACAGCCACCAACTACACCCTGCTAGGAGACCTCAATTTCCACCTCACCACCTACAAGACCCCAACACCACATCCCTCCTAGACAACCTCCACAAAATAGGGCTCTGACAGATCGTGACGGAACCAATGCACTCACCAGGACACACCCCTGACCACATCTTCACAACAGGAACCTCAGTGACCTTTAGCCACACCTCCAAACTTCCATGGACAGACCATCGATGCATCCATTTCACCTTCAACACACCCATCGTCATCAGACCCCAGCACCAACCATCCCATAGAAGCTGGGCAAGAATCACCGACGACCAGCTCACCGTCATCCTCGCCAACTCCGCCCCCTCCATCGCACACAACGGCGACCCGAACACCACAGCATGCACCCTTCACAAATGGATCGCCGACTGCACCAACACCATAGCCCCCTCAAAGAAAATCAACAGCACCCACGCCACGAAAGGCAGCTGGTTCACCACAGAACTCCGAGAATCCAGACGCACCTGTCAACACCTTGAAAAAATCTGGAGAAACACCAAATCCACAGAAGCCCAAAACAACTTCAGAACTGCCACCACCGCACATCACCAACTCATCAAAAACATCAAAAAGAAAGCTATGCAGGACAGAATCTCCTCACATGCACGCAACAGCAAGGAACTCTTCAGCATCATCAAAGAGTTTGCCCAACCCAACAGTGAAACAACGGATATCCCACCCTCACAGGACCTGTGCGACAGACTCAACACTTACTTCCACCACAAAATCAAGACCATCTATGACAGCTTCAACAAGAACAACCTACACGCAGAGCCCCCTCCACAGAATCCCGACACCAACAAACCAAAGATCACCAACTGGACCCCCCTCAGCATAGAAGATACACTGAAGACAATGAGGTCCATACACTCCGGGGCTCCCAGGGGCCCATGCCTTCACCACATCTTCAACAGAGCCGCTAACACCATAACCCCCAAACTGCGCCTCACCATCAACCGCGCCATAGCAGCTGCCACCTTCCCCGACGACTGGAAACATGCCGAGATCAACCCCCTCCTCAAGAAACCCTCGGCAGACCCCACTGACCTCAAGAATTTCAGGCACATCTCCCTGCTCCCATTTCCAGTGAAAGTCATTGAGAAAACCATCAACAGCCAACTAGCTAGCTTTTTTGAAGACTACAACATCCTTGACGACTTCCAATATGGATTCTGAAAAAAAAGATAGTACCGAAACAGCCCTCCTGGCTGCAACAGGCGACATCCGCTTCCTGCTGGACAAGGGAGAGATGGTGGCATTCATCCTGCTGGACCTCTCATCGGCCTTCGACACGGTCTCCCACCACACCCTGATACGTACACTTCACGAAGGCCGCATCGTAGACTAGGCCCTCGACTGGATCCAATCCTTCCTCTCAGGCAGAACTCAATGAGTGAGACTCAAACCTTTCCTCTCGGACCCCACACCCACCACCTGCAGAGTTCCCCAGGGATCCTCCCTCAGCCCCATACTGTTTAACATCTATGTGGTGCCTCTGGCCACTATCGTCAGAAGCTATGGAATCAACATCGTCTCCTTTGCCGATGACACCAAACTCTTCCTCTCCCTATCCAATGAACCCAACACAGCCAGACACAACTTCCGGGAAGGCATGGGAGTAGTCGATCACTGGATGAAAAACAGCTGCCTTCAACTCAACGCGAACAAGACAGAAGTACTCATCATGGGCCCTCAACCAGATGCGTGGAAAGACTCCTGGTGACCACCCACCCTCAGTAACCTGCCCAGCCCCACAAACCAAGCCCGCAACCTCAGGATCAACCAGGACTCCAAACTCAACATGGACCTCCAGATCAACTCAGTCACTTACACCTGCTTCCACACCCTCCGCCTCCTATGCAAGACCTTCAAATGGATCCCCTCGAACACAGAAAGACCGTCACACATGCCCTCATTACCAGCAAACTGGACTACGGCAACGCGCTCTACGCCAAGATCAACAAAAAACTCACCGCACACTACAGAACATCCAGAACGCCGCCGCCAGACTGGTCCTAGAACTGCCACGACACTGCAACATCTCTCAACACCTGCTCACACTACTCTGGCTCCCTATAGAAAAAAGAATCACCTTCAAGATCCTCACCCACGCACACAGAGCCCTCCACAACACCAGGCCAGCCTACCTGAACAGGTGACTCAGCTTCCACTCACCCCACAGGACCCTACGCTCAGCCCAGCTCTCTCTCGCCGAAGTACCCCACATCAGGAAACCAAGAACAGGGGGACGCTCCTTCTCCCATCTTGCAGCCACCGCCTGGAATGCCCTTCCGCTCCACATCAGACAGACCACCCCCCCCTCCAACTTCACAAAGGAGCTGAAGACATGGCTTTTTGAAGAACCACCTCACTGCTGATGCTAAATGCGCCCCACCCAGGGCCTGCGCTATATAAACTCTGATTGATTGATTCTGATTGAGTTCACACTCTGGGGGAGGGTCAAAGACAAAAGACGCATGCATGCCAAGGACAAATGGAATTGAAGGATACAAGAGCAACATCGAAGTGAACAAATAGTAAGCCTATGGGCAGGCTGTAGCCCACTGATCTCTCAAAGAAACAGCGTATGCGCTGTCTAGTTGAGACCTAAAAAGGACCACAGGGGTTGGGGGTCAAAGGAGAAGCCCGGTGGGAGGAAGTGCATGAGGAACGCCGAGAAGCGACAATGAAAAGAAAAACATTGAGCTTGGGTTGATTCCAAAGCATAAGAGACAGCAAACAGTACACAAAGGTGATAGCAACAGGGGTGTGGGGCAATCACATGAGAGAGAGAAGAAAACAGAGCACAGGCCAGTTGAAGTATATGAAAAAAAGCAGCACTGTCCGTATGACAGCAAAAAGGAGCACGAGCAGTCATTTAGAAGGGGAGCCCAAGGGGAGAGTTGGATAACATAAGCACTGTTCAGGGAGTGTTTATCCAAAAGAACGTAGTTCCCTAAAAGTGAGCAGTGGAAGGGCACAAGTTAGCAATCAAGAGGATTTTAAAGAGGCTGTGTTCCAGGGTAGGGACAAACACAAGAAGGAAAAAGATGAACAAGGAACGGCTTTGAAAAAGAGGCATTGAAATAAGAGTGACATAAAATCAATCAATGGTAAGTAATGAGCGTGCTTTCGGCTGTAAGTTTTTGGTTAGGCCAAAATAGGTCTTTTGCAACCAGACAGTTTAGCCCGTCTGGCAGGCGAGACCTAAACGTGGGGGATAGCTTCTGGAGACCGGGGCCATAGGAACCCAAAAAATCCAAATCTAAGAGCTGAACCTAATTACATGACCTTCAGGATAGACCTGAAAAAACTGTTTCAGAATTAGAACTAGCTGTACAGAGATGGAGATTGGAATGGGGCACAACTTTAACTGATTGGACACCAAGGTCCCTGTTTCCCTCAAAAAAATAATTGGCCTCTCTAATGACTTGTAATTGGCAGTTGCAGAGCACACAAGAGTTGCATTAGAAAACAGACAACATCCAAGAGAACACACAGGACAAAACACTCTACACACATACAGTACACATCAGTTATTCCATGTAGATGCTTATCTCTGAGCTCACAATAGCATTAATGTCAGTAGTAAAATATCAAAGCTGTGCTCTTAGGTACCTTATACACATACCACACGCTGTTTTTCAAAACGGGTCCAATCAATTGTTCCATCTGGGTAATGTACCTACATTTAAAACTGGTGCGCCCAATTAGGTGTTCTTCAAAATGGGCACTATCAATTGTGAGATCGGGGTGAAGCACTCACCTTTTAAACATATGTGCCCAGACAGGCATATCTTCAGATAATATGCAATCCAGAACAAAGTATGAGGGCATAAATATTGTAGTAAATGTCAAATTTTCTCCATTCAAATCAATCCATTTATTGTACAATAGGACAACCATCGGTCAACATGTGTGTCACAAAATAAAACTCACATCTTCCAGTTCACAATATGTAATTCATTTATAAAGTAGTGGAACAATTACATAAAATACAATACAATTTATTAATACCAATATATAATAAGATATATGTGCCAACACAGAACACTAAAAAAAACGGCTGGAAAGCTTACCCCATGCAAACAAATTGAATAATCCATCACATCTCATACCAAAAATTGCCTTAGAATCCTATCAGTTTGGTTCCTGCAACTTTGGCATTAATATCTATGAATGCCTCTATCCATTTTAACTGATCTGCGACTCATTATTGTAGTGAATTTTTAATATCAGTCTTTAATCAAGTCAGCTCTCATTTTGCCCACCGAGAGAATACATTATGGTAGCAGAACCCACACATTTCATTCAATGCAAGCGCTTTAACCAGACTTAGGGGGTCATTCCGACCCTGGCGGTAAAACCCGCCAGGGCCGTGAACGATGGAAAGCACCGCCAACAGGCTGGCGGTGCTTTCCTGGCCATTCTGACCGCGGCGGTAAAGCCGCAGTGAGAAAAGGGGATCCAGCGGTTTCCCGCCGGATTTCCCCTGGCTGGGCTGAACCTCCATGGCGGCGCTGCAAGCAGCGCCGCCATGGGGATTCCGACCCACTTCCTGCCAGCCTGTTTCTGGCGGTTCTTACCGCCAGGAACAGGATGGCGGGAACGGGTGTCTTGGGGCTCCTGGGGGCCCCTGCACTGCCCATGCCACTGGCATGGGCAGTGCAGGGGCCCCCTAACAGGGCCCCAGCACTGCCCATGCCACTGGCATGGGCAGTGCAGGGGCCCCCTAACAGGGCCCCAGCATGATTTTCACTGTCTGCATAGCAGACAGTGAAAATCGCGACGGGTGCAACTGCACCCGTCGCACCCCTGCAACACCGCCGGCTCCATTCAGAGCCGGCTTCTGTGTTGCAGGGCCTTTCCCGCTGGGCTGGCGGGCGCTCCCTTGGCAGGCACCTTGGCAGGCACCCGCCGGCCCAGCGGGAAAGTCAGAATGGCCTCCACGGTCTTTTGACCGCGGAGCGGCCAAGTGGCAGTGCCCGCCGCCCGCAGGGGTCGGAATGACCCCCTTAGTCTCAAAATTAGGTCCTTTATCCTTCTTTTATTTCTCATATCATTTTGCTAGTCACCTTCGACAGGGCAAGTTTTCATTCTCTCCAACAGTCAAGCATTCCATTTCACACATACACTGTTTCCATGCAAAGCCTCAGGGCTTCAGTAAAAAAATAATCATATTTTTCATGATTCATAATCACTGTATCAGTGCCTTTCCTCAGAGCGCGCCCACCATATTTTGAGATCATCTTCGACCCTGAGATGATCTCTGTGCTTTCACATGTGAAGGGACTGAAAGTTTCGTGAGCAGTGCTCACCAGAATATTTTGTTTTTCAAAAACAAACTCCCGAAAGTGGGAGGGAGTTTGTTTTTTAAAACAAAAATACTAATGTCCTTGACATCCTGTGAGTTTTCCACCGGGTTGTGTGGGTCACTAGTATTTTTATTCTGTCGAGGGCTGCTAGGTTTTCCCTCGTGGTCGCAAACAGAAAAAAACATCTTGCTGTCCACTCTAACTAGGGCAGGCGGTCAGATGTTCTTATACTGATGGGTTCAACTCTGTCAGGCTGTCAGTGTAACATTTCTAATGGTGGGGCCAGGCTGCTGGCCACGTAAGACGTGCCGAGGCTGAGCTCCGTCCTTCGGACTCGCACAACATTAATCCTGAGTGCTCCCTGCTGCCCCCTGAGTCACAATTGATAGAATAGTGTGGGGGGTGCAGAGCAGGAGACCCCCAGAGGTCATAAGGTTGGTGTACATCAGTGGTTCCCAACCTTTTGACTTCTGTGGACCCCCACTTTATCATTACTGGAACCTGGGGACCTCCAATGAATCAATATTGGAATCTGGGGACCCCCCCATTGAGTCATTACTGAAAGCTGGGGACCTAATCTATTAATATGATTTAATGTTTGAAGCAGTCGCAGACTCCCCAGACCACAGGTTGGGAACCACTGGTGTACACCCTTGCAGGAATGGAGGCCAGCACCTGCAGCCTAAAGAGATGCGGTGCCCTGGAGTGTGCGGCCACCCAAAAAAGAGCACAGCAGAGTGCTTGAACGCTGGAGCCCTAAGGCCGGTGATGAGACGGCATGGTTGTGATTGCCGGAGGTTGGTGGTGGATCAGTGGCAACATGAAGAACGAGCCTGCAGGAGATGTACAGAAGACTCCCCGTTGCCTGCAGCAATCGAGAGAAGCAGCAGATGGCCTGGTGATCTGGGGCCCTGTGTGCGAGTGCAGATCCGCTGGATGAATCTCCCCCTGTATATTAAGTAAATTGCAGGGTTTGAGCGACCAATCTGGAGATGCCAGTGGGCCCTCACTACTACGAGTTTCCCAGCACTTAGACTCTAAACAAATCCCTGTCTGAGGCCCATAGATCTAAATGGTGATACAAGACCACAACTTAATGCGGCCAACTGAACTTCGGAATTAGTGCCCAAGGCCAGGATATCCTCAATGACACTGAACCTCCCTTCACACTGGGTGTCATAAGGAACCACAGACCCACCAAATACTCACCCGGCATAGCACTCCCTGTTATTGCCACCCCTGATTATCACAGAACTTTACCCTATCCTCTTTGGGGGCCTTCCCAGCTACTGACATGCTTCTATGCCCCTGGCATTTGGTCGACACTTGAACTATCAAGACTTTGCTTTGGTGATTGTGAAATTCTCTCCTCCTCTGCACCTAACTCCCCCTGACATTTGCAAATTTGAGTGACACTACCCATCACCTTCTGTATTGGCGATGGGGAAACAGCGCAGAGGAGTCCCAGGACCATGTTGACTATAGTGATGTTCCTGCAAGCCCATCACAGCCAAACCTTGTGTACATGAAGGTCACACATCGAGATCACAATGGTAAATTTGAGGCCATCTGCAGGTAGTTCTTGATGTTAAAACTACCCTGGAACCCATGATAGATGCCATTGTAATTGATCTAGACCTTCTTCAAGCGGATCACCAGAAACTGAAAGACAGGATTGAGACCAATGAGTCTGCTCTAGCCACGATGCGGCCCACTGTGAGTGGTCTGCACATGCAGCTGTGTGATCTGCAGAAGGAAATTTACACCCCGAAAGATAAGACCAATGCTGCAGAAGGACGGACCCACAGAAATAATGTATGCATAGTGGCCTCCTTGGAAAACATTCAACCTTGAGCAATGTCTGATGGAGACTGTAATGGAGGATAGGCCCTCACATTTCTTGTCGGTGGAAAGGGCTCACAGAGTACTGGGATGAGACCAACCTCCCACCCCCCAGGGGGTAGTAGTGTCCCACCTACTTAATTGTAGGTACTGTGACCACATCCTAGAAAATGCCAGGTCGAAGGGCCCATGGGTGCTGGAGAACAGTATGGTGCACATTTACCCTGATAAAACAGCCGAAGTATAAAAACAGAGAGCCTCATACTAAGATGTTAAGCATTGATAGACCTGGCCCTTTTGGCAGGGTCATCTCAAAACATTTTGCCTTCCTCCTGCTGCATTTCTGATCCTCCTTTGTTGGCTTTAGGACTCTGGGCACTTTATCACTGCTGATCAGTGCTAAAGTGCATGTGCTCTTTCCTTTAAACTAGGTATTTTTGGCTTACACCTCTTTGGCACATTCAATTTACCTATACGCCCCTTGTACAGTGGTATCCCATATACCCAGGCCTGTAAATTAAATGCTACTAGTGGGCCTGCAGCGCAACTTGCGCCACCACAGAAGCAGCCTTTCAAACCTGTCTCAGGCCTGCCATTGCAAGGCCTGCGTGTGCAGTGTACTGCCACATTGACTTGGCATCTAAAGTTGATTGCTAAGCCTGAAACTCCTCTTTTACTACATATAGGTCACCCCTAAGGTAGGCCCTAGGTATCCATATGAGCAGGGTGCTGTGTAGATAAAAGGTAGGACATGTGCCTTAATTGTGCAGCATGTCCTGGTAGTGACAAACAGCCTATTTGGTTTCTCAGTGCTGTGAGTGCTGTCCCTCTCATCAATTGGCATTAGAAATGTCCTTATATGTGTGGTAATTTCTGATTTATGAGGAGTAGCGTGGACATGTTTGGTATGTTTGGAATAATTATGAGAAAGCCTGCTCATTGGTATAGGTGGATTTTTTATTACTATTGTAGAAATGCCACTTTTAGAAAGTGGGCATTTCACTGTGCTTATGACTCTTGTGCTTTGCAGCCTGACTCCAACCCATGTCTAGGGTAAAGTGACAGTTGGGCTTTGTGCATACTTTCCAGACAGCCATCTCACAGGGAGGTGTAACAGGATTATATCTGCATACTGAGTGGTATTCCTAGGCTGGGAGAATGGGAGACGGGGCACACTTACATTTGTATAGGCTGTGTCCTGCCCTCACACAAAGGGCTTGTTTACCCCCTACTGATATCTGGAGCCAGGACTGGGGTTGCACCTGTAGTTCCTTTGAAGCACCCCCTAGATCAAAGACATTTTGACTATAAATACAGGGACAGTAGCCCCATGCTTTAGCCACTGTGTGGGCTTGTGACAATATGCTGCTGACCTGCTTGCTGTGCTGACTTGTGGCCTACTAGATCATGATGTGCTGGCTTGCTGCTGTTCTTCTGTTCCTGTGTGCCACCATGATATCCCAGGGGCCAACATCGGATTTCTGAGGCTCAAGTGCTGCCCATGGCCTTGCAACCATTGCACTTGGTGAGCTTGATATCCTGGGTTGGAGCACCTCATTGTTGTCTCCCCTAGCACATTTTGAGCAGTTTGTTGGGAGCCTGAGTGCAGCGTTTTGAAGCGTGGGTAGTGCATGCTGAGCGCTACCCTCCTGTGCCCTGATCTGCAGGGTGAGCAAAGTGAACCTGTGAGGCCCTCCACTGGTGAGGAGCGGCCAGGAGGAAGAAGGGGTATGGTGTTAGTCTCCAGCAGTGACCGGCAAGCGCAGGCAAAGTGTGCTCCCTCTGGTGCCCCTGGGGCACGTGCAGGCCCCCACCTCCTTCATCAAAGCTCCGAGGGCAGCTCTACTCCCCTCAGCTGTTTTTGGGACCGTGTACACTGTCGGAATCGAGACAGAGGTCCCCCCGTTGACTGGGGGAGGTGTGTGGGCCCTCCTCCCCATATTGCAGAGTGACGTGCTTTGTGTCAGCAAGCCACTGGAGGCTCACCTCGAAAGTGACACATTTGCCCTAGTGGGGGAGCCTGCAGCAGCCATTACGGCCCTTCTCTATTCTGTGCACAGGGAGCCTTGCGGGGTCTCCACGAGGAGGCGAGGAGTGTGTGGGCCCCCCTCTTCGTGTGACAAACTTTGGGGGAGGCTGCTACGGCTCTGTGGATGGGACTGGGGAGAATCATCATCAGAGGACCTGTCCTCACTGAGCCCGTCAGTGGCCGTATTCTCCAGAGTAGTTGCACAGCTGCATCTGCACCCTATGGAACACACCATATTTCCTAATATGAGTGGGCAGAAGGCCCAGTAATGAAGGCTAGGGAATGACTTCCTGTATCATATGGAATAAGAGCGCAGGAGCACTGTGGCTCCTGGTGAGGCTGTAGGTTACTATATATGCATGCTGATGCTTTCGGTGATTGCTGGATTTTCAACATTTCACAATATGTTGTGCCCTACCGTTTCCCTGAAGTGACCATGTTTACTGTAGTAGGTGTGCAGGTATTCCTATAACCTATAGTTGGTGTTCATATTTATCGCCTTTCATACAATAGAGGTGCAGGTACACCAGATCTATGTGTTTATGATGGTAATCTGTATATTACTGATAATATGTAAAAACCAAGGTGGTGATTTGTGAATTCCAGGGATGAATGATAATCCATGTGTTTTCTCACCAACAGTGCTACACTGTATTCTGCGACCTAGTGTATGGTATATGTCTCTCTTATTCTGCCAGGATAGCGAGTATATTTAATGACCGGTCTTGTATGTATTGGGAGAGTGTGTTTTTATGACGTGCAATGGGGAAATATTTATTTTATTTGCACTTTGATGTTGTGACAATTGCCTAGTTGGCAAAGTAGTTATTGGTCTATCATTTATATGTAATAGAGTTTATTTTCATAAACTTTTGTGTAGCGTCTCTTTTGTGGTGTATTTATTGTGTCACTGGTGTGTGTGTTGTGTAACCGCTTTACACATTGCCTCTAGGGTAAGCCTGATGTGCTCTGGCCAAGTTACCAAGGGGGGGAGCAGGGGTTATCTTGGGCGTGTAGCTCCTATACCCTGACTAGAATGGTGGATTCTGCCTGGCTTAGGTGCATACCCTTGCCAGCCAGAAGCCCCATTTCTAAGAAGCGTCATTTGCACCAATCAGACCTCTGCTATTCATTGCTCCACCCAGCAAACCTGCAGGCCATTGATGATGCTGCGACTCATTTATTCACAAATGCAACAAAGGGCCATGTCTGGATCCAAACAAAGGGGATAGCGGATTGGCTCAAGCGCAATCATGGAACCTCACAGTGGAAACTACAGTGTCCGCGACAAAGAGCACGCACTAAACTAAACAGCTACCCATCATGAAAACAGACAGTCTGATAAAGCAATGGTGGTGGAGGTGTTGGAGGAATGAGATGGCTCCAGCACAGAGCAAACATGCAGTGATGCCGACTGCTGGGAGGAGTCAAAGGAGACACAACAGACCCAGAACATGATCTGAGAGAGGGGCTGATTGTCACCCCTATGACAGCAGGCAAAGTCCACTGATTTTTGGCATGATATATCCTTTTGCCAATGGACACAGAGCTGTGAGGTGCCTGCTTATGGTGTCACTGGTTGGGGGTGAGACTATGGGATGGAGAAAGAGTGGGTCTTGATGAGGAGGGTGGCAGACTAATGGACCTTTGAGGTACTAGGATCTTTCATTTGTGAGCTCACCATTGTAGACATCTGTCTGCACATCTCCACACGCTCACCGAGTTGACCTTTGCATGTTTTCACCTTAAGCGTGATGATTCGTTGGCAGGGTTGTTTTGAAAGCTTTGACCTGGGATGGGTATTTGGGTACCTTACATGATGACAACCTACACTAGCCCCACATCCCGTAAGTCTAATGTCTTGACTTGGAATGTTAGGGGTATGGCCCCACCAGTAAAGTGCTATTGCATACATGCTTACTTGAAGGGTAGGAACGTTCATATTGCATGTTTTAACTCACCTAACGGCCCCTGAGCATTGCAAGTTATGAAAGAAATGGAGGGGGACGATAGTGGACACCGAATTTTCCAGTTTTGCACAAGGTGTCCTCATTTGGGTCCTCCCCAGTGTCTGATTTGTGACCTCAAGGAGCAAAACAAAGCCGGACGGAAAGTATGTGGTCCTGGAGAGCAAACTAGATGGAGAGGTAAAATCTTTAGGTGCTCTGCATGCCCTAATTTTTAATGTACATGATTTTCGGGCCATGCTCATCCAATCACTGCTCTCCACAGTAGGCAACCCATATGTTTGGGCGGGGGTAACTATAACAGCATTCCCATCATAGGCTTCAAAAGATCAATCCCTCCATTAGAAGGAGCCCAATATGTGGTTTCTTCATGCCATTTGCCATGATTGGCAAGGGACCCCCAGATAGCGGATCTGTGGTGGGACTTAAGCCCACTCAGCTGTGAATACCGGTTCTAATCTGGGGTACATCACCTCCACACCCACAAAAAATTATATTTTTGCAGTCCAGAAGTGGCCATGGGGGTAGCTGATGCAGAGTATCTGGGTTGTACACTCTATGATCATAATCCTTGAAACTAACACTCCAATGGGGCCGACCCACCCCATGTTTACTCACGTGTCAGCTTTCCCAGAAACTTACATTTCCCCGATCAAGGAGGAGGTGGCAGGCCACATCAGTCATTTCTTTGCTGATAATGACGGTCAGCAACTACCCGGTTACTGGAGTGGGATGCATTTAAAGTGGTGACAACAGGTCATTTTTTACAGACCAACGATGAGGTAAGACAGACCCTGCTTCAGGGACTGGGAACACTGGAGGGAAGAATATGCTCATTGCAATATTAATTCAGTAACACAAGAACACCCCAGGCATGAACTGTGCAGGCCAGGATGGACCATCACACACTCCTGGAGCACCTAAGCAAACTGAACTGGAAGGAACACACAGCTAGACCGCATGCTGAGGGGGTCAAGGTGGACCAGCTGTTAGAATGCCTCCTATAGACAGAGACCCCTAGGACAGTGGTTGGTGCAATTTGCCATATTACAGTAGAACTGGTCAACACCCAGATTGGATCAACACAATGTTTAGATGATATTACGAGGCAATATATGACTCCCCACAGGACAAGCAAGCAGCTGAGACAACCGGGTATTTTGCACACCTGCCACTGCCTCAAGTAAATGACATACAAGGTCTGAAACCAGAAGAACCCCTGCAAGTGTACAAAACTCAACTGGCCATCATGCAAATTGCCAGTGTTAGGACGCCGCCCTGAGTGGGTTTATCGCTATTGATGATGACTACCACATTATTTTGTTATACGCAGATGATGCATTTATTTTCCTGAGAGACCTTTGCTGAGAGCTGCCCTCTGTGATGGCGCTGTTGAACAGGTATGCTGCTGTTTTGGGACTGGGAAGTTAACTGGGCAAGTATTGGCTGTTCCCACAGGCTAAGCACATGGAGGAGCACCATATATGTCTCTCAAGCACGAACCTGCGTCTTAGCCTAGACACCATGAAATACCTTGAAGTTCAAATATACCACGGGGAAGATGACCTTGTGGATGGTAACCTTGGCAAGAAAATCACTTCCATCAGGAATTTTATTATATTTTGGAGTGCACTTTCACTGTTCTCAAAGGGTAGAATAGCTACCTCGAAGATGCTGATTTTACCGTGATTATTATATTTTTTCTCAGCTTTGCCTGTTATACTTAAGAAAAGATTCTTCCGGGAGCTGCAGTCTCTTCTAACAACTGTGATATGGGGCAACAACAGGGTAGCCATCACCCAGTTGTACGCCCCACTGACTGGTGGTAGACTGGGTGTGCTCAATTATGAACTGTACTATGCTATGTCTCAGCTCCAGTGGCTAACTTGCTGGCTGGCAACTGAAGACCAGTGAAGTTACACAACACTTAACGAGATGCTCTGATGCATGAATGGCAGATGGCCGACGGCAATGCACGGACGTCCGATGACATTTTGTTGAGGGTCGAACGTTGATGCAGGCAAAGATACATTATTAGGACACTACGAGCTCCTCATTATGCAATGACCATGCGCCATCGCGCAGGACACACCCATGAGTTGAAGCGGGCATGCTGACTTGGGATGATATGTAGGAGGTCCCTCAGCCATGGTCCTTTGATGCTATCTTTGAGACATTTGGACTGGGTCCTGGTCAGTTCCTGCTTTTAGCGGCCATGGCCCAGCTGGCGCATAGACAAGAGCGGAGCAGTGATTTAGAGTCTGCTGTGTAGAATCCCTTCACTTGGCACTGACAAATGGTACCTGCAGAAAAGTGGTCATGTGGGTTTTTTTTCGGCACTACTATGGATGCTGTCCCCAGCTTCGGCACGCTTGAAGAGGGGTGGGAGCAACGATTGGGAGAGCAACTAAACGACACTACAGAGCTGCACTGCCTTAACTTGGTTAAATCGATATCCATAAATTCTTGATTTCGCTATATGCAATTTAACTGCATACTCACACGTCTCTGACGCCAAAAAGGATAGGCCGAGTGTATCCGGGGGCAGCCACTGTTTTCCCCAGATGTTCCGAGATTGAAGCAGACCTTCTCTATACGGTTCAATGTCCGGTGAAACCGCTTTTCTGGGACAATGTGCTCCTCAATTTAACAGAAGTAACCAGATGACTGATACCGAGGGACTCCACCACGTGTCTCTTCGGACTGCTCACCCGTACAAATAAACGGGTATACGCCTTTATAGATTTGTCTCTCATCCTTGCAAAGAGATGCATCGGCATTGTCTGGAAGGCTGCAGTTGCGCCTTCGGTTCGGAACTGTAGGGTGATGTCTTGAGGTGGGCCCCAACTGTGGTGGTAGAGCGGAATTATGTGCATCCTGGGATAGGTATAGTGAAGAAATAGATGAGAAATCTGGTGAACGCCCACCCTGAGATTACAATACCTAGATCGTGGAGAGCCCAGAGGGGTGACTCCCTCTCTCTGATGCACTTTTAGTGGATACATACCTCCAACCAGAACGCCGGGGCACCGTACACCCATGCTAAGTGTCACTAGGGACGAATCAGCGACATTAATGTCTCATATTTCGCACAAGTAAAGATATAAGGCACTGCCACACACACCTAGCCATGGCAATCGGGACGATCCAGTTTCGGTTTTAGTTACTTTGTAGTTATCATATATTTCGATTTCTCTACTTAGGCATTTCATGTGCACATCGTCCAACCATTACCAGAGTAAAAAAAAGAATAAAAATAAAAAAAGCTTAATACATGCATTCAATGGCTATATCTCAAAGGAACTGAGGAAACTGCACAATGTGTACAAGGTGACCATGGTCATGTCTGATGATACTGCACCAGTTAATTTATTGTGGTATGGGCTATATGGTGCACTGGCAACTTCCACTTGTTCTATAAACTTTGAAATGCCAATAAAAACACTTGGGAAAAACATGTATGGCTGTGGGGCCAGCTGGGACACTGTTGTTAGAAACATGATGGCCTACTCAAATCCCAATTAGGTGGCTATAGCATTCTTTTCGATGGACAAGGTGCGTTTGTGGCAGAGTGCCCTACACTTCAAACTCATAATCAGGCCTTAACTATTTCCTAAACATCAATCTATTTGTTCCATTTCACAGATAGTATATATACACATCTATGTATGACTTCTAAAAGGGATATTTCCACTTTTATTATCCTCATTTAGTTGAAACAGGGTAATCTTTTAAATACATTAATATATTTACCCTAAAAAATCATACATTCCATTACGCACTTGCGCTTACAAAACATCCAAATCTCACCGCTTTCAATATGTTGCCGTTAGAGGCACATATTTACCCTCCCTTTTCAGTTCATAGCCCCAGACAGTCACAAATGTCCTTACGGTTCATTTTTCTGAACAATTCTCGACATGGAGGCTGAGCAGATTAGTTCTCATTCTAGAGCCTAAGGTGTAATAGTGGGCAAAATTGTGATTTTTTTTCTGTGACATATGCACAATTTTCGTGAAAATCAGTCAAAATTGGACATATTTAGCAAAATCGACTCTGAATTAAATGTGAGAACTTCAGTGCATTCAAAAGTCACATATAATACCAACAGGAGGTTGGTTTGAGCAGAAAGTTTACTCTACCTACAAGACATTTTCTTTTCAAGTCAGTGATTCGAGGGCAAAAATTACAAAAATAGTGCAAACACATTATGGAAAAGAAAACATGAAAGGGCAGATTTATGAAAAGTGGCGCTGCACCTAGTGCACCATAATGTGGCACAAGCGGTTACAAGCATTGCACTACTTTGTAAATATGGCACAGCTTTTCTTGCCTTCTAACGCCACATTACCGTAAAAAAAATGGCGCTAATGTGGCATTAGAATGGCGCTAGGCCCACATAAATCTGGGCTGAAACTTGCTCACTGCATACTATGCAATTTTTATCTGTTTTAAAAAGTTCACGCTGGCCTTCTAATGTGATAAACCAGCAACCCCTCCCCACTGGAGAGAAAGCAACAGCCCAGGATACATAGAAGGCTTGTTTCCAATACGTTTTGAACTGACTTGTGGTCATCTGCTGTAATTTCTTTAAAAGCCATAATACCCACCTCTTTTAGCCTTTTTAATTTTCTGGTCCCTTTTTTGTTTTTTCCCCTTCTCTGTTACAAGGATATAGGTGATACAAGGTGGATGATCAATTGTGCCAAGTGTGGTTGGCTGATCTTGTAACACCACCATTGCAATATGCCCATTATCAATTGTAATGTGGCATTTACATAGTGCATGCTTCCAGTCCCCAGCAGATGTCAATACACTTCTCAACATTTGCAATACCACTCTGAAGAATCATGTAGAACGCCATATTCCCCTGCCAAATTGAGCCTTCAAGCTTAACCCATCAGCACCTCGATACCTATAAGAACTTAGCTAAAACAAGCACACCACATGAAGACAGGAGAAGAAATGCAGTAGATAAAAATGCCAGGACTATCTTACCATTCTGAAAGCACATCGCTTCTGTTGTTGTTTCATCATCACCAAAGCCAACTATTACATAATTCACCATCAACCAAGCAATCAACAAACACAAAGCCCTCTTTAATTGCACCAAATGGTGTGCCACCCAATTCCAGCATGGCTGTGCCACCAGTGACCATCAGATATAACACTATCAATCTATTCTTCACGCAGATAATAAACATAATCAGCTCTAACATCACCAGTTCATCACTGCTATCCACATTATCACCTGTACCCAACCACAACACATCTAACTGGTCATCCTTCAACATTATCTCCCACACAGATTTCTCAGACATACTAAACTCACTCAAAACCATCCCCTACAAATATGATATGTTTCCCTCACACCCCTTTTCCACATTGTCTCACTAACACACATCGTCTCACTAACACAGCTACCTTCCTAGACAACATCAAGAATGCTTCCTGCCTCTGCTGAAAAATCCTACATTAGATCCAGTCGACCCTGCCAACTTGCATCCTATCACCCACCTCCAATTTGCTGGAAATATCACAATTGCCAATCAGCTATAGGAGCACATCAGCATGAATACCCTACATCAAAACTATTATTGAGGTTCAGACCACACTGCCATATTAAAACAGCCATGCTCCATGAAGTTTAGGAAATCTTATTTCTCAAGACGTTCAGGATATATTATTTCTCTTGCCTCTAGGTTTTACTTGACTTTCCACATCTTTCAACAGCGTTGGCAATCTAGCATTGATTCATACAGTAAAAGCTCTCACAGGCTTCACTGGCACATACCCCACCGACCTCTCATTCAGATAGGAACTACCAGATCCCTGACTCTCCCCACAACCTGCTGAGCCCCCAGGGTGTCATTCTGTCACTCATCATCTTCAGTCTTTTGATGGAACCCTTGCAATCCATTTTTTGCACAAAGCAAGATCAAGATCTATCCATCCATCTGTATGATGCTAACACCCATCTCTATCTCAAAATCGCCTCAACCAATGACATACAGAGATTCAAAGCCCGCCTCAAATGCATTAACAAACTACTGAATGCTAAACCTCAAAACGACTGAATTCCTCCTGTTTGCCAACCATATCAAACATTCTCTGGTTTATTTACGAATTTCCTATTTAAACCTCGCAGGCTTAAATCCCCAACTGACAGAACAGGCCAAATTCCTCAGATACACCTTTGACTCAAACCTCGCATGAAAAAAAAAATATGCCAAGAAAACCAAAACAACTTGGTTCCAACTATCTTTCCTGAAAAAATCGAAAGCTTTCCTCCCCAGGAGAAGACTTCAGAATGACAGTTCAAGTCCTAACCCCACCCAGCAAGACAGAGGTAACACCTTGGACAACGGCATCCCAGAGACCTCCCCAACTCCCCTAAAAGGCACAGCTCATTATGGGGCTCAAGAAATTTGAACACATCTCCTTTCAGTAAAGGATCCACACTGGATCTCCCTGCAAGACCAGATCATCTTCAAGGTCAATTGTATTACTTACAATGCATGCTACACCAAGGCCCCTAACTTCCTAGCTAACAAACTAACACTATCTGGAGATGAGAAGCCCTGACTTTGCCAGAATGGAGACTCAACGCTGCAGGGAGGAAAACGAGACAAAAAGCTTTCTCACTATGCCACTGGGATCCAGAAGAACATGTCTTTCGTCATATGAACAGCACCAACACTCCTAGGGTCCAGAAAGAATCTTTAAATGCACCTCTTCAAGGAACACTACCTCACTAAGACTGACTTATCCCCTTCCACTACGTTTACCTTCTCTCTCTGTTCTCACACCCATGTGCCCACTGAGATTTGCCCCTGCAAAGCACTTCGGTGCTGGCCAGCTAGCTTTGAAATTTAGAAATCCCAAAACATACATGTGCAGAAATGGCTTGGACGGAAATATTAACTACGCCTGCCAGATCTACTTGTCCAGTGCTTGGGTTAAAAGCCTAATTGGTAAAGGATCTCAGAGACTTTGTACATCTAGTTGGCATTGGCTCTGCCTAGTGACAATTTCTTCTAAAACCTTTCTAAATATCAGGAGACTTGCAGTAGGATATTTATGGTCTGGATTAAGCAATCGGCAGCATTCTTGCCTGCATGTTTGTTTGGGTGAATTATAGTGATAATGTGGCACTCTGAGTTAGTGGAAGCATATAGAAATTGCAAAACAACGTGCTATCCAGAAAGTCACAGTGAGTTTCTTGAAGTGTGTAGCAAGTGGAATGTTCTGCAAGAAGATGCTCAGTCCCTGGTGGCCAGTGAAAGAATACACTTTTGATGCCCAAACAATCTAAAACAGCCAGGTTCTACATGTCTCTAAATGTAATTTTATTTTTGTTAATGATTTTCAATGCAAAGTTTTGTGAGCACAGAACTTGTAGGGCTAAGCATTTTTAGGTCTACATTAGCAAAGACCTTTTGATTTTGGTTAAATTATACATATGATATACTTACAGTGGCTTTTAACCAGCCCCCTTCGGCCATTGATCTGTATTTTGCCAGTCACGTTTTATTTCCACTTATTACAGCATGGGGCATAGGTCAGCCCACGTCAGCCATTGCCTAACTTCACTCTGAATGGCAAATTCACAAGCAGCACATCCGCGCACAAAGTATTTGTACCAGTGACAACTGTAAGAATGTGCGCTTTTTGAGACTAAAACTATTTTTGCTTCCCCCCACCCCATTTTTTTAAACGTTGACAAGGGCCCAGCAGACCCCAAAACAATGTTTTGTTTTCTGTTTAAAAAAAACAAAACAAAAAAACAAAAAAAAACAACCAAACACAACAAGTATTGACAAAGCCAAAAAGCTTGCAACTTACACCAGACCTACTGACCTTTCAATGTTTATTTATATTTTAGTCAAATTGTGTTTTTGCATAACCCGCAAAACAATCCCAATGTGCACAATACGTTCGTTCAATCAATATATTTATAAAAAAACAACAGAAATCTATTGCTACAGTACTACCCATATTGGACAGTAGGGCATCATTATCCAGTGAAGGGCAGGTTAACATGGTTTGGATGCGATTCACATATCGATTTCGAGATTGAAAAAGAAGCACCTTGACCAGCCCAAGGCAAGCTCCTGGACCAGACTCCAGTTCTGGAACTATTCAGTGTGACATGAAGCAGAGTTGAAGGCCTCCCCGGCCTCGAGCTCATCTCTATTTTGACAGACGCAAAACACTGAGATTTCCCCTCTCTTGGCTGGGACAGTACCATTCTTCATACCTCCAGAGCAGTCAGTGGGTGGCCCGGGTAAGGGCAAGTCAAGTGATGGCAGAAACTAAATCATATCATGCCCTTCAGACCCACCACCGGAGGTCTGCAGCCCATACAGGGACAGACATTGCTCGAACACCCGCATCATCCTGCCAGTAAGAGGGGGCTGCAATGATCCGTCTTCGAGAGCAGACAGAAGGGCACAGCCTGAGGGACAGAGATTAATGTGACCTTTGCGACGGCTGCCAGCTGGGCAGGATCGTGCTGTTTGTAGATCACCACTCGGGGCTGCTGTGGATGTGCTCTACTCGTTTGTGCAAGAAAGACTTCCCAAATAGGGGCGCACATATGTATATGTGTAGATAGTGGCTAAAACCATTAAGAATTGAATCACTCACTTGTACAAAAGCGAATGTTATATAGCACCGCAGATTTCAACCCGATGTTCATATTGGAAGCTAAAACTGAGCAGTTAAATGATTTGTTGTGGATCCCGTGATGGAAAATGGGAACGCCGATTACCTTTTACCATTGCCCAGCATCTCTCTCTCTCTCTCTCTCTCTATATATATATATATATATATATATATATATATTTATATTAATAATTACCTAGTGGTGGTTACCACTAGGTAGTTATAGTTAGGACCATGTTTCCATAGCAAAAGTGTTTTTGACTTGCCTATATCTTTGGCACCATTTGACAAATATTCACAAACTTTTCCGAAAAAAGAGCTCCTGTGATTCTTGTTGCGCACAGAATGTTCTGTCAGGGTGATCTGTCAAAAGGGGGGGCGGTGGGGTTAAAAAAGTTGTGTTTCCCTAGCCACCAAGCCTTCGCAAATCAAACCTGCCTCATGCCAGTCCACTAGTTGGAGATTATAATCTTTGTACACCTCTTTCATGACAGTCAATGGCAGTCTACTGTGGCATGCCACATCATTAAGTTGACATAATGCATCATCCAAATTCACCTTTTTGGACCATAGGACCAGGTTGCCCCCTTTACCAGATTTCCTAATTATACAATCAGTTTGAGTCCTTAATTTTCTCATCAAGGCAGAATATTTCTTTTTTCTGCTGACTGTGTTATTTTTTTTATTGACAGTAACATATAGTTTTTTCAATTCTTCAATTACCAATTCACTAAATGTATCTAGGGCAACTCTGGGCATTGAGGAATGAGGATGACTTAAATTTGGTTATTGTCAGCCACTACGCAGGCTTGATATGCACATTGTACTATAGGCATTGATGCCTGCCATTGTTCAATTCCCGCACTTTGATATTATGGGTATTTTGTTTGCAGTTTTCCCATCATCACATCCAGGATAGGTTGGTGGTCACCAATATGTAGTTATAGTTAGGAACTAGTTTCTATATAAAAAGCGTTTTTTTACATGCCTATATCTTTGCCGCCGCTTGATGAATCTTCACAAAACTATCGAAAAATTTTTGCCAGTTCCCATCAGCTGCTGCCTGGAAAGTTTTGGAGAGAGCCGCTGGGTGGGGAGGAGGTGAGCACAAAAAGGGGACTCCCAAAACATGTTTTCCCCATTCATTTTTCCATAGGGATTTTGAACAGCAATAGAGCAAAAACTACTGGACAGAATTACACCAAATTTAGCAGGAAGGTAGGTCCTGGTCTAGAAAAAGTGTTTTGTTTTCTGTTTTGGTGTAATTCCATTCAGTAGTTTTTGGGAAATTAAGGGGAAAACAAATTTGTATATCTAGGGACATGACAGATTTGCGACCCCTTCGGGTCTTGTACAGAGATCTGATTGGCTGACAACACTTCAAGTGTTGGCAGCCATCTTGGGAATCGGCTTCAGCCGAGTTACAAAATAAAAGTAAAAAAAAACAAAAGAGGCCAGGGTATGAACAGCCTGACCCCATAGCTCAGGTGGTGGGGTCCCAAAGGGACACCCAGGGCTAAAAAGCGTTCTTTTTATTTTTATTTTACAAGTGGAGACATGGCGATCTGCAGTCTCCCACACCTCGTTAGTCTAATGCCACTGAGTGGGCTAAGTCCCAAGAGCTTTTTTTTAAAAAAAGTGGGGGTGCCTCTTGGCCCCCTCCCAATGCCAGGGCTCAGCCTCCTCCCTGGGGCTTATTCTTTTGTATGCAGTAGGGCATGTGGTCCACCTGCTGCCCTGGGAACTGCCACCTGCCCAGTGCTTTTATGTAAGATGCAGGGGGGTGAATGGCCCCCTCCTGCTGCCCCAGGCACCACCACCATCCAGGGCAAAATGCATTGTATTTGAGGGGGGCAACCCCCCGCCCTGGGGACCACCACCCCCTGGGGCTAGGTAAACATTGGAGGCCCCCCCCCTCTTGGAGCCAGAGATGGCCCTGAGAACCGCCAACCCCCAGGGCCGGCTCCCGCTATGTCCCGGGGTTGCGCACCCCCAGGACATAGCTGTTTGCTGTGGCTTGGCTGTAGCTCTACAGCTGCAGCCGAGCCACAACAAGCACTCTGCTGTTTGACAGCGGGACCTTTAACGCAAGTCCTGCTGTCAAACAGCAGAGCTTTCATCTCTGTCCCCTGCACACATGCAGGGGACAGAGATGAAATGGTTCAGCAAGCATGGATCTGCTGTCAAAGCAGCTTTCTGCTTGCTGAAGAAATGGCATTGCCAGCGAAGCCTTAAGGCTTCCCCCGCAGTGCTAGGTAGCCCATAAGGACATTAAAAAAAAATGTTTTGTTTTTTTAAATAAATTAATAAGTAAATAAAAAAAACATGCACGCACGCACCAAACATTCATTTTAAAAGATTGCTCACACTCATTCTTTCACACACACATGCACGCACATCCATTAGCAACACTCATAACACTCAAACATGCACGCGCGCACCAAACATTCAATTTAAAACATCACACACATACACACACACACTTACCTTCAGCCTCCAGGTCCCAGGAGGGTTGGGACTGCTGCCGCCCCTCATTGGCTGACCTTAGGTCAGTCAATGAGGGATGGCAGCAGTCCCAGCCTCGTCACAGAGTGGGATGGGGTCAGTGAGACTGCTGACCCCACCCCACTCTGTGACGAAGTGTCACTGAGTGACACTCGCCCTGGGCACTTCAGGGCTTAAATTGAATTACATGTAGCGCCACTTTTCCTACGGCCCCTTGAGCCACTTACTGCCACCATGTGTGCTCCATATTTAAAATATGGTGCACCATGACACAGGGTAGGGGGCAATAGTGTCAGAATTTCTGACGCTATTGATATACCGTTAAGTGCTAGTGCCAAAGTTTTGGCGCTAACCTTGAATAGTACATAGGGTCCTTTGTAAACAATGGTGTGTCCCCTTTTAACGCCTTCTCTGAGCAGGCATTAAAAGTGCTAAAAAAATGATTCTAAGATATCTCTTAGATGTCTTTGCACCATTCCCCCCCCATGCCCTCTTTGCATACATTATGTTTAGTGTGGGCATATTGTAGCGCAAAGGGTTAGAAAGTGGCACAATGCATGCACCGCATTAGCATCAAAAAATGATGCTAAGGTGGAGCTAAGGTCTCTTAAATCAGGGCCCAAGGGTTTAAGTCACATTATAGTTAGGACTTGTAATAATATCTTACCTTACATTAGAAAAACCTTAGAAATACACTGAATAAACCAAAGTTCAAAGAGATGTTACAGTTAGGTTAAAATGTCAGTTACAACATAACATTTGAAACTAACAAAACCACTGAAATTCGCCAGTTATAGTTATCTCAAATAACTATTTCTTGTGCCCTAAAGTAACTATAACATGCATCCTCACATGCACTGCCAATTACCTCACATATTGCATTATGCATGACATGTTCAATGACATTATTGATAACATCACTGCAACTTCTGAAATTACATAATTGCTGAAAACACTGCATGGCTGGGATGCGAGTTATAGTTCAATTAGGGCATGCACTGCTTATGACCTTGTATTTTAGGGTGGGTGATTTTTACAATTGGATTTCCTTTTGTGAGATTGGGTGAACAAAAAGGTTATGGTGTGATGGATGGTACCCATGCCCCTGGAATAGGAGCTGCTGGCTGGGGACTTGCAATCCATAAGAGTTGCTTAGGAAGGAAATTGTTGGCTGGACTTGAGATCTTTCTTTGTGATGTTATCATGAGTGGGAACAACAATCTTCTTCTCCATTTCCTCCTCATCTTCAGCTGTGAAAGCCACAGACATGGCAGATTGGAGGAGGATAGGGTTTTCTTCCAGCCCAGAATTCCACGTCCTCGGGTTGTGATTGGTAAGACATCATCATAAGGCTCTGTTTGTTCCCAGGAGCTAAAAGAAAAGGGCCATATACTACCTCATCGTAACACCTGCTTTCAGAAACCACTCTAAGGAACATTCTCATATCCTCAAGTATCTCATTCCAGAATCAACTTATCCAGTCTAGCAGGTAATTACTTCAACACCCATGTCTTTTCTAAAATCAACACATTTAGAAACTTCAGCATGCTACTATCTTATCCAGCTCCTTGCTCTTAGGGATCACCTCATTAACTCTACTCAGTCTGCGTTGACTGTTTTCCACCTACCTCAACCGTGGACTTTACTTTTATACTCCAATCTACCAACCGATTTTGCACCCCTTCTGACCCATCACGCTTTATAATTAGGTTCCTGGTTTTCAGTTAAAACCAATTTTAAATGATAAAAAAAATAAAATAGTTGTTTGCTTTTCAGTAACAATCAGAAAACACTAAATTCCACTTTGTGTTTACTACTTTGGTACCCACTGGTTTCAAAGTGCAATCCCTACCTCTGTATATTTTTTTGATAGAGGCTTTCAATATCATCATTCGAGCCGTGATAAGTCACATACAATGTTCTTGTGACCGCTGGAAGGCATCTGAACCTCCAAGACCTTTTTTCACTCCTGGTTGAGGACAATAGCTCACCTCGCACAGCTTTAGCTCCCTGGTTACTACAAATTTCTGTGTAGTGGCCTACAGGTTCACAGTCCAACTTTGAGCAAGTTCTCACTCCAAGTGAAAAGGCACCACCATGATGTCATCCTCTTTCAATGAGTGGTAAGCATAGCCTCTAGAACCAAAAACCTCCAATAAAGCGCCGTACCCATCAAACCTGTTTTTAGTTCACAATGTGAGGGTCTGAATAGGATACCTATGGAACCTGCATCCTCTCAAACAGAAAGATGAGGCACAATATCATGAACATCTTTAGTGCCCATGTGTTTTTCCAGAAGTGGTTTGTACACTACACTTTGGCTGAAACTAGGCTATCTACAGGTCACATAAGAACTCAGAAAACCCACAGGTCAAAGTATGAACCATATAGACAGTACAGTTCAGAAATATGATGATGCAATCACTGCTCTGTGTTTCCTAAGATGTGCTGACAAGACAGCACAATGTCAGCAATGTCAACCACATCTGGTGCATGGGCCCCTTCAAAGTTTATGCCTCATTATGCTGATTCTTTACTATTTCATCCACATTTTCATACAGCACCATTGTTTGTTGTCACCATATAAATTCCTTTGCGGTCCCCCATACTCCATGACCTAGCAAAGCAGGAGCAGGTCCAGATCTGAGAGTGATAATACATTTATTAGCAAAGTCCTTTCTTGGAGTTTCAAGACAAAGAACAGGACAGTGTGACACTGGCTTACAAAAACAAAATACAAAGTGCCAACAATATATATCTCATGTTCATAGTAAAGAATCTTAATTCAGTTGAATTTAGCCATTAGCCTGAAGAATAGGATAGCAGAATGATGTGTTAAATTCCCACCATTAAGATCTTATTTGTTGCAATCATGTCTTAATAAGGTGCAAACACTTTGACCACTGCTGGTAAGAGGCGTTTTAGTTCTGGGAAATGCAACAAAAGCCAAATTCAAGTAAAGGTTGCAAAGAAGGAAGCTAGAAACTACAAAGAACCACAGAACAACTGGCAATAGGAATGGACAAAAGAAGTAGATGAGAGAAAGGAAAAAAAGCAAAACTATTTTTTAGTACTGGAAAACAACATCCCTGTGATGTAATATGCCCCCCAAAAACAGGAAATAGCGATAAGCACTGAATGTTACCATTTTTGAAAACATTAGAAAATACTGAAAAAACTCCAGCAGTATTCCCAAGTCAAAACTTAAAACAGGTAAGTCTAATTATAATACAAACATTTTGCCCTCTTGTCCAGAGTTCTCACGTATCGTACTACCATCTTAAATTATTATCTATTGTCTTGCACTTATCTACTTTGAATCAGCAGTCGTACTTCACTCCTCTTAATCAACTACCATCCCATCTCACCAATTATTTTTTTGTATAAGACCTTACAATTAATTTTCTCACAGTTGTGGCCTCACCACGCATCAGATGGCTAATCCTCCGCAGGATTCTAGCCCAGGGGAGATCAAGTCCCTCATTTAACCCTCCTTCCCAGCCACTTTTGCCATGTCTTGACGTGGACCGGGCAGTGGGGTGTGTTACACTTTTGAGGGAGGTGTCTGACGATGTGAGTTCTCGGCCCGCGCGTGGCCGATCGGTCTAGTGTTCCCAGACTGGGCCTTGGGGGCTTGGTGACAGTCATGGGGTGGTCCGTGGCCCGTACTGTATTGTATCGGACATGCCAGCCAGAGACGGATGAAGTGTAAGTGCAGCGCCCTGTTCTGGCATGATGGAGAGCCCCCCCACAACTCCTCCCACCTGGTCCTGAATTATACGATTGTGACCCTGCTGTACTGGTTGGTAGTCCTGCATAAGGGCTTCTTGTATCACTTGTGTGATGGAGGACTTCAACCCAGTATAGAGTGAATATGTGCTTTGCCACTTATTTCTCGTTGACCCCGCTCATGGTCTCAAAGTGAGGCATTGCTGAGCACAAAACGAACATGAACTAAGCTACACGCCTGGCGGTCAATGCAATCTGGGAGGTCAGGATGGGGGTGATGGATACAAGTTTCTATACTAGCTCCAGTATAATTGCTGCCGTTTGAGACTAGAGTTTTGGAGCACAGCATTCTGGAGGCACTGTGACACTGTTTTTATGCAGACTCGAGCAAAGCGAATCAAGGCAAATTGTCCTTTCAGCAGCGGGAATACACAAGAGATTACCTGAACGAGTCAGATTCTGCACCAGCCGGCACATAGATGGAAGATGGGGAAGCCAAAGTTCTACTTCTCAATTTAAAGGCAAGTCCAAAAACAACCCATGGAAAATTGAACATAATAACCAGTAAGCCTGATCCCTTGACTGCACATTTATAGGTAAGATGTGTGCCTTGATGGTGTTGATCTCCGGGTGTCAGGTATGACGCAACAGCACTAATCTTTTGAACAAATTACTAGCCATAGAAAAGACTCTGGCTACGGTAACAGCAAAAAAAGAAGATCTGAACGAGTGATCCTGACCGAATGGTCATAGATCACCCTTAAAGTAACATAAACCAAAGCGTGAGAAATTAGAAAAAAATACTTAGGGGCATATTTAAGAGCCCCTAACACCACCTTAGTGCCGCCTTAGTGGCTTCTCTGCTGTGACATATTTACAAAGTGGTGTAATGCATGCATTGCGCCACTTTGTAACCCCTTGCACCACATTATGGGCCGTATTTATACTCCGTTTGCGCCGAATTTGCGTCGTTTTTTTCGACGCAAATTCGACGCTAAACTAACGCCAACTAACGCCATATTTATACTATGGCGTTAGAGGCGAATAGCGCCAAAGTTCCCGGAATGTGCGTCATTTTTTAGCGTGAACCCCTTCCTTGCGTTAATGATATGCAAGGGAGGCGTTCCCGTCTAAAAAATGACTCCCAGGCCTTTACGTGGTATTTATACTCCCGGGCAAAAGAGACGCCCGGGAGTGGGCGTGGCTAAAAACGGCGCATTTGCGCCGCTTTTTAACGCCTGGGTCAGGCATGGCGTTAAGGGACAAGTGGGCTCAAAATGAGCCCAGAGTGCCCTCCCCTGCCCCCAGGGACCCCCCCTGCCACCCTTGCCCACCCCAGGAGGACACCCAAGGCTGGAGGGACCCACCTCAGGGACATTCAGGTAAGTATTTTTTTATTTTTTTTTTATAATTTTTTTTGGCATAGGGGGGCCTGATTTGTGCCCCCCTACATGCCACTATGCCCAATGGCCATGCCCAGGGGACAGAAGTCCCCTGGGCATGGCCATTGGGCAAGGGGGCATGACTCCTATCTTTACAATGATAGGAGTCATGTTGATGGGGGATGGGCGTCGAAAATAAATGGCGCAAGTCGGGTTACGACGATTTTTTCGACGTAACCTGACTTGCCCCATTTTAAGACGCCCATGCGCCATTTTCCCCCTACGCCGGCGCTGCCTGGTGTACGTGGTTTTTCTCGCGCACACCAGGCAGCGCCGGTCTGCTTGCGCCGGCTAACGCCATTCAATAAATACGGCGCCCGCATGGCGCTTCAGAATGGCGTTAGCCGGCGCAAAACTTTTTGACGCTAAACTGCGTTAGCGCAGTTTAGCGTCAAAAAGTATAAATATGGGCCTATGTCTGCACCAGGCATAATGTATGCAAGAAGGGCGTTCCAGCACTAGGAGGCCCGCAAAAATGGTGCAGAGAAATTTATAAGACTTCACTGCGCCTTTTTTGGCATCTTTTTTAACGCCTGCTCAGAGCAGGCGTTAAAATGGTACTCCCATAGTAACCTAAGGGCCTCCGTTCCCTTTGCTGCACTAGAATAAACATTTTTGACGAGGTTTTGCAGCAACGCACAACAATACCGTCAGAAATGTTGACAATATTGTGCTAACGGCCGCCTGGTGTGCTGTATTATAAATACGGCACACCATGGTGTCGTTAGGTGCCGGTAACGGGACGCAAGAAAAGTGGTGCATCATAGCTGATGCATCCCTTTTCTTAAATATGGGTCTTAATCTAAGTTTACAAAGTATTTTCAGTGCGTAATTTGAGCCAGTGGTTTCCGGTGCTCGGCACCAGCACTTATTACAGTCTGCCACATGGTTGAGCTGTTTCATTTTGAGATGTGCACAACAGCAGTTGTTTATTGATTCAATATACATTAAGATGACTAATTCCTGAACCCAAGGCCTTCTTATAGCTTTGGGGGCCTGGAAATAGTCTGAATTGTCATACTTGTAGGCGTGTGATGGTTAATAGTTGTGTTTGAGGTGTCATTGGCAGCGCTGGCAGGGGCAAGATACAGTGGCCTCCTGACGAGGGCCCTGACACTTCTGTTTTTTTGGAAATTAAGCACTGCAATATTACTCATGAGCCTACACCTATCAAACATAAATTAATGAAGCACGAATATCCACCTATCTAGACAACAAAGCTATGGCCTGGTTATAATGTGATGACAGACTACCATTTCAAGAATGCCTGACCATGGATGAGCTTCTGGATTCAATCACAAGCATTCAAAGAATTCAAAGCATTCAGAGAAATACTAAACCCACATCGATTGGAAGTATATAATGAGGCAATTCAAATGTACATTGAGGCAATTCACATAAATAGGCTTCAACCTCACAATACGGAAGGCTACCAAAGACTGGCAGCTTACCATAGCTTACTAGCCCCTTTCCCTTCTCAATTAGATAGTAACATACAGGTCTGCATAATTGCCAATAGACTTGCACATATCCTAAAAGATTTAGGGCCAGATGTAGCAAAATAACATTTTGCGACTTGCAAATAGCGAGTCATTGCGACTCGCTGTTTGCAAGTCGCAAAATGTTATGCAGAACGGTGTCTCAGACACCGTCTGCAAGTCGGTATGGGGTCGCAATGACCCACCTCATGAATATTCATGAGGTGGGTCGCAAATTGCGGCCCCATACCGACTATGGGCACTCGCAAACATGGAGGCCTGCTGTAGTCAGCAGACCTCCGTGTTCGTGACTGCTTTAAATAAAGCAGTTTTTTTTTTTTAAGTGTAGCCCGTTTTCCTTAAAGGAAAACGAGCTGCACTTAAAAAAAACCTGAAACCTTTAGTTTCGGTATTTTTTCAGGGCAGGGAGTGGTCCCTTGGACCACTCCCTGCCCTGAAAAAATGTTTCTGGGTCCAGTCACAAACTGGAAGGGGTCCCATGGGGACCCCTTCCAATTTGCGAGTGGGTTACCATCCACTTGAAGTGGATGGTAACTGCAACCCCATTTGCGACCGCATATGCGGTCGCAAATGGTGTTGCATACCACTAGGAATCGCAAATAGGAAGGGAACACCCCTTCCTATTTGCGATTCTGAAATGCATTTTGCGAGTCGGTCCGACTCGCAGAATGCATTTCTGCATAGGAAAATGTGATTTGCAACTCGCAAACGGCAGTTTTTGCCGTTTGCGAGTTGCAATTCCTTTCCTACATCTGGCCCTAAGTCCTGCCAGATCAGACGAGTTTCATACCTGCCAAATTCCACTGCCTATATATGTACATTATTTGCAAAAGGCCCCAAATAGACCATGAGATATCAGCGATTGTGACCTTTCCAGATGCACAAAATGCCTTTGATTCACTAGAATACTCTTTTATGTATACAGTCCTAAAACAAATGGTTTGATTAGTGCACCTACTCAAGAGGAGGTAATTACTAAATAAATAATACATCCAGGATTTGATAAAGAGGGGCAAATCCCCCCTGTGGGTCTCAAGGCCTGAATTGTAGGTATGGGGAGATTAAGCGATTTGCTCACAACAGAGGCCCGAGACAGAGTTGCCGCTTGTCATTGTTCCCATTTGCATGGTGATGGAGCCATTGCATGCAAGCTTAGGCATCATCATACACATAGAGGCTTAACCTTCAACAATAGCCATTTGATTTAATCTATATATATCGATGACATTATGTTATTACGATATTTCGAAAATATCCAGAGACCAATCTCATGCAGGTGCTCTATGAAAGTACAAAATTTGGGAGCTAAAAGGGTGGACTGTAGCAAATCTCAAATTTACTCACTAGCACTGGCCACTTGGACGATCAATTCAGACTACCCATTGGTCTGGAAGTAGGACTCAGTATGATACCAGGGAATCATGATATGATTCATGGAGATAATGCCAAAGTTATCTGGAGTATCTAAGGCCCAGCGGTGACTAGGCTGTGCATGTAAATAGACCAGTGGTTATGACTTCCACTGTCAATGGCGGACAGAATAGAAATATTAAAAATGGCAGTCATGCCCAAGTTTATATACCTATTTGTGGTCATTCCAATCCCAGTGTCCCTCAGTTTCCTTTGCATGCACTGAAGTCAGTAGATTGGTATGGGCAGGCAGGTGACACTGTGCTGGGTGGTCATGTCCTTTCCTAGAGACAGCGCTGACACTTACAGCTGCAAGGCATGGTATGGAATGTGCAGCCGGGCAAAGATACCTCAACTGTATTCACAATGGCGACCCTCCTAGACAATTCAGTGCTGCTCCTGATGAACACGAGAGTGGCGAAGGACTCCATAAATAAACGCCAGCTCACTGAGACGGGTCAAAGATCCAATTAAGAGTTATTCCTGTCACTTGTACAATTTAAGAATAGAGGTCATACTAACTCCATAGAGGTTTCCGTTGCTTACAGTCGGAGACATGCGGTGAGATTGCACTTCACCACATTCCTGCAGGAAGCAAAGAATGTACTCCACTTACAAAGGTCATTTGTATGCATTCGGCAGGGGCTGGATCTCTCAGCTTTACAAGTTGCAAAGTGAAGCCATAGCAAACGAGGTAGTGCCGGCTCTGCAGATGTAGGAAAGCGACCTGGGTGAGCTCTGAATTGTTAGTAAATGGCCTTCTTGCTGTGCTCAGTTGGATGCAATATCGATGAAATACAGATATAAACTACTGCATTTGAAATTTTTGCATAGGCTGAATCACAACTCTGCTAAACTGCACAACTTTGATAGCGCCAGGTCTGAGGTCATATGAGTGCCATCACTGTAAGCAACGCCAGGCTGATTTCTTCCACCTGGCCTGGTCATGTTGGTACATTAAAACCCTGTGGGTAGAGATATTAGACACAATATCTCACATAGAAGGGTTTGATATATTCGAATCTTCACATGCAGCTGTATTGGGTTATGCGGGACGATTAACCACATTACTACTAATGCTTGCAAAAAGGTAATAGACATCCACTGGATAATGAGGCTGCTGCTGACATTGACCGGGTGGCTTAGAAGTGCTAAGTACTGTAATATAAACACAGAGACATATTCTGCCACAGTAGCAGTGATATTAAGGGGAAGGACATTTTGACTCTTCTCTTGGCATATCTTGAAAACTTAAAAAGCTCTGAGGCGGATGAGACACCCTGCGCTGAGGGGTTGCCTTCTCGATGTACTGTGCAATAAGACACCTGTGCTGGCGTTTTTGCAGACCATGCCAAATGTGTTCATAGATACATGGGGGCAGGTTTAAGAGCCCCCACTGCCTCTATGCGCCACATTACCGTCATTTTTTTTTTACACTAATGTGGCCCAACGAGGCCAAAATTGCCGCACCAAATTTACAAAGTGGCCCAATGCATTGCGCCACTTTGTATTCCTTGCGCTACATGATGCCTGCATCAGGCATAATGTATGCACAGAGGGCGTTCACCTGTTGGGGGGGCTGAAAGAAATGGCGCAAGAAAGATTTCTTTGCGTCATTTTTTTCGGCACTTTTAACGCCTGCTGAGAGCAGGCGTTAAAAGGAGGCACACCATTGTTTACAATGGGCCTTAATGGGCTTTGCAGGATTAGCGTCAACATTTCTGACGCTAATCCTGCAAAGCTCCGGACTAGCATCAAAAATGTTGACGCTAGTTCCCCTAACTACCGCCATGGTGCGCCGTTTCTTAGATATGGTGCACACATGGTGGTGTTAGGGGGGAAGCTTAGGGGCGCAAGAAAAGTGTTGCTGCACCACTTTTCTTAAATCGGACCCAAGGTGTCTCAAGTTCCAGGAGTGTAATGATATACAATCATTTATTTGCTTGTACATTGATAGGCACAATATTGGTGCCCTGTATTAGGCATTATGTTTATATAAAGCGTTTTTTTTGTTGTTTTTTTAAAGAATGAATGGATTTAAATTGTTTTTCTTGTACCTAATAAACTCATTAAAACTGAATGCAGACTCGTGCCCTATACTTGACGGCGGGCCTTGGGTGGTGTGATAGTATGTACTCCACCAGGAACTCGATGTGTTGAGTAAATGCTATGCCCGAGATCTGTACTTGCGTATGGTTAATTCAAAATTTAAAATACACGCATTAAAAAAATAAAATTAGCCTGCCACCATAATCCCTAATTAAACACGCTGATGAACAGAAACATTTTGTACTACATTAGCTAGCTACCTGGTTTCCTGCAATTCGTTGTCTCCCACTTAGATAAAATTACTAATTTTGCTGCAAGATTTTACCACTGACCGCACTGTTCACACACTAATCCTCACCAACACCAGTTAGGATGGCTCTTAGCATAGCAAGTTACTTAATATTGTGTTCAAGGCGGCTTTTGACAATGCTCCCAATTATATATCTTCCTTCATTACACTGGCCTCAGAAAATACTTTGCACCAGTGGCCAGATGCTTCCAGACCCAAACCTCTGAATCACATTTCAAGTCTATACCGGTGAGAGGACCAGTACCCTGGAATACCAGTTCTGATAAAATAAATATCTGCTAACACTCTAGATTAATTGAAATAGATCACTAAATTGCAACTCAGAGCGCTAGAAGGTCAGTGCTATGACCACCACAGTCCGCTAGTTTTTCTATAAGGTGAACCTATTCCCCTCCCATAATATGCAAATACACAGTAATTTCATGTGTAATTTTAAAGTTAACTGTCTCTTTCAGACAGCTTTGTGAATGATCATCCGCGTTTCTGATCCACAAATGCTGTGAGCAGCATAATGAACCTTCTCATTATTATGCACAGCACTTCTGTTCGAAGTCGTTCCAAACAATACATGTATATAAAATGCAAAGGATTTTGTATGTTCTATTACAGCAATGAGCATGTTTGTTGTCAGGGTACTGAGCCCACGTAGCACCAAAATGCCTTGGAATTCCATATATTCGCCACACATTTGACCTTCTTAAGATAGTTTTGAATTGGATCGCCTGAGGGGCGCGCATCGTCTACCTAAATTAGAATACCTCTCGTAAGCAGCTTATAAAGACGGATAAAAGACGTGTCAAATTGAACACCTGGCAGTCTGTGACAGTACCTGATACTCCAGGGATCCACCTTGTCTGAGCCAGGAATGCTGCTGCCTACAGGGTTAAAATAGCAGAAACCTGAAGCATACTGTCTGGAATGGAATAACATCGCTCACTGGCCACAGTACCGCAGGGAGCTCTTAGTTCAAGAGGCTCCTAGCACAGACACACGCATACAAACCCACCTTCCTGAAATATGAGGGAGACTCCTAACTTTTAGGCCGCAAACGGCTTGCTTCAGCCTTCTCCTGCTGAACATTTCCCCTGCACTTCAATGTAAGTCCATAGGGAAATTGAATTAGCATATTGCACCTTGAACCCAGGGGCAAGGCAAGCCATTTGGTCATTTTGAACCTCTAGGGATTTGAAGAATGGGGAATGGGAAGTGAAGGTGTTAAAACTTCAGTCAATAAAGGAGGAGATAGTGTGAAGTCATTAAAGTTGTATAGCACGAAGGAAAAACAAGGCAAGGTGAAAATGATAGAAGCTGTCTGATAATCGCGCTTGACATCCTGTGTGCGCTTCCTCAGCAATGGAGGGCCGCGTAGAGAGATAAACGCAGTCCAGTCTCTCCATGGGAACCTTCAGGGTCAGTAGGAGATGGCCTGAGTCAGGATAGGCTGGGGGGGAGGAAGGGGAGGGAGCTAAGGGAAGTATAAGGAGGGGCGGGAACGGGGATCATCCTCTTCCGCAGCTTGTCGCGCTGGAGTTAAGGTTGGCCGCCCACCCACCCTACAGGATGACAGCGAGGGTAGTAAGTGTTTGAGTGCTAAGGAGGAACGGGGACGGGGGTTGGGGGTATACTGTTTGTATACCAGGGTTAGGGCAGCTTGCTAGTGCCGGCAGTGGATGGAGAGGGTGGAGGGTCAGATGCTGGCCTGGCCACCCTTCCACCAGGGAAAAAGAAGCAGGTGAAGAATGACAGAGTGGGATGCCTGCTTTCAGGCAGGAGACAAATGCAAAAGGGTGATGCTTGTGAGAATGGAAAGGGATGCTGGGTGAACAGGGAAGTGGGGAAGGAAGTGAGATTGGAAGACAAGGGAATTTAAAGAGAAAAGAAGAAAGTGTTCAATCAAGTTACGGTTATGTTAATGTTGTGTTATGAAGCAAGCCTGTCCTAATAAATGGCCTTTTACACTATGGAGAAGGGTGTCGAGTGTTGATGTCCGGATGCCTGGTTACACATCAATTAAAGTTAACACGTGTTTCAATTCCCGCACGTGCTTCCCCAGCAATGTCTCTTTCAAAGTACACGGGCGCCATCAGTGTCGCACAGGCAGTATTCCTCCTGCTTGCTCAACCACTGTTATTTGATGACTGTCCGCCTTTGTCTTAAAATCAGGGCAAGATGGGGAACCCAAAGAGGCCCTGGCAAATTTTGTCTTACCAGCCACCATAGGGCACATAGGCAGCAGCCTGGCCACAGCAATGGGGCTTGGAGAGTTCTCCCATCCCAGAAAGTTTGGAAAAAAACCGGAAAACACAGTGCATTCTGCAACACATTTTTCATTATGTATTCAATTGTATTAGTTTCTAAAGCATAGTAAATGATGCCCTTACAGAGCACCAGGTTACAACAATCTTTATTGGGGCTCTTCAGTGATTCCCTCGCAATCACCCTTCAACAGTGCCGTTCATATCTCCATTGCCCCTCTCTCACCTGTATTTTATTTGTTTTATAGCGCCTCTCTTTTTAGTGTAGGATGTTGGAGCACTTTACGTCACACACACGTACAGAGACAATGTTTCATACTGTGTAAATGAAAGTATAGAAAATGTTACATAAGACAAAGGACACTAAAATGTGTTTGATTCACACGTCCTCTACACTGGTAGGCATTTCTCAAGAGCGCTTGGTCTGGGGCAGCATAAACTCAGTATTCAGAATGTAACACTGTGGTTAGGGTTAACTTTACTAACAATTTATTTCTACCCAAAAGACCCTTTTAAGCAAAATTAGGATAATCAAAGACTGGGAAAAAACATTGCTTTCTAAGGTGTACCACGCAGTTTGCATGCAGCCCTTTGATGGCAGTTCTTGGCTTACTGTGCTAGATTCTGATTGTAACGTATGAACTGCACAGTAACTAAAGTATCTCTATAGCAAAAGCTGTATTCCACTGAGCTATGCATGTAAAGTACTCTTCTGTGACCTGCATAGTAAATGTTCTTTGCAGCAGGCATATTAACCCTCTACGCTAGCTTAAATGAGACAAACTGCCACTAGACAAAACCCCTGATCTTTCTCTAGCAGTTACATTAATCACCAGAGTTATCTTGGTACTCTTATTGTTGCCTGAAAACTGTTGGATATACAAGGAACTCTACAGCGCTTTAAAAACTGCTGCACTGCTATAAAGAAGGCTCCCACCCTTCCAGCCTCCCAGGGAAACTCCTGATGCCCGGTAAGGCCAGTCCAGCCGTGCTTAAAATAAAGCGGAACAGAACACAGGAACACTATTCAATGGTGACTTAGCGTTCACCTGTCCATTTGGAAACAGAATTGATATCTCAATACTTTCTTTTTAAACTCTTTTTATTAAAGCATTTGTTGTATACTGCAATAATCTAATCAACATGTAGAACTATCACTATGCGCCCCCACCCTCTGGGTAAGTTAACAGAGCAGTGCCACAATCCATTACTCGTTTCCTCAGCATTCTGGAGTTTCTGCACATTGTGCCCTCCAATGGCCACATCTTTGGCACCCCTTCCCTCTCTCTGTTGTTTCCTGAGCGGAGGTAGGGGAATTAGTTTAGGTCTCTGTGGTCCGGTCATGGGCCCCATATCTTTTCAAATTTTCTTGGGCAGCCGCGGGCCTCCTATACCGACTTCTCTGCCTGCATGCACCGTCCATGTTGCCCCTCCCAGTGTTTGATAGCAGTAGCACTCCCACTGCCCCACAGCTGAACAATGTCCTCCCTGACCACGGAAAGGGCTGTATTACATAACAACAATGTATATCTAAGTATCTTCACAAATTTCCAGTGTTGCCAGCGCCGTACCAGTGATATTGTCTTTCGTGTGAGCTCTGGCAGCCGGCTCCCTATCTGCTCCCAGAAGTGTTGAAGCTCCTTGCAGACCCATAACATGTGTACCAATGTGCCAACCTGACCACACACCCTCAGGCACCCATCTGTGTCTCTCCTTCCTTAGCTGTGTAGTCTGATACTGGTATGATAGACCCTGTGCAGGATTTTCAACTGCACCATTTGAAGGCCTGCTCATATCGCTACCTTCCTTGGATACCTATAGGCTTCTCCCCAAACCCCCTCTTCCAGTGTACCCAGGTCTCTCTCTCACAACTCTTTCAAGGAGGAAAGCGGGGGATCGCTATAGAAAAGAGTTCTGTAGACACATTGTGTGTCTGCAGATTGGGGCCACCAATATTTTGTATTACATAGGAGTTTCCTCACCAACCTCCCTGAGTGTGTCCGCATGTTTTACCAGACATGTTTCAGCTGGAGATATCAGCAGCGTTGGGTGTCTAACAGCTCATGTTGGATCTGGAGTTCTTCAAACAGGAGGATCCCATCATTCCCCTACACATCCCCCAACTTTGGGATCCCCATTATATCCTACTATCATCGTCCTTCTAGCTGTCGCAAGTCCGCCAGTCTCCTGGATTCCGAGAAGGGCGTCTCCAGCGTCAATCCACCTGACCATCGCAACCTCCTTGTGGCCTTTCTCCAGAGCCAAATAACAACCAGTGCGTGGTTGGCTGCTGGCTATGTGTGACTCATACTGTATGTATCGTGCCATAGGTATCCCCCCTGGTCCCATATGGCGTTTATACGCCTGGAGAGCAGGTTCCTGTTGAGGTTCATAGGCCCACCCATTCACAACCAATAGCTGAGTTGCCCAATACTAGAGTAGTAAGTTTGGGAGGGCAACTCCCTCCTTGTAGGGGTCCCTAGTGATAGTCGACAGGGCTATACAAGAAACACCCCCATCCCACAGGAGCTGTCTGGCCACTGCATCTACCTCCTGAAAGAACAACTCTGGCACCTCATATAGTGTATTCTGGAGCATGTAGGGAAACATGGACATGATAATCATTTTGAATAGAGTAGCACTGCCCATTAGTGAGAGCGGGAGCCTCTGCCAGTAAACAACAGCCATCTTGTGCTCCTAGAGAATCCATCCCAAGTTACGAACATGGAATTCAGGTTGCTCTATCGTAATGTATATGCCCAGATATTTAAAGCCCTCTGGCAACCAGTTCTGTGGGTACTCCCCAGCCACCCGAAGGTGCCTGAGGCAAGAGGGAAAACTACTGACTTCATCCAGTTAATGCAGATGCCTGAGTAGTTCCTAAAAGTAGTCAGGATTTCTAGAATGCGGGGTGTAGACTGGCCTGGGTCAGACAGGTGGAGCAAAATATTGTTGCATAGGTAATATCATATCCTCCCAGTCTTGAGTCCATCATAGTCCCCTAATTTGAACATCTACTTTCTCCCAATGTCCAGAGGTTCCAAAGCTAGTGTAAAGAGCAGGGGCGAGAGAGGACACCCCTGCCTGGACCCTCTGCTGATGCCAAAATCACGAGACAGCTCTCCATGGACCAAGACCCACACACATGGCTCAGTGGAAAGGAGCTGGACCCATGCCCAGAACTCCAGCCCAAACCCCATCCTTCCCTGCACCACCATGAGGTACCCCCACTCCAGTGAGTTGAAAACCTTCTCGGCATCCAACACCAACAGGACCACTCGCTCCCCAATATCACCCTTCTCACCAGGCAAACAACCTTCTCAGATTGTACCTCGTGGACCTACAGAGCAAAAACCCGGACTGGTCCAAGTGCACTACTTTACCTATGACCCGGAGCAAGCGATTTACCAGCACTTTGACTAAGATCTTCACTTCCATGTTTAACAGTGCAATGGTCCTATAAGAGGCACATTGTTCTGCCAGCTTGTCACCCTTATGGATCAATACAAGTGTCACAGTTCTGAGGTCCCTCATTAGAGATCCGGCCTTTTTCACCTCCTAAAATATTTCGCTGAGGGGGCTGGTCAGCTTACCCGTGAGGCATTTATTGAATTCTGATGGGAACCCATTGAGGCCAGGGGCTTTCCCTCCCTTCTGTTAGCCCATCGCCTCCCCTATCTCTTCTACTGCTATGTCCCTATCCATCAGCATCAAGTACTGGTATCAGGATGTCAGCAATGAATCTCAGACACTGTTCCCCCTCTATCTCTGCCCTGGACTCATACAGCATCTGCAAATAGTCGGCAAATGACACTGGAATATCAAATACCATTTGGGACATGTTTTCCTCACCAGTTATTACTGCGGTACCTATTGCCTGCCCTATTCCCTGGGGCCAGCCAGGCCAATAGTTTACCTGCCTTGTTCCTCACCTAGTATAGCTTGTGTTATTTGGCAAGGTACTGTTTTCTTGCCTCCTTCGCCACCAACCTGTGATATTCGTCCATGGTGAGGGTGATTTTGAGCAGATCATGAGAATTCACACTCTCCGCCTCCCACCAGGTTAGGTTTTCCTTAATAGTCAAAATCTTCATGTCACAGTCTCTTTTCTTTCCGACAATGTGTGAGATGAAGCTAAGCGGCTTCAGATCACTGTCTAGTATGCCTCCCAGACACTGATGTTTTACTGCACTCAGTGCACATTCTCCTGAAAATATTGACCTCTTACTATCCTCATGACTCCCTTAGTGCTCCAGTCGATCATCTCCTATGGGTCCCATCTCCAGCACAGCAGGCCTCAGCAAGCTGGGATCAACAGCTGTACCACCATGGGGGAGTGATCAGCGACACAAAGGGCTAGGTAGCACGGGTCGCCAACTTTGGACATTTGGGTTCATGGCACAAAAAGATAGTCTATGCGGGACATAGACCTTCCTGCCCCTCCATGTGTCGATCAACTGCAGCACCCCCATAGAGGTGCGCATTTGGGCATCCCCCTCTAGGGCCCATGCGCTACAGATGACCCTGTCCCAATTACCCCACATGGTGAGATAAAAATCTCCCCGACTAGTACTGTAGTTGTTGTAGGAAGGCATACAATCCAGTCCCCCAGCATCACCACTTCATTTCCTGGAGTTTGGACGGTAGTCACGGTGGAAGGTTCCTGGAGGCTAATTTAAGACATTCCCTTTCAAAAATGCCATTAACTGCAGCAAAGCAACCCCCTGGATTTGTCCATGTTTGTGTGACTTGGAATGGCTGGGATCTACGTACCAGGATTTTGAACCCACGGAACCTACAGTTAAGACTGAGTGTACAGGGTTTATGTAGCAACCTTTCCCCAGGAACCCACTATTGTTCCCCATAAGATGTATCTCTTGTCATAGGAATACTTCAGGGTTCTGTCTGTAGAAGTACTTGAGTACCACCACCTTCTTCTTCAACATGTGCCCGAGCCCATTGACATTCCAGGAGAGTTTGAATATCCTCCAACTTTGGAAGTCAACCCCCCACTGAGTAGTCATGGGTAACAGTTGTTGTGGGGGTTACTCTGGGATTTCTTGGTCTGTGCATGCATGTTTACCCTCGTCCTTGTGTCTGTGTCCTCTTGTCCCAACCAGAACCCCCCCTACATATCCTCAAACTGCAGGTTAAGAACTATCCACATCCCCATCGAGGTACCTGTCAACCACCCATTCCCCAATACTGAATCTTAACTCAAACGTTTATGTTCCACTCCTTTATCATTTCCCAAGGGAGAAAGTATTGTGAATATGTGGGAGTTGTGGGAGTTGTAGCTTTCTGTGCATACCATGCCTCCACTGGCACTGCCGTGCACTTTCCAGCAGCTTATCCTCCAAAATGCCTGTCATATTGTCCAATGAAGGAGGTCAGGGGGTACGCCCCGCATGCTCTGGGTTGCTGCACTCTTCCATCGTCCACTCCCTACTCCTCAGGTCCTTGTCTTGGTTCCGTTGCACTTCCTCTCACCTGCCATCCTGTCTCTATCGGTCTCCAGCCCTCGAGCCACTGTCAGGCCTCCTCCTGGGTGTTGAAGATCCAGGAGCGGCCCTTCGCCAGTTCTTTCAAGTGTGCTGGGAGAACCATCATATATTGCTAGTTAAGTCTCTGTAGCAGCTCTCACACTTTATGTAAGGATATACGTCTTGCTTTGACCTCCTGGGTGTAGTCCGGGAAGATCATAATTGCATGATTGTCAACGTGTAGAGGGCTTTGCCAGTGGGCAACCTTGAGGATGGCATTGCAGTCCGGGTAGTTCAGGATTCAGTTCAGGAGTTGTCACAGCCTGGTTCCTGGCTTCATTGGGTGCGTGGGGACTCAGTGCGGCCGCTCCACTGAATATTAGGCAGAGAGATATTCTGGTTTCACCATGAGGCACACCAGACCCTCCACAAAGTGTTCTGTTTCTGTCTCTTCCGTCCATTTGGGTACTCCTACCAGGTGTATAATGTTGCACCTGCAGCGGCCCTCGGCGTCTCCGGCACATGCATAGCAGTAGGCTGTCTTCTCCTTCAGCTGGCCCACCTGGTCCTGCAGGGTTTGAATGACCTCGGTATGATCTGTAAGTGTGACCTCTGCTGCAATTACCCTCTTGGAGATTTTTCCCATATCAGAACAGATCAGGGTGCTGTCTACAGCCATTGTGTCAATATTGTGCTCCAGTGCTGTGCAGGTGTCTTGCGTTGCGAGGGGCAGTTCCCTGAGGGATGAATCTCTGTCCTCCCCTTGATCCTGCTCTTGTTCTTGAAGGGCGCCCCCCATCAAGAACAGCCCCACTGCTACAGAAGGCATACTTATCCAGCCTGTAGGTCTGCAGGAGCTTTGCATGCTTCTCATGAACCATCTTGCTGCCTCTCGGTGGTTGGGGGGGAGTTAATGCACGGAGGCCCCCAGTAGCCACTCTCCCTGTGTGGAAGTCTCCAGGCAGCATGTGCTCTTGATGTAGGCCCAGTTCTGGTACTCACATGGGCCCATATCCCGCCTTCTTCCACCAGCGGCCCGCGATCCCTCACACTCCTCTTGTATCCAGGAGTGTCACAGTCTGGGCAGGCCAAAATTGCCTCTGGGCCCTCACTCGGCCCCTTCTCTATGACTGGCTTCTAATGGGTGCATCTGTGGTTGCAGGCAACGGCTGCTGATTTCTTAAGATCGGGCTGTCTCTCACTCTTGAGGGGGCCCCATTCAGATCTTGGCCCCCACTCCATTGCGACCAACACACCTTTCCAGGTCCTTTGAATTATGAGCGGCCCATGCCACAGCTGCCAGTCGAGGCAGATTTCATCTTATTTTCACCCCTGGCTGCTGGGGGCTCAGGATCGGGCTGGATCTGTGCTTCCCACAGCCTTTCCCACTCCTGTCCTGCACCAACGGGATTCCTCTACAACTTCCACCGCTGGGGGCCGTGGCTTTGGCACCTCACAGGCATGGAAGATGAGGGTGCCGCACTTCCTCAGCCAGAGCACTGGCTTTCGGCGTCAGCCTCCTATAGCATCCAGGCCACGCCCCCAGATATTCCAGTATTAAGAATCCTCCAGTTTATCAGATTCAGGGTGGCGTTGCCAGCTACTGATAGTTGTGACTTCTTGCATAAGGGAAAGTCAGTGGTCCTCCATGCTTGTCTCCTATGAACACTTGTGGCCAGAGTTAGGACTTCAGTCATTAAAGGAGGAGATCCAAGGAGCTATCTTGCCCCGCTGGTAAGCAGCAGACAGACCACCAACCACACAGCTTGGCATCAACTGCCTAACAAAAGTCCTTGGATTTAGAAGCATACAAAAAGACTAGGATCGTGGGAAGGCATCATATATCCATTATTGTGCAAAAGGCCATTTATTAGGACAGGATTGCAATAAACATCATAACCTGTAACAACAAAACAGATTGAACTTCCTAACATTACAGCTGTGTCTTCTCATTTTCCCCCCTTCACCATTCTCTCACCATAATGCTTCATACGTTCTTTTGCCATTCACCACAGCACTTCCTCCCATCACCATCGTCCTCCTCTGTTCCTTTCCAAAACATCCTCACAAACACCACTTATTTCACCTGTTCCAGTCAACCTACCCCCAGATCTCCATTCACCTGAACTCCTTATTCCACTACCCAAGGGGTGGATCTTCCCGCATCTGACTCTCCACCCCCTGATGTATCGCCACCCAGGAAAACCCTGAAGGGTGTTTTTCTGCCCCACCAATTTATGCATACACTACTCCAACACAAGCACCCCCACTGGCTCTTCTCACACCAAACCTTCTCATTCCACAAACTTGCCTTGACTTCCCTGAGATCCATCATATAATAACCATGACCCAAATCAGAAATGTGTACCCCATCATATCGAGAAAGCACCTTTTCCTCCTCATGAATACCCCTGTGAGCCACCACCTTTATTCCAAGGCCCACACAAAAAACCCTCATTGCCCTGTTGACTTTCTTACGAGATATGTCAATTGCAGCATGCTTAACTGCACCCCTCCAATTTCTGCATGGCACAAATTCCGTTCATGTCCCATGCAACTTACAGTTCAGTATCTCCAGGTCCCGCTGCATGTGTTGCAGCAGTGACAGTACCGACAATTGCACAAAATCATTCTTCCCCAAGTGCACTAGCAGCATGTCAGGACAGCCTCTCTGTGGCACCACTGATGCCAGAAAAGACAGCAAACTTCCCCATCTCATACCCTCTTCCCCCCCCATCATAGCACCTCATGCCGTCTGCTCGACAGTCCCAAATTATGTCCATAGTTCTGCTGCTCAGCATACTTCAGTGCCCAGTGAACAAACGGATGTCCCACTATCCATGTTGCAGCCTTGCGGCTCGACAGGCCTCCCACACATCCTAGAGAAAAAAAGAAATAGGTTAGCTAACCTCCTTCAACCATTGCCACCACTACCAAAACCCTCCCAGCCACGCCGTTACTTCTACACGTTACGCTCACTGCACTTCAATTTCCATCTCCCAGTCTGACGAATCCTGGATGTTCCCCACCGTAAACACACCGCTGATGTCCCAGCTCCAATCTGAAAAGAATCGGTCCCAAACGCATCAGGATCCTGGCCTGTCACTACCGCCTTGTGTAGCGAGGGCAAAAGCTGAAAAGCTGTGACCTTGGTAACATTTTTATGACAAAAAATAGCCACTTGCCGGCACCCCTGCCATGTTTAAAAAGCATGACATTCTCTCACAGGGCACGCCAACTCACACCCCTCTTCATTCAAACAAATGAAATTTTCTCTCCCCACCTCCTAAACCATATCCCCACGGGGCTGGTCTCCAACTGCACCTCATCACCCTGAAGGCCCTCAGCACGCCCCAAATCCAAAACCTCTGACACTCTGAATGCCCATAAGAACATCCAAATCATACTCAAATGGAACAATACCACCTCAAACTTATCATAACAGCACCCCCGCAAATAACACAAAACATCAACCAGCAGCTCAAATGGAATAGCTTCCCTCCGCCCACCCGCCTCAGTCTCTCCCTGCCACACCCCTTCAGAATCTACCCCCACAGGGTCAAAACCCCACAACAGCTTTCCATAAAAAGACAAACCAGCCAATTTGCCCGCAATAGTCAATGGAGACAGACCCCTGTCCATCAATTCCAATACATAAACCATCACATATCCTTGCCTGTCATTGCGCTCCTTCTTCAAAGTCTGCCCTGTTTTCTCCTAGAACTTCAGAAAATCCATCTATGCTAGCTGATAGCTCCTCAGAAGAGAGTCGGCTACAGATTTCTCCACCAGCTTAAGAACGCTCAAGCCCCCCACTCCCAAACCTCTGTAGGGACCATCATCTTGAGCTCCTCCTCTCCCGGAGCCATGCTGTGAAAGTGATGCCACTGTGAATGAGGTAACAAGTCAGCTATAACATTGTTCACTCCTGGCACATGAGCCGCCCTGAAAATGATATTCTTTTGCAAGCACAACAGCATAAATCACCTCAGCAGCCTCAAAATTCTCAGGTCGCATTCCCGCTACCTGTTGACCAGATCCACCACTGTCACGTTATCCATGTGAAACATAACTGTCCTATTTTGCAATTCATCCCCCCACACAGCCAATGCCACCAGGAGAGGAAAAAACTCCAAGAATGCAATGCTGTGCCCTTGCTGCATCCAGAGTCCAGCGTCTTGCATACCACCTGCCATCCCAAAACAGGCCAAATCCATAGGCCCCAGCCTGTAATCTCAACTTGCCACACCATTTTCTCCTCCTGAACCCACATAGATACCCCGTTGAAATCATCAAGAAAAGAGTACCAAACTCCCAAATCAGCTCTCACTGCCATAGACATAAGAATCCTGTGATGTGGAAGTGTTGCACTACACAAAGCCAAGCCGCCAAACGTCCATCCTCCGTACCACCCAGCAAGCAACGTTAAGGAAGCCCAGTAGTTTCGGAGCCTTCCGAAGCTCCAGGAGTCGTTCACTCATAACTTCCTCCAAAAAAGCCTGAAACTCCAGCACCTTCGGCCTAGGAAGATGTGCAATCATTTTAACTGTGTCTAGTTCAATCCCCAGAAACACCAGGGTTGTACTAGGGCCCTCTGTCTTTTCAGGAGCCAGGGACACCCTGAAGCCATCAGCCACAACCTCACAACCTCACAGTGCCCTGCAACACTGACCTGAGCCCACCTTGCCGACAAACAAGAAGTCATCCAGGTAGTGCGTAACCCCCCTATACCCACTGCCCTTCACTAAGACCCATTGCAAGAAGGAGCTGAAAGCCTCAAAAAGTGCACAGGAAATGGCGCAACACATGGGCAATGCTCTATCCTTGTAATAGCCTCATCAAAGTGCATTCCCACAAGCAAAATCCCATGGGTGAATAGGTAGTAAACAAAATGCAGATCTGATGTTGCATTTTGCCAGGTAAGCCCCCTGCCCGCAGTGTTGGACCAAACCCACAGCATCATCAGCTGAGGCAAACACTACTGTAGTATCTTTTGTGGCTATGAAGTCATCGACCGATGTCCCCTCTGGCCATGACAGATGATGTATCAACCTGTACTCCCCCTCTTGCTTCTTGGGCACCACCCCCAATGGAGAGATCATGAGTTCAGACATTGGTCAATCAAAGAAGGGGCCCGCAATCCTCCTGTGACAGGCTGAACGGTATAAACCAGACAGAGATTGGATAATAGGGTAAGTAAGGGTTTATTTATTTATATTTCTTTCTTAGCCCAGGTGTTTCAAATAGAGTTCAGTTTGTTTATGGCGTAACCCGATTAATTTCTCTTCTTTAAACTCTGTTGTTCTTCTTCCTCTTTTCTCCTAGGTCAGTGTTCTCTGGGAACTTGGAGTGGCTCCAGGAAGGTACCGGCAAGAAAACAGAAGAACGCCACGGTAAGTATAAAGATATTTCTGGGGTGTTCTCTTTAAATTGGAAATAGGGAATGGGTAAGTAGGGAGATAGAAAGAGCGTGCATTCACCCGTGTACTGTCTCCAAACAAAACAATGTCTGTGAGTCAGGTAAGTAACCCACGGTGCTCCCAGGTAGGTTAGGATAGTCAGTCTCTCTTCTCTTTAAAGAGACTGTGCCCTTCCTTTACCCCCTTTCCCCTTTTACCCCTCCCCAGTTCCCTTCCCCGGTGGGGTTTTTGTATTTCTTTCCCTTGTCCCTAGGAGGGACCGTACCTTTGTGAGCCACGACCCTCGAGGGTCGTGGCTGGGCTCTTTGGTCCTAGCCTCCGGTGTTCCTTCGTCGGTGGCCTCGTTCTCCACCTCTCTGCGGCTGTTCGTTCCGTGCTCCGTCGTCTCCTGCTGCCCTGGGTTTTCTCCTTGCTCCGTCCTCCTCTCGCCGTCCACACACCCCCTCTCGACGCGTCCGGCCTCTTTTTGATGTCCCGCGGTCCCGACGAGGTCGAGCATTTCCCTGGAAACAGGGAAACGCGGTTGTGACGTGGTGAGCGTTCCCATGGTGACATGGGAACGCGGAAATGACGTGTCGGGTGAACCCGACACAGAGTCTCCTGCCGCTGCCGCTGCCGCAGCCGTGATCGGGGTTGCCCGATCACATACCCCATCCCAAGAACGGTCCTGCTCGAGGACCGGAGTAGGGCAAGGAAACCTGGATAAGTAATCCGCAGGACCCTGTTGCGCTCCAGGGACATGACAGACCTGGAAGGAAAAAGGCTGAAGTTCAAGAAACCAGCGCAAAATCCTAGAGTTGGAATCCTTATGTGAGGCAAGCCAGGTAAGAGGAGCATGATCTGTATACAGTAGAAAAGGTCTACCCAGGAGATAATATTGCATGGTCTCTACTGCCTATTTAATGGCCAAACACTCTTTCTCAATGGTGGGGTAATGACATTCCCGGGGAAGCAGTTTCCGGCTGATAAACACAATCGGGTGATCCCTACCATCCGGGTCCGGTTGTGTGAGCACTGCCCCAAGGCCCACATTAGAAGCATCCGTGTACAGATGAAAAGGTCTAGAGAAATCAGGACATTGCAAAACCGGTTCCGAGGTAAGAAAAGATTTTAACCGTTCAAAACTAGCCCTTTGACTGTCAGAAAGAGGAATCAACTTGTTGGGGTGCTTTTTGGATAACAGATCAGTAAGGGGGGCCGCAACAGTGGAATAACCTGGTATAAATCTACGGTAGTAACCCACTAGCCCAAGGAATGAACGCAAGTCTCTTTTCGTTTTTGAGATTGGTGCGTTTTGAATTGCTTCAATCTTAGTCATTTGTGGTTGTAGTGTACCATTGCCTATCTTATAGCCGAGATATGATATGTCAGTCTTCCCTAATATGCACTTCTTAGGATTAGCCGTCAACCCTGCTTCTGTGAGAGTGGTCAAAATTTTATGGAGATGGTGCAGATGGTCTAGCCAAGTATTGCTAAAGATGACAACATCATCGAGATAGGCGGCAGAGAATGAATGGAAGGGTTTTAATAACCTATCCATCAACCTCTGAAAGGTTGGAGACCAAAGGGTAGCACTGTGAATTGATACAGACCGGATTGAGTAGAGAAGGCTGTTTTCTCTTTATCTTCGGGGAAAAGGGGTATCTGCCAGTACCCTTTAGTGAGGTCCAATGTAGACATATACTTAGCTGTTCCTAGCTTCTCTAGAACATCATCCACCCGGGGAATAGGATAAGAGTCAAACATAGAGATTGCATTGAGTTGGCGGAAGTCAATGCAAAAGCGAACTGTTCCGTCAGGTTTTGGGACCAGAACAACAGGAGAGCACCAGGGACTGACAGAGGGCTCAATTACTCCTAAGTGTATCATCTTTTCTATTTCGTCTTCTATGATATGTTTCCTAGCCTCGGGAATACGATAAGGCCGTAGTCGAATCGTCTGCCCTGGTGGTGTTCTTATTCTGTGATAGATCAGGGACGTTCTGCCAGGTATGTCTGAAAAAACCCCTGGGTATTGGGTTAACAGCGCGTATAACTGATCCTTCTTTGACTTTGTCAGTGAAGTGTTGACATAAGGCATATCTGCCTTTTGTTGATGCCCAGAGGGAAACAGCTCTATCGCTACTTCCTTAATGGGAGATACAAGACAACCCACTGCTACCATCTCGCTAACCTCCTCCTCTGCTTCCCATTTCTTGAGGAGATTCACATGGTAAATTTGGGTCTTTTTGGGGTTGACACTTAATTCTATGAGATAGGTGACAGGGGAGATTGCTCTAATAACCCTATATGGCCCCTGCCATCTGGCTAACAATTTTTGATCAGACGTGGGTCGCATGATCAATACTTGATCATTAGGAAGGAATGTACGCAATTTACTCCCCCTATCATAATATTGTTTTTGTGATTCTTGGGCCTTTTCCAGATGTTGTCGTACATTCTCCCATAATTCTTGTAAATGTGATTTAAGCTTTTGGACGTATTCTAACAATGGTCGACCTTCCTCTTCCTCTTCTTCCTCCCAGGTCTCGACGGCCATATCTAAAAGGGAACGGGGTTGCCTCCCGAATACCAGTTTGAACGGGCTATGTCCTGTTGAGGACTGCTCGTGGGTTCGAATGGCATAGAGAACTAAGGGCAGTTTCTGGTCCCAATCCCTCCCTGTTTCGTCGACTATTTTCTTTAATAGTGTTTTAATAGTCCGGTTGTATCGTTCAACGAGTCCGTCTGTCTGTGGATGATACACTGAAGTTTTGATTTGGGTAATGCCGAGTACCCTGCATATCTGCTTCATGAGGTTGGACATGAAGGGCGTACCCTGGTCAGTAAGAATCTCTCAGGGAAACCCTGTCCGAGTGAATACCGTTATCATTGCCTGTGCTACTGTTTTAGTCGTCATGCTGGCAAGAGGAATGGCTTCGGGGTACCTGGTGGCATAGTCTACGATAACTAGTATATAAGTGTGTCCCTTAGTTGAGGGAAGTAAGGGTCCAATTAGATCCATTCCCACCCTACTAAACGGAATATCGATGATGGGAAGAGGTAGGAGGGGTGCTTTCCGGGGCCGGCCTGGTTCAGTGAGTTGACATCTAGGGCATTGCGAGCAATATTTCCTAATGTGGGCAAAAACCCCTGGCCAGTAGAACCTTCGGAGGAGATATTCCTCGGTTTTGTCCCTGCCGAAATGGCCCCCTCCCGGTTGATTGTGGGCTAGGAGGAGTACTTGGTCTCTATATGTCTCTGGGACTACTAATTGGTATTTGCGTTCCCCTGCCCTGGTAGTGGTCACCCTATACAGAAGGTTTCGTTGTACTAAAAAATAGGGACCCACCTCGTCGGTTTCTTCAGTTTTTGCTGTTCTCCAAGCATGAGTGAGGGTAGGGTCCTCTCTCTGATGGTGGCGGAAACTGATGGGTGCTCTATAATTCTCTGCTATCATTCTTATGGGTTGATTGGGCTCTTTAACCTCTCGAAACTGCGCCTTGCCTTCTCTTTTTTCCCGACGGGAAAGTTTCCTACGATATGGGGGACACTAAATGGGGCTATGAGAAAAAGGAGCCTCGGTCCACCATTCGATGCTCTCCTTCTGTGTTTGGGTACCATTTAAGAGTTGCTGAAAGTGCACGTAGTCTGTGCCAACAATACATTCTTTGATGAGTTGATCCATAACTCCCATAGGAAGAAAGTCTCTATACTTCCCCCACTCTAACTCTACTGTGGTAAGGGGGTATTGCTCCTTATCGCCATGTATACAGCAAATTGTAACTCTTTGGCAGGTGTTCTCATCCACTGGGTCTATTAGATCTTGTCAGATGACCGATTGACTACATCCCGAATCTATGAGGGCAGAGAGGAGGTGACCATTGATTCTTAAAGTCTGTTTAAATTTGGTGTCCCCTTTTCCCGTACATAGGACCCTGCGTCGTGTTACTCCTATCTCCATAGGTTCCACCCCCTCTGTTTTCCTGGGACACATGCGAGCTATATGTCCCCATTCTCCGCAGTTAAAACATTGGGGTCCTGGTATTGGATGACCCTCCCCTGGTTTACGTGGAAACGGGTCTTCTACAGGATATCTCTGTGTGGGCCTTGCTGGAGGGGTAAGGGTTTTGGGATTGGGCCGTGGGGATAGTGATCTCACGTCCGTGGATCTGTGGTATGCACAGGCCAAGTCTATAGCCATATCTGTATCCACATTGGGATGTTGTCTTATCCAATTTTTTGTACCGGTTGGTAAGGAGTCCAAGTATTGTTCGAGGATGATTGTCTTAATAAGATCCTCTCGGTTAGTTCCTATAGGTCCCAACCATTTGAGCGCCAAATCCTTAACCCTAAAGTAGAAGGTTCGGGGGTCTTCATTCTGTCCCCACTTGACTTTATGGAACTTTACTCTATAGTACTCGGTATCGTGGCCTACCCGTTCCAAAATGCTCTTTTTTTATGTCTTTATAGGACGTAGTACCGTCTGGATTGGCCGCCTGATAAGCTGCCTGTATAAGCCCGGTGAGTAAAGGAGCAATGTATTGTCCCCATCTTTCTTCGGGCCACTGAGCTGAAGAAGCGACCCGCTCAAAGTTAGTAAAGAAAGAATCCGGATCTTCCCCTTCCTGATATCGTTGTAGAACCGAACTGGGGACATTAGGGTGAACTTTACTAGCAGCTATGGTCTCGGTTAACTTTTTCATTGCCGTTTCATGGACCAGCTGGTTGTTTGCCAATATGGTGGCTTGACTCTTTAGAGCGGACTGTAAAGCTTCCCTATCTTCTTTGGCCTCGCATTGGTGAGCTTCCCAGACCAGCTGTAAATGGCGCTGGCCTTCCGCCAACTGTTTAATCATGTCCTCTAGGCTAGGATGTTCACTCATTGTTTATACCGTTCCTCAGCCGTCGCGGTTAAATCCCACTTCTGACACCACTGTGACAGGCTGAACGGTATAAACCAGACAGAGATTGGATAATAGGGTAAGTAAGGGTTTATTTATTTATATTTCTTTCTTAGCCCAGGTGTTTCAAATAGAGTTCAGTTTGTTTATGGCGTAACCCGATCAATTTCTCTTCTTTAAACTCTGTCGTTCTTCTTTCTCTTTTCTCCTAGGTCAGTGTTCTCTGGGAACTTGGAGTGGCTCCAGGAAGGTACCGGCAAGAAAACAGAAGAACGCCACGGTAAGTATAAAGATATTTCTGGGGTGTTCTATTTAAATTGGAAATAGGGAATGGGTAAGTAGGGAGATAGAAAGAGCGTGCATTCACCCGTGTACTGTCTCCAAACAAAACAATGTCTGTGAGTCAGGTAAGTAACCCACGGTGCTCCCAGGTAGGTTAGGATAGTCAGTCTCTCTTCTCTTTAAAGAGACTGTGCCCTTCCTTTACCCCCTTTCCCCTTTTACCCATCCCCAGTTCCCTTCCCCGGTGGGGTTTTTGTATTTCTTTCCCTTGTCCCTAGGAGGGACCGTACCTTTGTGAGCCACGACCCTCCAGGGTCGTGGCTGGGCTCTTTGGTCCTAGCCTCCAGTGTTCCTTCGTCGGTGGCCTCGTTCTCCACCTCTCTGCGGCTGTTCGTTCCGTGCTCCGTCGTCTCCTGCTGCCCTGGGTTTTCTCCTTGCTCCGTCCTTCTCTCGCCGTCCACACACCCCCTCTCGACGCGTCCGGCCTCTTTTTGATGTCCCGCAGTCCCGACGAGGTCGAGCGTTTCCCTGGAAACAGGGAAACGCGGTTGTGACGTGGTGAGCGTTCCCATGGTGACATGGGAACGCGGAAATGACGTGTCGGGTGAACCCGACACAGAGTCTCCTGCCGCTGCCGCTGCCGGTGCCGTGATCGGGGTTGCCCGATCACACCTCCCTTCCCTAATTTCTTTGCACAATTTCCCCCTCAACATACTCAGCAACTCCTTGGCTGACCGTAAATTGTCAGCCCATCTGCGACCTCTAGGTCTTTGATATCCCACTCGAAAACCTTGCCAAAAACCCTATTCCAGTCTCAATGCCACATCCACCTCAGGATATCGGGCCAGCCATGGGAACAATGCCTCTAACTTAATTGGCGTAGGGCCCCTTTGGACTAGCAGGGCCTTGCTGTCCTCTGCCACATCCGGCCTTCCATTGCTCTGAAGGCTGGCCAGCGTAAAACATTGGAGCATTCATGCTTGAATCTGCACGGATTTCTGTTGCAGAAACCCTTGTTAGAACTCCAACATGCCCTGGATGTCCCCCCTGCCGAAATGCTTCTGGCCCCAGGGTTGACTGCACTCCCCGTCCCCTGCTGGGTAGGGTGCAGCTGAAAGGACTTATGAGTGATAGGCAAGCAGTATAAGTCGATGCCCTAGACTGGGTGGATGACATCCACTGCATCCAGAGCTCAGAATCCACATCACCCCATGGCTTGTGAAGGTTGACACTGATTTGCGCCCGGAATTCCTCATCGTAGCTAAGCCAGGCAAACTCCCCCAAAGTATGTTTAGGCCTTCCTAATAATGTCCATGTATTTAAACAAGTCGATTGCCCCGTTGGGGTTATTTGTCTCAACAAACGCTGGCGTATATTTAAAACGCCGACGTCCAGTTCTCCATGGTAATGGGAACCCTAGGTCTCCTGGCTAACTCCCATTCATTTCCCTTTGACTCCTTTTTGCCTGAATATCCCTGTGAAGGAGCTTAAACGCATCTACGTATTCATGCTTCCACATCCTACCTTTCGTTTTGTCAGATAGATGTGATCCCAGTGGCATGGCCAGCCTCATATCCAGTAACCGCTTCTTGTGCCCCTCCTCTTCCTTGGTCTCCTCACTTTCTATGCCAACCACCTCCGACTCCGTCGGGCCAGCCTTATTACCCCATCTGCCTTTTCTTCTGCCACCCTCTGTAGCTCGCACTCCTTTCCAATAACCCCAACCCCCACTCCAATAGATTTTCATTACTTTTTTACTGACCCACCTCCCTGCGCATCCCACATTGCCAAGCAATCCTCCTTACCTGCTGGGATGCCAGCATCCTTCTTCTGGTGCCTGGCAGCCGGGCCCACCTGCTTCCTCTGCCCTTGCGTACCACCAAGATACAGCCTCTTCTTGTGCAAGTTGGCAACACCTGATATCTGGGCATCATTGTCAATCCCTGGCATGGTTGTCTGACCATCCCCAGCATACACACACACCTCACCTTCCTGCCATGCATCACTATAATCAAGCTCCAGCTCGTCCCAACAATCGAACGTACCAAACAACTTAGCTTGTGCTGCCCTGGACGGTCACAATGCCCCTTCCTATCCTGTCTTTATTTTGGGTGTTGCGGAATGCCCACGGTCCTGTGATATAGTGTGGGCCGGATTAAACTCCTCTGTTTCTTCAGTCCAACACCCAGGGGCCGTCATACTTCCCATTGGTGTCACCATCCGCTTGTCAGTCTTAACCGCGTGCCTCGAGCCACTGCCCACCCGGCCACACCAGCCAGGGGTGTTGCCACCAGTAACAGGTCCAAAACACCCCAGCACCCTTCCCCTGCCACGTTCCACTGCGTACACTGGTAACCTCCGTGTCACTCTAAGTCCCACCTTTGATCGGCGCCCCTTTTGCTTTCTTAACCTGCCGCACCTGCTCAGCCCCCTGCTCCCTGGCCCTACACAATTTTTCCCCTAAGGCCTCCGTCTCCTCCACTGCCTAACGGTGTTCACTGATCCTAGCCTCCAGATCTGTGACCAGCCCACTACCCTGCCCGCTGGCCTGATCCCTGCTCCTCTGGTCCCCAGGCTCTCCACAGCCCTTGCACCACCTGTGTCCTGCTGCAGCCAAACCCTTACCCCCTCATCTGTTGCCACTCACTACTGTGTCAGCACCCTGCCTGACACCACTGCGGCCATCCCCTGCCTGTTTTCTCTTATCCCTGTTGCTTTGGGCCGGGACTACTCTACCCTGCTGACTGGGCAATGCCCCACCTAGGCTCAGGTCAAGTGGACCCTCCCACCCTGTGACCCCCAGATCCTCCACAACCTCCCCTGCCCTACCCTGCTCTTTTGTGCACGATCAGTGTGCTCCCCCCACTTGGTTCCTGTCTGGCCTCACTGGTGGACCCAGCCTTCCCCTCCCCACCAGCTAAGCTGAGGCCCTTATACCTGCCAGCTATATTTGGGGCCTCCCACCCCAGGAGAAGCTGTCTTCCCTCCCCCCTTTCACTTTGGCAGCACTTTTAGTCTTTGGGGAGTTATAAGCTGAGACCACACCTGCCCCGCTATGCTGCGCGGGTTGGCCTTTCCATGCCTTTCGTGTTGCAGATATGCAATTGCGTTCCAGTCCTGCAGGCACAAGTACGCGTTACTGCGCCTTCGCCTGTGCACAATGCCCCACACTCAAACTCCTACATAGCTCCTGACCTTGTCCAAAAGCTTCGACCTCCTCTATACTACCCAGGGAGCCGGAAGAGGACGTCACTTCCCCTCTGGCTCTCTTATCCCTGCACCTACCCACGTGACTCCCTCCCCTACCCCAACCAATCCTGTCCTCCCTCCCGCTTCCCACAAAACTTCCCAGGGGAGGACTGGTCTGCAACGAGCCTCCCCCTGGCCGTTCCACACCTATCTGCATGCTGCAGAAACACAACTGCCGAGATGCCCCATGCCATGTTCAGCAGGGCTTTTAGAATTATGCACAAAGGAAGACTACATTATGCTACAGGGCTTGCTAAATTGTGCAACAACAAGGATATGAATGTTTTTAGACAACACGTGTCAGGTTTGGGGCCTTTATTATGTAATTACTTTGATTTAAACAGACTAATGTAAAATGGATTAAACGTTATTGAAAATACAGAAATATCGTAAGAAGAAAAACTATAGAAATTCAGCAGATTATTTCCAAAATAGTACTCACCAACAAGTATAGATTTTTTTTTCATACACAACAGACACAAAATGTATTAACCCTGTCCATTTTAGCTCCCAGAGTAAAATAGTTTTGTTGAACATATATTTTTAATTCAGAAGACATCAACTGTGTTTGTACACACTTCTTGTGATAAAAGGTGGCATCTTTTATTCTATACAAATTGATCTCAAATTTTGAGTTCAATTTGTGTTCATACTAGAAGAACTTTGCTTTTTTAAAGAAACATCCCTGCGGAAAATTAAATTATTTTATATTACATGTGTGGTATGTAACTGACATGCTAATAGACACTGTAAAATTAATGACATCAGATAGTAGAAAGAGATGCAAAAGGTTAAGCTCTAGGTACCTTCTCGATGTAACTGCTCCTTTGAGATTATTGTCCGAGGATTAAGATAAACTTGCACATATAGTCAAACAAAAGTCACAGCAAAGGAGGAACCATTTTTTGCACACCCATTTTGAATTATATATTAATATCTAATGTCATTTTTTCATGCTGTTAAATACGACCTTTTCCCATCCATCACCTGGGAATATTAATACTATCTGGAGAAACGTTCCAACTCTTTAGTAACTGTAGTAACTGTTCTGGGGAGGAGGGGGGACAGAGATAACTACCATGCCATGAGCAGCTCTTAGTGCAAGCTCCCCACCGGTCCACAATCCCACATCCTTCTACGGCCTCTGCGCTTCACATTTGGTGCTAGCCCAGGGCACCTGGGCTGCTGATGCCATAGAGATGGCTGCTGCTGATTGTGTGGGTCACAGAGTCCCGTAGGGGGCTTCATTTTGCCAGGAATGGGTGGTCATCTGGCGGAGAAAAGATGCCGCCCCCCTGATCGAGGAACAGGGGCTATGATGCTAGCTGTTGCAGAGCTCGCATCAGACAAAGGAGGAGCCTGTGGGATGCGGCTGGCACAGTCTAGTCTTCCCATTATTCTTCATGGTAGGAAAATACTTGGCAGGAACAGGATAGGTGTTAGGTGGGCGGGGAAGAGTTTGTAGGAAGGTATAAAGGAGCCTCAGGAAGAGGGTCATCCTCTTCCTGGACTTGCACCTCATGCTGACAGGTAAGTTTGGAGGAAAGTTTGGGGCTAGAAAGCATTGTCCGAAGGAGCAGGTCTAGTGCCCCCCCAACCCTTCATTACCATGCAAGATGGCTGGCAGTCAGCCGGCGGAGGTGGTGCATGCAGCGATCCGCACCTTAGGTGAGGCTGGATGGGCTAACCTTCTCATGCTTGGCGTCCTCGACCAGGCCTGGATGGGGATGGTCCACCCGAAGAGGGTGGCATTAGGCGAGGTGGTTCAGCAGTGGCCACTTGCAAACCCATGCACGGCAAGGAGCATGCAAAACTGGGTGGGCCTGGTGGGGTCATAGCACGTCCCCTGTACCAGCTATATCCAAGCCTGCTAGAAGATGTCAGAGCCTTAAAGCATCCCTGCGGTGCACCACCTTGGACAGCGATTCGCATGAGGTGAATGTCTTCCAGGGGGTGAAGCCTGCACAAGAGGAAGAGTGTGGTGATGCTGTGTGCTCTGCTGTAGGGACCCTTGGGCCAAGTGGGCCCTTGCTTGCTGAGAGGCCTATTGATCTTTCCATTAAGGCCTCGAAAGGGAAGGGGCTTGGGCAGGCCAATCACATGTGGGGGGGGGGGAAATGGAAGGCCAAGCTTGATAGGCCTTTGTAGTTGAGGGCATCTGTAGGTGCTGAGTACAGAGGGTCCACAAGTGAGGCAGTTTAGGCTATGGCTGGTGCTAAGAATGGTGGCAACCCTTCTGGTCATGCTGTAAGTGGTGGGCACTGGGTATGGATACCTGAGGAAGGTCTTGGAGGCGATAGGGTAGCGATTGCAGCCTGTGTGTCTGGCAGTGTGAGAGGCATTCATGGTCATGGTGGCCATGTGGTGAAAGGAGCAACAAGGCCAGCGTTGGAGGCTGGCAGACAGGTGGAGACACCAGCAGGGTGCACAACGGCCCCTGGAAATTGGTCTGAAGAAATAGGGGGTCAGTGGTGGCCTTACCTACATCGAGGGATCGTTCCCATGTAGCAGATGTCACATCTTACACTGTTGGTGGTGGAGACATGCCCCGGGAGGGGAATGTAAGTGTGAATGGGAGGATGATGACTGAGGCAAAGGAATGTGTGGATGAGGTTGAGATGGATTATGGTGGGGAAAGTGATGGATGGGAGGAAGGTGATGTGTGCAATAGCAAGGGGGGGAGAGCTTATTGATGGTGCAAAAGGGGTGAAGCAGCAGTGCAGTGGTCTCTTCAGTTGGTGTTTACAGATGCCAGGTGCGGACCCTGGGGTGGCACAAGAAGAGGCTGCCATACATGGCCTTAGCGATGCCGTTGGAGTCGCATGTTTCAGAGAAGAGAAAGTCCAGAATGTAGAAACATGAGTACGTGGATGTATTCAAGTTGTTACATAGGGACATACAGGCTAAGGAGGGGTCCAAGGAGGAGTAGTGGGAGCTAGCGCAACGGTCCAGAGTACCCTTTACGATGGAGAATTAGATGTCAGCCTTCCTAATCTCTGCTAGCATTTACTGCAAGAAATACCAGATAGAGTTATTACTCTATGCAAATAGATGGACATTATCAGGAAAGCTTAAATGCACTATGGGGGCTATGCCTGACTCAGCTGTGACGAGGCATTTAGGGCCAGGGTAAGTGTGAATCCTGACACGCCATGAAGGGATGTGGATTCTGAACTGTGGATGCAGTGGATGTCATCATCTCAAACCGCGGCCTCGAAACACACAGCGAATGGCCTTCCAGTGGCTTACAAACCCTTTCAGCCACGTCCCACCCAGCCAGGGGAGGGTGGCACACTGAGACCTTCAAACACTAATACGGGGGCCTGCTGGAATTTCAATAAAGGCTTTTGTTCACGACACCCAGGCAAATTCAAGCATGAGTGTTCCAAATGCGAAGGTAGAAACCTGGTTAACCAGGTAAATCCGGCTGAACAATGGAGACCGACCAAGTGAAGGGGAGCTCTAGGCGCTGTGGGGCCGAAAGGCTCATATGCCAAGTAGGCTTGATGGACTACTGCCCTGGCTGGCACTATACCCTAATAAAGAGACAACTTTGAGAATGGAGTGGTGTTTTGGTGGGGGGCGTTCAGGGTTGGGTATCAGGGGCCCAGGACTAGGAAGTGGGCCAACAATTTGCAGTTGGTCAATGAGACACCGAGAGTGATTGCAGAAAAGTTGAGTAAGGATGTTGATAAATGGAGGATTGTGGGCTCTTTCTATGACTGGTCATTGGAAGATTTAATGATCTCTCCTTTAGGCATTGTTCCCAAAAAGAGAAGGGGCGCTTCGCCTAATTCACCATTTGTCCTGACCATAAGGGGCATCAGTGAATGACTTAATTGCACCAGAGAACTCAAGAGTAGTTTATGCTTCAGTTGATGATGCTATTTGACTGATTTGTCTGTGTGATCTGGGAGCGGAATTGGCGTAGTGTGACATAAAATCAGCCTTTCAGCTTCTACTTATACACCGTTTGATTTCCTGTTATTGGAAATGCAGTTGGATGGGGCTATCTATGTTGACAGGGTTCTATCGAAGGGTTGCACCATTTCCTGTGCTTCGTTCGCGGCTTTCAGTACCTTTTTGCCAGTCATTAGGCTGGTCAAGAAGCTTCTACAAAGAGGAACTATCACCTAGCATGGTCTGAATTTGAGTCCTTTGTGGGGCACATGGGGAAGGAGTTGAGGCAGGAGCAAATTGTTCTTGGAAGAAAGGCTGTACATGTTGTGCTGTTTTCGATCAATAAGGGTTTGGCACCTGCAAGATAGTGGGTAAATTGGCAGGTTTATCTTTTCATGGGAAGTTGTATTTGGGGTTTTACCCAGCTCAAGATGACATTCTGGGGAAGATTCGGAAAGTGTGGGGCAAGGAGAAGTTGGGGCAGGGAGTGGAGGGAGGCTGTTAATTTTTATTTACTCTTGGAGGTTTTGTGTATGTTGACTGCTTGTTGCACGGACAGGTATGAGGTTGCTATTTTTAGGCTATCTATGATATGGATGTTTTTTGGGGCATTCCCCGTGTCTGAGCTGTTGGGTGTGGAAGGGGATGTAAGTGTGCTCCAAGGGGAGATGCATCTGGATAAGGGTCAGTTGGGGATCTGGTTAGGGAAATGCAAGATGGATCAGACAGAGAGGGAAAAATGGGTATTGTTGCAGCAAGGGGACACTGAGGAGTGCCAAGTGCAAAAGTGGTGCAGGTTTAGCAAATGGACAGGGAACAGACATGATCAATTTTCTGTCACATAAATGGGGATAGGATTAACAGTTTTCAGCTGTTGGTGGTGCTGCAAATGGCATTGCGGAAGGTGGGTAGGAATGCGCCTAACTTTACAACTCATTCTTTCAGGATTGAAGCAGCAAATGAGACTGCTTGCCGGGGTTGGAATTGGGCACAGATCCACAACAAACGAAAGTCGAGGTCACGATCTTGTAAGAGATATGTCCTCAAGTGAAAGGTGGGTAAGTAGAAAAAGGGGAGTTTTGGGTGCAGAGACACAATCTAACTCGTTTCTTCTTTCATTGGGTGTCTGAGCGACACTGAGAGGTCAAAAATTGTCACATGGCTGGTGGGACATTTGTTTATACATTGTACAATGAAAACACAGAGCAGCAGATCTATTGACGTAGTCTTGGATTGCCTCGCTGTCGGATTGAGATTTTCTGGTGGGGAAAGAGTAGGATGAGTTGGGGTAATTTGCTGCCTATTTTGATGACCATGATACCGAAATGGGGCTGCTGGGACATGCTGGCTCTTCACCTGGACATACATGATTTAGTGCGCTTATCAGGGCTCAACCTACTGCAACACATACAGCCCGACCTTTTTTTAAATTCTTTTGATGAAGTATTTGCCATGAAGAACATGCAAGAAACATAAATAACAAATAAATGAACAGCATAACAAAAGTACACAAATGTTAAGGTGCCCTGTAATTGTCACAACTATAGACTCATACATTGTTCAGGATACATGGAAAGAAAAAGAGAAAAGGCATAAAAAGAAAAGAGCATAGCTTGAAATATACCCCATCTTCAGTTCCATAGTCGGTGTCAAGAGATATGCAGTCATTGGTGCCCAGAAGTGCCTGGGACGGGAGGCCCTTGGCAATTCTTCTGCATAGGTCTCTAATTGGTCCTCACAATAAGCAATATCCCTCAACCATTGCTTCAGTGTAGTAGACGTTTTCCTTTTCCAGTGGATAGCCACCCGTTGCTTAGCCAGTAAAATAGTGATAGCAACCAACTTACAATTAGTGGGCCGTAGAGGCCTAACATAACCCAATAGACATGCGCAGGGGTCACAGGGTACATGTTCAAGTGCCACGGAAGTCAGTGTTTGCGTGATTTGTTCCCAGTATTTAATGATCTTGATGCATTTCCAGGACAAATGGAGGAAGTCCACACCAGGCCCACCACATGGTTCACAGTTATGCTCCCGTCTAAGCCTCCCGTCTAAGCCCACACCTGAACAATTGTGTAAGTGTGTAATACATCTGCTGCAAAAAATTTAAGTGAATCATATGCAGGTTTCCACTGGCAGTAAGCTGTCCAGTCAGGGCACAGCAGAAGGGCCACTTGGACTCTGTAAGTAATGCAGGGTGCCAGTGACCCTTACCTCATCAGCCTGCTCCGCCTCATATAGTACAGTAATAGGGCCTATGCAGGAGGATCTAGTCAGCAGGGCCAGAAGCAATCAAAAACTAGGGGGAGCCTAAGGAAAGAATGGGCAGTGCCATCACAGAGCTGCTAACAACCACAAATAAGTGAAGCGCATGAGGGGTATATGGTGGTTTTCCTGTGGTATGTCCTCAAGGTTAACAAAGTGAGTGTTCGGGTAGACATCTCCCATCACTCTGAGTCACGCTGTCGATAACAGGGAGAGTGCCTTTGGCTCCTGAGTGACAGACAGAGCGGGTGACATACTAACGGAAGCACTGGGACATAGATAGGACTTTTGCCAGCACATTTGCTCATTGTCTGCCAGACCCCCAAAGTACAGTTGATGGTACTAATGCTACCTGGCAACACCTCTATCCACCCACATGGGAGCAGAGACGAGAGCAGTATAGGGTACGCATCATCGTGCTTGAATGGCAGGTGTGGCATGTATTGTTGGGTGTGCACTCAGTAGTGCGCATCCTGAGCCTGCATGCACAGATAATAGAGACAAAAGTCCACAAACGTCCAAGTTGTTAAATCCTACCTGGTCATAAGGCAGCACGAGCTGATGCCATTCTATGCCCTGTTGTTTCCCAGCCCATACCAGTGAGAGTGGATTGGGGCATTTTGAAGAAGGCCTGAGTGAGGGGCAATGGTATATTAATGAACAGGTACAGAAGCAGTGGAGCAGTACCATTTTCATCATGGCTACCCTGTCCACCAAGGAGAGGGGCAGTCTTGACCACCTATTGACTTGATCCTTTATTTTGGAAATTGTTCTGCCATAATTATATCTCAGAACAAGGTCCGGATCCCTGTGTACTCAAACTCCGAAGGTACTTAACCGGTTCCAGAGACCACTATAGAGGATCCTCCAAATGGCATTGTGTAGTATTAACTGTGCGGGGCAAGATATGCAGAGGGACCTTCTGATAAATCACCAAAGATTGGCAGGGACATGTGTAATATGGGCAGAGTTTGTGCCCCGTAGGAAACTGAGGGGAGCAATTAAGCATGGGGCCATCAATAGAGCCAGTAGGATGATGAGGATTTTTTACTTGGCACACAATATCAATATTTTGGCACATAGCACATTAAAGAGGAGGACATGGGGCCATTTAAATCTGATGGGGTACATCTCATGGACATGGGCAATGCTTACTACATACTGGAGCTGAGGGGAACTTTTGGAATGAAAAAGTCTGGTACAGAAGCAAGGAATGAGATTGCTGTGTTGCAGGGGGTTTAGAAGATAGAGCAGTAAAGCACACTTTAGGGATTTTCTGGATAGCATTAGGTGGGGGGATGGAGAGTCAGATGGGTCCTCTCCACCCCTCTGGGGTAGGGGAGAAGAAGAATAGGTGAAGGATGACAGGGTGTGGGATGCCTGGGACAGGGTGAGGAGTTTTCATAGAGGGATGCTTTAGTGAAAAAGGTGAGAATGAGACTGGTATGGAAGGAGCTCATGGAGGAAAAGATGAAAAGAAGAAGGAAACAATGAGAAATAGGTGAAAATGTTGAAGCAAAAGTGAAATGTGGTATGTACAAGGGGAGTGGGTTTAAGATTGTCGCAAAGGTTCTCATTATCATAATGAGGCTACTGGATTTGGGCAGTAGAATCAAATGTGGGGTACTAGGTACAATTCCACACCATGTGATGCCTGTCGGCCTAATCTGGGTTTTCTGGCTAAGTAGCAGTGCCTCATCTGTGCCCCAGAGCAGGGATGATTATGGCAACCAAGCGCATGACAAGAAAGACTCCTCAGGGCAATCGTGGTCGATCAGATCTCATCCCTTTCTCTCAGTTACATTAGTCTCACACAGGCAAAGACAAACAGAGGCAGAATATAGTTCAATAAGGGTTTATTGAAGTAACTGCATCTTAGAGAAAATGGCATGTATTGCAATCACTAGAATGATAAAACACAATAGAAGCAAGATTGTGACAAGGCGAGTGAAACACAAAACAGTTCCACCATACTGTCACTAGGAGTGATATATATATGTATATATATATATATATATATTTCCTAAGCACAGCATAATCCTCCTTTCAGGTTTCCAGCCTGTATTTCAATAACTAGTTTGATAAAACACACTAAAGGCACAAGGGTGACAAGGAGTGTGAAACACAAAAAGAGTCCCACCATACTGTCACTAGGAGTGATATATATACCTTTCCTACCTAAGCTATGTTAGAGCATAGCATAATAAGCCTAATCCGTGCTTCACGTTTCCCCCTGGGAAGACATCATCCTTCATACCTGAGCAAGGAAGCCTGTAGTCTAGAGAGAGATCGTCCCCATATAGACCAGGGACTCTGTAGTCTAAGCAAGCAGCTGTAGCGAAGGCAATCCGCATGCAGTTGTGGTCATCTGGATGGCATCTCTCTCTAGCGTGTATGGGACAAAGGAGTGTTTTTATAATAAAACAGTTGACATTCTAGCAAAGGGTCCCCACATAGGAGTGTGTATGTTTCGGTGAGCGTTGGAGACACGGCGTACCACTTTTGCCAGCAACCCTATCTGACTGTAGCATTGAGGAAAGCACAAAGTGAAATTAAAGCCTTGCTAAGAACGTAATGGTTTCCTAGGTGAAAGAACAATCAGTTAGAGAAAAATAGAACAATACCGCAAATGTGTCTAAGGATAGAAAAATAAATCAATGCTGAATAAAATGTAACTGAGCTAAAGTGCACAGCGGCAGGCCGAGTTTTGCTAAAATAACGTGGCTAAAATATGGCTAAAATAGTTATACAACAAGACGTTGCAAAGTTAATTCTTACAGATATTGAAATGTGAAGTTAATTCCAACCCTGTCCTAATAAATGGCCTTATTATTATTATTATTACACTTTATTGGACTAATGTGTGTGATGACATCATGATAGAGGGTCCGTGCGAAGCGCCTGGCACAGTTTAGTTTTCCCACGGGATTCTTCGTGGTGGGGAAACATGTGGCAGGACAGGATAGGTGATCGGTGGGCGGGGGAGGAGTTTGTAGTAAGGCATAAAGGAGCCTAAGGAAGGGGGTCGTTCTCTTCCTGGGCTTGCACCTCATGCTGCCAGGAAAGTTTGGCCACCCCTCGGCAAAGCTAGAGCAAGGGGTAAGGGAAGGTAGCGTGGAAGGTAGTCCAAGTTTGACAGAATAGGGCAGGTTGCAAAGGTGGAAGCATTAGTTGGGGGGATGCAGAGTCAGATGTGGGCCTATCCACTCCTCCAGGGGTGGGGGGAAGAAGCATTGGTGAAGGATGGCAGGATGTGGTATGAACGGAACAGGGCAAGGAGGTTTCATTGAGGGATGCTTGGGTGAAAGAGGTGAGAATGACACTGAGTATGGAAAGAACTCATGGAGGAAAAGGTGAAAGGAAGAAGGAAACAATGAGAACTGGGGTGAAAATGTTGAAGCAAATTGAAATGTGAGATGTACAAGGGGATGGAGTTTGGGATGTTGCAAATGAATTCTTATAGATGCTGAAATATTGAACTGTTATTTGTGATTACATCATAAGGGTCGCGCGCCACAGCTGATCTCTGTGCCCTCTGAAGTGGAGGATTTCCCTGTGCTTTAGCTGGTGGAGAGGAGCTGGGACTGTGTCACCTTTTGTCCCCGGTGGGAGAGGCTGGGTTCCCGCAGCACTCTCCCTGCAGCTGACCGCAGAAGGGATGGGGCATATTGCAGCAGTGTAACACTTTGCCGGGGCACCTGCCTGTCTCCCAGGCTTGGACATTATGGATGCCTGGATAGGCTGCCCTGGTTGGCTGTGGCCTTCCCAGCCAATCTTTTGAGCTCCGGGGGACCCGAGGTGTGTGACATTGAGCTGCTCAGCTGAGCTGGAAATCACAAACAACTGAGGCATTGTAGGAACAATTAGAGGGCTCAGGGTTCCTCCTTCATTTATCAGTGCTCCTCCTTCTTGCCTAAGGACTGTTGGTGACCCTGGGATGTCCCCCTCAGAGTGGTTTGGTGAGCTTTGCCTTTCCTCAATGGGGAGCCTTTGTTCTGCCCTGCGAGTGCTGACGGTGGGCCTGGAGACGGCCTTATTTTAGTGACTGCTCCTCCTTTTTTCATTGGATGGCTGGTGGAGCCATGGCTGAGAGCAGCTGAGGGTGATCTAGTGAGCCGACTGGAGAGTGGACACTATCTATGCACATATGGAGTATACTTCCTCCTGCATGTCTGACACAATACAAGCTTGATAGCCACTTCCAGTCCCTATTTTTGTGGTACCCTCTGGAATCTCCTGGCCATATTAAGACTCTCAATCTCACCTGCTGAGGGTGAGGGTATCGCTCCTGTGGTGGTTTGTGACACCGTTGTGCGCCTCATAAGGTGCCCCTCCTTGAATTCAGGTGAAGCATCCGTGGTTTCTGCTGCCCACTGGGTGGTAGGCCTGCTTCTCTTCAGGCCCAGAGTAGGCCTACCCCCCCACCCTCTGATACAGCGGGCTGTGTTGCAACTTCCTGGCATGCCATTCGTGATTCTTGGGTGTTGGGCTTTGGCACACCTGGGTCTCCTTTGGATTCCTGCACCATGGGTCACACACAGAAACCTAAGGATGATGCCTTGACTACCACCCCCCAAAGGGGAGATCAAGCTGGGCGTTAAGAACAGGAATGATTCTCAACTGGAGGGCAAGTTTGAGAAAACATTGGCTCTAATAGACGCCAACGGAGAATGGTTGGAGAATAAGATTGTCTGTATAACAGTCAAATTGGGCCTCATTCAAGAAGGCTCTAAGAAAATATCAGAGTGGATGTCTGCCCTAGAGGCTTCGGCAAAACCTTGACACCTGAGACATTGAGTATGGAGCACCACCTGAAGGGCTTGGAAGCCCACACCCTTCAATTAGCGGCCACGTGTAAAGATCAAGAGGGGAGTGCTCACCGTAATATTATTCTGGTCATTGGCCTACAAGAGGGAGTGGAAGGCAACTACTTGCTTGGCTTCCTGGAGTACTGGCTTCAAGAGGCTGTGACCCTAGAGGGCCTGTCAAAATTCTATGTGTTGGAATGCACCATAAAGTTTCAGCTCTGCCACCCAAGCCAGGTCCACCCTCCCCTGCCTGGTGGTGGTTTGCCTACTTCATTTCCATGACAGGGACCTCATACCCTAACAGGCATGCAGTAACAGCCCTTTACAGTTGAGAATGCTAGGGTCTCTATTTACCCAGACTTTACCCTCCAGATTCAAACTCAGAGTGCTTAGTTTGCCTCGGTAAAGAAGAAGCTTTGAGATATAGGTCTACTTTATTCTCTGTTGTAACTGGCCCAGCTGCGAGTACATGTAGAATGCAAGCTCCATTTTGTCACTTACCCCATTATAGCGTGGGACTGGTTGGAACTTTACAACAAAGGAACTGTGCATCTGGAACCTTCTGAACATTGTCTACCTCAGTGTCCGAGGCACCAGTGTTCCCGTAGAAAGGGGGCAAACCAACCTACCAGGCAGCAGGAAGCAGAGGAGACGACTGCCTCTTTGAGCTGTGGGTGGGCTCTCCACATCTTGGTTTTGCAGGGGTTCCACCTCAAGCTCGGTGAGCTTGACAATTTTGGGCAAGAGAACTATATCTTGGGGGTTACCCCGGGCATGGCTGATGATGTAATTTGATCCCCTCCTGGGATGCGCTTAGGCCTTGAGAGACATGGCCCCCGCCTACTGTGTCGAGCTAGGCAGGCTGTCAGATATCCTCATATATCCTTTTATGTTTTACTGGGGGGAGCTGGGCAAGAAGAGGGCGCTTAAACTGTGCATGACGTTTTAAAAATAATTTCTTGTTCCTTTCTAGGCTGGCTGGACTCTTTCCCCAACAGAACTCTCTGCTACGGATACCTTTAGCATCACTTGATGGGCTTTGGTTTTAGGGCTTTTTGCTTTATCTTGTTTGGACATAATATACCCATATCACAGTCCAGGGATGAGGGTTGGGAACTTTGCTGTTATGTCTTGAGTCCTTCCTTTGATTTCTTCTCTGGTTGTATGCATGCGACTGGTGAGACTCCACTGAGTGGCTTGTTGCTGGTATTCCAACTGTGCATTTGCTGTATAGTGACATAGTACATTTGGCTGCACGTACAAATGTTTTCATGGCTGATTGATTCAGGTTATTCACCTGGAATGTTCGGGGCTGGCCACACCCTCCAAACACTATAATGTTCAGGCCTAGGTAAAACAGATGGGGACTCAATTTGCATTTCTTCAGGAGACTCATCTGACGGACACTGAGGGTAGGGCTCTTTGTAAGAGGTGAAGGGGTCACCTGTGCTACACAGCTTACTCTGCGTTTGTGACTGGGATTCTTATTTGGATCTGGCCCAGGGTACCCTTCCAAGTGCATAAGGCGGTCTCCGAACCTGAAGGTCATTATGTCCTGGTGATGGGCCACCTAGATGGCAAAGATGGCATGCTGCTTAAGATCTATGCCCATACTATGGATCAGCTTTCTTTTCTGAATAGCCTGGCACCTCTCTTTGTGGCAGTGCTGCCTTAATCTAGCTCAATCTTCCACCCAAATAGTTAGCCTCATGCCTTCCCCTGACTCAGCGCCATTGGTATCCTTCCAAGCATCACTGAGGATAGTGCTCTTGCACCTATTTGCAAGGTTAAGTCTGGTTCGCCGTTTGATCCAGCCCGCCGCAAATCCTGACTAAGGGTTTGCAAGTCTTACTTTCAACTATAGTTAAAGTTGTTAACCTCTCACTCTCCTCAGGAGCAGTTTCAAAGAAATGGAAACATGCAGTAATTAGACCCCTGCTAAAGAAACCTCACTTACATTCCACTTTGCCAGGTAATTATCGAACAATCTCCTTGTTGCCTGTCATGGGCAAGATCCTAGAAAAACACATTAATGAAACTCTTTTGAGCTTTCTTAAAGAAAATCAGCATTTACACCCTACACAAATGGGCTTCCGTGCCCAGCACAGTATGTAATCAGCTCTTTTAGCAGTTACTGAGGAGCTCAAAACCATAATAGATCAGGGAGGAGCCACTGCGATCATCCTGTTGAGCTTAAGCACTGCCTTTGATACTGTGAGTCATACAATATTGATTGCCAAACTTAAAGATATAGGAGTCCAAGGTAATGCGCTTCAATGGCTCACTTCCTATGTGAAGGACAAAACTTTTCAAATCTGTGAAAACTCATGTTTTTCAGATGTCATACTATCGAAGTGTGGGATCCCACAGGGCTCAGCCCCACTCTCTTTACTATCTAATTGAGATGTCTGGCAGACATCGTGCATGAGTTTGGGATGTCAATAGTCTCCTAAGGGGATGAAACACAGCCAGTTATATTCTTCGCCAAGGGCAAGAAGCTGGAGCATCATCAGCTAGTCCCTTGCCTTGAAAAAGTGGCTAGAGAGATGGCAAACTGTTGCCTAAAACTAAATGGTGATAAGACTGAGTTAATGATCCTAGGGAACAACCTAGATCCCATGGCAGTTTGGCCAAACTGTCAGGGGAATCCTCCCACCCCCTACTCCCCCATAAAGGGCCTGGGAATGTGGCTGAATAAAGCTTGAGCCATGGATGTTCAAGCAAAAAAGCATACTGCTACTTGCTTCTGGATGTTAAGGGCCATAGGGAAGATGATGGCTCTTATCCCAGAGTTCTCTAGCAGAATAGAAGTAAAATCCCTGGTGATATCCCGTCTGGACTACGGTAACTCACTTTATCTGGGCTCCCCAAAATATGTCACAAAAAAGTTGCAGGTCATCCAAAATGCTGCCTCCAGAATTCTTCTTAAATTCCCAAGATTTGCCTCAGTGAAAGAGGCCATGGGAACACTACACTGGCTGCCCATTATATTGAGAATTAAATTTAAACCCCCATACCTGCCACCTAAAGTTCTCAACTGCAAAGGCCCTCCCAAGACTAGAGAACTTCTCTTCCTCTACTCCTCATCTAGATCTCTACGGTCGGCTTATTGCTGATTACAGAAGATACCAAGATACATATTTACAAGGAACTGGTGCATCTTTGATATGCCAGTTTCCTTGCGCTCCCCTGCATCCCACTAACAACACCATGGTAGTGCAGTATTTACAATACTTTGTGTCACAATTGTGGCTCTTTGCTGGACTAGCGCCAAAAATGTTGGTGCTGGTCTAGGAAAATAGGATATAGCACTAGCATCACCTTTACGCCTGCCCTGATGCTGTAATGGCGCAGTGAAATCTTGTAGATTTCACTGCATCATTTTTTTGGGCCTCCCTGCAGGGGAATGCCTCCCTTGTATACATTATACCTGGTGCAGGTATAATGTGGCGCAAGGGTTTACAAAGTGGCACAATGGTACCATTGCACCACTTTGTATTTATGGGGCAGGGTAAGGGCCTGTTTAGGGCCACAATAGCATAAAAAAAATGAAGCTAGGTCGGCACTAAGGGGCGCAAGGGGCTTGTAAATATGCTTCAAGAATCTATAGGGCTAGATCTTTCACATACTTGCTCCCCGAACTTCAGAACTCACTCCCCTCTGAGCTGAGTCACCATGATGATGAACCTCGCTTCAGGAAAATGCTTAAAGCATGGCCCTTTCCACAATAAGGTTGCCTGTACTGCTTCATGCGGCTTTGCTCATCCACTCACCAAGCTCTGGGAAGCCTCAGGGTAGCCATGTGCTTTACATATACATAAAACTTAACCATAAACATACCTTAAGATTGTTGGGGGAGGATTTCAATTGCATGTCTCACACTCATCACCTGCACATAAGTTGGTGAGGGCATTTCTGCATTTGGATTCAACAGTGGGGTCTTATTGAATGTTGGAGATCACGGAACCCTGGGGTTCAGGCTTATTCCTACACAATTTCAATGTTTGCCTGAATGATGTGCTGTGTTGTGATGCAGAGTATGAAGGGGTGCTGGATACAGAGTATTTGGTAAGAACCTATTCTGATCATAATCTCTTAATATGCACTTTCTGGTGGTCACCTCACAGGCTGAGTATCCCATCTTGGCAGCTTAACTCAGCCTTGCTTGATGATCCGGCCTTCCGGGAATCACTTGCGGAGGTGATTAATAAGTTTTGACTGGTAAACTCAGGGAATGTGTCTTTGGTGGGGATTGAGTAGGAGGCAGTGAAGGTCATTGTGCAGGGTTATTGTATTTCTAATAAGGTGAGGATGCGCACACAGCTATATGCTGACATTATCCAGCAAGAGTTGTTATTGAATGATCTGCACCAGAAGCTGGGGGAGATGGCAAAGGCCAGGGAGCAGTTACTTGCTGATAGGAAGAAGTTGCTTGTACTGGAGGAAAGGTTGAAGCAGTATGACTGCAAGACCTATACTGTGTGGGCCCATGCGGATAGAGATAAGTCGGGGAGCATGCTGGCTTGGCTCCTCCGAGAGGAGACCAGGGGGGACAGTACTTTCCAGATTCTAGATTCAGCTGGTTGGGACGTGTTTACACAGGGGAAATGAATGCTACATTCACTCAATACTACTGCGATTTATACTCAGTGGGCACTTCAGTTAATGAAGCAGACATATTACAGTATATCATAGATTCCTCCCCTTTGGTCCTTGACATTACTATAGCAGAGAGGCTGGGTGTGGATGTCTCAGTCCAAGAGGTAGAAGAAGATGGCCAGGGTCAAGGTCCCTGTATCAGACAGGCTGCCCATAGAGTTTTATGTATCCTATTCCAGTGTCCTGGCTCTCAACTTAGTGGAAGTCTTTAACCAAAGCAAGTGGACTGCTCTTGACTTCTCTGAGGGAGACCACAAATGTGTCTTTAGCCAAGAAGGACAAATGAACCTGTGCTGGTTGATTCATACTGCCCCGTCTCCCTGCTTAATGTGTATTATAAAATCCTGAGTAAGGTTCTGGCAAATAGGATATTGCTGCATGGCTGATACACCCTCATCAGACACGGTTTATTCCTACTCATAGCCTTTAGCCTAATATACGACAGTTGAATCAAATCCTGGACATGCGAAAGAGCCTCCCATCAAATTTGTTAGTACTATTTGTCGATCTCTTGAAGGTTTTTGATTTTCTTTGTTGGGAGTTGTTATATGCCGCATTATTTGGGATGGGCTTTGGGCTTGAATTTGATAAATGGACCCTAGGGTGCGCACTGGTTCAGTGATATCGGACACCGGCATGGTAGAGCAGGACACCATACAGGAATGCCCATTGTCCCGCTGTTGTTTGCCCTTGCTTTGAAACCATTTTTGCTCTCTGTGCAGCAGGGTTGGCACTTCCAAAGACTTCAGATCATTGAAGATTGTTTATATATTTTGCTATATGCCAATGACATGCTGATGTTTATGCGAGGCAACTTGAAAGGGGCGATGGCGGCTCTGTCGGTGTTCAGGGAATTGTTGGGACTCGTGTTAACTGGAACAAGTCCTTCACCTATTGCCTGCATCCTGACTTTGGGGGTCTCAGTCTTCTGCATTCACTTCAGTGGTGTGCTGAGAGCTATCTACTATTCGTTATATGCGGATAGCCACATATAGGCCCTTGGAGCTGCTCTTTGAGGGTAACTGTGCTCGGGCTATCTTTGCTCTGCGACGATTAGTCACATTTTGGACTGTCCTTCCTATCTTCATCACTGGCTAGAAAACCATCTCAAAGATGGCGATTTGTTTGTGGCTTTATAGATGGAACTACCTAGAGCATATTTTAGGGAGTTAAATAGCATCCTTCTTCTATTGTGTTGGGGGATGTCAATGCATAGGGTGGCCTTGCAGAAATTGCGGCTCCCAGTTGACGAGGGGGAAATGCTGCTCCAGATTTGGAGCTTTTATTACCTGGTCGCCAACTGCAGTGGGTGGCTCAGTAGCGATCGGCTACCTAGGACCCTATGGATCATGGGAAACACAAGATGCCTTTTCATGTCCTTTTGACCTAGATCCTGCTGAAACCTGTCCCTGCTGCATTGGTGCACTGAGAGAATGTGTCTAATATATAGTACTACCTGTACCAAGGGACTTGAAGGCTGAAGTACTCATTCTGTCCCCCACTAAAGTAGCTCTCTAAAACATTTCTCAATCCTGCCATTGCAGCTTGTAGCACAGTTTTAAACTGCAATTTTGATCTAGAAAAATAAACCTATTTCCAGGCTTAAACCTTTCTTTTTTAATTTCTAAGTCACCACCCAGGGAGACCCTAAATGCCCACAGGTCAGGGTGTGTGATGTTTAAACAGTAGGTCATGTACTTTCAATGTTTTACATGTCCTGACTGTAAGAAACCTCCAAAGTTGTTTTTCACCACGTCAAGCTAGACTCCTATATTCTAACACTGGTTTACCTTATTACATTTAATAAGTAATACATCCAGTTGCCAAGCAGCTACAAAAATACTACTTTCACTCATTTTAATTGCATTTTAAAATTTTCTTTTAATGGTAAAGTCAAAATAAAAATTATTATTTTGGAAAGTTGGCATTTCCTTGCCGAAAGTTTCTGGGGCTTTTTTTATGAGTGGACATCTAGCCTGGGCTCTTGATAGCTCCCTCACTGGTAAATGTGTATTGAAGCCAGATAGTGGGTCTTCCTGACACAAAGGAACCTGACAACCAGCCTACCCCTGCCTTTTGTTTCACTAGCCAGGCTGAACGCAAACCCAGGAAAAAAGGAAGAACTGATCAGAACCAGTTTAGGGTGTGAACAAAGTGGTTTGTCCCCCACCCACATTCTGGCACTGGGTATAAAATGACACCCTCTGAACCTGAAATCAGAACACTCCCAGGCCTGAGACAATTTAGAAGAAGGACTGAACTGATGTTGTAAGACGGAAGACTGGATATGCCTGCCTTGAACCTAGGACCCCAGAGTGACTCTAAGAGTGAGTTGGCTGACTTCCTGTTAAAGCTCCAAGAACATGACAAGCTGCAAGAGGGCTTTTCCCACAAATGGCCAGCTGCTCAGGACTGGATCTTGTTGTCGCCTCTACTTGCCAGTCTGTGAGTCTCTAAGTGCCTCCCATCTGGTCTTGGGGAGCTTTAGAAGTGTACTTTTGTGTTGAAGTGGGACCTAAAAGACCAAAGTCAGAAGGTACAATCTATGAGCAGGACAATCCTGGTTGACATAGGTCACCTGTGCTCCCTCGCTGTCAGTGTCAAATTGTATCGAAATCCTTTTCTACCAAGATCATTGACTATTACTGACACATGTGTCTTGCACTATATTTATATAGTCCAGTTCCTCTTATTGTTTTTTGTCTTCTTGGTGTACTTATGTTTATTAAATGATACTCCATTTTTGATATTTCATACTCTATTTTTCTAATTCTTTTTGTGATTTATATTGTTTTCCCTTTCAACTTTATTACCAATTTAGTATTGCATACATAATGTCACTGGTATTCTGCCACGTGGATGGTGATAATACACTATTCACTGCCATACCTGACCCCCTTTGACTTTTTTAAAGACTTTTTTAAAGCTAATCTTGCACGCTGCTCTTCAGGTCATCAAAGGGCTTTAGAAGTATGACCACCATCACTCTCACTCTTTTGGTCCTTCACCAATGCACTTTCCAGGTATGCATCTTGAAGACTCGCTGAATCTACTGCATCCCATTAACAATCAGTGAATCTCTCTGCCTGGCAACAAATACCTAACCCTATCAGGAGACCAGTGCAACAAAAAACACAACATTGCCAGACTAGAAACCAAGAAGTGCAAACAGGAAAATACCAGGAGAAACGTTTCTTCAAGATTTGCACCCCAGATAGGAATGACATTCTTCCACATCTCAGACACTCCTCTTCATTCTTGAGCTACGGAAGGAAGTTCAAACGTATCTTTTCATGAACCGTTTTTCCTGTTAGCAATCTTCCTGCTATCCCACAACAGAGAACAAAAACGTGAATTTTATCTCGCTACCTGTCAGTATAATCTTAAATCATTACCTACCTCAATCTTTATGCACATCGTTTCAATGTTCTAACAAGGTTTGTATATAGAAACATCATTATAAATAAGATAGCTTGGTGGATTAATGAGGCCTGGCGGAGAGGGATACAATCTGCTTATCACAGGTATTGAACCCTACAACACAGGCTTTCATCCCACAGAGAATGATTATGCAAATCCCATTGAGTTTCGAGATAGCCGTAATTTTGCACATTTTATCAACTATCTCACGACAAGTCAGTCTTTTACTAATTATTCACAATATCAAAATTTTTGGTTTGACCTACAGATCAAAGACGTGCTTGCAGCAGCAAGTCCGTGCATTAAATATATATTATATATATATATATATATACACACACACACACACAACTACTGGCACTTGCCAGTAGGTGTAGTTAGGAAGAGAGTTCTTTCTCTTGTCAAAATCTTTGGCGCTGCTTGACGAATCTTCACAAAATTTTCAAAACTAGTACGGCAGTCGGTTCAGTTGCTGTTTTGAAAGTTTTGGGGTGATCCACCAAGCAGGGATTGGGAAAAGGGGGTGTCCCAAATGCATTTTCCCCATGCATTTTCCCGTTGGCATTTTGAAGATGACTACAGCCCGCTGGAGGGCATTACACCAAATTTAGCAGAAAGCTAGCTCTTAGCCCAGAAAGCGTGCGTTTTGTGATTTGGTGTAAATCCGTTCAGTAGCTTTTAAGCTATTAAAGATAAAAGAAATATAGACATCTACAGATGGGTAGGATCCATGGATCCAATTGTCACAGTGCTGATATCTGATTGGTTGCCAACACTTCAACCAGAAAGTGTTGGCAGCCAAGTCCCAAAGACAAAAATGAAAAAAAAGAAAAAGGTGCCAAAGTAGGGATACCGTAAGCCCCTAGCCTTGGTGTAGGGGTGCCCAGGGACCCTGCCAGGGCTAAAAAGCATTTTTTTTAAATCCCCAAAAAATCCCCGGGTGGCTCAGCTGATTTTTCTGTGATTTCAAAAAAATATAGGCACCTGCACTGTAAATGTATTCACTATGTCACTATAACTCACGGCCCGCCATGCATCTCATCAATAATTTGACTGTTCGTGTTGCATTGATATTTTCAATGATGTTATAGAAGATGTTATGAGTGATGTAATATGTGGGGTAATTAGCAGTACATGACGAGGGCGCGAGGTGCAGTTACCAGAGGGCATGCGTTATAGTTACTTGAGATAATCATACCTATAACTGCTGAATTTCTATGTATTTTTAAATTCTATTTCCTAACTATGACGTTCATGTAACCGTTAGCTTTTTAAGTGAATTTCTAAGGGTTTTTTATTGTTAAGTAACATTTAATTACTTTTACGTTACTCCAACCCCTTTTTAAATACACAGTGGGTGGCCTGAGAGGGCTCCAGGGCATCCACCATTTACAGTCCAGGCTGCGTGTTCCCCTCCCTCTTATAAATTTGGCTGGGCCCTGGGACATGAGGTCCCCAAGCCAGAAATTAGCACAGGCAGGAGGGCGACCAGCTCCCTTCCCTAAATAAATGTTGCAGAACCCAAGAGATGGGGTCCACAGGGCTCATATCATCCCAGGGTGGGGCAGGGGGGTGTTGCCTGTTCAACTTACAGGTATGATGCCTTTCAGAGGTTGGCAGCAGGGTCTGCCCACAGGCCAGTCCCTGTGGCCAACGCCCTACAGCGCACAGCCAAAGGGCATGCATGGCGGGTGGTTGGATGCATGCGAGGGGGTGGATGCAGGTGGGGGATTGTCTGCATGGGCTGGCTACAGGCAAGGCCGTGAGGCCAACCCCCACTTCACCAGCCAAGGGCCGTGTATGGCATGGGGTTGGATGCATACGGGGGGATGGCTGCATGTAGGGGATTGGTCGTGGGGCAAGGCTGCAAGCCAGGCCCTGTGGCCAACCCCCTGTTGCATTAAAAAAAAAGGTAGAAATTCATGTAAAAAGCAAATGTTACAGAGTTATCTCAAAAAACTATAACTTGTGCCCTAAGGTAACTATATCTTGCACCCTGCAAATTATCCCACATGCTACATCACTATGAAATAACAATATCACTAAAACATTTGCTGTAGAATGATTGATGAAAAAACTGTGCATAGTGGGGGGCGTCAGGGAGGTATTTCCATGGGTGTTGCACAGGTATTCCCACGCAACACCCATGGATTTTGACACATTCCCAGATCTACAAGGTTTTGTAAACCTGGGAATGCGTCAAAACCCTGACACAACGGGAAGAAATGTCTTTATTTTTCCCCGTTTTTAGGGTCGAGCGCTCAAGTGCTCTGGCCCCTGTTATAATCTCTCTGTGAGATTTTAACCACGCCCATGTCATGCTCATGAGCTTAGTTGGTTCGTGGGCTTGGCTTTTAAAGTTCGCTTGATTTAATTAGTGAAAGGCATGCATACGTCATGCCTTTTCCGGTGTTTAGCCCTTCTCGAGAGCACCGGTAAACTACTGAAAACGTACGAGGCTCCGTGTTTTCCGCATGGCTTCTGGACTACTTTTTCTTTTTATTTCCTATGCAGTGCGATCTCGCTGGGCACTAGTCAAGCGCTTTGCATGACATCAACCCTGTTACATGGATAATTGCACTTTTGCCAATACTTTCGACTGCGAGCTAACTTGTGTTTTCTTTTGTGTGTCTCCTTCACGTTTCTGGCGGCCGTTGGTTCAGTTATGTGAAACTGTTTTACTTTTCAATTTCAGTTTATGTGGCAAGAAAAGTCCAGTTAGCAGTTTACAATCATAATCGCTCTGACTCATTTTATTTATTATTGAGAAACTACAAATTATCCACATATGGGAACTGGACGGTCCTTTTCTCCATTGACTCCCCTCTCTCTCCCTTTCCCCCTCAGCCTCTCTCGCCCTCTTCCCTGCATGTGAGGCGAGGCGACATACTTGGGCTAGAACACTCCTTTTGGAGCGGGTTGACCCGATTTATCTCAGAATGATCACCTTCTGTAATGGCAACAGACACAGTAAACAGGCATTGACAAAGCAAATTGATCTGGCTCCTTTATCAATGAAAGATGTTCATTAATTGTCTTATTTTTGGATGTGTTTCTTGGATTGGTGCCTGGGTGAATGAGAATAAGTCAATGGTTGAATGAATGGATGCTAAGTAAGTTCATGGATGGAAGAATGGGTGAATCTGTGAGTGCATGGATGGATGAGGGGTTGAGTGCATGGGTGATTGAATGGATGCCAATGGGTTGAAAAAAATAGTGTCTGAGTGCATGGAAAGATAGCTATGCCAAGAGAGCAAGTGCTAGTGCCTTGCATGTCACAATTAGGTTTATTAGGACAATTATTAATGAGTTGGCTCCTTTTAGATGTTATTAATATTAGGTTTCAAGACAGCCCAAACACTGGCAGCTCTCTGCACTGGCTGTTCCATTCAATGTTGTCTTCTCTATTACAGGGTTCGCCAGTGGTTCTTCCAGCCTGGCATGACAAGCTTTTGAAGCACATTTCTTAAAAATGAAATGGTTACTGACAGCAAATAAATGGGCTGAGTGGCAGTGGCTTTTGTAGCAAGGGTGGTAACAATGGCTTATTGTACATAAAGGCAGAGAGTACATACATGACTATGTGCTTATCGCCATCCTTGCAAGCGCTCTGGCCCCTGTTGTAATCTCTCTGTGGGCTTTTAACCATGCCCATGCATTGCCCAGCAATTTGGTTGGTTCGTGGGCTTGTCTTTTAAAATTTGCTTGATTTCATTAGTGAAAGGCATGCATACTTCATGCCTTTTCCGGTGTTTAGCCCTCCTCAAGAGCACCGGTAAACTAGTGAAAACATACGAGGCTCTGTGTTTTCCGCATGGCTTCTGGACCACTATTTCTTTTTATTTCCTATGCAGCGTGATCTTGCTGGGCACTAGTCGAGCGCTTTGCATGACATCGACCCTGTTACATGGATAATTGCACTTTTGCCGGTTACATTTATAATTGTACTTTTTTCGGTTACATGGATAATTGCACTTTTGCCGATATGTTTCACTGCGAGCGAACTTGTGTTTCCTTTTGTGTGTCTCCTTTACGCTTATGGCGGCTGTAGGCTCACTTATGTGAAACTGTTTTACTTTCCAATTTCAGTTTATGTGGCAAGAAAAGTCCGGTTAGCAGTTTACAACGCTAATAGCTCTAACTCGTTTTATTTATTATTGAGAAACTACAAATTATCCACTTATGGGAACTGGCCGGTCATTTTCTCTGTTGACTCTCCTCTCTCTCCCTTTCCCCCTTGGCCTCTTTCGCCCTCTTCCTTGCATGTGAGGCGAGGTGACATACTTGTTCTAGAACACTCCATTTGGAGCTGGTTGACCCGATTTACCTATGAATGATCATGTTCTGTGATGGCAACAGACGCAGTAAACAGGCATTGACAAAGCAAATTGAACTGGCTTCTTTATCAATTAAAGTTGTTCATTAATTGTTTTGTTTTTGGATGTGTTTTTTTGGATTGGTGCCAGGGTGAATGAGAATAAGTCAGTGGTTGAAGGAATGGATGCTAAGAAAGTTAATGGATGAAAGAATGGGTGAATGTGTGAGTGCATGGATGGATGACTGGTTGAGTGCATTGGTGAATAAATGGATGTGTGCATGCATAGATTGAAACAAATTGTGTCTGAGTGCATGAAAAGATAGCTGTGCCAAGATAGCAAGTGCCAGTGCTTCGCATGTCACAATTAGGTTTATTGGGACAATGATTAATGAGTTGGTTCCTCTTAAATGTTATTAATATTGAGTTTCAAGACATCCCAAACACTGGCAGCTCTCTGCACTGGTTTTTCTATTCAGTGTTGTCGTCTCTATTGCAGGGTTCGCCAGTGGTTCTTACAGTCTGGCATGACAAGCTTTTGAAGCACATTCCTTAAAAATGAAATGATTACTGACAGCAAATAAATGGGCTGTGTGACAGTGGCCTTTGTAGCAAGGGTGGTACAATGGCTTATTGTACATAAATGTGGAGAGTACATACATGACTTGGTGCTCATCACCATCCTCGCAAGACAACAAGATTCCATCAGCAACATTTAGAAATATCATGGCATATTTTTGTATGGTGAATCTCTGTTTATATTGATCTGATGGAAGTTTTTTTCCGGAAACAAACTGACAAGCCTACCAAAGCTTTTCCTTCTCTCTGCCCTATTGATAGGTTTGAAGTATTTCCTATTCCTCATTTGGAGGGTCTATCCGCACATCGACTAATCATCAACCTTTAAACCCACAAAACACCTCCTTACTCTTGAATTAAATCACCTATCCTGAAAGCATTCTTCACCCTCCCAAAACATCTTCCCCACCATGGATTTCAATGGGCTAACCTAACAAATCCACTCAGTCGTACCCCTGACCCCTTACAATGGAGTCTCAAAAGGTATCCTTCCTGTAGGAAAAGGGTCTCTTTTGGTGTGATCACTTCTCTAAGTTTTTGACTGACGCTGCTTGTTTTTCAACTCTGTAGTTCAGTGGTTCACAACCTTTTGACTCCTGAGGACCCGCACTGAATCACTACTGAAACATGGGGACCCTAAGCAATTTGTACAATTTAAATTTCAAACATTAAAACAGCAATTGACAAAAAATATACAAACAAGCACACACCAAGCAGATGCTTGAATTACTAAAGATATAATTATTTTATATTGGAAAAAATATGCAAAAATCAAAACATTTTAATGGGAAGGTTGGCGCTGCATCTCAGAGACTAATTTTTCAATGTTTGATTTTATTTAGGAAAGCTGAATCCTCGGGTCGGATTCTACATTTTCCAAGTGATTTTTGTTTTTATTTTTTAGGCACATAAGATCTGAGTAAGCTTTTTGATATAAATATGTGGTGAGGAAAAGAAGTAAAACCATAAGGGCCTCTCATCTCTTCATACACTCTCTGTCACATGTAATTCATGTGTTTTCTGTGTTTGGCACAACAGGACCAGCGGTACTGATGTAACTGCACTATCTGCTTGAGTGTCTTTGTTTAGCATGTGAGGGCCTGTGATACTGATGTCACTGTATTGTCTGCTTGAATATCTGTGTTCAGCATGTCGGAGCCTGCGGTGCGGATGTGACTGTGCTGTCTGCTTACGTGCCTATGTTTAGCACTTGAGAACCACTGGAATTATGCAGCAAGGGAGGAAAACATTATGTGGAAGGTTTATCGAAATTATAATTATTTTGTTATTAGGTTGAGCACAGCAGCACGTAAGCACTGCTTTTCTGACATCTTGGTATCTATGTGGGCTTTTAACCACACCCACCTCAAGCCTATCGCTCCTTCATGGGCTTGCCCTTCAAAAATCCTTTGTTATCATTGATAAATGCTTTACATTGGTACCTCCTTGGGGCGGTTTGCTTACTGCCTTAGACATCGACCCTGTTACATGGATAATTGCACTTTTGCCGATACGTTTGACTGCGAGCAAACTTCTTTTTCCTTTCTCTCCCTCACGCTCATAGTGGACATTTACTTTTCATTTTCAATTTATGAGGCAAGAAAAGTCGGTTAGGAGTTTACAACTCTAGTAGCTCTAACTCAAGCAAATGCGAGACCCATTGCATTGCAAATGCTTGGCTCCTCTTGGGAGCAAGGGTGCTTGCATTTGCGCATGGCAGCAATTTGTTTGCCAGAGCAGGGGAAAAGGACAGAATTCCTTATCTCGTAGATACTGCGCATCCCTGTCCCTTTGTTTTGACAGGGCAGCGCAGCAAGAGGCTTGCTGCGCTTCCCCAAAACATTGTAAATCTGGCCCAAAGTGACTAGGATCCCAGCATTACAAAAGAATAAAGAAGAACACATTGCGTCTACATTCCAGTATTATCTTTGATAGGACTGTTTAGTTTGGAGCACTTTGCCCAGAAGACCGGCTCATTCGTACAGCGTTGCACCTTCTATTTGACACACACCACATCAAAAAGTATTTTGTTTTCTGACACGTCATTAGCAAAGTTTACGTCGATGGTAGCTTACCGTGCTTCAGTCTTAACTTGGATAACAGACCTATCTTGGAGCGTTGTCTTTTTAGGCCATAGAGAGAAATCCCATTTTATAAATATTTGAAAGCCCGGAGACGGATTTTTAATATTATTGTGCAAACCAAGGTCTCAGACATGGCCGTCTAAATATTAAAAGGGACCATTTCAAAACCTGACTATTGTCAGGGCCGCTGGAATTATGCAGCAGGAGAAGGCAAAATTATGCAACATAGTTGAGTAATTTATGTGGGAAGAAAAGGCAAATTATGTGGCTTAATTCAGCACATTTTGAGATAGCATGACTTCATTATTTTTGTAATTTCTACACATCTGGCATTGTTTGCACCTCATTAGTGCTAGTTTAGCACCCAACCGTTGCAATATGCAACAGAAAGGTGACCAGTCAAGTTTTTGGCCTTGAACAGTGCTTAATTTGTCAATAAAACATGCCGGTGCCCAAAGCCCTCCTGTTAAACACGCAGCTTCAGCAATTAAATGTGCAAACACTGAATACTAAGGCAGTGTAATTCTGAAGCCATCTCCGGCCTCTTCAATCCATTTACAGACACTCCCTGCATAATAACAGTGGCCCTGTCTGTGGTGTCTAAGATGAAGCCCATCACTCACGTGCCCCCACAAAACAAGGTATCAATTTGTTGCAGCAAATGCATAGCGCTTCACACACCTGCGAAGGCTGGGCAGCACTCTAATTGCCATTGACGCCTCAATCCCCTTTTGAAGGTTTGTGGTTAAAAGTGTATTTAATGTAGAATAATGTATATGGGAGATGTTGGCTGAGGTGAATGAGGTTCGAACAGGAGTGGCTCCTCCATTAGGGCAGAGGAGTGTCACCCCCTTCACCACCAGCAGCAAAAGCTGCAAACCTCTTACCAAAAAAACGATAACAAACTGTGTTTATTATAGTTTCTTGGTAAAAGGGGCGGGACCACGGGAGTGACGAGCAGTGAGGGAGAGTGACAAACACTCCCCCTCAGTGTGCATGTATGTTTGGCCAGACGTCTTCGGCCAGCCAAACACACATGCGCAGTACGCTCTCTCCAGCCCAGCAACACAGTGGCCGGGATGGAGAGAGCCTGCACAGGCTCCCAGTCTGCCTTTAAATGGTCAGATCCTGGAGGCATTTCCTTAAGATTCAAGAGCCCAGGTTGGAGTGTCACACCTTTTTTAGTATGGTTTGCATGCCATCATCGTAGCGGTAGCAATTGACATGAAAGACGGATATGAGCTCAGGTAATGGCCAGAGGTAGACTTTGAACATGAGGGAATCGATGGTTGAGCCTTTCTGTATGGTAGTAGTCTATTTAAATGTTTTAGAGAAGTGAAAGGAAAGTGAAATGGTAAGCATCTTATCCACAAGAAAGACGTAATCCATGACCTAACAATCACTTTTATTGCTAGAATAGGATGTGTTTGAAGGAGGGTGTAAGTAACAGTGGTGAAGGCTGACAAAAGATTAAATAGGAGTAGAGCAGCTATTCAGAGTCCATGGTTGTTTTGATGTTGTCCCGTGTCACTTTCTTTTTTTATTATGAAACTGAAAATATCAGCATAAATACATGCAAGATTTTGTGATTATAAAATAGTAATAAATACATTTACAATAAACTCTTCCCAAAATCAAAGTATATTACTAATAAAAAAGGGTACGAATTTCAGCACCACACATGACCAACCATTGGTACTGCAGTACTCTCCCATAGTAAATAAAGGAGGTAGGGAATTAAAATAAATTCCTGTAGCAAATAATGTTAAATAAATTATTCCACATAGTTAAAATGCAACTTTGCATAATCATTGTTACAAAAAGATGCATATATGTATATATATATTATTGAATCATAAAAAAATGGATATATCCTATTTTGAATTAAAAAATATTAGGAAAATAATTGTATTAAAATATACCTATATTACATTTAATTAATCATCTACATCACTTTTAATAATTATTAATGATTTTTTTTTCCTTTGGGTGAAAGTGTCTTTTGTAATTTACACAGAAAAATAATTTTAATTTATTTTAATATATTTTCATTCATTAAACATTTATTTTAAAATTAAGATTATCATGAATTAAATATTTATTTTTAAATTAAGTTAATAATGCTGTAGGCGTTTTATTTATTCTATATTTAGAATAGATACATACAATATATTTGTGCTAATATTTAACATTATAGCATATATAAAAAAGCTTTTCTCTTCGTTAGCAATTTTTGAAAAATTCTAATTTCTACTGCATGTCATCTAATTATTTTCCTTGTCCATCTACTTGCCATGAGGCCTGTGTACGTATTGTCTCTGTTTCGATTGTATACTCTTCAGCCTTTTTGCGCCTCTCATCCATCGTAGAACACAATTTAGTAATTGTCATGACTGCTCCTTGAATTTTTCCAGTTGGGGCTCAAGCAGATTGACTCTCTCAGACCGTCTCTTCACGATGTAACATAATCAGTTAAAAAATGTAACTTAAAGAAGGTTCCCGGACCCTGGTTTCACAAATAAGCTGTATATCTCAAAGAGTCTCCTCTGAATGAGCCATTTGATAGTCAGTGAATGGGGTGAATTGTGAAGCTGAGTTATCCTGGTTTTTATTCTATGTGACCGATTACAGTCTTTGGAGCATCTTGAAAAAATGTTTACTATTCCAATCGGCTTGTTAACTTTATGTTTAGTCTTTATCAGCAGTTCATCTAAAGAATACGATCATGAGTAAGCCCAGGAGAGCATTCCAACAATAGGTGTATCAGAAAGAAAGACAGACACAGTGAGACATAAAGGGCCTCATTACGAAGCTGGAGGTCTTGAGATCGCCAGCCTCGCGGTGGCAGTCGAACCGCTGCCCTCCAGGCGGTCCAACCACCGCAATAAAACCCCTTACGGTCAGACCACCAGGGTACCTCTGCCACCGCCAGGAATAAGGTTCCCAATGGGGTGGCGGCGTTCGGAGTCATGCTCAGCCACAGCAGCACTGAGTTCAGGGCCATGCTGATCACAAGTCCAGTTTCTAACAGCCTTTTCATAGTGGGGACCCTGTCATGAAAAGGCTGGTGGAAACCCAGTGCTGGGGGCCACAGGGAGACCCCTGCCTGCCCAGTGCAGGGCCACCCCTGCACAGCACCCTCAGAATGCACACTGTCCTCTACGGCAGACAGAATGTATTCCGAAGGTGCTGGGATCACACTCTGTGCCACAACATTGGTCTTGGCTCGATGAGGAGTCGAGGTCAATGCCGCCACGCAGTTTCCACTGGGCTGACTGGCGGAAACCTATGATTTAAGATGTTTCCACCGGTCAGTGCACTGGAAACCTTGTAATTGGCCTGGAGGGGAGGCTGCCAGCTCCACGGCGATCTTCTCTCTACGGGGCTGGTGGGCCGACGGTCGGCCCACCACCCTCGTAATGAGGCCCAAAGTCTTCACAGTGATTTTATGGTTGGATTTATATTTCTTCCAGAAGAAGGTAGTAAAACGATTGTCTTTTGACCCATCAGAACATGCATTTGTGTGTTTTAAGGACCCATTGGCTATAATAAGTGTTACCTCAGAGTTGTGGAAATTAAAGTGTTAATAGATTGGGATCAACAATACGCCAATGGTAGATTTTAGTATGGATGAATGTACATGATTGTGGTATGAAATGAAATGAAAAGAATTGATAAAGTACACTATACCCCGATGTGTCAACGTGCTGGTGGACGGCAATCAAAAGCAACCAAAAATCGCCCCAAGTAGCTAAAGGAAATGGGAAGAGAAAAGCCATGTTTTCAAACGTTTTTTAGATATGGCAAGTGAGTCAACTTCAGAGATATGGGCAGGAAGAGTACTCCACAGTTTTGCTGCAGCCACCGAGTTGGAACAACCTCCCATCTGATCTTCCGAAATCTAGGAACCAACACCTGCTGCAGAAGGAGGATCTCAGAAGCCTTCTAGGGGTCCACCAGTGAAAAGGAGAGTTAAGCTGGCTGGAACTTTTCTGATGCAGGGCTAAAAAAAACACGCAGAAAGCCTTAAAAATAATTCTCTTTCTGACCATAAGCCAGTGGAGAGAACAATGCCCATCTCTGACTGAAACAGGCCTTAGGATGTTAAGAAGAAGTCAGGCAGCCGCGTTCTGGGCAATTTGAAATTTGTTAAGACAGGGACACACTAATCTTGAGATACAATGAGTTGCAGTACTCCAATCACAAGGTGACTAATGCAATAATGTCTGATTGGCATAATTCCACCTGAATAAAGGGAAAAATCTTTCTCAGGGTCCTGATGATAAAAAAAATGGTTGCTCGTAGTGCATCAGTAGTTCTCAGAGTCCTGATGATAAAAACACTGGTGCTAGTAGTGCAGCTGACCTAGGTATCAAAGCTTAAGGAATAAAACACCCAGGTTTTTGGCTGATTTGAGTGGAGTGGGAAGAGGTCCACAATCCTCCAGGTACCAGATGTTAGACCAAATGGACTTCTGAGTGCCAAACACCAATACCTCAGTTTTGTCAGCATTGAGTTTTAAGGCATTGTCTTTCATCCACCTAATTCAATTTTAATGCTATGACATACAATGTTTGAACCTCTCAGCTACAGAAGTATGGCTGTTGGAAAGAGACACAATGATCAGGGTGTCATCTGCACATGACAGCACTTAGAACCCAAAACAGCGCACCATTTTAGCCAATGAAGTGACATACACATCAAAAATAAGCGGACTCAAGGACGAACCTTGAGGCACACAAAAGGAAGACTGAAAACCTCCACCTTGAAACCCCTACAACTGACAGTTTGCACTTTGTTGGTAAGGAAAGAACAGCAGAACTTAAGTGCAGACCCACCAACAACGATTTGCTGCAGCCATTGGAGCATCCATGCCAGCAAGGTGGTGTCAAAAGCTGCAGACAAATCCAGAATCACCAGAATAGCTACCCGACCCTGATCAACCTGACGGTGGGTGCTGTCTACAGCCATGATAACAGCAGACTCTGTATTGTGGCCACTCATGCCTGAAACCATTTTGCGAGGGGTCAAGGATATCGTGAGACTCAATATATTTAACCAGTTCCTAGTTAACAAAGTTTTCAAGTATCTGGGCCGGCGCTGGTAACAGGGATAAAGGACTGAATTTTTTCAGATCCTCAAGGTCTGCATTAGGGCCCATATTTATACTTTTTAGCACCGCATTTGCGTCATTTTTTGACGCAAAATCGGCGCAAACTTGAAAAATACAATTGGATTTTGTAAGTTTGCGCCGTTTTTGCGTCAAAAAGTGGCGCAAATGCGGTGCTAAAAAAGTATAAATATGGGCCTAGGTTTTTTAAGTAGTGGAGTGATGATCGCTTTTTTCCAGGAAGTTGAAAAAACTCCTTATTGCAGCATGAGGGTAAACACATTCTGCAGAAAGATGGCAATAGGTTCCAGGGGCAGTTGGAGCATTTTAGGTGAACAGGGATCAGGTGGCGATCCACATTTAACACTCAACAACAAATCTTTAGTTTGATGCAGAGAGATAAAGGTAAATTCAGTGAGCTGATTAAACTGAGGGCACAAGGTGGCAGTTTTTAAAAGGGACTCACTTTACATCAGTAGATTGAAATCTGCATAAATATTCAGACTTTTATCCTGAATGTATTGTGCTACTCTGTTACAGAAGTCTTGGAACAAATTCCACAAGCCCTGGGAAGGGGATGGGGAGTGGACAGATCTTTTACTACTTTAAAAAGTAGCTTAGGAGATTTATTAGCAGCCCTAACGTTTCCTGTAAAGAAAGTCTCCCAGGTCGATTTGATGGATTATTATGCAGCAGGAGGGCCTTATGCTTCTATTTTTCCCCAGGGCCTAAAGTACACTCACATTTCTTGTCTGCATCATTCCTGTCTAAGGCTCATGAGTTCAGTAGAGGGCCAGGGAGTGGACGGTTTACTTCTGTTGCCTATTTTGACCCTGAGAGGGGCTATGCTATCCAAGTCAGTGGTCACCCAGGCATGAGGCCTTCTGTGGAATAACAAAAAGAGTCAACATGTCTGGCTCTGGAAAGTTTAAGTGCCTGTTCCAGGATGTCAAATGTAATCTTGCTCAAGGTAGTAGGCTTGTATAGAGCAAGACTCACACTCAATGTAGAGCGTGGAGGAACAACAGTGAATGATACAGCCTGATGGTCTACCCAGCTAAGGGGGTGAACACAGTCGACAGTCAGATCTTCATAGTAGGTAAAAATAGCATGCAGAGTGTGACCCAGGCTGGACTGTTCCCATGAGGAACAGGGTCAAGACTGATTTGCATATTGCTGGGTCAAAACTGGGGTGGCATGGTGAGCAAAAGAACGATGGATTAAACCCAGATCTGTGACTGGGGGTGAGTGTTTGCATTGTTCAACACTCCGTCCATCATCCTTTTGTGTTGCTAAAGTTGCCCTAAGTGGGAAGGGTATGCCCAAACGTGGGTCCCTTGCTCACTGTGCCACTGGATTCAAGCTAGCCTGGCTGATGAAGGATGATACCCTGAAACTGGTCCCAGGATGCTTGTTTCCAGTCCAGGGAGGACCTGGCTTGGCAGTTCGGGCTGGACTGTTCCCATGAAGAACAGGGTCAAGACTGGTTTGCATATGTCTGCGTCCAAACTGGGGTGGCATGGTGAGCAAAAGAACGATGGATTAAACCCAGATTTCTGACTGGGGTGAATGTTTGCATTGTTCAGCACTCCGTCCATCATTCTTTTGTGTTATTAAGCAAAGGACCCCATACACTTCTGGCTGTCAAGGCTAAGGCTAGTGGCTTCATAAGTGTGCATACCCAGACAGGCAGTGGAAGAAAACCAGGACCACAACAGATGTTGAACTGTAAATTGCAAGTAAGGGCAATGATTCACTGTACTATTATAAACATTCATCATAGTCCGACAGGCCAACTTAGAGCCCCGATGCTGAAGGAATAAGACCTTACCATGGCCTAACTCAGATAGGACTCAAAACCCGTCAGCATCCCTGGTGTCCTCTGGGCGTGGACAGGCACAGACAGAATTGCCTTTGGTGTGCCTTCGGTACGCCAGCGGCGCGTCCGCGCTAGCATGTACCTTATGTAGGCATTGTCACTGAAGTAACGTGCGCACTAAACCGCTAACCAACAAAACAGTGATGCGATAATGGTACACCCTGGTAGTAAATGACACAAACTTCCAGTGAAAATGCCTGCACTGTCTCTGTTCAAACAGCCAAAGGCTGCAGTAAACCAGAGGGCAACAGCAAACAACAAAAGGTAAAAAAAAGATTCCCCTCCCATCCAACACAGTACTGGTCTCTAGAGGTGTGATCTTTGAGGCAGATTGTGAATAAGATTAAGAACTGCACATTTCGGGGGGCGGAGCTAGCCAGCGGCAAGATGGCCGACACTCCGTGAGGCTCTGCTCCGGCGGGGGCCCAGTTTGCTAAATTCTCCGGTCAGGACGGAGCCGGCCGAGTGATGAGAAGGTGGGGGGTCGCCTGATGTTGATGGCTTCCCCCCGATGCAGCGGCGGCAGTAACGGTGTGGAGCGAGGGGTCGAGCCGGCCTCTTAAGGTTGCGGCGTGCTCCCGGCCGCCGCGCTGAGTGGGACTGGCCTGCTTTTTTCCCCGGAGACCTGGATGGCCCCGAGGCAGTGATCATTTGGGTGCTCTGGGGAGGCCATATCAGCGGTGGTGTCGAGCCGCAGGCCTTCCCCCCCTTCCTCTTCCTCCTCCGCAATTGAAGGCCTCTCTTGCCGAGTCTGGAGAACGCAGCCTTGACTTGAGGGCCTGGACCGAGTGGCCTGGAGGTGAGACGGTCGGTGTGGCCTAGGGGACACACTCAAAGACGATCGAACAAGTGGAGGTGGCGGGATCATGGCCGAGGTCCGGAGGTGCGGTGGTGGCGAAGGGAAAGTCTGGAGTGGGAACTGGTGTAGCGGTGCTCTGGACTAGTGCTGTTGACGCAGAGGCTTATTTGACGCCAGACATTGGCGAGATTCATAGCACCGCTGACGCTAAATAAAGCTACTTAGCAGGAGCCGGGTGGACTTTGTGAAGGTGGATTGAACATCTGTCCTCCCCTCCTGGACCCCCAGGGGGGATCAGTGGAGTGTACTTGTCAACGACCCACTGGTTGAGCGATGGGGAAGGCGGAGCAGAGACAGGCCAAGCTCTCCTTTGAGGGGGGCCGACGGAAAGGGGGTGCACCCGCATCCCAGTCGGAGGGGCCTGCGACGGATGAAGAGAACTCAGATAGTTTGGTAAATGCTATGTTTCTGGACCTTAAAACCAGCCTTGCTGGAATAGATGGGAAGCTAGATCACGTGACAGAGCAACTTGACCGTATCAAGACTCGGGTGGACGAGCACGATGCCCGTCTTGACCAGCTGGAAGTGCGTACCTCTGGCTTAGAAGACACGCAGCGAGGTGAGAGTGACCAATTGCTGCGCATGGAGAGGGTGCTGGAGGTCATCCGGGCAAAGAACGAAGATTTGGAGGCCCGATCGCGTCGGAACAACCGCAGGTTAATGGGGCTCCCCGAGACCACGGACATGGGCAGAATGGAGGATTTTGTGGAGGAGATGTTGTCTGAACTGTTCCCCGGCCAGCTATCCCGTTTGCTGGTAGTGGGGAGTGCGCATAGATCGCTGGGGCCGCGGCCCCCGCCTGGAGCTTCCCCGCGTCCCATCATTATTCAGCTTCTGAATTATCGAGACCGTGACACGATTCTGCGATTGGCCAGGGAGCGCCGCCCGGTGATATATAAAAACACAGAATTTAACTTTTTTCCAGACTACACCCCTGGCGTACAGGTGGCGTGCAGGGCGTTCTTGCCGGCGAAGCGCTCGCTGGCCCAAACTGCTGCTAGGTTCTCGCTCATATACCCGGCGAAACTAAAGGTGCAACATGGTGGGTCTCTACAGTTTTTTACGGACCCGAAACTGGCGGCAAGATATGCCAAGTCTCTTCCTCGGAAGCCTGAGGCAATGCCGGAGGCTGGGAGTGTCGCGGAACGAGAGTCGCTGAGCGATAATGACTGATTGTCCCTGAATTTTTTTTCCTTTTTTTGTTTTTTCAGCAGAAGTGACGCCACTGTAACTAGTTGTGAGATGCATTTCTTTTTGTGCCACTCGTCCTGAAGACACTCCTTTTGTGCTGGGCCCCCGCCTGCCCTCCCTGCCTGATACTAGGAGGGCTGGGCGGCTAGCCTCCGCCCTCTGGGTGAGTACCCTTTATATGCATATTTGGGATTTGGGTAACTGTGGTTTTTGGGGGGAGGGATATGTCATTGACCCGTTCGGGGGGGTCTGTGTGGGTGGGGGGGGAGTGAGTCTTTGGGGTTGTTGCATTGTGTACTTTTCGGTTTTTCTTTCAGTGTCCTGTGGTTTTGGGAGATTGGCCGGGATGGAGGAGTGATGGAATTGCGTTATATGTCCGCTGAGGAGAACAGATGACACAGATGAGAGAGTCTCTTATTCGCTGCTTAACATGGAATGTGCGTGGCTTGAATGATAGACGGAAGGTGCGCCTTATGTCGGCATATGTCAAGAGGAAGAGTATAGATATATGCATGCTACAGGAGACACATCTGGTGGAGAGTACCTTACATTATTTAAAGGCGGGATGGATTGGGGAATGCCACGGGTCTGTATATTCGAGTTATGCTAGAGGCGTGGCGATTCTGGTACGCAAGGGATTGCAGTGGCGCACTCGCAGGGTGATTGTTGACCCATTGGGGCGGTATGTTCTGCTTAGCGGAGTGCTGATGGATAGGCCGTGTCGCCTCGCGTCAGTGTACGGGCCTAATTCGGATGACCCTGAGTTCTTTAGCGAGGTCTGGCAACTGATCGAGTCTCTGGGAGGAGGAACTGTGCTTTGGGGAGGAGACTTCAATGTGATCCTTGGTCCCATTCTGGATAGGGAAAGCTCGGCTCAGACGCAGCGCACTGCTGCTGCTCGCGTCTTATCTGCGATTATGGAAGATGCGTCGCTGGTAGATTTATGGCGGATGAAACACCCTGCTAGACGGGAAGGCACTTGTGTTAATTATGTGCACAATAGTTGGTCGCGTCTTGACCGTTGGATGGGTTCTCGAGATGTGGCTTTATGGACCCGCTCGGTCGATCACATGGCGCGCACGTTGTCTGACCACGCCCCGGTGCGTATGGAGCTGGAGATACCCGGCGGACCTGCTCAGGCCTATATGTGGAGGCTGCTGCCTGGGGCACTCAGAGACGAGTCGTTCCGTGAGGAACTGCGCTGCAATATCAATTTTTATTTTGAACAAAATGTGGGCACGGTGAGTTCGGCTGGTACGTTGTGGGAAGCCTTTAAGGTAGTTGTTCGCGGGATATGCATTTCTAAGCAACACGGCGTGCTGCGTGTGTTGCGTCGGGAGCTGACTGAGTTAGAAGGCCGGATTACGGATCTGAAGGCTAGACTGGTTCTGGACTGGTCCGGAGCCACATTAGCGGCTTTGAGGGCTGTGGTCTCCGCGTATGAAGAGGCTTCCTTGAGAGAAGTACATTTTTGGGGGAAATTTGCACGGGCCAGGCGATATGGAGAGGGTGATAGAGCCGGACACACTTTGGCGAATCTATTTCGAAGGCCGTGGGCTAGCGGCTATGTGATTGAAATGGACGATTCGAGTGGGGAGCGAGTGGCGGGTACGTCCGAGGTTCTGAAGGCCTTTACTACCTTTTTCCAGGATCTTTATTCTGCTCCCTCGTCGGTGCCTATGGAGGTGATTCGGGGATATTTCTCCGATATTAGCCTCCTCTGGTTTGACAGGGTACACAGGGAGTATTTTGATGCTCCTTTTACTATAGAAGAGGTGAAGGCTGCTATCCAGAGCCTCCCTGGAGACAAGGCCCCAGGGCTGGATAGATTGACTTCTGCATTTTACAAAGAGTTTGCAGACATTTTGGTGCCCTGTCTACTGGAGGTTTATGATGAGGCATTGCGGAATGGAGTGCTCCTGGTCTCTTTGCGCGAGGCGCTCATTGTTACGATTCTCAAGCCTGGGAAGGCTGCAACTAGCTGCGATTCGTACCGGCCCCTGTTGATGATTAATATTGATAATAAGGTATTAGCCAAAATGATCGCGACGCGACTGAGGTCTCTTATGACGAAACTGGTGCTTCTGGATCAGTCGGGGTTCATACCGGGGCGGTCCACGGCACAAAACTTGCGTACATTCTTTGCTGTCGCTGGCTCAGTCCCCGTCGATGATAGGGCTGTGGCGGTGTTTTTAGACGCTACTAAGGCGTTCGACTCATTGCTGTGGCAATATCTGTTTGCGCTTCTGAGAGAGTGGGGATGAGTAGTCGCTTTGTGAATTAGATACGTTTGCTATATTCACAGCCAGTGGCTCGCTTGAGGGTGAATGGATGCGTGTCAGAGCCGTTCCAGGTGGCGCGTGGAACTAGGCAGGGCTGCCCCCTGTCGCCATTGCTTTTTGCAATAGAGCCGCTGGCAGCATTTATGAGACAGCATCACAGTGAGCGGGGGCTGCCGTTCCGCCAGAGAGTGATTCTGATCTCTATGTACGCTGATGATGTGGCGCTGTATGTACGAGATCCCGTGCGAAATCTTGATGTGCTGCTGGATGAAATCGTCAGGTTTGGCGACATATCTGGAGTGGCGATAAATTGGTCTAAGTCGGTTGTGCTGCCTCTGACGTCTGGAACGGCGGAGTGTCGGTCCCGCTACCCTATTGTGTGGGCGGACGGCCCTGTCAAATATCTGGGCATTTGGTTGAGCTGTGATGTAGACACGCTCTGGCTTGCCAACTATGGTAGGGCCATGGCCTGGCTGGACGATAGAGTCACGGCGTGGCGCTCCTTGCCATTGTCCTTGACTGGACGGATTGCGGTGGCTAAGATGCTTGTGCTCCCCAAGTTTTTGTATCTGTTTCTCAACCTCCCGCTGGTGCTTAGAGCTGTTTTTTTGCGGCGCATTCGTTCCGCGCTGATCCGATTGGTATGGGCGGGTGGTCAGCCTCACATAGCTTGGAAAACACTGGTGCTGCCATTTGAGCTGGGTGGTCTTGCGGCCCCTGATCTGGAGCTCTATTATCTCTGCGCGGAGGCTCAGTTTGCCTATTACTGGATCAACCCGATTCGCTTTCTGCCACACCTGGCCCCCGAGAGCGATGCGGTGTGGCCGGATGGGCTCGGGCGAGTGCTGGGCAGTCTGGACAGGGCTCGCCCTCGGGGCATTGACACAGTGGCCTCCACGGTCCGGGCCTGGTCGGGTTTGTTGAAGTGTTCAGGGATAGATGTGCCGTTTGCACCGTCTATGCAAGTGGTGGCGGCGGGAGATGAGGTGATGTTTCAGGACTTGCTGCTGCGGAGCTTTTTACGAGATTTTGATTTGGTAACCCCCGATGATTGGTTTGTTGATGACAGGCTGATGTCCCCGGAGGAGATCCTGGGGGATAGACCGGCCACTGCTCTCCACCGGTTCTACGTGTTAAGGAAATGCGCTATGCTGCGTGCTCGCTACTCCTGCTTGCCCACGACCCCAACTTCTTGCCGCGCATTGGAGGTGTTGTGGAGTGTGCGGACGCCTGAGAGGCTGATCACTAAGTTGTATAGCAGCACTCAGGGGCAGGGAGAGGGGACTGGGCTATCTGTAAGGATGAAATGGGCGGAAGATGTGGGGGAGGACATCGCAGAAGATGTTTGGAGGATGTGTTGTACGCATATGAAGGAGCTGTCACCGAACCATAGATTACGCCTTATACATTTCAAGTTTTTACACCGTCTGTACTACATCCCCAGAAGTCTATGTGCTATGGGGCTGCGAACGGATGATACCTATGCAAGATGCCGGACCCCTGCTGCCGATTTTATGCACTTGGCGTGGACCTGTTTGGCAGTATGTGCCTATTGGGGAAGGGTCTTTTGTATACTTTCTGAGATGATTGGGCTGGAGATTCCTCCATCTCCCTTGATGGCGCTGCTGGGAGGAGTGAATAGGGTGCAGGCTTCAGTGCGGCATCTGGTTGGCATGATGCTATTGCTAGCTAAGCGCAGGGTGGCAATCTGTTGGGGCCGGGCCCGGTCTCCTCAAATATCAGATTGGCTGCGGGATGCCGTTTTTTGCCAGGAGCAATTAACAAATTACTGGGAACTGACTCCGGTTGGCTCCAGGCCACGTGACATCTGGGCACCGCTTAGATCTTATCTTGAATCTGCGTCTGTCTAAAGAACCTGCTGCAGATGGGTATGCTGAGGTGATGAGTGCTATTCACTCTACAATGGGACAAGGTTGTACAGAATGGTTGCTGAGAACTGTGATTGCTCCTCCCGGCCTTCTCTCTCTTTTATTTTTTGAAGTTTTTGTCTTCTTTTAATTTTTTTGTTATCTGCCACATCTGTTTGGTCCTGACTTTGGACTTGATGACCGATGGACCCTTCCGGCTGGGGCATCCTATTATATGGAAATTCGGCAATGTTTTATGGCTTCCCCGGCCTGCTTAAAAAGAGTTACTGAGACGTGGGGAGCTTGGAGAGCCAAAGATAGATCAAAGTAGCTGAATGATTAATTACTGTAAGGACCAAGGTGGCATTTTATTTTATGTTATATGGTGTTTACATAAAATTATAAATAAATAAAAAAATTAAAAAAAAGAACTGCTCATTTCAAATCAAGAACATTCAATTATGTTCGATTAGAGTCACTAATGAGTGTTTGGGTTCTATTTCAAGATTTTTATTAAATCATTAGCTCATCATATTCTTTTTTAGTAAATCATTTCTGTCAGTCAAATTACAGAACAAAGCACATCGTGTGTTCCATAAAATCTAGACAATATTCTAATTTAGTTTCGGGGAAAATGAAAGTTCAGTAGAACCCATAGAGAGCTCTTTTCTCAGATTTAAAAGCATTTAGGGCCTGATTACAAAGTCGGCGGCCCGACCACCAGACCGCCAATACTGCGGTGGGAAGGATGACGCCAAGCCAGCGGCCTCCCCTCTCCCATGTTATGATGTTCCCATGAGTCCATACAGTAGAGATAGTGTGGAGACACTGGCTTCAGCTCTAAAACAGAGCTGAGGCCAATGCCGCCGCACTGTCTGAGCTGCCAGCACAGTCAGAATGCACTCTGTTGCCATTGCAGAAAGTGCGCATTCCGACTGTGCTGTGCTGAGGCTCTGCCCTACATTCCACATGGGCATGAGTGGTGCAGGGGTCCCCTGTGGCCCGTCTCTACCTATCCCTGGGACTTTTCATGGCGGTGTCCCTGCCATGAAAAGGATGGAGAAAAGGCAAGTCGTGATCAGCATGGCGGTGCCGACATCAGCACTGCTGTGCTTGACTACAACTTTCACCACTGCCAACGGCACAGGATCCAAGATCATGGCGGTGGCAGCGGTCTTGTGGCGGTCCGACTGCCAGATTCATTATCTGTCAGTCAGACTGCTAAGGATGCAGCAGTTGGACCATCACTGTCATCTTTGTGTCTGACCATTGAGAGTTTGATGTCCTCATGTGAACAGTACAGCTTCCATCGAAATGGCAAGTTTTAACAAAGAACATTCTAAACACATGATACATTTAACTATTATCTAAAGTAGAAGGAAACATGCTGGTTTCTTCTCACCAACTGTTGTCTATAAGGTAAAAGAGTCAAGGTAAGTATGATACAAATTTTAGATGAGTTCACTTTGGTTCACATACACCTTTCTAACAGAGCTTATTCATAAAGAAACAGTTTTTAAGATCAATCTAGGATTGCAGTAATTGTTTTCACAGGTTAAATGGTCAAGAAACTTAACACTCTCTCTGTTCATTTTATTTCTAAGGACATTTGCCTTGTGAAATGTTATACTTATGACCATGACACGGGTCAAAATTAAACAAGAAGAAAGAAAGAAGGGAGGAAAGAAATATGAATTTGTCGTTGTCAGCGGTTCAGCCAAGTGTGTTGTTGTGAAAGCTTCAATTGCAAAAATCACATTTTAATGCAGTGATAAGTTAAGGCCTTCAAAAGCCTTTTGTACAGGTAAACTATATAATGGTTTTATTGTTACAAAGGACTCTCTATCAAAGGCTTCCGAAAATTGTATACTGGTGGTCTGTAAGAGAAATGTGCAAGTGAGGGTGGCAATGGTGAGAACTGAATGAACAGCCATTCACATGTGTTGGCTTCTATGTCATCTAAATGTTTTGTCCTGTGGGCAATTTTATGAATAATGTCTCACCAGCCTCTGATATATTTTGTTGGATGACTGTTATTCAATTTAATCCATCAATTAATTTAATAGCTTTTATCCAGCTGAATTGGGTGGGGTGTCAACATTCAGTAAGGTTTTGATCATGAATAATACGTCATGTCTGGAATCCCTGATTTTTATTCCTCAAGCTGCCATTCAGCAGACTGCAGGAGAGTATATATGGGGATTTAAGAAGTAGTTTAAGGTGTATCGTAGTTTTAGCAAGGGGCTTGAGAAGAGGCTTTTTCTGTAAGGAATTGTCAAGAACAGATTCAAGCATGTTTAAAAATGGTTGTAGAGGGTTTGGGGTAAGTGAGGCAGAGGCGAGAGAGCGATAGAGAGGAAAGAAACAGGTCATAGCTTTGAGAATGTTACTATTATGGGGCAAGGAAGGGAAGACGATTTGCAGGGGGTTCCAGCATGAGCAGCAGAGAGTTGGACAGCAAAACAAAGAAACATTTGTGACTAGGAAGAAGCAAGATGGTGTAAAGGAGTGGCCAATAGTGGGGGAACAGGAGGTTAATGTATGAATCTTTTTGTTGTCAAGTGGAGCTTTAAGGATCGAGTTGAATCAATTCTCGGCAGATATGTTGTCTTGCAAGCAATATTAAACAAATAAGTTTCTAGTTCCTCATTGTCTTGGGCTAATATTTATTTGCAGAGACCAAAAAATAACAATTACTTACTTTAACCTGTCCAAACATAGGAGATGTGGCCTACTGGGCACAGGTGATGAGTTAGGAACTAGGAAACAGATTTCAGTCCTGGTCTCAGTGCTTAATTTGAGCCGGTGGTTTCCGGTGCTCTGCACCAGCACTTTATAGTCAACACTGGCCCTTATGACAGCCTGTCACATGGTGGTGCTGTTTGTCTAATTTTGTGATGAGCACAACCACAGTGTTAGATAATTCAGGATACATTAAAAATGACTAATACCTGCCACTCAAAACTATAAGAATAACGTGGGCTTCAGGTATTAGTCATTTTTAATGTATATTAAAAGTCTGAACTGTCACACTTGTAGCAGTATGATGGTTAGTAGTTGTGCTGATATTCCACAGCACCACCCGCAAGCTGGAAGACAGGATCCATCAGAGCTTATTCCAGCGCTTATGTCAGTATCTGCCTTTTTTATTGTCTTTCTTATTCTGTTGTCACTCTCCTTTATCCTTGGGTGATCCATGGCACATTAGCGTCAGCAACCAGGAGCTGTACATAGCATCAGTCCTCAAACTGTCTGACAAACAGACCGTTTGTGGCACCACTCCACTTCCCAGAGAGACACTCTCAAATTGTTTGATTCACCCACTCTAGCTAAGCTATCAGTTATCCTTCTGTAAAGCTCAGATGAAGTGGAGCTATCTAGGTCAATGATGAGATATTTAAAGAGAAAATAAGATATTTAAACTTAAGCAGAGTCGACACATGTAGCAAAATCAGGTGCTAGCAAAACTCTGCTTAAGATTAAATATCTTATATTAAAAAACCATGGCTGACCATGGGAGCTCCTAACAGGCATGCTCAACTGGCCACCACCTTTTCTCACTTTTTCATTATGTCAGGTAACTGCAGGGAAGGGCTAGGCCTGTTTGACAGTGAAAGAGAGTTCCACTAGACAGATTCTAGAAGAGAGGGGCCTCTTTGTATTACCCAACAAGAGAGAAGGTACTTTCAGACAGGTAAGGAAGAAAAACATATAAGGACAGAACCTATGATGACAAGAGTCTTCAAAGAGGAATGTAGAATAAGATGATCTATGTGTCAATGGTTGTGGAAAGATCAAGTGGTATAAGGAAAAATGAAAGGTGGTTATAGTGAACAGAGGCAATAAAATCCTCAATGTACAAAAGGGTTGTTTCTATGGCACGAAGAGCGCGGAAGCCATATTAAAGGTAGTTAAACAAGTTGCTGGAGGCACAAAATATTGTATTGTACTTGACCACAGTGTGTTTCATATTTTAGAGATGAATGGGAGTTGAGAACTGGATGGTAGTTAGAGGAGGTGTAGGTCTAGATTTCCAGATAAACCAGAGCAGATTATATAGATGATATATTGAGTCTAGTAATTGAAGAAAGACATAAGGCAGTTACTGAGGTTGCCAGGTCTGGAAATATGTGGCCTGGCTGTTTGCTGTGCATTGGTCAGCAACATTTCTTTCATTGTCTACGTATCAACTAAAATCAATGAGCACTTACAGCAATTTCTGGAGTCATACAACTAGAGTGATAAACTTTTTAAAAAGTAAATTTAGGGTTGAGAAGGATGTTTAGGCCTTAGAAGTCACAGCAATGTATGTCGTAGTTTGAGGACTAAAAGGGTTAGCTGAGGCACATCAAGGGTTTGGTTTGGGTTTTAGGATAAGCTCAGTGGGTGAAACGTATGAGTGTCTAGCTGAGTGAGCAGGGAGAAATACAGGGGTGTAAGATGGTGGGGTTGGACCAATGAGAAATGATAAGGGGCATATTTAAAAGCCCCTAGCGCCACCTTAGCGCCACCATATCATCACTTTTTTTATGCGAAGGCGGCACTAAAGTGGCTTTTTCACAGCACCATGTTTACAAAGTGCCACAATGCATGAATTGCGCCACTTTGTAAACCCTTGCGCTACATTATGCCTGTGACAGACATAATGAATGAAAGGGGGGCATACGGTGCTAGGAGGCCCGCAAAAATGGTGCAGTCAAATTTAACAGATTTTACTGCGCCATTTTTGGCATCATTTTTAATGCCTACTCAGAGCATTCGTTCAAATGATGCTCCCATAGAAACCTATGGGCCTCCTTGCACTTTGCTACACTAGCAACAACAAAAATGTTGGCGCTAATGTAGTAAAGCACCACAATAGTGGTAAAAATGTTGACACTATTGTGCTAATTACCATCATGGTGCACCATATTATAAATACGGAGCAACCATGGTCTTGTTAGGTGCTGTTAGGGGGGCGCAGAAAAAGTGGCACCTCAGCTCTGATGCAACACTTTTTCTTAACTATGGGTTTAAGTGTTTATCCAATGTTAGTGATCTTAGATGAGACAAAGGGTGAGAAATCATTTGTGGGGAAGGAGAATATTTTAAGAGTTGATGATTGTTTCTGAGTCATTGCATTGTAATTTCAAACTGATAGTGGAAAATTCTATGCGTGTGGACTATAAATAGTTTGGTGCCATGGAGAGGCTTTAGTGGAAAAACGTTGAGTTGTTGGCTAGCAGGAGTTAGGCCACACCCCACAATCTTGTCACGATGGACAAATCTGGTTTAGCAGAAGCAGGGCTACCAGTGACCAAAAACTTTGATGAGATAATTTTGGACCAGCTGTGCTCAAATAAAGCCCCACATGTCAGCCGAAAGAGGAAACTGTGATGGTGGTTAAGTCCATGTAAAGGATGAGAAGCTACGGTCAAGAAAGTATTACCAAATTTGTATCATTTACATGTTAAGTAGGAAGGAACAGAAGAAAGATGGTGCAGTGGTGATCTACGATGCCCGAGGGATGAGAGAAACAGAATTCAAGATTTAATTAGGTGCAATGTTGCATTCACAAGTTCAGCCTGTTTTATGGGGATGACAAGTCTGATGCTGGCTCTAAACCCAGGAATCATGGCCTACCTATACAGGAGCCATCTTCTCAAATGACTCTGACGTGCCAAGCTGCCTATCCTCCTAACTAACTAGGGTGGGTTCAGTATGTGTTGAGTAGTTCTTACAGCACTATAACTTCTTTGGATCCTCCCCTGGAAGCATCTCTGAGAGAATCGCAATTGGTCCTTCACATGGTGTGGGAATTTTTGGGATAAGCATTTCTTCATTTTTTATTTTGTTAAAATCTTATCCTGCAAGTTGCGACTGAAAGTAGTGCATGAAGTGGATTAGCAGCAGCCTCCACTGCCATATTTTGGCATTGTAATCATCTAAGGTGTACAAATTAGGCTCTCTGCCAAGGAGATGAATAGTGGACCCCATAGAATTTCCTGTATAAGCCCTTCTTGGAGGCACCCTTTGGCTACAGCTATAGATTGCTCATGTGGCCGTGGGCCAATATGCATGGACTTCATCACTCGTCTGCCAAATGTTACGATGTGTACTTTTGTCAATATTTTTTGATTTCTTTTTCCTGGCTAAAGACTGTAAAAATGGCACTTTGACTGCTTTTAGGAGAAAGGCCAGCACTGCATTGAAATTAAGCTAGGTAACTACTCAGGGGGTGGTCTAGATTGTAAATAAAGGCCAGAAATACAATCTTATTGCTCGAGAATAAGCAGCAAACCAGCAAAATCCCATTTTGCCTGAAGCTCCAAAAATCCTTCCCCACAGGGGTATGACAGTGACAAGAAGGGATAACGACCAAATAAGTGCAGCCTCGTCAGGGGTAGTAAGCGCTATATAAATACAACTGAATATGCAAAAACACTTCATGATTTCAAACATCACGTATTGATTTGGCTGGTTAACTAGATGCAGAGCTGACTAGATGTGCCTTGTTTTCATGGATGATGTGGAAAATGAGTCAGATGTTACCAGGTTTGACAAACAATGCTCATAATGGAGAACGTGTATAGCTAATGGGGTACACATATCATTGCCTGTTTTTGATGACAGCGGCGTTAAACAATATTCACTAACTCGTGTCACGTGTCTAAACTTGAAAAAGGAGGCTTGGAGAGGGACATCTTTAATGAAGTTTGATGAACATGGCACAGCACATATCACGTCTGCTGAAGTTGGATGAAGACTAGAAAAGGGAATATGAATAATTTTTATTTTCGAGGTTCAAGAAGGGCCACGTGTGGCTTGATTTGGTCACTGAAGCTTGAATCAGACAATGTGGGAATGCGATGTTTATTGGCTTTGGCTCAGATTGGGCTGCATATGCTACGTTTGTTGATTTACACTCGGAACAGGCCGCACGTGGCTCGGATTGAGAGTTGAGTTCAGATAAACCCGTGCATTGTTTAGTTTTACTAATGAGTCTCAGGCCGTGCGGATCAGGTTAACGAAAGAAGGTGAGAAGAGACCACCTGTGGCCGGAGTTGATGAACATGGCCTAATGGACCCTGTGTCTTGCTGATTTGAGGACAAGGCTCAGTTGGGGCCAAGTGTGGCTCAGTTTTCTGAGGGATGTCCTTTTTTAGCCACGTGTGGCTCTTGTTGCTGAACGGGCTTCAAATGGGTCACCTGTGACCGAGTTTGATGAAGTAGACCAGGAGTAGTCGGGTTTGAAGTGTTGGCAAAGTGTGGCACAGTTAGAAGGACGGGTCTGAAGGCATGCCACGTGTCTCGGTTTATGACTGAAGCTCAGAGACAGCCCAATACTAAGGACACACGAGCAGGCCTTCCAGTGGGACACACCTGACCAGATATGATGAACAAGGCTCGCAGTGGACCACTCTTGGCTCAGTTAGATGAACGATCCTCAGAGCATAAACCTTTCGGTGGGTTTGGCGAGTCTGAACTAAAGCAGGTCAAATGTGGCTTAGACTGATGAATAAGCACCCGTGAGTAGGTTTGAAGGGAAAAGGCTCAGTGTAGACTATGTGTGGGTCAGTTGGATGGGCGAGGCTCAGAGCGGGCCACGTGCCGCGGGTTGGTGTCGTGCGGGAGGTCAGAGTACATTTTCTACTACTAGGCTAGAGCTCCTTGGCTGACCTCGGTGGGAAGGACTTGGATGGTGATGGAGGACTGTCGCCAGCTTCAATAAACACAGCTGTTCACACATATTCCATCACCTTCGAAGAACAACAAGGAAAAAGAAACGGCAACAGGAGAGTTCTGCTTTGAACGAATCCACTGGGCTTCGCAGTCTATAAAACTGCATGATCTGTTGTTTAGTTGGGAACAGAGGTTCTGTGTTAACGGCAGTGACTGGCGCTGAGAAAATTTTAGCTGAGTTCACAGGAGAAATATGCAAAGCTCTTTGATTTGATACCTCCCAAGTCTCTATCTGCAGTCAACACAAGCCATGACCTGCTCACGGCCAGGGCCTGGCCTATGGATAGAGGACTTCCTGTGAAAGGAGGCGACGTGTTGTGGAAGGAAAGTGGTCTCCTGGCTGGAGATTCAGTCTGATGGGGAGAAGTGGCCTCGTGGTGGTACTGTGGTATAGTGACAAGATGTATGGTCTATCACATGGGTACTCACAAACATTTTCACAGGGACCAAAACGTTTGGTCTGTGATGTGCCCGAGTGCCGCATCGATGCCAAAGGAATGGTGGCCGAGTGAGGGAATTAGGGGGATTGGCTGCTAGGTATGGGTAGGCGAAGTGAAGGGTATATGCCTAGTGACTGATTTGAGCAATATGAAACTAGGAAACCTGAGATTAATCTCGTCTTCCCCACTTTTCCAAATTGTGTGATCCTAGACAATTTCTTACTTTCACTTTCCCTCCTTTTTGTCATTATCACATTTGAGGACAGCAGAATTTCAGCATCTACGCTGTAAAAATATGCTCCTGTGTGATTTAAAAAACTATGATATTGCTCATTGTTCAGGCCACTCAAAACGTGCACAGAACATCTGACTTGCCTCCTTAATTCACTATTGGCATATTTGTCAGGGTAGGGTAAGAATTTATGTTTCCGAATTCATGTTTGAAAACTATCACTTTTAAATTAATACTTCTCATTGCAATGATATAATAACTTATACTTAGGTTGAAAGGTTCATCATGTTAACTTAATACACTTTTTGAATTTTGAAGCAACTGTCCTATTTTTACACTTTTCCTGCAAGATGTCTTTAAAAATGAACCTGTTTCTTAAGTGAAGCTCAGGGCTCTCTAGTTACTTCCTTTCCACCAGTTAACTGCGCAAAATATTTAAGATCTTTTATTTTTAGAGCTGAATCAAGTGAACAGCAGCCCTGTACACCTGTTGTCCAGGGGGCTGCATGTAAAGGTCAGGGGGGCCGCATGCGGCCCCCGGGCTGAACTTTGAGTATCCATGGTCTATTGAAAGGGGTGTCTAATTAAGCACTCATGCCCTCATGTGGCCATGACAATGTCTTTAATGCCAGGGAAATGCCCTTTTTTTTTACCCTTTCTGCTTTCCAAACCCTAACTCTGTAATGTCCTGTGGCCTCCGCAGGGTTCTGCACTTTTTTCAAAGTTTTTTTTCTAATATTTATATCAAACCATAGATGAAAATGATGTACTGTCAGTGAATACCAGAAACCTCTTGGGGCTTCCATGTATTCACCAGAACCTGCTTTAGGTAAGCATTGTGAAAATGCTTCCTATGGAGAAAACCGTACAATTCACACTACACAAATTGTGAGTGCCTACAGTTTCTTCGCACACACAAGTTATTGTATTGAAGGAAAGTGACACCACGGCAGCTGTTCAATAGATTAAATTGTAATTTAACAAAACGGTCAGTCAATATATGTACAGAATGTTAACTGTACTATTGAAGATCAAGGTGCTAAAAAACAATCATGCTTGGTGCAAATGCAGTGAATGTGACAATGAGGAATATAAACAAAGGTTAGAAATAGCTCAGATTCATTTGAGATATATGATGGCTACCTTTACAATCCCTATGCTGCATCATAGGCAGATTAATATTGCCAAATTCTACCTAGTTGTTATTAGTCTGGACCATGGCAATGCGTTCAAAAAATGTCAATGTTTCAACACCTAGTTAGGTGGTTGCTTAGCAGGGTCATCATCAGGACACAGTGAATGATGCACCTTAATTCAGCATGGAAAGCAGGTGAAACTCTATGTACCCTAAATCCAGAAGTGGATAGTATGAAGCACAAGGCAACCAGGAGACAGAATCCCAGTGTTGCACATATAGATAAAAGCAACCAGATGTATAGTCCCCATGTGGTTTAATGCTTGTCGTTAATAAATGCAGGTGTGATCTTCCTGGGTTTTGCGCTTCCTCATTGAACAAGGAGAAGAGTAGAATTTGGATCTGTTCACAGGACTATTGCTTTCCCAATTCATGCTATTGACTGGTGTATCATTTCACCTCATGTATAATACTTGGTTTGCAATCTATGAGGAATTACACTCTATCTCAAAAGGGCAATGATTCCTCATTTACTGAATTCTTTATTTTAGAGTCGCATTCTAAACAGAAGGCAAATATTTTTACTTTCTCTCTAGTCCAGAGTTTAAATGCTACCCAGACGTACTGGCGTGGGCAATACTTGTTTAATTTTCTAGATGATAGCTAGTGCCTGATTAAACCTTGGCTATCATCTCCAGAGAGTATGCACCATGTCCCTGGTCATTGTTCTCAGGATGGGGACCAACTCCCTCAAAATAAATCGTAATAACGCAGACATCGAGGTGACTGGAGGCCTCACATTTCTTTTGCCAAATTACATCTGACGTAGGTCCAGGGAATTAGAGAATATTCCCGTTGCTGTGGTGGAGAACATGAATATATTTGATTCTTAAATGATAACCACTCAGCAAGATTGGTCGAGTGTTGTAAGCACTAGTTTCTTTCCGCTCTGGGCAATCAGGCCTAGACAGCTCAAGCTCGAGTTTGGACACATATGATTTGCTGTCTGGTTACAATGAGTTTTGGTCATACTGGGGTTAGAGGATGACTTTGTGTTCGGCTGAATAGTGGCACATTTCTTAAAAACCTGTGAACTCTGATCATAGGGTATAGGTATGTTTCCATTTCTGGGCCCCGGCATACAGTCACATTGATTACAATGGAATCATGAATTATGATCATCGTAGAACATTGGTTATGGAATATGATTGCACTCTGCCCATCAAGGGTTGTTGGATATAAATTCATTCAATTTACAAGGGAGTGGGTTGCAGTCCTATTACGCTTATCAGTAGCCAGGAGTTACAATCATATTGAATAGTACAGGGGCTGTAGGTCAAAATGATTTTTAGTAACATATGGGTCACATCCAGGGCCACTGGAATTATGTGAATTCTGAAGCCATGGTGTTTTCCACAGCATTATGGATTTAACACACTTGCCACACCATCCATCTTCTGAAGACTATGGGCCTCATTCTGACCTCCCGCCTTCAGAATACCACTGCGCGGTCAAAAGACCGCCGCGGTAATTCTGAGTTTCCCGCTGGGCTGGCGGGCGACCGCCAGAAGGCCACCCGCCAGCCCAGCGGGAAACCCCCTTCCACGAGGATGCCGGCTCCGAATGGAGCCGGCGGAGTGGAAAGGGTGCGATGGGTGCAGTTGCACCCGTCGCGATTTTCAGTGTCTGCTATGCAGACACTGAAAATCTTGGTGGGGCCCTGTTAGGGGGCCCCTGCAGTGCCCATGCCATTGGCATGGGCACTACAGGGGCCCCCAGGGGCCCCACGACACCCGTTACCGCCAACCAGGTTCTGGCGGTCAAAGCCGCCAGAACCAGGCTGGCGGTAAGGGGGTCGGAATCCCCATGGCGGCGCTCCCTGCAGCGCCGCCATGGAGGTTTCCTCAGGCCAGGGGAAAACCGGCGGGAAACCGCCGGTTTCCCTTTTCTGACCGCGGCTTTACCGCTGTGGTCAGAATTGGCCTGGATGCACCGCCAGCCTGTTGGCGGTGCATCCGCGGTCCCCGGCCCTGGCGGTCCATGACCGCCAGGGTTGTAATGACCCCCTATATCTCGAATTTCATTGTAGGGTTGAGCGCGCACAAGAGCTCTGGCCCCTGTTGTAATCTCTCTGTGGGATTATAACCACACCCATCAGTTTGGTTGGTTAGTGAACTTGCCTTTTAAAATTTGCTTGATTTCATTAGTGAAAGGCATGCATACGTCATGCCTTTTCTGATGTTTAGCCCTCCTCTACAGCACCGGAAAACTACTGAAAACATATGAGGCTCAGTGTTTTCCAAATGGCTTCTGCACCGTTTCTTTTTATTTCCTTCGCAGCGTGATCTCACTGGGCAGTAGTCAAGCGCTTTGCATGACAGCGAACCTGTTACATGGATAATTCTACTTTTGCTAGTTATGTGGATAATTCTACTTTTGCCAGTTACATGGATAATTGCACTTTTGCCCATACATTTCACTGCAAGTGAACTTCTGTTTCCTTTTCTGTGTCTCCTTCACGCTCATGGCCACCATTGGCTCGCATATGTCTTCGCAATTGTTTTACTTTTCATTATAAGTTTATGTGGTAAGAAAAGTCTGGTTACCAGTTTACACCACTAATATCTCTAACTTGAGCAAATGCGAAACCCATTTGCATTGCAAATGCTAGTTTTAAAATTGGGCCCTTGTTTACAAGAGGCTTGCGCTGCTAGAGCATCACTTTTTATGACGCTCCGGTGGAACAGGCTTCACGATCAAATCTATGAGGCAACGCAAAGCCACCATGCGTGGCATTGCATGGCCTCATAGATATGGAGTGATGAAAGGCATTGCAAAGCACTGCTTTGCCTTACTCTACGTCAAGGAGGCGTTCTATGGCCATGTGTTTTGACACATTCCCAGATTTACAAGGATCTGTAAACCTGGCAATGCATCAAAACTGTTATTTCTTCTTGTTTTTCCTCTTTCCATGTGTGCTGCAAAATGTGCAGCACACTCGGAAAGAAGAAAACACCTCCATCAATTGTCTTTGTGCAGGAAGGTGTCTCTTCCTGCACAAAAACAATCATCCCAACAATGCAAACACCCTTGCACCATGGGGCAAGGGTGCCTGCTTTGGCACTAAGCACCAATTTGTGCGCTGGTGCAGGCAGAAGGGACATGAATGCGCCGTATTTCATTAATACGGCACATTCCTGACATTTCCTTTTGACACATTGCAGCCTGCAAAGTGACTTGCTTCGCTGTCCTGCGGTAAAAACCCATAAATGAGGCCCTGGGTTTCTAACTCAAACTGATAAGTCACTAACACGGAGTAAAATCAGCACTGAAACAAATATGGTTCAGTGTCTTCCTTTTAAACATTCCTGGATGTTTAGAAAGCAAGGCAAATTAAATATGAGGTAAGGGTTTTTGGTCTGAGGGGGAACCTCTGTCGGGGTGGTATCAACAACTTAGATTGACTTTTGAAACATTTCCACCTATACGTAATCAACCAGATGACTGCAGCTGCTATCTGTAAAACGAGGAATATAAAGATTTGAATTGTTTTTGTGGTAGATATCCATCGGGAACTCTGGAGGGACTGCTAATTGTTCTGGATATTTAAGGATTGGAACTGTTACACATGCCAAGACTATGAAATGATTAGACTGTGGGTATAGTATATTTTTAGAGCTTTGCGAACCCTGTATGTGAGAGGAAAAATAGGTGTTGGCTGAAATCTGTAAGGAAGATCTTATGAGACAACTGTGCATTTGGAAGTAAATGCATACTAATTAAATGTTGGAGTGATTTCATTTTGAGCCATGGGTCTGATGATAAGATTTTGAGATAAATGTGGCTATGTATGCAAATTATGATATATTTTTATATACACTGCCTGTGAAATGTTTTTTTGAAATAAGAAAATACATATACATTGTATAATAAAAAGAAACAGGTAAGATAAAATAGTTTTTGCTCAATTGTTTTAAGGACATCATTAGAAATCTTCATTGTTCTAAGGGCCTGTTATCATCAGAGAGGCAACTGGTGTATATCAGTGCAGGGACTCTGCACTTTTTCTCCCTGATTTGCCTCAATATGCTAATCTATACCAAATGTATTACTGCTAACATATAACTGCCACTGTGGCGCCAGTTATTATTTATTTATTTCTGATGTTTCTACATACTTGCTCTATGCCTGGAATTTCTAGGGTCTGCATTTTCCTCATCTGTGCAGCAGATCTGGATCATCACTACCCATTGATTTAATTCACATTAATTTGTAGAAGAGGTATGGGGTACAATGAGATGATAACTGCAGGAAATCCACCTTTTCTGCATTGTTTACTGGATTTTTCACCATTTGCTGGGCACTGTATTTTTGCTGCATGTAGAACCCTATGGATTTTATCCCTACTTACCAGAGATAAAGTGTTTGTGCTCCTCCATTCATCATGGTATACTCGTTATTGGCATATTTTACTTGCCTATAAGTCCCTAGTATATGGTACATGACATAGGCATGGACAGGACATGTACGTTAAATGTCGCAAGTGGATTGCAGCACGTAGTGTGCCATCCTCTACAGTGTCAGTGTAAACATGACTGCAAGCCTACCGGCTGTAGCTTGGCTGTACAGTTTTAAACTGTAAATTCGACCTCTATGAATAACCCCTTTTGACAAACCTGCCTTTTAAATATTTATGTCACCCCTAAGTAGGCTTTATTGCTGAGAGTGCAGTATTTAAAAGGAGAGCCTGTAGTTTGTAATACTGTATGATCCTCTGGCCAACTATATAGGGGGGGTGACAGGTGAAAGATCTAGCCCTGAGGTGCAGTGATACCAGAAGCGCCCCCGCGGTGGAGGGAGATATACTGTTATGCCGTGCATGACTATGTATCACAAATGGGATGTGTGGTTTGTGTCACAAATTAAGATAAAAGTTTTCAAAACAGGATGAGCATGTAAAAGTTTACTGTTACATGTGTCCTTACAATGAAAACATCTGAAAAGCTATTTTCGCTGTAGCAAGACAGGCTCCTTCATAGAAAACACAGTGGTGCGATAATAAATACTAATTCCGAATCTTAGGAATTGGACTAGCTAGAAAGATAATTAAACAACTATATTTGATAGCTATTAAAAATCCAATTCATTGGTGAAGTTGGATTACCACTAAATATTTCAGAAAGTTACAGTCTCCATTCCTGAAGTTGCGGGAGGCTACTCTGCATTTGTTCTCCCACTTCTGCCAGTCAGTTATTAGCATTTGAATAGATGTGAGTGGGTCTGAAATGCTCCCCAGGGACAAACATTAAGCTGACCTGAATAGGCAGAGATGACTTCTCTGAACCTGACAGAATATGCCGGCTGGGAGCATCCTTTCTGACATTAGAATGTCAAATCCTGCTTGACAGGTCTGATGGGGTTTTCATTTAAGACTTGGGGTGCACTTCAAAGAGACCTCCCATGTCACAAGCAAATGTTAGCTGACACCTGGGCAGCACCTTTTTACCCCCAGCTCGACAGATTCCAATCACAGTGGGCCTTTTTTTTAAATTACAGTGTCAAGTCCTGTTTGACAGATCTGCTGGGTTTACATATAACACTTGGGGCACACTGGGGAAACAGGATGTCAAAACAATTCTATATCCACTGTCTGGTTGTTGAACACCTTACTTTTTGGTTCTACCATACTTCTGTCTGTGAATCTGTTGGGGGTAACGTGGCTGCTTCAAACTGTTTTTTAATGTTAGATGTGAAAGGACACTATGATAATCATAGTACACTCTCCCAGTGCAAACACACCCAGCTTTCAGAGCCCAGATTAGAGTGTCTGAAGACTTTCACCACCTTGAAAATGCCCAAAGTGGGTATGATTAGCCTTGGAAACCTTTACATAATTAGTTAGGGCATCCCCAGAGGTCAAGCCATGCATAAATGTGACATCACGGATACCCACATCAGAACACTCCTGGACCTGTGGAGGATCAGAAGAGGACTGAAACTTCTTTCTGGGACCTGAGTAGAGCATAGAAGACTGGGCCTGTTCTACCTCTTGAACCCAGGGCAAAGACAGGAACTCTGAGGGTCATAAAATTGACTTCCCCCCCATTATAGCTACATGAACACAGCAAGCTACAAGGGACCTTTTCCTGTACCTGCCCAGTTAACCACTGTCAACTGGACCTGGAGTGGGCCATCTTGTTGGCATCTGCCTGACACCCTGTGAGTCTCTAAATGTCTCTCCTCTGGCTCCGGAGGGCTTTAGAAGTGTACTCCTGTGGTGAATAGGGTCTTAATGAACTAATCTCAGACAGTAGAGTCTTTAACCAGGACGCGCCTGGTTAGTGTATCAGACCCATGCTTCACTGCAGTCAGCTTCAAATTGCCCCAAATCCCGTTCTGCCACAATGACTATCATTGTCACTGTGTACTTCTAGGTACTATGAAACTTAAAAACATCATATCTCCTGCTCCCACTTATTGGATATTTGTATTTGTGGTCTCATTTTGTGTATTACATTTTACTTTATTGTTCTAATTAATCTTGAGATGTTTATTGTTTTGCATTTCAACTTGGTTAATGTTTTAGTACTGCATAAATACTTCACACATTGCCTTTAAGTTAAGCCTGTTTGCTCGGTGCCACAGCTATGAAGGAGTTGAGCTCAGGCTAATTTAGTGATTTTGAAGGTTCACACAGATAAGGACTGTGATTATTAATTGAGGTGGGTACTTACCCCCTCAACTAATACTCCAATTTTTTACACTGTGGATTGTAGTCATTGGTTATGGTTACGCTAAGGTGCACACCTTTGGCTGTGTGTTACAACTGCATTAAATAGAACAGTGACTTCACTTGATTGAATTACAAAGAAAGGGAGCACACTGCCTACACTCCAGCAACAAAGTCCAACCCCAATGCATCATGGTAAATGCAGTCGAATTCGTAGTCCATTCCGAAAGTAATAAAGTCTTTCACCTCTGTAGGCGCAGCAAGTGCTGTTTATCCCTGTACACGTGTTTCTGGGTTTAGCCCATCATCAGCAGGGAGCAGCATGGTATAGGGGCTTGCTTGAAATGCCGCCAAATGTTTTCTCAGGTTTATGTACCTCTCATGACGCACAGGTGCCTCCCAAGGCTCGTCAGCCGTGGCTCAAGGGAGCCGTCCAAAGACAAAATTACAAAGAAAGGGAGCACACTGCCTACACTCCAGCAACAAAGTCCAACCCCAATGCATCATGGTAAATGCAGTCAAATTCGTAGTCCATTCCGAAAGTAATAAAGTCTTTCACCTCTGTAGGCGCAGCAAGTGCTGTTTATCCCTGTACACGTGTTTCTGGGTTTAGCCCATCATCAGCAGGGAGCAGCATGGTATAGGGGCTTGCTTGAAATGCCGCCAAATAATTTCTCAGGTTTATGTACCTCTCATGACGCACAGGTGCCTCCCAAGGCTCGTCAGCCGTGGCTCAAGGGAGCCGTCCAAAGACAAAATTACAAAGAAAGGGAGCACACTGCCTACACTCCAGCAACAAAGTCCAACCCCAATGCATCATGGTAAATGCAGTCGAATTCGTAGTCCATTCCGAAAGTAATAAAGTCTTTCACCTCTGTAGGCGCAGCAAGTGCTGTTTATCCCTGTACACGTGTTTCTGGGTTTAGCCCATCATCAGCAGGGAGCAGCATGGTATAGGGGCTTGCTTGAAATGGCGCCAAATGTTTTCTCAGGTTTATGTACCTCTCATGACGCACAGGTGCCTCCCAAGGCTCGTCAGCCGTGGCTCAAGGGAGCCGTCCAAAGACAAAATTACAAAGAAAGGGAGCACACTGCCTACACTCCAGCAACAAAGTCTGTCAAAATGTGTCTAATTGACAGCTCCCGTGAGCCTACGAGCTGACGAGCTCTGGTGATGCACCTGTTCGCCTACTGAGTTGTACAAAAACCTGTGAAGACGTTCGGTGGCATTTCAAGCAACCCCTTCAGATATATTTTCTCTCTGCTGATGACGGCCGAAAGCCAGAAACACGTGTCCAGAGATACGGCACTTGCTGCACCTACTTAAGGTGAAAGACTTTTTGAAAAATTTCTCTATCTTTAAATCAAATGACTGCATTTACCATGATGCATTGGGGCTATTTTATGCTGGAGTGTGAGGCAGTGTGCTCCCTTTTTTTGTGTTCACTTGATTGAATATCAGCCATGGGTTTTGATTACACTTGGTCGAACATGAATTGTGAGCTATGATCATAGTGAGTTAATCTAGGGATTCATTTGCAATTGCATGTGGGTGAATATTGTGACTTTTTGGGTATAACCACTGCACAGTGGAAAACAGCTGTGAGGTTTAAGTCTGTTCATTTTAATGGGGTAGTGAGATTTGATTGCATTACACTAAATAGGGTCTATGGGATATAACTAAAGTTCCTAGTTTATGACATTTAATTTTTTGACATTACTATTAATATATATTAATATTTATTTTTCTCATCTTATTGGTGCTTAACCATGTTTATTTTTGGAAGGTGAAAGATGTCATTGCAGTTAGAATATTTCCACCTTTTCATATCTGATAAACATACACTGACACTTTAATGTCTGTAGGAACCTAGGGCCAGATGTATGACACCATTGGGTAGTGGCAAAGCCTGCAATCCACTAAATCACAGGATTTGAGACTGCTAATTGGCTTATTCATATGTTTTAAACCCATTCTTCGATTCAGTAAGTGGCTACACAAATCACAAAATGAGTTTATAAATGCATAACAAATCTCAGTTTGGAAGGGATGTGCTTAGGACAACCTTTCAGAATTGGGAATCAGAATATTATGTATCAATGGTTTGTGACTACTATTTCAGTTGTACACCACTGAGAAGTTGCTGACTACTCAAAGGAGGAGGTAACCCATTCACAAAGGGTAGGGGTTCCTTTGGGGCCCACTTCCCCTTTGTAAATATAAAATGAAAGTTTGCTTGGGAGAGGATAATGGTCCAGGGGACTACTGTCAACTCTTAAATGAACTTGTTTTTTTAAGTTATTTTTTTTCTTAAATGCAGACTTTCTTCCTTTAAGGAAAATGGCCTGCATTAAAAAAATGCACTTCATTTAAATGCAGCAGGTCACCACCACTGTGATTACATCTAATCAGAGTGAGTCAAAATGTATGACCTTCTTCAGGGAACAAAATTCTTTTACAAAAATCAGAATTATTTGGCAAGAATTTGATGCAAAATTGGTGACCATTTTTTGTGAATCAGTTCTTTGTACATCTGGCCTTTGGAGTGCTAGGTAGAATATAACAAAATAACACATCCACCTAATTGCATTAACATTTTAATACTAGCACACGTAGGGAAGTACTGTACATTTTGCTTCATTAGGAAATCTGAACAAGCTTTAACTCTTTATGCTGTTAGTATGCACACATTTTGGCACTGTAATCATGACTGAGTCCATAATGAGACATTCAAGGAAGACTTTACTTCGACATGTGTCCTTTTTAAAACTAAACACAGATAGGACAACAGTGGGTTTTTCATTTACATTAATGTGCACCAATGAGTAAAACAAAAAAATCGGAGACTTCTTTATAAAGGTGTTCACTTAAACAGATTGGCCTGTAAAAATTAGGGTTGGTTTCAGAGACCACAGGTTACAATGTCGTTGGGATGCACATAAGGCATGAGTTACAAGTGCATGCTATTGCATAGCAGATGTTTGTTCAAACAAGAGCCATTGGTTGGTATTACAAACACATTCCGGTGAAGTAGTCATTGGTAGGAACTAGGCTCACTTGACCTGAGGTCTGTGGCTTACGCTTGTGATTAGCCAAATTTTCATGACAATATTGAACTGTACACGGGTTGTGGGTTACAATCATATTTGGTTGAACAATGGTGGTGCGGTGATTGTGCTCTGTTGTGTAAGAGCTATGGTGCATGTTTGTCTTTACAAAATGGCAGTGAGTTTTACCAAGGGGCTTGTAGTTAGTAGAAAATCCAGTTGAGCAGGGGCAGTGAGGTAGAGATCACGCGTGGCTACAGTGGAAGGAGCAGGGCCTCAACGGACAGAGAAGGTGAGTAATAACTATATTCTCAAGTCTGTGCTGAACATCTTCATATTAAGGACTTCTGTGTATACATTTTTTCACAAATCTATGCAAAATGGCTATATTATTTCTGGACATCCAGTATAAAATGTAGCTCTCCATCAATCCTAGCGATGGGGTTGGTGCAAACTACTTCACTGCATCAAATCATCATACTGCATGCAGTCTCTGATGTGTAATTGGTCACTTCTCAACTAGGGGTGTGAAGAGTTGCAATTTTGATACGAAATTTCTTGGCAATTTGCAAAGCTACATGAAAGTTCGCAAATCAAATTTCACGGCATCTTGAATAAAAAACAAACTCAAGGGGAATAGATCATGTTCAAAAGTCACAAAAGACAACATGACAGGGTCTGGCTTGGGGATAATATGTCTCTTGCAAGATATGTTCTGGTCTCACCAGTCTCCTGCTAGAAGTGTTTTGCTTAAGACAGAGGTGGTCATTCCGACCTAGGCGGGCGGCGGTTGTCGCCCGCCCGTCGGAATCCGCCTGAATACCGCCCCGCGGTCAATTGACCGCGAGGGGTATTCTGACTTTCCCGCTGGGCCGGCGGGCGATCTGATTCAGATCGCCCGCCGGCCCAGCGGGAAAGCGCCTTCCACAAGGAAGCCGGCTCGGAATCGAGCCGGCGGAGTGGAAGGCGTGCGACGGGTGCAGCAGCACCCGTCGCGTTTTTCAGTGTCTGCATCGCAGACACTGAAAAGCCTAGTTGGGCCCTGTTAGGGGGCCCCTGCCGTGCCCATGCCATTGGCATGGGCACGGCAGGGGCCCCCAGGGGCCCCGCGACCCCCCCTACCGCCATCCTGTTCATGGCGGCTTTCCCGCCATGAACAGGATGGCGGTAGGGGGGGTCAGAATCCCCTCGGCGGCGCAGCGAGCTGCGCCGCCTTGGAGGATTCTAAGGGTCAGTGGAAAACCGGCGGAAGACCGCCGGTTTTCCCGTTCTGACCGCGGCCAAAGCGCTGCGGTCAGAATGACCAAGGGAGCAACGCCGGCCTGTCGGCGGTGCTCCCGCCCCCGTTGGCCCTGGCGGTAGGGAACCGCCAGGGTCAGAATGAGGGCCAGAGTGTTAAAAACCGTGCAAAAAATTTCGTACCCACAAAATTTGTGGAATTTAACAAATTTTGTATCAAGCGAAAGTCGAAAGGTTCAGGGATTTTGCAGCCATTATAAAACTTAAACATCATGAATGAACACCTATCAAAAGAACCAAAAATCTAAAATCACAACTGCAGCAGGACTAGAAATGGTACTAAACATCGGGGGTTAAGCACTTACCTCAGCACGCATGTGTGTTTGGCCGGCAGTCTTGGGCCGGCCAAACACACATGCGCAGTAAGCACTCTCCTGCCCAGCAACACAGTTGCAGGGCTGGAGAGAGCAGGCACAGGCTCCCAGTCTGCTTGGGAGTGCTCTGGCTGGGTGCTCCCAGCTAATCCTCATGTTGCTCTGAGCAGCATCAGGATTGGCTGCCGGGCAGGCTGGTAGCCTGTGCCTGCATTGCATGACGGAGGAGCGGCACAGCGCGGCGAGGATAGGAGGTGAGTTCATTTCTTTATTTTTTTTAAAGTTTATTAAAAATTCCATCAGACACTCCCGTCTGCCCCCCACGCGTGCCGCCCTGCCTCTTGTAACCCAGGTATACCGCGACTGTTTCTGGAGAACAAAAAAATGCCCACAAGTCAATATGTTTTGGTGACTGTACTCCAGCTCTGCTGACAGAAGTAGTTTCTTCAAAATTTCCCTGTCAGAGCTGAGAGAATTGTAAGCACAGCAGGCAGGCTGCCACGATAGGTTGGGCCTTCACCAGTCTAGCAGCTTGAAGGCCCACCTGTCTTACTACATATGTGACTGGCAGACGTTTTAGAGACTATTTTTGTAATGGGCTTTAAAATACATACCTTTTAGACAGTTAAGTAACGTGTTTAATGGATTTTATCTCATTTGAACTATGGATTGCTACGGCCTTTTATTTATAACACAGCTAATTACAATTCCATTTGCATTTTTCTCATTTTCACTTACAACTTTTTAGAGGTAACCATCTTTTTACGACTTTGATATTTATATATCTGCCTAAGTTTGGACCTCAATTTCTTAGTTCTAAACTATATTGTATTTTGTTTCCTACGCCCTCCACCTCCTAGAATACCTGTCAGAGTTAGGAGTCGCATCTGACCTACATTACTGAAAGTTGATCCAAGGGCACTTCAAAGAGGCTTTCCCCTGTCTCTGTTTATGCACATACATATTAAATATCTGTAGCTCACGAGGTAAAACATGTAAAAAAAACACTTCCAATTATTTGACAGTCATTACCTCACACTTGCCGCAAGAGGACGGCGCCACTACCACCACACACCACTTGGGCTCAGCCATAGGCAGGCATTTCATGGCAGACGTTTCCAGGCATATGACTGCCTGACTGTGCCCCTGCCGACCTACCACTGTTTTAGAGGCGCGGGCAGTGCCTTGTCCTGATTTCTTAGACACAGGCCAGTGGCTGTCTCTATAATTTCTACCTCGATGAAAGACCACACTCTGCCATGCAGTAAAAAGTGTTTAACTGAACACTGGTCTGACAATGGCTCGTTCCTGCTCGAGCTTAACGGGATCTGTCAGCAGGGATTCCAGCGAGTTGCAAGAAGCAGATGCCCACAGGTCCGAACATCTGGTCCCTGGGGACTGCAGGAGCTAACTCTGGATGACAAAGTGGGCAAATACCTTAATTCCTTATTGCATGTAAGCAGATCCCAGCAATATCAACAGAGGTCAGCGTCGGGCCGCCAGGCAGCTAAAGTAATCCCTGTGTGTATAATATTTATCTGAGAAGATGGGCCACGGTGACAGGGCGCCTGCTGGTGACTGTAGCTCAAGTTCAGTATAAGAGGGTGTTTGATCATTTATAACAGGGAACTTACAACAAATCAGGCAATGTTAAGATCGGAGAGGCGGACAGGCTGTGGGAAGCTGTCCATACGCTAAGGATTCTCAGGGATATGTATTACAGTGCGTGTCAGCCACATCTATCTTCGTCTTCAGGGTTTTAGAATACACCTCACAAGAGACCATGGCAGTCCAGTGCACCTTTGCCTCTGGGTACCTGCAAGATCCTGTCAGGTCTCCCAGGGATCTGCATTACAGCCCATGGCGGTTGGGTGCATGTCACCTGCAGGGGGCTGCAAGATCCTTTGGCGACACCTAGGGATATGCATTATAGACCATGGCAGCCCAGTGCAACTTTACCTCTGGAGACCCTGGCAGACCATGGCAGCTGGGTGCATCTGCATTAAAGAACATGACAATTCAGTGTATATTCACCTGCAGGGACACGCAAAATCGTATATGAACTCATAGGGATCTGCATAAGAGACCATGGCAATCCAATGCATCTTTGCCTGCAGGTATCTGCAGATGCTGCAGGAATTTACCTGTATCTGCATTAGAGACCATGGCAGTTTAGTGTATTGTCATCTGCAGGGACATGCAAAATCCTGCATGGACTCTCAGAGATCTGCATTAGGGACCATGGCAGTCCACTGTATCTTTACCTAAGGGGAACTGCAAGATCCTGCGTGGAACTCAATAATTTACATTAGATTCCTGGCAATTCAGTGCATATTCACCTGCAGGTAGAAGCAAGTCCTGCAGGGATTCCCCTATATGTATTTATTAAACACATATATATATAGCACTTACTACCCATGATGAGGCATTGCATCTGCATTAGCAAACATGGCAGTACAGTGCATTGCCACCTGCAGGGTGCATGCAAGATCCTGCATGGACTCCCAGGGATCTGCATTAAGGACCAGGGCAGTACAATGCATCTTCACCTGCAGGGAGCTCTGAGATCGTGCATGGACTCACAGAAATCTGCATTGGAGACCATGACAGTCCAGTGCATTTTCACCTGCAGGGAACTGCAAGATCGTGCATGGACTCACAGAGATCTCTAATATGGCCTATAGCATCAAATGGTTAATCTCCCAAACTACCATTAACGCCTCTGCAGAGAATTACATTGATATATGGAATTTCAAATCTCATTATACACTACTTCATCCTCACCTGTATGGACACGTCCAAAGAAAAATGGAGTAACAGGTTTCATACACAGCAAACCTGAGCACCGTATGATTTTCATAAGGTCACATTTTTCATTGTTATGTGTTTTACCTTGCTGCAGGGTGTCTCAAAGGTTTGCATTAATACAGCGTGTGGTAGTTTAAGGTGTCCTCTCGGGGGGGTCTGTGTGTCCTTGCAGGACAGCTGTTGTGCTCTCGTACCATCCCCATTGCATATGTTGGTTAGAATCGAAGCGAGTCAATGGGGCAGTAAATTGATTTTTTTACTGCAAAACACAGAAACAAAGAAGATTTTAAAAAAACACTTTTTTGCATTTTTCAGATGGATTTTGTGACGGACTGCGAAATCGGACTAGTGGAACTGAATCATGAAAAAAGTTCTGCAAGCACAACTTGTTATAAAGCAGGTTTGACGAATTTCATGTCAGTGAGAATTTCAGCCACCACTATTGATAACCCAGGGAGGGCTCACCCAGGAAGAGTTTGCATTTGCCTGTGGAGGTTCCGGAAGCGTATAGGAAGGGTGTTTGGCACACAATCGTATTTTTTTTTTTTTTTTAAAACGGCCTCTTGTTGGTAAGAGGACTGCTTCTTTAAATGGGGTTAGCAGCAGATAAACAGAATGTCAAAAAACACTTAACCAGTTAGTAAAAGCATGTATAACTTGCACGTGCAAACTATGGATTACAAACTGCGGGTGGCATCATTTATGACAGAATTAGCCATATGGGAAGGAAGGGGAGCTGGGGAGATTCTAGATCTGGAGAGAAAGAAGCAAGCTTAAAACCTTGGCACAACCATCATGTAAATGGTCCTAGTGGGTGCAAACCTGTTGGGGGTCCCCTCCAGGATCCAACAAAATGTGATCGAACAGGTTTTGCTTTGGAAGAATTTAGGAAGCAGTTTTATTTTCATTTTTTCACTTACCAGCGATCTTTCATTTTTTACAAGTCCTGTGTATTATATTTAAGGCTTTGCAGTTCTCCCTTCTAGTTCCAGCATCTCCAGATTCCCCCCTGCGGGGCTATCATATGCTCTCAGCACCACTAGGTTTCTCCCGGCTGGGAAATTAGCCTCTACCGGCCCCTCAAAATCTAACTCCCTGTAAGACTTAAACAATGCCGGCGCCTCTAAGATTCCTTGTAAGTTCAAGGAGACCTGGCGCTGCCTTTGTAATGAATTCAATGATCTGAGCGGACAGCCTTAGACTCTCCAGCAAATCAGTGTCCCCTATCTGCAGTGATAGCCCCACAACCTGTCAGTCGCTTCCTCTTACCTGCCCTCTGCCTTTTAAATATCAGTTTCATTAATCCAATCGCCATAGCAACTGTACCAAGCTGGGGTGGGAACTGAAGACTGTCTTTCCTCTTTGACCAAACTGCCTCCTTCTGCGATATATTTCTGTGTGCATTGGTAGGTAGATGAGCCCCACAATTCATTTAAAATAAATCCATTCTTTGTGCCACTAAATTCAAGTCTTACCTAAAGCCACTGGAATTATGCGGCTCTGCAGCCACTGGATTTTGCTCCTATTTAAGGGTTTGCCACATAATCCATCATGTTCTGCATAATCTGCAGATTTTCACAAACTATATTGTGATTAGCTCAGACGGATCAAAGGTTACTAGAAAAGCAGCGATTGTAGTTCAGGCGCAGAGGATGGCCCGATTAACTGGTCATCTTTCAACTGCTTACCCTGACTTTGGGTGATAAACTGATACTAATAAGATGAAATTCTTGCACAGGCAGTGTTATCATGTGTAAAATGACAAAATAATGAAGTAATACTATCAGAAAATGTGCCGCATTAAGCAGCATAATTTGCCTTTTCTTCGCCACATAATTTAGCGAATCCTGGAGCATAAATTGTTCCTCTTCTGTGGCATAGTTCCAACGGCCCTGGTCATACCGTGCACAAGGAGCAGTGTGAATAGTAGTGCAGGCTTCGAAAGAGGATGCCTACAGAGCTACCGTCAGTGGCTGTTGGAATTAGGAGCCCCCTCCCTAGGTCATTGGGTTTGGTAGGTGTGCTGGTGCTCCCGTCTGACACCAGTGCCTCCAGGAGATCTCTCTTCAGTGAGAGAGCACACCTGCTGAGGTACATGTAAGACCTTATCCAGATGGGCCCTCTCTGTCGTTTATACCTCACTGTAAACACAGCACTCAACCTCACCCTGCTTTAAACATATACAGCATAGCTCTCCAGCTTCAAACTTAAACAACATGTTATTTATGGGAGTCGAGGTTCAGAAGGGTAAGTGGAAACACAGATAAAGAGAGAGGATGAATTACTGGAGAAGCACATATTCCCCTAAATGTATGCGTTCTGCAGCAAGAGCGCTCGCATGCATCAATAAACGTAGTTGATGTGGAGGGGAAAGGGAACACAAAGTGGTGGATTGGGAGCAGGAGGATGGGCAAGCACGAACCAGTTTGCCACAAAACCCAGAGCAAACAGGCAGAGGCACACAACCGCGAGCCATGTAAAGTTCACCAGGAGAGGCAGAGAGGGAGTAAGGGTACATCACGTGTGTCAGCAGCACAAACGTCACTCACATACAGAGCATGCGCAGCATGTGTTCCAACAGGAGAAGCGTCACTCTCACACACAGCACGTGCAGCCCAGGCAGAACTGGTACAAGCTTCACTCACACCGGGCAGCAGCAGTGTAAACGTCACACGCTGGTGTCCTCCATCACTGCATCTCCTCCTGAGGTCACGACCTTGAGGTTATTCACCCTGTTCTCGTCCCACCCGAAGATACGGCAGGCAGGAAGGATCTCACCTCAGATACGGATCTCACCTCAGATGAGGCAATTGACTGCTTTCATGACAGATGGGATAAGAGGTACATAAGATAGGAGAAATGGAGGTAGGAAAGGCTGTACGCCTGTACTGTAAGCCCAGTACTGCAGGCTCAGAGGCAGCTCTCACATGGCTGCCTGCACAGTAAAGAATAGGGCGTATCACTTCTCAGAAAAAGGGGCTGATGGATGCAATTCTTTGGCTGTGGCTATAAGGGCTGGATTTACAGTAATCAGAAACACCTTCAAATTATGTATTCTGTTCATCAGACGTTGCACTTCCCATTGTAAAAGTCCTGAAATCCACAGCCTTACAAGTTCCAAAAGCAGGAGTGGCTCAGCAGGCATGCTCAACCGCTGAGAGTATTTCATTGAGGCAAATCTCTTGAAGGTTTTAAGAGATCTCTAAGGTCCAATAGTCTCACTACACATGCATACACGTGAAAACATATAGTGTGCCAACAAGAACAACTGGATGCAGAGGAAGACAAACCACTTGTATGTATATATGACACATTCCCCTTTGAGCACCGGAAGGGTTCAGGATTGTTCTACATTCTTAGGTCCTACTATTGAATCACAAAGCTGTTAGATCAAGATGGATGTGTCAGACTTCAGTCTTGATTGAAAGAAAAGAGTAACTGATTGACAATTATGACATCGAGTTTTTACATCTGATATCTGAACATATAATAACCGAACGATCTGTGAGATAACTAGAAGGATTGGCTCTTATAATTTTCAAATCAAAGGAATCACAAATATCGTTGCTATTATCAGCAACAAAAACTGTGAATGCTGAACGAGAGGTTTTGCATCTGATAGTTGCTTGCTTCCAGTCTAGGGAAAAAGGGGAGAGAGTCAAAAAATCCTTAGAAAGATTTAAAAAGTATGTAACTCCTAGAGGGAGAATAGGTGCAAGTTCTTTGTGATAGGACAGAGCAGAGAAATGTATTTTGCCGTTATCAGTCGCTTAGTAATTACCTGTGGTTAATGCTAAGCACATTCAATGGCTTTGCATTTCTTTGATTTATAGTCGCTGACTAAGCCAATGTGTACTTTTTGTATTAACTGTAGCACTAGGCAGTCACTTACTCTCTAGTAATAAATCACATTTGCAACTAAATTAACAACTTTCTTTAGAGTGAGCATAAACGCTAGTTAAGCTCCTTATTGAATCTATTCCATGGAAACCGCAATCAGCAGCGTGACTCAGTATGCTTGAAATTAATTTTTGTCTTAAAAACTTAGGGCCTCATTTACAAGGCCTTTGCGCCAGCATTGTGTCATTTTTTTTTCACAGTGGGGGTGCTAGTAGTGCTCTACATTGCTCCAGATTGACAAACTAGTGCATTGGGCCCAATGCATCAGTTTGTAAACCCTTGTGTCACATCATACCTGCTCCAGATATAATATACGCAGGGAAGGCATTCCCACGGGAAAAGCCACACAAAACTGACGCAGTGAAATGAACAACATTTCACTGCGTCATTCGGTGATTTTACTGCATCAGAATTTTACCACTTGCTCAGGACAGGCATAAAATTGACTTTTATCTATGGGGGGCCTCCTCGTATTGCTGGAGCAACAGCATTATTTTGATGCTAGCCCTGCAAAGCATGAGCTTAGTGCCAACAGATGCGTCAGCATTTCTGACACATCTGTAAAAACGTGCACTATGGAGCAATGTATTGTTAATACACTGCATTCATGGCATCGTTAGGGGATCATAGGGCAGCACAAGAAATCTGACACATCGGGCCACTGTGTCAGATTCTTGTAAATACAAGGCTCGTGGTGCTGGGCGGCACAGCAAGTGGCTTGTGGGACTGCCCTTGCCACCAGGAAAGCGCAGAAATGTACCAAATCTGCAAGATATGGCCCATAAATTGATGCAATGTGCCATCACAGCAACTCTTGCATCGTTCTGCACAAAAACAATCACAACATGTGTTTTCCTCTTTCTATGTCCAATGCAGAATGCAGCAGACATAGAAAAAGGAAACAATGGGGGGAAATAAAGATATTTCTCCTTGTTGTGTCAGTCTTTCGCCACCCCTGAGGTGGCGCAGGAATCTGGAGCATTCCCAGGCTTGTAAATCTGGGAAAGCATCAGATTCCTTCGGGTTCTATGGGAGTTGTGTGGGAGCACCCCAAGCAACACCCATGGAATGACCCTTTCACTCGGTGTTATACATGAAAGGGGTCCATATTTACAATGCAATGAAAAGCTATGCAAGGTGGCTTTGCGTGGCCTTGTAAATAGGGGCTGGCACAATCGCCACCGGAGCATATAAAAAAAGATTCTTAGTTACAAGAGCGGGCATAATTGTGTAATTTCAGTACTTTTGCATCACAAGAGTAATGTGGAATTACAAAAATTACTCAGATTATTCCAGTGTATTTAAAATGTCTAATCGCAAGTCTTAAAGAAATTCAATTTGTATTACTTCTCACAGGCAAAAAGATGCTCCAAAATCACAACCACCTATTGAGGATGATAGTCTTTAGTTGCACATTTCCTTTCCTTTTGAGGGTAGAGCGAGCAAGTACTCTAGCCTGCTGTAATCTCTCTGTGGGCTTTCAACCAGCCCACTGCACGCCTATCAGTTTTGTTGGTTTGGGCTTGCCTTTTAAAAATTGCTTGCTTTAATTTGTGAGTGGAATGCATACGTCATGCCTTTTCCGGTGTTTAGCCCTCCTCGAGCCACCAACCAACTACTGAAAACATATGAGACTCCATGTTTTCCGTATCGCTTCTGGACCACTTTTTTTTATTTCCTAGACAGCGCGATCTCGCTGGGCATTAGCCGAGCGCTTTGAATGACATCTACCCTGTTACATGGATAATTGCACTATTGCCGATACTTCTGACGGCAGGCTAACTTCTGTTTCCTTTTGTGTATTCCTTCATGCTCATGATGTGGCACTTTAAATCCTCTTCCTTATGTAAAACTGTATTACTTTTCATTTTCAATTTATGTGGCAATAAAAGACCAGTTAGGACTTTATAACGCTAATAGCTCTAAGTTGAGCAAACGCAAGACCCATTGCATTGCAAATGCTTGTTTATTTTTGCTGATTGATGGGTTAACGGCTACATGTGAAAATGTTAAGACAGGGTCGAGTATTGTTGTTTACAAACTGATGTGCAGTCACAGAAAGTTCTGTTAGCCTCTGACGACCTGTGTTACACATTATAATTTGCCGTCAAGAATGTTGTCTTTCTATTTTGGTTACTGGCACAATTTTAACGCAAATCCAAAGGTTTCCTGATTAGGACCAGGACTAAGTAATTGGAGAATTTCTGGAACATACATTGGTAAAGTGTATAGTTCTGGGTTTAAGGTGCTAATGCATTCAGATGTTGCACAGTAGAGTGAAACACTCAACAATGCATGCACAATAGCAGAAAGGTAGAGGGATGGTTGTGAAGTAATTTCTCATGCAGTTCCGCACAAACACTAGTGTGTAGGGTGAAGGATGCAACCAAACAGCCAATGGTATTAGGTGACAGATTAATACTCCGTTTTTAATCCACAGCTCTAATGCCCCAAAAGCTCTTTAAGGGCTAAACTCAATCCTTTCAGGATGCAGCCCAAATGTTATCTGTCAGAATAGGGAGTGTCCTGACCACTTCTTCCATCATGTATAGCCTCCCTCAAAATCTAAATGCAGTTAGAAGTTCGGAAGCAAGAAGCACCATTAATGATTATAGCTCTTGAGTGTATTATGGTGTACCTCTTGCCCACATAGTGTGTGGTTTAGGGTAGGCAGTTTAAATTCATGCTGAGCGCCAAGATGGACTTACAGCATCAGAAGAATCTGTAATGACGATATGTGACCTTTCAATCCGGTTTTGACATATTTTTGTTATGTTACAGGATTTCCTTTTTATTTGATTGAACCGGTATGTATTTTTTGACAACTCTATTATTTATTTGCTGGTGTACGGCTGTAATGTACTGTGTCTCACTCCAAAGTCGGGGCAGATCTCTGGCCCAGCTACAGTATATTGACATCTGGGTTGCACTGCAGCTTGAGTAGTGAAATCGTTGTGATTGCCATAACTCCCTCATGCTATCGCCTACAAAACAGCAAAACAAATACACACAAATCCCAAACACATTTTCATGTCAGTATTACAATAGCAATAATGAAAAAGAAAATAATTTACATTACAGAATTTGTTAAGTAACGCTTAATTTAGTGATTCTTGGTGCACAGCAAACAGAGTTAAATGAACCAGGCGAAAGGGATGGGGGAGTACAGGGTGGGGGGATTGTTCTTGCCAGCCATTTCTCATAAAATAATGAATACATCTTTTCAGTAATCCAGCAGCATGGGGGATGTCCTGGTTAAATGTACCAAGTCTCAGCTAGCCTCCTGCTGCTGGGAGTGAGGCAGCTCTTATCCACATCCTGCCTAAAATGTTTTAATTTCATTGTGATATAATTCAGCCTATGCAAGTATTTGCAATGCAGTAGCTTATACCCACTATTCAGGGAAACATGCCTGGTCTGTGAGCAGCAGTGTCATCACTGCTCATCTGTCAGTACTGTCTCTAGATCTTCACCTTACCGTTGCCCTCGCCTCAGCTCCTAAAGGCAGCCAGAATGCTATAAAGGCGCTATATGCTCTGTATTAGTGAAGGCGAGGTGAGCTGCTGCAAGAATGCATTCAATTTCTGTGGTTTACCAGGGAAGGTGAACCACCTGGCACCTTTCTTGAAGAGTGTGTCTAAGCCTAATATACAGAGCAGTTTAACTTGTTCCAGTTCCTGGAACTGAGCCAATGGGAGGAATGTGCATCAGGAATAGAGGTCCTCAATTTTCTGTAACCCCAGTCATGCAAATTGCACCTGCGCTTTACCTTCCGTCGGCCAGGTAGTTGTGTGTTATCTCACACCAACATTTCGGGTGAGTACACTAGAGGGGAACCCATACTCACAGATATTTTGTGCTATGACCAGATTGTCCAAGCCACTGGATTTATCAAGGTCAAAAGTCTGGACAACAGCCTGGCTAGTATTGTTTTCAAATGCCATGGGCACTCTAATCCCCAGTGTGCTTGAGCCACTGATGGCTCGGAATTAAACCAGTTACAAGATAACCTGTGCTGTATGATTTCTTCATCCTATCTCTGTCATAAGGCATAATCATTGTATGCAAGAAGGGTAAGACTGGCCAATCAGGTAATCAGCCAGTGCCTGAAGTGGTCTGACAGGTCAGTGTGAGGGTTGGTTTTTGATTGTTTGTAGGCCTGTTTTATGGTCTGCTGGGCCGGTTTTACTGTTGCTTTCAGTTGTAATGTTCTAACCACTTATAGTGCTCAATAGTGTATGTTTATTATTAATTTTCCACGTTAAAAGTTATAATCTGTCATGATAATATTTGTAGATGATGGTTTATTCCCCCCCCCCAAGCTTCCCCTGCCTGATTCCACTTGTGGTACATTCCTTCTGTTGAAGAATGAGTCTGCCTTAGAATGTTGAGCTGAGTGTGGGAGGCGAGGTGACAGGGAGATGATGGAGATGGAAAGTGGAGACCTGGAATAAAGACTTCAGCACTCAACCTCCCCTACGTTTCTTCTTTCTAACATTGGCGACAATTTTCCTGTGAAAGGAGGCAGTTCCAGTCTCCTCCCCTTCTGCGTACTTCCACTCCAACTCCCTCTTTTCCAGTCTTGGTAAGCCATCATATATCTTCTAGAAACCATCCAGTCTGATGTACACTTTCAATCTAAAGAAAACTACTCCTGCCAACCCTGGAACAAGGTACAGTGAATTTAATATAACCAAACCTCTCTTACAGACTTCTTATAGACTCCTCGCCTTTCCTGAAGTCAATACTGGATTCATTATCAGCTTATAATTTGTTTTCAATGTTCCTGCAAACATCTACTCTGTGAGCCTCTGTTTGGAATCTTTTCTCTTCGCTTCAGCTTTTGGAAATTTGGCACTCTTACAATCTGTGGCGAGCTCCCGCCCTTCCAATGGCGCAAACCAGCTTATGATCAGCATTCCCCCGTTATTCAGCCGCTTTAAGGTCGACGAGGGATGACGTTACTGACTGCAACAAAGCTCCACCTTTGTTACTGACTGCACCGAAGCTTCCATCTTCCCTTCCATGCAGCCCCAGATTATTAGCAGGCTTCGTAAAAGAAACGTACCTGAAAGACTCTCCGTGATTCACTCGACGCCCCAGCATATTAGAGGACTTAGTATAAGAAACTTACCTCAAACACTTTCCGTGATTCCCTCGACGCTGCATCATCTGAAGCCCTGCTGTGCATCCCCACTGTCAGTGAATGCTCTGTAGATGATGCGCTGCCCTCTTCCGAAGCATTGCGTTTCCTCACAGACGCTACTCGCTTCTGCGTTTCTGAACACAGGGAGTGGCCACGTCTACCTTAGTAGTGACAGAGTTAGAATGACATTTTCTGCCTTTCCCGGTCCCTCAGTCACACCATCAAGCATTTTTATCGGGCAGTGGGAGTTCCATCATTCAAAGTGTGTCATGGTTCCGGGCGGGTCCTGTCTGGACTCTGGTAGAGGCACTTCTTGAGTTCACAGATTATCTCCCAAGAAGGTAGTGTACCGAAGCAGAAGAGCCGCTAAAGGCATACACGGGGAAAGGACAGCTATGGTAAGGCACAGAAAACGGGAAAGTGAAGGCAGAGCAACCTTAGTGTGAACAAACAAGGAACGGATCAGTAATGGACAAACACACTGGGGTTTTCACTAAGGTTGTACACAGAGTAGGGCTCAGAACTTCCCACAGCAACAGGGAACGTCAATGCCTCTGTGCAGATTACTCTTACAGATAGTCACCCCACAAGCCCCATAGAAAGGAGGCAGCAGAAGTGATTGTGTCTCTGGACCCTTAGGGCACAAACAAGGATTGTACTTACATACACAAGACTAGTCCTTATGGGTCCAGCTGGAAACACAGTGGCAATTCCTGGAAAACAGCAATAGCACACTGTCCCTGTTAGGCACTAATGACTACATACAACACTAGACAAAGGATGAGGGCTGGAATTTCCTCCCGGAAACCAGGAGCCAACCCAAGTACAAAGGAAAACACTTATACACAGGTGAGGACTGATAGTACACTTAGCAGACACGATCACCCAAGAGGAAACAGAAACAGAAGGAGCAAGCTAGGAAGCAAACGCAGGAACAGGAAACAGGTTCAGGTGGAAACAAGACAGGAACAGGACTAGAAATCAGGGAGCAAGCTCTGGCTGGAACAGCAGGAACAGGACTGGGAAACAGAGAGCAGGCTCTGACTGGAACAAGCAAGAACAGGACTGGAATACCGGGAGCTGGAACAAGCAGGAACAGGGCTGGGAAACAGAGAGCAGGTTCAGGCTGAAACAAGGCAGGAACCAGACTGGAAAACAGGGAGCAGGCTCTGGCTGAAATAAGCATGAAAACAGGGCTGAGAAACAGGGAGCATACTCTGGCTGAAACAAGCAGGGACTGGGCTGAGAAACGCAGGTTCAGGCTGAAGCAGAACAGGAACAGGACTGGAACACAATCCAACAAGGGGTCTGGTACACAAAGGAATCGAACTCCAATGTACGACGAGGAGCTTCAGGGAATGGCAGCTTAGAAGTAGATCCAGGCAGCAGCAAACCCAGGGAGGAGTCACATGGCTGGGCTGCACAAAATAGGTCACAGGTGTGTGCAGTTTCAGTCTCTCACAAGATCTGGGGGAGAGAATCCAGTATAAAGGAACAACAGGACTTTCCCATAGAAAGCAATGGACAGAAGATTCTAGGTCTTACCGACTACCAGGCAGTGCATTATGGGACCTGGAGTCCATGGGAGCAAATGTAGTTCTTCTATAGCATGCCATATCGAAAAGGGAAGCAAACAGGATTCAGAAAGGGACTCTGGGTGAGTGTTAATGATGATTCCCAGGCTACAGATAGTCTGTTTACAGCGCCCCCTAGAGATGGGACAAAGCGTGTATCTCGGTGACACACACACCAAAGTAGTACTAATTGCCTACTGGAAACTCGTCTTTGCGTGCACCTCAGTGACAAGCACACCACAGTATTATATTCCTTACTTACCAGTGCAGATATTATCAGATCCTGTAGACAGAAGGTTGAGTGACACGCACATCACAGTAGTGAATTTTTTTTTTGTCATTGGGAGTTCCACCGTTCAAAGCGTGCACCTCAGTGACACGCACACTAAAGTAGTAATTATTACCATCTGGGAACCAAACTTTGTGTGCACCTCGGTGACACGCACACTACAGTAGGGAATTTTGTTTTCCTCACTTGCACTTCACACCTACTTTACATTTGCCTCATATTTCATGAGGGTATACAGTGACACGCACACCAGTGAATGTTTCAAATAAATTGCATGTCCCGGGTAGCCAGTACTCACTGACACACTCTTTTGTTCATGCAGCACGTTTCAGTATTTTACTATAATACGCACACCTTCTTACACCGTCTAAAGCCTTATTTTGCAAACTGAATATACTATTGTAATATATGTCACTGTAATTACTCAAAGTAATACAGTACTCTGATCTTTACTATTCTTAACCTGTAATATAAAAAATATATTGGGTATATTTTGAGTCATATCATTTTCATAGGATACTCTTTGTATGTTAATAATTTTCCAATATCATATAGCAATCAATATAATTTGATATTTTTGTGTTAAATTGCATTGCAGCAGAAAATTCTAGAAAATACAATATTCATTAGGAGGTACAAATGAAGTATTGTGTATAACTTTCTATACTTAAGTGATTTTATCATTTCTAAGTGCATTCTTGTGTTACCATGGCAGCAGCCAGCATGTCACAGCTTCCCCCTTTTCTTAATGAAATAGGAGAGCCCACTGAAACATAGAAAGAGTGGTTAAATATATTTGAGTCGTATTTAATAGCCATTGGAGGAGAGAAATTCAGCCCTGTAAGAAAACTACATATTTTATTACATAATTTAGGAACACATGGTAGGAAAATTTTCAAAACACTCTCTGAACCAGACAAGACAACAGAGATCAAGGTTTATATGAATACAAAATTATATTGATAAAATTAGAAAATCATTTTGGGGAAAAAATGAATATTGTTCTCGAATGTCACAAATTCTTTAGCCATGTCCAAGGCAAACAAGAAACCGTAACAAATTACATAGCAGTACTGCCAGGGCTAAGCCAATTATGTCAATTTCAGGCATTGAATGACTCTCTTATAAGGGATCAACTAGTGCGATACACAAATAATACGAAAATACAAGAAAAACTACTTCAAAAACAACCCAATTTACGAGAAGCTATTGACATTGTGAAATCAATAGAACACACAGTGGTCTGCATGAAGGAAATAAAAACACCTACTGAGCATATTTCAGAAATAACTGATGATGAAGAATCCAACATATGCGAAGTAAAAATGACAATAAAAATGAATACTGTCAAAGAGTCGATTATGAAAACACTAAACTTAAATGTTACCTCTGCGGCAGCAGCAATCATTTAGCTAATTTCCCCATTTGTCAAGCAAAATCTGCCACTTGCAGGAAATGTAACAAAAAGGGCCACTTTGCCAGAGTGGGCAGGGACACAAATAGAAGTAAGAAAAACAGCGAAAGTTACACAACTGAAGAAAGATCACAGGTAATAAAGAAAATAATTCTCCAAGTAAAAGATGAAGGGTCTATTAAACAGATAAAATACCCTAAATGCAACGTGTATTTGAATGGGAAGTCCATAAAAATGTTTGCTGACTCGTGTTCACCATTCACTCAAATTAACATAAAAGATTTTAGGCTTGTGACAAATAACGAAGAAGTACACCTTCAAACTCCTGACATATTGCCCACAGGGTACACTAAAGATCCCGTTCCAGGCATGGGTATGATGAAGTCACGCATTACTTTCAACAATCGCTCTACTATTGGCAAAATATACATGGTAGAGGAAGGGTCCAACCTTCTCGGATGGCAACACCTAAAGAATTAGGGATAAAATTAGATTCCAATGAATCAGAACAAGTCGTATCATTTAATCAATCCATATTCGGGTATCAAATATGTAATGAATTTCCAAATCTAATGTCAGATAGTTTAGGAGTCCTCAAACAATTCCAACATAAAATCAAGCTTAAAGAAAATGCAAAACCCGTTGTACACAAATTTAGACCTATACCACACCTAATGTGTGAGCCAAGGAGTAAAGAGCTGAACAAACTACAGAATTTAGGAATAATACAACCTATAGACTATTCAGACTGGTTAGCCCCAGTTGTAATAGCAAGAAAAGCACATAGTGAGATCAGACTATGTGTAGATTTACGTGACCTAAGTGATAATATATGGTTTGAAAGGTATCCTTTAACCCGCATCCATGAAATGTTAAGCACCATGGGGTAAACTACATGTTCACTGTCCTAGACCTATCCATGGCTTATCATCATGTCGAGCTGCACCCAGAATCCAGATGGTTGATGGCGTTCACCACTCCAAATGCACGTACATGTTCTGCAGGATGCCATTTGGCCTGGCTACAGCTGTCTTTCAAAAAATAATGCAACAAATATTAAAAGGTATCTCCAAAACAATGTGCTTCCAAGATGATGTCCTGGTGTATGGCACTACAGTAGAAGAACATGACAAGTTATTACACACAGTCCTCACAAAATTCAAAGAAGCAGCTCTAACACTTAAACAGATAAATGCCAAATTGGGGTTTGTGCCATGGATTATTTAGGACATATGACTTCTAAAGAAGGATTCAAACCCAAGGTATGTTTACTGGATGCTATAAATGAAGCCCATGCCCCAGAAAACAAGGAGGAACTTAAGTCCTTCTTTGGTCTAGCAACATATATGGCCAAATATGTTAAGCATTTTGCTGATCTCACATATAACTTGAGGGTACTTTTAAATAACCATGTGCATTACAAATGGTCAGAGAAACATCAAAAGTAATTTTAAAAATTGAAAGAAGCAATTCTATTAGCTCCTTACTTGTGCAATTTTGATCCCAACAGGAAAACAATACTCACCACTGACACCAGCAACAAGGGTATTGGAGCCACGCTTTCCCAAATAATTGATAATTTAAAAAAATGTTGCTTTTGCTTCCCGTCCTCTCACCAAGTCAGAAACAAATTGCTCGGTAGTTGGAAAGTAAGCCCTAGCAGTCTTCTGGGTGGTAATGCATTTCAAATTCTTTTTATGGGGATTGCAATTCAAAATACAAACTGACCACAAACCCCTCACATATATGTCTAGTCCTAAGGGAGCTACCAACAGCACACCTCATATTGCTAAATGGGTGTTAAGTTTAGAAAGTTTCAGTTTCAACATAGAGTACGTTCAAGGTAATTTAAACACGGCTGCTGATTTCCTGTCCAGAGTTCCCCTTAATAAAGAAGAAGAATATGAAACACCAGAGTACCCCATATTAGAGATTCATGCCACAGCCATTACTACCAAAGAATGGGAGGAGGGCTTGGAAAGGAATGGAATGTTACAACAACTCAGAACATACATTATTCAAGAGGTAAATGAGGAAATTGGAGGTGGGCCATGAAATCAACATTAATAAAGAGTTGATGATGAGGAGTAATAAGATAATACCTCCAGAAGAACAAAGAAATAAAGTTATTGACCTAGTACATGAAGGACATTTAGGTAGGAGTCTTACCAAGTCTAGACTTAGAGAACATTATTGGTTCCCTAACATGGAGTCAGCAGTAGAATCGAAAGTAAAAAACGGTACCATATGCACTAAAAGTGATATATTCAAAACCATTCGTAATACTCCCTTATCACCAGTAATGGTGCTTGACAAACTATGGGTAAAGCTATCAATAAACATTATTGGTCCCATGAACCACAAGGGTTTGATGAAACGTTTCACGTTCATTTTAATTGGCTATCAATCCCGCTGGGTAGTTGTTAGGTTAGTAAACCGCATCACTACTGAGTCCCTCATAAATTTCTTAAGAGACACTTTTACCACTGAAGGCATACCACCTAGAATCATAACCGACAATCGGGGACAATTTACATCCGCGACTATGAAGGATTTTTTATCCCAAGTAAATATAAATTCATCTAAAACAGAGGGAAAAGCCTTGTTGAAAGAATCAATACAATGATAAAAGAATGTGTTCAACTAGCTTGTACAAATCAGCTTCAAATAGAAAGAGTCATACTAGACATGCTTTGGGCATATCTCACCATACCAAACAAAGTGACGGGTATATCACCATTCTCAACATTTTATGAACCAAGACACATTGGTGACATAAAACGAAATTTGGCAGTGATGGACAATGGCAAAAAGTGGAGCATGGACAGACTATCCAGACACTATCCGGTGACAACGAACACAAACAGCAACAATCACCTAAATGAGCGACATGTCCCGGACACCAAAAGTAGAACAAGAAACCCTCTGGCTTGACACAAAGACATTATAGAAAAGTGATTTTCTTCACAGAAAGATAATTTGACAAAATGATTAAGGGGGAAGATGTTTTTGTAATGTACTAACCACTTATAGTGCTCAATAGCACATGTTTTGTTATTATTAATTTTCCACGTTAAAAGTTATAATCTGTCATAATAACATTTGTAGATAATGGTTTATTCCCCCTAAGCTTCCCCTGCCTGCTTCCACTTTTGGTACATTCCTTCTGTTGAGGAATGAGTCTGCCTTAGAATGTTGAGCTGAGTGTGGGAGGTGAGGTGACAGGGAGATGATAAAGGTGGAAAGTGGAGACCTGGAATAATGACTTTGACAGTCAACCTCACCTATGCTTCATCTTTTTAACAGTTTCCCTGATACTAAAACAAATAATACCTGTTGAAAGCTCAAATCTGTGCATTTACATACCTTGCAAAAACATATACAGTGTGTCTTTAGAAGTAGCAACCTGCCCCAATTTGCAAACATGGGCTATATTTTAGCTTCCTAATTTACTAATGGGGACCACTTTTATTTTGGTGCCTGGGACTTTTGGCTGTTTGCCTTTTGAGATTATTCTAATCAACAGACTGTGTATGTTGTTAAAAAAGGCCCAGTCAGTGGATTTGGAACGTTAATAAACAGGCACAATAGCTTAGGCAGGACCACAATTTCAATAAGTGCTATTCTACTGGCCATCAACAGAGGAAGACCCATCCACCTCACTAGCATGTTTTGCAACTTAGCGATCACTAGGCAGTAGTTATCACAGTATGACTTCCATTCTGCAATGTATTCTAACTCGCAGATACCACACAAATTCCTCCCTCCATTGTAGGGGGAAGTCCAAAACGAGTTTGTTGTGGCTGTGTTCAGTGGAATTGTCTATGATTTACTCCTGTTGAATTGAAAGCCTGACAATGTTCCATATCCAATTATTTCTCAGAGCAATGGAGCTATACTTGGGCGTGGGTCCTTAATATACAACATGATATTGTCTCCATAAAGAGATATCAAGTACATATGACCTCACAATCACAGACACCTACCAAAGTGATTTTCTTAAAGGGCACAGGCCAGAGGCTCCATTGTCATCACAAATAATGGGGTAGCTAGAAGGCATCCTTACCTAGTACCCTGTGGAATATTAATGGAATGTCACGGAAACTCTCCCCTCGCCCCTGAAAGTGAGGCAAGACAACAGGCAGTGGTCATCTGTCCCACTAATCTCCATGAAAATATTCTACTAGAGGTGGTATCAGGCTTAGCAACTATACTATCAATAGCCATGTTCAAAGAAGGTCAACTCTCAATATGTTTTGTATATTTTTATCAGTCTCCTTGCAAGAGAGAACCCTATCCCGGGGAGTGCCTCGGGTCCTGGGAAGATAAGTTGTGACCTGATCAGCACAGATTACAGCTATTTATTAATGAAGTGAACTGTTCCCCACCTTCTCCACAGTTCTTACTTTCTCCATTCACATCTCCTCTTCCATGTTAATATCCCTAATTTAGTAAAGTAGGCAGCAGTAGGCAACTTGTTGAAACGTACACAGTGTAGTACCAGACGATGAATCATTTAAAGGTAACTTAACTGTGCAAGGAGGTCTATTTTTCACTTTGAGTTCCTTTTCTTGGCTAGGTTACAAAATGTAATTCCACACTTAGCTCAATTGGCAAATCCGCCAGGTCACCAGTTGGTGAAGTACCAGATTGGGCATTTGTCATCAAAACCTGCATGCCTTCTCCTGGATCTGTGAACAGTTGCAGCTTTCCTTTATGAATGATTTTGAGCGTAGCTGGATGGAACATGCATGGTCAACCACCATGTGTTGCATTGTATTTTTCCCTCCTGCAAAGACACTCCAAGCATCCTTGGTGGCCAAAGTAAAACCTGGGGAAAAGGGAAATCATTGCTCTCTCATACAGCAGTTTTCCCTCTTTTTTGGCCTTTAGAAGATTTACATATCCCTATAAATTTAACAATCAGACAATTACAAGTGTAGGGAGAGCTCCCAGCACTGGTTTTGAGGTCAAGAACCTATGCACCATTTCCACCGTGAACACATCCGACAGTTGCGCCTTCAGTTACTTTTGACAGTAGCTCTTTAGTGAAAGTCTCCAAGTTCCCGCTGCTGGTTGATTCTGGTGTTCCTGTGATGCCCATGTTATTGCACCAGAACCAGGCCTCCAAATCTTAATTTTTAGCCTGGATGACTTCCAAGATACATTCTGTTTTGAGTAGTTTCTTCCCTCTTTCATTCATACAATGTCAATGTCTGATATGCGGCATTGAGTCAATGTTTGTCCAGTCTTTTGTTGAATTGGTCCACACGATAGGATAGTTTCTATTTTACCATCTGTGTTCACAAGCTGTTTTTCAGGTTCATCAGCATTGTTTTTACATCATCGCCAGTCCCCGGCTCCTTAAACAGCTGCACTGTCCGCTCTGTGTGTTTAGATTGTCTGGTCGTTTTCTTAGGATCAAACATATTTTAGGTTGTCTTTAATCTCCTTTTCATAAGGTGCCCCTTTGTGTACTACAGTACTTCTCAGTTCCTGACTGCAGTAATCACCCTTAGTCGCAGCTAGTGGTCTGCATTGCCATGAGCATAGGCTTGGAATACTGGGTTGAGTAAATTAGCAAGGTCCTATCTGCTCTTTTCAGTAGCCCCTTTCTATCTTCCTTAACGAGATTAGGAATCAAGTATTGACAGCAATATCAAATCTTATAAGCGCTTTGGTATAGTCTTGGTTCACTATTCATCCCATCATACAGGGGCTTTTTTCTTAGTGTTAGTGACTTCAATGCAAACCGATTCACAAAGGCCTAGGGGCTCCCATCGCAAAAATCGCACCTACTTGCTCAGCCTTTCTCTGGTCACAATCTTCCTGCTGCACTCCGTCCCCAGGTGACTTCCGCTGCTCCTTCATTTCAGAACCTCGTTCTCCAGCATGAGCAGGCCTTGACCCTGGCCCACGCAAGTTCTCCATCTTTCTGGCATTGTCAGATTGCCTCAGCCGGTGCTTACTGCTTCGTTTTTCTCCCTCTGTGGAGAAACTCACGTATTCTCAATCCACCACCACTTTTAATGCCAGACAATGGGCCAGGCCACTCTGGGATCATATGTATCCCGTGGGGTATTCTCTCTGAAGCACAGTGATATGTACCTCCCCTTCCGGCCACACCCAGCCCAAAACTCAAGGACCCAGGTTTGCACACTCCCTTCTTGGCCCCAGCTTTTCAAGAGCCATGCATAAACTGCACTGGCTTTCTTTCAACCACCGTCCACTGTTACATCTCCCACAAGCAACACAAGCAAAATTAGACAAATTGAGTCATGTGTAGATGCACCATTTCTTAGTGCTTCAGGGTGACATATTGTTGTAACAGGGGATAGTCTACGGTGATGGATCATGTTGAATTGTTCCCCAGCTTGGTGGGGGCGTCTCAGAATGCATACATCATGATAACTGGCCCCCCAGTGTCCTCTAATTCCCAAAACTTTAAAATAAGTTAAAATTATCAACCATCACAAACTGCACCTTTAACTGTCATGATCATCTTTTAGTTGATCCAACTAGAAAATATGTTGCAAAGCCAAGAAGTGAGCTATGGCTATCATATTTTGTTCACATGGTGCTTCAACAGCAGCACATCTCATGTAGAAGAATACTGATTACAAACACCTGATTGACAAGCATGATACTATCACCTGAGTATCAATCCAGGAAGGCTTGCCAGTGAATGGTTTCATACACACCACTACTACAAGACCTGCCAAAGGAGATCCAACATAAAGGAAGCAATCTAACACCTCTTCTGGGATTGTGCTATACCCCAAAACTGCTGTGGGCTTCAACACAAAGCCAAGGCCCCTAATGCGACAAAGGACAATGCAGTGAAGTTGATAATGTACCACCTATTCCCTGGAATGTGCACATTGGAAACAAAATCAAGGCGGCTAGACAATCCTATGCTGCTTCATATATGTTATCTTCTCTTACATAAACTGCCCGCTCTGGTAAGAATGTCTACTGAAATATGTCAGAAGATGATGCACAGACACCCCTGGGACACTATGATCATAGTTGACCAAACAACGAAGACATGCGAGTAAATGTAATTCCAAGCAACAGGATGTTTTCCTTCCTCAGGTAGAAAGTAAAAATGCTGTCCTGTACACTTGTTGTCAAGGCTGTTACTCACAATTAAGTACAGCTGAACTTGATTTGTAGGCAAAAATACTTCAAATATTCGTGGAATAAAGCTATGCAAATCACAGGTAATCCCAGATTGCATTACTTGTGAAATTAAACTGATGTTCTATATCAATACTTATGCCCAGGCTATCCAAGTGCAGTACAATAAACCTGCGTATGAGTCATATAGAAGAACAAGTATATACAGCCAAGGCCAGTAATGAGAAACATGTCACTCTAAACATTTTGCGGAGGTACCCAAGGGTGAATTTAAATAGATTTAAATTTTGTGATGCAAACCAGTTCTCTGCACTTACACAGTACAACAGTGGATAGTAATGGTGAGTAAAGTCTTCTCAACAGTGAAGTTACACTCACTTTATAATGTAGATTTTCCTAGTAATTTATGACGGAAAGTCTTAATTTTATTAAAGACACGGAGGCGAATATTATGCGTTCTTTTCTCACTTTAATTTTAACAGCAGCAGTCAAGAAACTACAACTCCCAAGAGGATTAGCTGTGGGCTAACCAATGGGAGTAAAACAGATAGTAATAATGAACCAATCGGAACAGGACATAAACCATAGAGAGTACCCTTGACTGCAAGCAGCCCTCTTTTCTTGAACGAGACAGTCAAGTGGAATTATAAAACAACGGGTAAGTAAGTCCAACAATTGCGAAAGACAAAGAAATGGCACACAATTCTTGAACAACGGCGAAAAACCGGGATGACGAAGGAGGAGGAAGGTGCTCTGGAGCGGGTTGTGGAGATGTTTCCAAAGGATTCTTCATGAAGAAGGAACTGATAGAGCCAACGGCGTTATCCGGAAGCTGGAGGCAGTGCTGGAGTTGCTGGGAGGGAAAGAGAAAGTACATATTAATAAAAGTACTGAGGTGGGATAATATTCGCCTCCGTGTCTTTAATAAAATTAAGACTTTCCGTCATAAATTACTAGGAAAATCTTCATTTTATGACAAGACCGGAGGCTCTATTATGCGCGTTCAAAGCTTGTCAATAACCAGAGAAGAAGCCGTTCTAACAGGTTTGCAATAAAACGTTTTAAACACATTATCATTTGACCAATCTGCCGACCTGAGAATGTCCTCTAAACTGGACCCAAGGGCGAAAGCCTTAGATGCCATGGCCCCCCTGGAAGAATGTGCCCCAAATACAGAAGTATCAATTCCTGCCAAGGACATAACCCATTTGATCCAGCGGGCTAAAGATGCTGAAGTCACTGGCTTGTGAGGTTTGCGGAAGGAGATCAACAATTGATTGGAAGAGGACGTTCTCAGGTTAACAGTTCTTTTTTCGTATTCTTTTAAACAAAGGCCCACACACAGTTTTGGTCTGTCAGGAAAGAAAGGGTAAAAAACAGAATGTAAATTAGTTTTGGTGCGTTTGGAAATGTGGAATAAAACACCTGAAGGTAAGAACTGGCGTGCCGAAACATCTAAGGACTTAACGTCTGAAGTCCTTTTGATAGAAATTAAACATAGCAACATAGTGAGCTTGGCGGAAAGCATTTTGAGGGAAAGAGAAGAATTATCTGGCCAGGAAAGAAAAAGATTCAGAACCAGAGAAACATCCCAGATGTGAGAATATTTAGCGGCAGGAGGCCTAGCGAGCTTGACGCCTTTCAGGAGACGGCAAATCAAAGGATGGGACCCAATAGGATTGCCGTCGATATGTGAGTGATTCAGGGATATAGCAGATCTGTAAAGATTTATTGTGCGGTATGACTTGCCCAAGCCCGCCTGAGCGGCTAGAAAATTAATTATTAAATTTAGATCTGCTGAAAAGGGATTGGAACATTTTCCCAGACACCAGCTTGACCAAAGAGCCCATGCCGATTTGTAGGCCCGTCTTGTACCGGGAGCCCAAGCGTTGTTAATGAGTGCTGAAGCTTCTGACGAAATAGCCCAGGGCTGTTGGGAAGACCGGAAATGAGCCAAGCTGAGAGGGTTAAGGATTGGTCGAGAATCAGATTGTGGGGCTGACCCAGAGGATCTAGGAGGAGAGATGGAAAGGACGGGAGTAAGATAGGGAAATCCACTGCTAGTTCAAGGAGGGGTGGAAACCAAACCTGGGATTGCCAGAAGGGAGTCAAAAGGACCAGAGACGCCTTCTGACGTCTGACTTGGTTTAGGACCCTGTTGATTAGAATAAAGGGAGGGAAGGCGTAATTGAGAGAACTGGACCAGTCTTGTAGGAAAGCGTCCGTAGCTAGGGCTAACGGATCCGGCCGCCAGCTGAAGAAATTGGGAAGCTGGGTGTTGAGCCTGGACGCAAAAAGGTCTATTTGGAACGGACCCCACTTCCGTTCTATCTGGCAAAAAACTGACTGGTGCAATTTCCAATCGCTGGAATCCGAGAGATGGCGTGAATACCAGTCTGCATTGGAATTCAGAGACCCCGGAAGATACTCGGCTATGAGGGAGAAATTGTGGGATAGACAAAAATCCCAGAGACTCTTGGCCAGCAGGGCCAGAGGTCTGGATCTGGTGCCTCCCAAGTGGTTGATGTAACGTACCGCTGAAATATTGTCCATGCGAAGCAGAATGGAGCATCTTGCTCTGTGTTTTGTGAAGCTTCTGATTGCAAAGGAGCCTGCAAGAAGCTCTAAACAATTTATGTGCAATCTGGACTCCTCTGCGGACCATGAACCGCCAGTCGATATCGAACCACAGCGGGCGCCCCAGCCTGTGAGACTTGCATCGGATTCTAATACAAGATCGGGCACAGAGGGGAAGATGGATCTGCCGTTCCAGGCCTCTAAATGGGATATCCACCACTGGATTTCCATTACGGATTCCTGGTCCAAGGAGACGAGGTCGGAAAAAGCTAAGCCTCGACGAAGATTAAGGATTTTGAGGCGCTGGAGTGCACGGTAGTGAAGAGGCCCTGGGAAGATGGCCTGGATCGAAGATGATAGAAGGTCGACCACTCTTGCGAGTGTTCTGAGAGAAATAGAGCCCTGTTGAAGAGTATGGATAAGTTCTTTTTTGATTGCGGAAACCTTGGAACGAGGGAGAAATAAAGCGGCCGAAACGGAGTCTATTTGGAAACCTAGAAATTCGACCTGTTGGGAAGGGAGAAGAACAGACTTTTCGAGGTTTATGAGGAAACCGAGATCCGTGAGGAGAGAAGCTGTTATTTGGAGATGCGTCAGTAAAGAGGTTTTGTTCTGATGCATGATCAGAATGTCGTCGAGATAGATTATTAGCCTGATGCCCAAGGATCGAAGGTATGAGACGACCGGTTTCAAAAGTTTTGTGAAGCACCAGGGTGCGGAGGATAGGCCGAAAGGAAGGGAGGAAAAATGATACGTTTTTGAATCCCAAAGAAATTGTAAAAACTTTCTGTGGGACTGATGAATAGGAATAGTCAGGTATGCGTCCTGTAAGTCCAGTCTGACTAACCAATCGAATTGGAGTAAAATATCCCTGAGATGGATAATGGTTTCCATCTTGAAATGTCGATAGACGACAAATTGGTTGAAAGATTTGAGGTTGATTACCGGTCTCAGCTTTTTGTTTTTCTTGTGGACGAGAAAGATAGAGCTTATGAATCCGGAAGGGTCTGGAGAGCAAAGATGGATGGCGTTCTTTCTTAACAGAGATTGAACCTCTAAAGAAATTAGAGAGGACATTTCGAGAGAAAAAATTGGATGAGGAGGAAGACAGTATTGGTGGGGAGCGGCAATAAGTTCGATACGATAACCCTGAACAGTGGAAAGAACCCAAGGGTCTGTTGAGATAGACTTCCACTTTTGTAGAAAGAAACGAAGGCGACCTCCCACGGGAGGGCCAGAAGGTTGGCTTACCTTGAGTATTTGGCGTTCTGGAGAAACGCTGGCCACGATTGCGGAAACCCCTTGCTCTTTGTGGGTAGAAATGGGGTTTGAATTCCTGGGAGTAGGCATTGAAGGAGTTGGAATAACCTCTTGAGCCTTGATTTTTGTATGTGCGGCCGGTAAAGCGGCTCCTACCTCTACCGGCCCTGGAAAAAACACGTTGGTTGAATACTTTTTTCAGGTTTAGTTGTGCCTTATCTAAAGAGGAAAAGGTTGAGACGAATCGACTGACATCCTTGATGAAATTATCGCCAAACAGTTTGCCATCGGCCTGGATGCCGGGGTCCCGAGTGGCCAAGTTAGCCAGTTTAGGGTCCATTCTAATTAGGAGGCCTTTGCGTCTCTCATGGATAATGGCAGAATTTGCGTTGCCCAAAAGGCAAAAGGCTCTCTGGGTCCACAGGGAAAGATCGAGGGGATCAATAGGAGATTCATCCTGTCTGGCTGACTCAGCTATATCAAAAATCCTTGCCAGGGGACCCACCACGTCCAGAAGTTTGTCCTGGCACGTGGTCCAGGCCTTGTCAACCCCCTTACGTGGATCCTTACCAAATTTAGTAAAGAAAGTGATGAGTGAGTCATCAATTGTAGGAGTAACCGTAATATTGGACTCCAACGAAGGCCTGGGACATTCAGACTTCAATTTGGCTCTCGTCTGCTTATCTAGAGGAAGCCGAAGACGGGAAGCGATGTAATCACCTACGTGTTCCAGAGGAAGCCACTCTGTGGAGTTAGGATGATGGATTAAGGATGGATCAAACATTGGAACCCCTTCAGCGTCAACCACAGTGGTAGAGGGGCCACCTGACGCCATTTTGAAACGTTTAGGATAAGACGGGGAAAAAATATCGTCAGGATTGTCAGATTGGGATAAATCATCCAAGTCCTTCTCATCTGTGTCCAAAATTTTTGAAATTACAATCTTTTTTGGCGCATTTAAATGTTTTAATTTTGATTTGCATTTTGACTGGGATGTCGTATTCTTGGTGGAATTCCCCTCCTTGGAAGGAGGCCTGGGAGGAACTAAGTCCTCGGTCTGGCGTGAGGCAAGCTCACTTTCTGTCTGTGCGCCTTGATGTGTTTGAGAGGAAAATAATTTCCGTTTTCTGCTTTCCCCCGCAGAATGGGCCATAGACTTGGACACCATGGACATAACTGAATTTTCAATATTTTTTGACATCTTGTCCATTGATGCTTTCATAGCATGTTTCACTGAGGACTGGATAAATTTATTTAAGTCTTGACGAAAAACAACATCCTCCTCCTCCGAGGCAGATCTTGAGGGAGAACTTCCCATATCCATAATGATAAAGTATGTAACAGAAACGAAAGTCAGTAAAATAATCCCTGAAACCAAGCAAAAACCACTGTGGGAAACGAAGGGTTAAATTGGAGCAAAACGCTCCCGAACTGGTGGCCAAAGCTCCTCCCCGAGGCGGGGTTCTAGATTTCCTGAAAGTGGAGAAGGCGAAGGCGGAGTCCACCACGCGCGCTGTCTTCCGTAAACACGGAAGGCTGTGAGGCCGAAAACTAAGACGAGAGCCGTCGAAGAGTACCGGTAAGCGTTCTTCAACCGGCGCGCATTAGGAACAGCGCGCGCTGTCTAGAGGGGAAGACGGAGTGCAGAATAGAACGCTCAGAGGAGCGCGAGGCAAAAAAACGTCGTGTGCAGGAGAAGAGGGGGCGGGGGGGGGCCCGAAATATTATAACCGCGGTGCAGCGACAGCCAAATATAATTAGAATATTAAAATAACGCTGAAACTAAACTATCATAGCAAAACATAATAATTAACATGAAAGGAAAACATTAAATACGAAGCACGTGAAAGAAGAGTACTTATCTTGACTGCGAGTAGCAAGAAAAGAGGGCTGCTTGCAGTCAAGGGTACTCTCTATGGTTTATGTCCTGTTCCGATTGGTTCATTATTACTATCTGTTTTACTCCCATTGGTTAGCCCACAGCTAATCCTCTTGGGAGTTGTAGTTTCTTGACTGCTGCTGTTAAAATTAAAGTGAGAAAAGAACGCATAATAGAGCCTCCGGTCTTGTCATAAAATTTAGCAGTAAAACATGCTTATTGATCTCTTCAACTCCAGCACTAAATACCATTCATTATTCTTGTTTGTAATAGCGTCTTCGGTATTTTTAAAAGGCAAAACGTATATTAACCACACAGTTTGCAATAGATGTATTGTATTGTATATATTTATTGTTGTAATGCAATGATTTTAAATAATCGAATCAATACAATGTATTTGTTCATTCATTCTGTAGCAAGAGACCCTTTTTGTTGAATATGGTGATTACTGAAAGTGAACTTTATGGCCCTGAGATCAATTAGTCTTTCGTATAATTAACAGAGAATCCAGGTCGCACTTAGCCCCATAATGCTCTGCAGATGGCATGTAATTGGTTAGAGTGAACTTGAGCTATTTACGTGTCTTTAGGATTTAGACTAAAACGTATCTCCTCATCATTCCATATACACATTGGTCTAGATTGAGAAAGGGCTCGACAGTGAGATGTAGTGGTAAAACAGAGACTTGTGTAAGTCCTTCACCATGTTGGTCAAGGCTACTAACTACACCATCACAACCCCACCATTGCGCACCTTTTTCTCTCTTCATTGCGCAGCTGACTGGCAGCGCTCACCGCCTAACAGAAATCTTGCCTTTTAGTGCTGGACATAAGTGGGCAGGCACTGACTGGTGCTGCAGCATTACCTCACTCCCGATCAGAAGTACGGGCAGCCCTATATATTATTTGGAGATATGTACGGCCTTTTCCCTGCAGCCCGACATCCGACCTTCCTGGGTAGGACATTTACAGGTATGCAAAAACGTTACCGCTTCCCCAGCAAAGTTGGGCAAATTCAAGAAACTTCATCCACGTGATAAAGGGTGAACGTTTGCAACTTTGTGAACGAGGTTAAAACTCTGAGCGCTCTCTCATAGCCGGCAGAAATTCAATTAGCCTAATTTACTTAAACAGTAGATTCGTCGTTCCCACCAACAGCAAAGTAATTCCAATTCACCCTTCATCCTATTGAAAGCAATTCCAACTGCAATAACCTCACTGGTAAGTTTGCTAAGTACAGAGTCCTCCCTTTTCTTGAGGATAGTTAGACCTGATATTCCCCTGGCAGACTTTAAGACATTGGTTCATTGAAGGACAGCGCCCTCTGTGGACAGGGGCAAAGCTGCCCCGCCACACTGTGCCTAATGAGAGTTTTTTCAAAGCTGAGTTGATCTTTGATGTGGGAGGCCTTCCTTACAAGTCTGTACATATGGGACTTCCTCCTTCTGCAGCAGAAAGAAATTAAGAACAGAAAAAAGCACGTCAATTTTATTAATGTAAGTTTCTTAATTCGTCGAAATAAAAAAATTAAAACACAATAAAACATTTTTGTCAAAGGGCCCTGTAAATAGAGTAAACTACCTCGTGAAGCACGAATGTCTTATTCTCTGCAGAAGTTGCCGAATTGTATTCTGATATATTTATTCACTTTGTGCTTTTCGGAAACTATGTAAACAATAGGTTGCGATTTGTCAGGAAGGTGTGACGTTCACAAAAGCTAAAATATAACACAGATCAATTTAGCAGGACATATCTTTCCTAAAGAGAGAGGCTCAGTTTCGCAGACTTTCGGGGTAAAATTATATTAACAAACCGGTTTAAATGGAAAGACAGTGATGTATTCCAATAATACATGGATTAGGGTGGAGCCTTAAATATCGGTCTGGGGATTCCTTTGTCTTTCTCTGTGGTAGAGGCGAAACAGGTGTGTTCTTTTGGGACTCTTTCCTGTGTGAGTGATTTAATTGCTTTCAATCCACTTTGATATTAATTAATTTTAGTTATTTTGTACATGGGTCTAATTTATATTTTTAGGAACCAAGTATTGCTATTTAGCCGTGTTTTCTGTGGCTCACCATATCACACTGAAAGTTATCATTCATTTGATTCCTATTTAGTTCTCGCAATACACTGTGTTTAGATATTGATTTTATGATGTGAAAGTGGTGTACAAGTTGGTCGTGCCGAAGTGTATTTATACAGCCGTAGATCACCATGGTGACAGGATGACCTAAGGCGATAGGGGAGAGTGCTGGGGCAATCGTTTGACTTGCCAGTCTTTTACGTTGTATGTAACTCTGAAAGCCATCTATCTAACGCATTTGCAGTTTCTTAGCCTACACATGGCATGCAGTCAGGAATGTCTATGCGGGTACGGGGCACCCATGGGTTAATGAGTTGCAGGCCTCTTACATGATCTTACACTAACTGAGCTGGAGCCCATGCCACATAGACAGTAAGTCCGTCATCTTTGGACATGCTACTAGTGCTGTTTCTTCGGTCTGCTCCCAATCAGCTTAGGTTCATATTTCCATAAGTGCCCAGCACTGACATGCATGAAATTGGGTCTGCATGCAGCACTCGTAACTCTAAACTCTTTTAAAAACAGAGTCTTCTATTAAAGAGTAACTTTTATTCCATTTCCTCATAACTAAATTACTTTGCCCACTAGATAAGCATAAAAACCAGTATTACCATAATTCAGGACACTTGTATTGATGTGATCCAATGGGATATAGAGGCTGCTGGACTTTCGCCAAAGACATTGAACAGGATGTCTTAAAATAGCAGAACAATTTTCCTGACCTGTCTGAGGTGCAATATGAATTGTTTCACAGTTATCGGGTGGGATTCAACTTCTTTAAGAAATGATGCAAAGAAATTACAGCCATTCGTGACAAAAGGACATGAACACATCCCATGTTACATATCACATGTAGGTGAGCAATCCTTAATGTGTTGGGTGAGACAACCTTAAAGCAAATGAAAAATTTCTGCCACAGTGCTCAGTTACTTTTACCTTATGTCTTCAAGGCACTTTTCTCTGCAACGTCATTATAAATTCACCCATGGCAAGTGAGCACTAATTGAACATGCACTCCACCGCATGAAAACACTAAATAAGCACTACAGATCCATATGATTTTTTTTTCTTTTGGGACACCCACACCGAAGAAATTTATAGACTGTATATTCTACATACCTAAGTGCTTTACATTTTGGCAAGATGACATGCAGAGCTTCATAAACATCTAAATAAATTACTATATTGCTGCATGATGAGGGAGAATAAATATGGATAGAATCTAAAGGTCTCTGTGAAATGGATGGCACTAAGTCCTATTGCTGGCTTGTTGAAAACCTTTCCCTTGCTCAAATCAATGTCTATTTTTTTCAAATAGAGCTTAGTAATGGGATCTAGCCAATGTCCACTCACTCTCCTTATCAGCAAGCCTCGGGCAGAATTTCAATCACGCCGGAGTAATCAGAGTAATTTTGGTAATTCGGCATTACACTTTGACACAGAATTACCAATAATTACTTGATTACTCCTGCTCACATAATTAACAGTAATTTGGGGGAATCCTACTGTAAGAGCACATTTAGCAAGTGTGAGTGGCCACTTGCCCTCACTATTCGTGCTCTGCTACATTTAATGCTCTTAGCACAAAATGCATCTTCATGTACATTTTGGATACAAGGTTGTATTTTGCACTAGGCAAATAGTGCTAGATGCTGGGGGGTAAGGTGGTGAAAATCCCTACCCAAGAGCACATTTTGCATTATTGTTTAACACAAAATGAATTCTTGCTCCCATTCTGGACGTAAGGGAGCAAGAAAATAGCACTAATGCCAGAGGCAGTTGGAGAAAAAATCCTACCCCATGAGCACATTTGGCGAGCACAAGCGGCTGCACGCACTCGGTATCTGTTCTGTTGTATTTAGTGCTATTTCTTAGCAAAAAATGCATTCTTGCACTCATTTTGGAAGCTGGGGGGTATTTTTGCTCTAAGAAATAGTGCTAAACACAGAGTTACTCTTCTCGTGTAATTATGCATAATCTTTAAGAATTCTCAGGTAATTCTGAGTGATTACACTACACTAAATTATGCAAGTTACTCCCATCCCTAATTATCGGCAGAACAAATGGGCTGAAGCACAGAGAGAGAGGAAGCCAATTGCCCAAGATCACATAAGTCTGCTCAAGTATGGAAGAAGGAAGTAGAGCTGGATCTCATGGTGCCACAAGTGACAATTTAAAAACTTGAGCACACCTCCTAATGGGTAAACTTTGCTGATCTGGTTGGGACATTTTTTAAACAATAGGTCTCAGAGAGCACAAATGGAAGTAAGCAGATCCTTCGACAGGAGAGAGATTGCTCACCTGGCACACCATCACCCTACTGCCATATTCCCAACAACCTTTCACAAGTACTTTATCTGATGTGATGAGCTCTGCCCCAACTCAACAAGCTTTTCAGAAACATCGAGTTAGAACAATTACTCAGTTTTCATGCATCCCTATCCAACATGTCCAGTGGTCTTTGATAAGGTTAGATCTTCCAAAACCAAGGATCTTTCTCAGTACTAAAGACCATATCATTAGTGCAGCTGGGCACAGAGGTGTGACGGACCTACTGTGCCATATGTATTACCACCCATCAGGGCAAACACATGTTCCTAGAATTCAGCTGAAGCAGAACGTTGAAAGAGAATTTCACAGAGAGCCAGAGGCGGCTGCTGCAAATGTCAAAGTGGGTGAGAGGGGAATGAGGGGACAACGGGGATGGGGGGGAACAAAAAATGTTGTTAAAAAAAAACTAACCCTTCCTGCTGCCGTCTCCTGTCCCCTCACTCCTCTGCTGTTCTGGTGTCCCAGCATTCACCAGGACACCAGCACAGGCTCCCCAGCAATCCTGGTGCTGCTCTCGTGCTAAACCTAAACCTAGCATGAGAGCAGCATCAGGATTGGTCTGAGTCTGAGCAGCTGCCTCAAACTCAGTTCCGACAAGACGGAAGTCCTCATCTCTGGCTCCACCCCCTCCGCATGGGATGACTCCTGGTGGCCTGCCACTCTCGGAACCGACTCCCACTGACCACGCACTCAACCTTGGATTCATCTTGGACCCCTCACTATCCATGACCCAGCAAGTCAACGCCATATCCTCCTCCTGCTTCAACACCCTCCGCATGCTCCGAAAGATCTACAAATGGATACCCACCGAAACCAGAAGAACAGTCACCCAAGCACTCGTGAGGAGCAAGCAGGACTACGGCAATGCCCTCTACGCAGGAACCACGGCCAAACTCCAGAAGAGGCTGCAAAGCATCCAGAACGCCTCTGCACACCTCATCCTGGACATTCCCCGCCACTGCCACCTTACAGACCACCTGAAAAACCTGCACTGGCTCTCAGTCAACAAGAGAATCATCTTCAAACTCCTCACCCACGCTCACAAAGCACTGCACAACACCGGACCAGAATACCTCAACAGACGACTCTCCTTCTACACCCTGACCCGGCATCTCCGCTCCACTGACCTCACCCTCGCAACCGTCCCACACGTCCGCAGAACTACAACCAGTGGTAGATCATTCTCGCACCTCACCGCCAAAACGTGGAACACTCTTCCCACCCACCTGCGCCAGACCAAAGACCTCATTACCTTCAGGAAACTTCTCAAGACCTGGCTGGTTGAGAAGTAGCAGCACCCCCTCCCCCTTACCCCTTCCACTCCTGAGCACCTTGGGACCCTCACGAGTGAGTAGTGAGCTTTACAAATTCCTGATTGATTGAGTGGCTTGTACTGCCACTCAGACACTGCCCTGGGGTCTGTGCAGTTTCTTCAGCCCAGCTGTTCTACACAGCTGTAGAAACCGAAGTGTACATAAGTGTTTGGGCGACATAAGAGGGCCAAACACACATGCGCACTTAGTGCACTCCATTCCTCCTACCACCTCCCATGACCCAGCCCCACCCTTCCCATCACATGCTGCCTGAGCCAGCAGCAGAAAAATTAAGTATCTTTTATTTTTCTGCAGCTGGCTCTTGGGGAGTTGGGTGGGCGCTCCTCCGCCATCGCGGATGAGCCACCCCTGTAAATGCACTGCACTGCAGACCACTCTAGCTGGATGCGAATGGGTCACTGGCAATAAGGCAACTAGGCTCCTGGGAAGCCCGCAGGAAAGCTCCGCCTGTGAGACCTACGCACACCGGGGAGCGCGAGACGCTAACTGAGTTAAGTGGTCCGGTTTCACCAGTAGACCTCGGGCGCTCTTCAGGAAGATTAATGTGCTGACAAACTGACTGATTGGGATCATAATATGCACTGAATGGACGACGAGAGGAAGCGAGGGGAGGGGGCGCATTCTTATTCTGAATCCTTAGACACACTGTGCCATTCAATTTGGTTCCCGAATTTAGCGCCTCAGGAAACCGTCACTACTGAGAAGAGATTAAAGCTTTGCTGTCTATGCGGGGAGGCTGCACACGAGCGGCAGCTCAGCTGTCACCGGCCTGAGCCTGGAATTAGAGGTGGGCGAGCCAACAGATTCAAAGGAAGAGTCGGCCTGGAGCTGAACAAAGAGTCTGGCTTGGGTCTTAAAGCCCGCGCACGAGCCGAGTCCTGAAAACTTTTGCCATATAAATCAAACAACACACTTCATGTGAAAGTGATAATTGCATAATGCAAGCACTTCGCACAGCTCTGTCATTAAATAAACATCTATCTGTCTTTATATTTTTGCCTCTGTGTATTTTTCTGCAGTTTATAAATAGCAGTAGTTCGGCCCAAACGTGTTGGTGCTTTTTATGTGAGCACCATTACATTACATAAAGTCACATTCATTGTTTATCCACGGGGAAATACGTTATTTTACCAGAACCACGGGGATTTGAGAGGACGCCCATACTAGAACTGGGTTCCCCATCCCACTCTGACACATCATGTTAAAATATATTATACGACAAACAGGGCGCATGAAAGGGGCTTAAGGGGCTGTGGAAAGGGAAAGGAATGCAGATCGGTAGGTGTAGCAAGGGAGAGAAACACAATAGTTTGTAAAATAACCAACATTTTTTAACACTTTCAAAACAGAGAGAGGAGAGAATGTGTGTGGGTTTTTGTCTTAGTGTATGGAAAAATTCCTGGTGAAATGCGACAGACATTTTCTCAGTACCCAAATGAAAGCTCCACTAGCCAATTACGTACCGACACATCTGCTAAATTTTGTGATGAGCACAAAATATTGTTTACAAATTCAATAAACATTAAAAATTAATAATATCTACCACTCAAGCCAATTTTATAGCTTTGGGCGGCCTGGAATAATCTGAACTGTCACACTTGTAGGAGTGTGATTGTTAGTAGTTGTGTTGGTACTATCACTGGCAGCGCGGACAGGGGCAATGGGTGGTGCCAGCTCCAGTGGGGTCCTGACAGGGGCCCTGGCACTTACTCTTTTTTTTCACAAACTGAGCACTGTAAATACCAGAAACAGCATTACACCAGCAGCCTAGTCAATATGAAGCACAGTGGACCATGCACACAAGCCATAACAATCAAACCGAATTCAAGTGTGTACACTTTAAAGAAGGTTTTTTGCACAGCACAAGCCTGACTCGAAGGAGCAGCATCCTGCTACACAGGGGACATTCTTAGGTTTGCTAAGTAATCGAGTCTCAGCCTCTGCCCACCTGCTTTTACATACTAAATTGTACACTGTTCAACTAAGACTTTACTCCCACGTTACAAGAAATCCTTTGAGTGCCTGGTGCATTTATGCTGCATCTTTAAGCGGTCTTTCTTTGCATGACACTGCATTTAGATCAAGACAATATTCTCAGCTTTTGTCTGAATTTAGTGAAGCTAGGACGTTACTGAGATATTCGCATGCGTGTAGATTCTAGTTTGTAAAACTCAGAACCATCGCTATAAATGGAGGGTGTGGTGTGCAAAGAAGGAGCGAATAGTCCTCTTTTAACTGTGCATCAGATTGGATCGTTTTCTTATTTTGTTTGGCAGAACACATACTTTCCTATTCGCAATAAAGTATTTGGAAATCTAGCTACGTTTTATAATAGAAACACCTGGCAGAGGGCACGGTTGGAATGGCGTAGAGGACAATCGGGCAGTGCCCGATTGACTGGTTTTACAACTTAGTGTGTGGGCCAGTTTTTTGGCTATTTGTGGACCTGTTTTATGACCTGATGGGCTGGTTTTTCCACTGTTTTACCTGATATTGAACGATATAGTGTTTGCATAATCTCAAATTCAAGCATTCTTCAATAGCTTGCAAAATATTTACACAGTGTGTTTAAAACTGTTTCAGTTTGCATACATGGGCAACTTTTCTGAGCTCAGTCACTAATGGGGTGCACTTTTATTTTGGTGCCGGGCCTATTTTATGTCTCAGTCCGCCACTGCAGAGAATGCCCATGGCAGCCTTGAAAGGCTGACAGGTTCTATCTAACACAATAATCTTTCAATATGTGATCAGCATTTTTTCGTGTTAGTCTTTAATGCTCACGTGGTATGTATACCTGTCAAAAGCTATCATTATGTGTTACTGGCTCTTCCACAGACCATACCGACATGGCACAAACACCTCGGGTCGTTCCCGACCACCACAGGACATGCATACTTCTTGTGCATTAAACATTTTTATTGGTCTTTCTTGGGCTGTCTGCTGGCACATGGGCATCTGGACTACAGAAACTCCTATACAGGTCCCAAGAGACAGAGTCAGTAAGCACCCGCTTCCGGGAGGCCCGCACGAGGCCGGAAGCCCATCAAGCGCTAGGGAAGTAACCTTATAAACGTAAATTAGTGACCGCTTCCCTTTCCTGATACACAGATGTAATTACTCTGAGCAGTGAGTAATTGCGGCTTCGTCCTGTTCTTTAGGACAGAAAAGGGAGAAACAGCGGACGCGCCCTTAGCTGATTCCCTGTGGGCGATAAGGCGTCACTGAAAACAATATGTTTTGCTGAACTTTTGGCTGTTGAATTGCTTTTTCGTTGGCGTGGGGGAATAGCTGAAGGGATCTAATTAGCCTTTTACTTTTAAAAGTTCAAATTCACGTGTAAAATAGATATAAAAAGACCCAGATAAGGGCCAACGGTACAGTTGTGAGGCTGGGGTAGGCCTAGGTACGAGGGAGGGGCATGGATTTTCACTGCTTTTCTAATACACAAACCCTAGGTGATCTCCAACTTTGCCCTTTAGCACTCTCTTTATTTTTGCTTCTCTGTGTCTCCAAGATGTCTTTTTGCTTCAGTTTACTAATTTATTATGCACGCAGTGGCATAGCAAAGGTGCCAGGGGCTACAAGCAAGAAAAATGGAAACCCAGACTGCTAGTGGATATTAAACTACAGCAATAATAAGGGCGCAGTGCCTCCTTAATTCACTGGGCCCGGTGCCATTGCACCTGCTACACCATTAATAGCCATGACCCTTTATGTATACTTTATGGGATAGAAAGTCACTAACAAGAATACTGCATTCTGAATCTGTTTATTCACTGTTCTGACCTAACTATTGTGCAAAAATAAAAGTTTTTCTACTGTCACTTAACCCAACCGAAGTGGCAGAATGGTGGCAGGAGGCCTTACCCACCTTCACCCACCTCTCTTCAGGTCTCCACAGACTTTAGAGGGCAGGTGAAGACAGCCAACACTCTGCCTCTGCCAAACACCACCCCCTTGTCTCTGCAGACCCAAGCTGACAGAGAATTAACAAAGAGTACGTTCTCAGAGAGAGAGTCACTTTATTTCTTTGTCTACTCTGAGGATAGCAACCTCTGCCCCTTCATTAACTCTCATACATTTAATTTTTTATATTTTTTACTCTTCTAAAACTATTTGCCTTCTACTTTACCTGTAAATCATTCGAAATGACATTTGTATCTTAGGTTTATCATAATGTATCCCCACTTCATTTATATACAATTTAAATCGTCCTCATATTTGGTTTTGAAGCACAACTACTGAGGACAGCTGGCAGGTATAAATAACAGGATTTCTTTATATTCTTTTTATTTTTGATGCCAACAATTAGAAGTATTTTTTATCTAAAGGAATGCTTGCGTACGTGAGGATATGATTCGGCCATAAAATGAATCAATGGCCTTGCCAGGACAATGTAGATCTAAAAACATAATTTGGACCATTGTTGTTCAATGTGACCTATAGAACTGATAAATAATATTACTCTTATGTGACAGTAATTATTTACAATGGAAGTTCAATTAGGCAAAAACATTGCATTATCCGTGCATATTTTTTGTATAAAAATATCTGATATTTCTGTTTCATGCGCTCTCAGAAGGGTCACTGAGGTTTTAGAGCACCTCCTCATATCTTAACTGCTTCATTGTGTTGCGATCCATCAAGGTGTATGGGAGGAAAGTATGACAGAGTTATCAGTTTACCCCTTTCCGCATCACTATATTACAACCAGCTGCAGGGATCACAAGTGACTTTATATAAATAAAGTAAATTAATTCTACAAAAATGAGTAACTTCATATTGTTATCTATGTAAGAATGCATATTCATACCTATGTAATGAATATGATGTATTTTTCCCTTCGGGTATGCAACTTTTTAAGTAACATGTACTAAACAATCAATCTAGTGAATATGTGCGATTAATAGAATGCACATGTAGGCTATATTATTTGTGCTCTGCAATGTGGTAATCAAGAGTTGCTTTAAAATATTGACAGTATTCACCCAAAGTGCTGACTGTTCTGTTTTACATTACTTATCATAGGGAAGAGTTTCAAGAAGCTTGATACGACTTGTCTTGTTTATTGTTGTTCAAAAGAACACAGTTTTGCAGAATGAAAATAAGTGAAAGGGCATCAGGCCTCTTTCTGCTAGCTGTTTGCCCTAAGAGTTTCAACAAATATGAAATAATGTTATAAAAGCCAAGCACAAACAGTGAGGTGTTAGAGGGGAATTTTAATGCCAGGTGACAATGGAATAGGCTATTCAGAGGCTAATTCTAACTGGATGCTACTGGGAAGGAAGGCACTTAGGGGGTTATTATGATCCCGGTGGTCGGTGGTAACATGGCGGTAAGTACCCCCAACAGCCAGGCAGTACCTACCGCCATATTATAACATTGGCGGGTTGGCTGAAGCCAACCTGCTAATGTACCACTCTGACCGCCTAGGTGGTGACAGCCACTGGGCTGGAGATGTCTACCTCCAGCCGGCAGCCGTCACTGTTCCACCCGCGGGATTATGACCCCGCCTACCGCCATGGTTTTCGTGGCTTCCTTACCGCCACAAAAACCATGGCGGTAGGCACTTTCAGTGACAGGTAATTCCTTCCCTGTCACTGATAGGGGTCTCCCCCTCTCCCTCTCCAGTTGCCCCCCAAACCCCTGCCTCTCCAATGTCCCCTCACCTCCCTACATTCACACCCCATTCACACACACACACATTCCCACAAACATCCACGCATGCATACTTCCACTCACACACATAAGCACACACTTTCAAACATGCATGCACACACGCATTCACAAAACATAACATACACAGACTCACACCTTCATACATGCACACTCGCATCCAACACGCAACACACACTCGCATACACGCACATACAAACATACACACACACCTCCACACACACACACAACACCCCCCTCCCCTGTCCGAGCACCCACTTACTGTGTTCCGGGGGGCCTCCGGCAGGAGACAGGATGGGGCGCTGCTGCCAGCAGCAGCATTTCGCCAGCAGAACACCACCAGGCCATATTATTGGTCATAATACGTCTGGCGGCGGTCTACTGCCATGGCGCTGCTGCTGGCAGCAGTGCCACCTAACCGCCATCCACTGGCATGGCCACAGCCGAATTTCCACCATCCTTCTGGCAGAAATCCGGCTGCGGTCATAATATGGTGGATGGCTGGTAGCTGCGGCAACGGTCTTTTAGCGGCCGTTCCCACGGCGGTAGTCGGTTTTTACCGCCAATGTTGTAATGAGGGCCTTAGTCTTCACTTGTTGAACTTAGCAGTGCATCTGGTGTTGCACACCAACAATAGCAGGCCTTGCTCTTTTATTGAACACAAGCTTATTGCTAAAACAGGTATACAGGTGTGAACCATCTCAAACTCAAATACGTTCTTATTTTCTGCTGTGCTTGAATTACTTTAATGCTTAGAAGTAGCAGAATGGTGTAGAATAGTTGCAAATGCATTATATGAATCATTTTGGAGTGGTTATTTGTTATTCTCGCTTTAAGGAAACATTCCTGCTGCCCTTTTACTTGTCTTTATTGTGTTTACAGAGCATATGGGCATTAGAGTAGGATTTTGATTTTAAAAGAAACTTTTAAAATACATTCCTCATTTTCTTTGTTTTTGAGTGTGTTATTAGTTAATGAAAATGGGTTTGTGGTTGAAATAAAAATCCCTTTAATTTCTCATGCAATATATTTTTACCAGAAACACATCTCACTCAAATATTGTTCAGAGGGTTGTGGGATGGTTACACTCCAACAAGTTTTCAGTCTCGATTTGCATCCTCACTCAGCTCTTAGAGCAAGAGGGTCTAGAAGAACCAAACTGTTAAATTCTAGAACTGTTGAGAAAATGCATAATTTGGCACACAAAATGGGACATACGTTTTCTAGACCCTTGAGTAATTTTGAGTGACACATACAATACACCAAGTATTACAATTAGTAAGGATTTCTGGTATAATATTAGGTAGGGCTCTTTATCAGGAACTTCAAAGCACAGCCCTTGCTCTTGTGAGGCACCACTTACTGCCCATTGCCTCTGTTGCTAATGGTTTAACTGAGCAGTATTCATGAAAACACAAAGTTCGTGTTTTCATCAACACTGCTAGTGTGCAGGCCAACCCTCTCGGCCTCATCTCCGGGCTCCTCATGACACTAGCGATACAGGGACTGTGGCGCAATACAGCTACAAAGGATTATATTAAAACAATGTAATTTGTAGGCGGTTCTCTGAATTGTGCATGTGAGAGACGTAGTTCAACTACAATCCCCTCACACAGACACAATCCATTTTATTTAGCATACGTACTGCGCATGCCTCAGACAGCACAACAAATCTTTTCAAATATGGCTGTCTGGGTGCATATCAGTGCATCCCTGAGGCCAATAAGAAGCCCCAGAGTGCAGCAAGGGTAGGATCCCAAGCACTGTCACAGCTTCTTATAGGGTTGTGCTTCTAGACCTATCAAGAAGCTGAAAGAAGGATTGAGGTGGGTCTTTTCCTTTGTGAACTTGGCCTTGCTGCTCTGTTTGGGACCTTGTTAGAATCATGGCTTGCTGGTTCTAATATCCAGCACCATATTCCTGTTATGGTCCTGCCATGGAGCCTACGAGTTGCCAGCAAATGAAGCAGGTTAAGTAAAATATGTTGTTTCTCTGTGCATGTCTCTGTATGTGTTTATGAGTATGTTTGCGAGTGGCTAGGAGTGAATGAGATGGAGTGAGTGTGTGTGTGCATGAGTCTGTTTGATGGTGCAAATGAGGATTAAGTGAGAATCTGAGTTTGAGAGAATGTGTGAATAAGTGAAAGTGAGTGTGAGGGAGTGCGTGAAGGAGTATGAGTGTATTAGACGGAGGGATTGTGAAAGGGTGTGAGCATGAGTCAGGGGTGTAGCTAATAAAGATGCAGCAGGTGCAACTGCACTCAGAGTCAGTGATTGTGAAAGGGTGAGTGTGTATAAGTGCGTTATTTAAGTGAAAGTGACAACTAGTGAGAATGAGTATGTTTGTGAGTGAGTGAGCAACAGTTGGTGAGAATGAGTAGGTGAGAGAGGGTGAGCTAGAGAGGATGAGGGGAATAGAGGGAATGTGAGAGGGAGTGAGAGAGTGTGAGTGAGTAAGAGTGTCTTTGTGTGTTTTATGATTGTGAGTCTGCCTCTGGCCATTACATACTTAATATAATTCTCAGCTTATGGCAGCACTCAATGTAACATGCTGCCCGTGCTATATTGTAAATAATCACTGGTTTCAAAGAAAGTCTTAAATGGCAAAATGAAGGCTTGGCATACAAAGGGAATTTTTAGCATGGGGTGGGGGCACCTATGGCATAATACTGGTGCTAGAGCATTGGAGATGCACTTTCCCTTAAAGGAGAGCACCAAGGCAAAATTTAAACCCTGAAATACTGAAAGTAATATTTTATATAAGGGACAACTATCGCAAAATGCTTGTACTGGCATACTGAAGGTAATTGTGTGACGTGGAGAGGGTAGCCATGGCATTTTGGGGCTGAGGGGGCAGGGTGGCCACTGAAATATTAAAGGTCATTTTTGACAAACAGGCCACCTATGGTATATGGGCAATATCAATGGCAAAAATCTGATACTGGAATATTGTATACAATTCTTGGTAAAAGGGTGTTCCCATAGCAAAAGCTGGCATTGGTGCACTTAAGGTAATCCTGTCATGAGGTTATTTTACCATTTTTACACAGGCACATTATTTAGCTCTGGTTCTGAGGCATGTGCGCTTTTACCCAGTTACAATTCACTTTTATTCCTTTTATTATTTTAACATTTCCTTTAAGTGGAGATGTTTTATATTCCTTTTATCGGTTGGCCTTCCTTAAAGAAACTGTTATTCATTTCTCATCTTGTGCTGAAACCAAGGCTGCCCATGATGATTACCGGGTATTGCTGATCCAAATGGAAAACTGTCTATCTTGCATGGAAAATACTTATTTTCACATTAGGGCAAGTTCTTAGAATAACCTATATGTTATTCTAAAACATCACACTGCCCACAACATCTTAAAAGGGACGTTCCAGCTAGTTTGCCATCCTGTAATACATGACGACGTCGCAGTTTCTGCTGAAACCTTTGGGCTCCTATTCATCTATGCGTGAGGACTCCCAGCAGCCTAACAGACCTCTTCTAACCTCAGCATAAGTATAGGGATTGAGTTTCCTTTCAGGGACCAGAAAGATGGATTAGGGCTAACACTGCTACATGCTCTCATGTAGGAACTCAGTAGGGTAGTTAGTAATATCAGGCGCACTAACATGACAGCATGTGGAACTTTCCTTGTATTTCACTCTTGTGATTACCACTGTCATGACATTGTGTTTCATTATCCTTATAGTTGCCATTCATGCCCTCCTACGTAGAAAGCAATTGTTTCTTTAAAACCTATTAAGCCAAAATTATTGAAACATAACCCTGCTTCTCTTCAGTCATTGGATGTGTGACACTCGTATGTCTTAGAGAAAGGGATGGGATCCCTTCCACCATGACTCCCCTGAGGGGTCTGCGTGTCATACAATAGGCTGCCACAAATCACTTCTACCCTTTGGTACTTGTGAGGTGCTTCTAGCTAGCTCGAAGATGTTAGGCCAACAGCTGTCACACGGCATGGGATTAGACTCAGTCCCTCATGCTTGGTGGTACTGCTGCCCAATATCCATCAGTCTCATTACCAAAGCGACAGTCTATGAGAATCCTTAACATATGGGGAACTCACAGCGCACATTTTGATAAAAGTGAGGTCAGCTCCTGGCCAGAATTGCAACTCATCAATTTCAAAGAACACCAGTCACCACTGCCTTGTTCAGTCCAATTAGGTACGTCTTATTTGCTGTAGGTTTGTCAGCTGCTTGATTTATAAAAATGTATTTAAATTTTGATTTCTTTTATTCGATTCTCATGTGCATTGAATGTGTTTATTGACAATGACATAAGCTTGATAGAGTTAAACTTCAGGGCGCAAATAACAGAACATCTCCTTGTTACAGGTGTCCCCAACATAGGGCAGTGAAATAAAAATTTTCTATAAATGCGTAATGCATATGCTGCATATCCTTTTGAAATATTTTACTAATTTGTGGAGTTTGGGGCTGTAGATGCCAATACTTGGAATTTTCATGCACACACACATGCTCCAATGCCAGCTAATTATGTATCCTATCACGATTACGAAGTCCTATTAGGCTATCAAGGTCATCAAGCATGGTTTGGTGATCAAATAGCAGATGTAGTGCAGAACATAAGAATAGGCCCACTAAGTGATTAAGGGACCACCTTGGCTGTATTGGCTGGGTATTGAACATATCCTTACATGGTAAATTTACCAATGGCAGAAGTCAGACAGTTACTAATGCAGGCAGAGGATGTCTGTAGACAACTTTGAAAATATGTCTTAAAAATAACTGCTACGAGAGCATTAGCTCACGGACCCACACAATTTGAGCATGTTGCAATACAGGCATTCAGTCCCAGACGATTAACAGTGTCATGGGCAAAATGGCCACAAAGTGAGACAAACTTACATTCATAATTGCATGCAAGACCTATCAGTTGGAAGTAGTCTGTCCTCATACATAACACCCAAGGATAGGCAAATAATTTCGACTGTGTGACCTCTTCTTTGCATTGTTCCACCTGCAGAAAATTGAAACATTATGGGAAGCATATTTGCAAGTATTTACATTTCCACACATGGCACACCCTCACTGGCAGTGTTACAGGAGGTTTTAAAACAGGTAGAGAATGAGTATGGAGCTGCATCTGCTCTTGATCTAAGGATTAAATTGATGGTCAATTTCGAGACAGTCTCTTCGATCGTTCTGATATTTCTAATGTTTCTTGAGAAGCTACAGTTCTGGCAGTACACCAGTTGTTGCCAGCAGTTCCCCTTCAGGATCGTGACAGGGAACTTACAAAACGTATCTTAGAAGTTTTCAACTCTGTGTGCCATCATACCTTCAATCTGTGGGCCATTAAACTCAAGTCAAAAAATGAGAACATTTGTTTTGGCAAGGAGAAAGATACCCTGAATACTAAGATAAAACAGAAAGCAAAGCCACAAGCAAGGACTGGATCCCCCTCAATACAGGAGTCCAGAATGGGTTGAATATAATCTGAGGGACTGTAACAAAACTAAAAAACCAATATCCTGAAAGTCAATGTTCATGTTATTTTCAGAACTCTGAGGACAGTAAAGAGACAGAAAGAAGAGGATGGGCTGAGTATTGCAGAAAAGATGAGTATGTGAAACAAAAAAGTAAATTAGGATGTGGATCTTAGATTAGTGCAAAACAAAAGACGAGAAAGGTGTGGACTCAAAGACTCACTTCCAGAAAAAGAAAGTGGCAGGTCTAGCAAGGAAACATCCCCTGGAAACTAGGGATGATTCTGTGGAACATCACTTAGGTATCAGTGCTCCTGGACAGCGCGCAGAAGTGACAATTGTTTGCCAGGCACTCAAAAAGCAGCTGGTGGTGACTTCAGTTAAAAATACATACAGGTTGAGATGCTGGATAGACTGGTGAACTCTCTGTACAGGGTTCATAATGCAGAAATATAGATTGAGGGGTACACACCAAGCAACATGAAAGCCATATTCTGGCCTCATTTATTGCACGCTGATGACATACTTCTGGCAGAAGATGACTGGCCTCTGGTTTTTGTAAAGGATGCACCTCTGGATAATGGGGCAATAATGCAAACATTTTTCTCAATATCCAGAGAAAATATGCAAGGGATTGCACTCTGAAACATGGTCCTCCATTATATAGAAACCTATCAAGGTAGGACAAATAATCTGTTCACCATGCAACTCCCTTAAAGTGCAAGACCCTGGTTAGGCTCAATATCCTTTGAAGCCAGAGCCTAAGCTTGATACAAAGGCTATTTTAGATCAGTTACAGGATCAAGGTATAATAGTGCCCTGTAGTTCCATAATGAGCACCTCTTTTTGTTGGCATTGATTCTGATAAAACCATCAATCAATCAATCAGCGTTTGCAAAGCATGGCTAATCACTTGACAGGGTATCTAAGCACTTGCAGGTCCTGGAGAAAGCAGTGAAAACAAGGGAAAAGAAGGAGAAAACACACAAAAAAGAGGGGAAAAGAAGAACACAGTGAAAACAAAGGAAACGCAAGGAGAAGACACATAAAAAATGGGTAAAACGCCAGGGGAAAGCAATGAGAACGAGAGAAAAGCAAGGAGAAGGCACACAAAAATGAGGGAAAGCAAAGAGGAAGCAGTGAAAATGATGGAAAAGCAAGACAAAGGCACACAAAAGGGGGAAGAGCAAGGAGAAAGCAGTGAAAACTAGGGAGAACTAGAGAAAAACAGGGAGAAGGCACACAAAAAAATGGGAAAAAGCAAAGAGAAAGCAGTGAGAACGAGAGAAAAGTAAGGAGAAGGCACACAAAAAACAGAGGGAGAAAAAGTAAGGGGGAAGCAGTAAAAATAAGGGAATAGCAAGGTTAAGACATGCAAAAAGGGGGAAATCAAGAAGAAGACAGTGAAAACTAGGGAACAACTGGGAGAAGGCACACAAAAAATGGGAAAAAGGCAAGGAGAAAGCCGGGAAAACAAGAGAAAAACAAGGAGGCAGCACTCAAAAGTTGGGATGAGCTAGGAGAAAGCAGTGACAACTAGGGAAAAGCACAGAGAAGGCTCACAAAAAAGGGGGAAAAAGCAAGGAGTAAGCAGTGAGAATGAGGGAAAAGCAAGGAGAAGGCACTCAAAAAATTGGGGGAAAAGGAAGGAGAGAGCTGTGAGAAGTAAGGATAAGCAAGACAAAACAGACAAAAAACAGGGCAAAAAGAAAAGAGAAAGCAGTGAAAACAAGGGAAAAGCAAGGAGAAGCCACACAAAAAAGGAGGGAAAAAGCAAGGAGAAAGTAGTGAGAATGAGGGAAAAGCAAGGTTGCAGCACAAAAGGGGGAGGGGGAGCAAGGTAAAAGCAGTGAAAATGAGGGTGAAGCAAGGAGAAGGCACTCAAAAAAATAGGGAAAAAGCAAGGAGAGAGCTGTGAGAATGAAGGATAAGCAAGATGAAACACACAAAAGGCGGGACAAAAAGAAAGGAAAAAGCAGGGAAAACAAGGGAAAGCAAGGAGAAGCCATACAAAAAATGGGGGAAAAATCAAGCAAAAGCAGTGAGAATGAGGGAACAGCAAGGAGAGGGCACACACAAACAAAGGATGAAAAAGCAAGGAGAAAGTAGTGAAAATGAGGGCAAAACAAGGAGAGGGTACACAGAAAACAGGGGAAAAATCAAGGAGAAAGCTGTGGGAGTGAGAGAAAAGCAAGGAGAAGGCACTCAAAAATGGGGAAAAGAGCAAGCAGAAGAGAGGAGCAGGAGCAATGCAACAGAATGGAGAGAGCTGGGCCTGTCATTCATACATAATAGTTTTAGCTTACAGAAAAATAAATGCACATGCTCACATACATGCTGCACAAAATGCTCATAGTATTGGACTAATGCCAAACTTAGTAAGAACATATTTGAAAACATTATAACATTTCCATTGGTTTCTTTTGCCAAAACAGCACCTGCATCTCATTCGCTATACCCTCTTTATCCTTTGGCGTTTTTCAGAACACCTGTATGATATTGCCTGTGGTACATAAGACTAGCCCTGCACCTTTTTCAACAAGAATCATCAAGATCTTACAAGAAGATCCTATGAGGTTATCCTATACTGATGATATATACATTACCAACTATGATTTGACTGAACACCTGGGTGGATGGACAGAATAGTGACTTTGTTAGCCCAATACATGTGTAAAATTAATTTGATGAAATCTAAGATTGCATATTTGAATGTGATATTTCTTGAACATGAATTATCCATTTGGTGTAAATGTGTGGGACCTGACTTCCTATAGAAGTGTGCTACTTTACAACCTCCAAACACACTGAGAAAACTACAATCATTTGGTGGAATTTCTATAATTTGTAACAACTTATTTGGGACATTACACTGAGTGAGGAAAGCCCTTTGTACAATTTATTGGCTCCCACATTTTTGGAAAAACATTGGACGAAAATACACAGATCTATCTTACGTGGACTGCAAACAGACAGGTTAGACACTAAGGCCCTCATTATGACATTGACGGTAAATCCCACTTACCGCCACGCTGACGGTCGCCAACTTACCGCCGCCGCAGCAGATATCAGTTCACCATATTATGACACACATCCATCAATCCGACAGAATTCACCCACACACACAAATACAACAGACCAAAGATAAAGTGGTGGTATCAAAACCCCCACCGTTACCCCAACAGAACAACGCCCACCACATTATGACCCACTAATCACCACGGCGAACATCCAACGGTGGTAAACCATTGGTGGTACATACCGCCGTGCTCACAATGGACACCCACAGACAAAACAACTCCACATTGGACAATTCAAACAACACACACATGACACCCATGTACACACCACACCCACGCCCCCCACCATTATAAAACACACACCCTCATTACCCATAACCCTTTACGACTACAAACCTGTGCCAGCAGAGAGACACCAAGACCACTGAGACAACTAGAGCCACACACTATTCACACCTATACACCACTCACGCACCCCACGTCACACACCCCAACACATTACCCAACACACCCTCACCAACACACATCACACAACACCCATGGCACCACAAAGACACCCCGTTTCACAGAGAAGGAGCTAAGGGTCATGGTGGAGGAAATTATCAGGGTAGAGCCACAGTTATTTGGAGCACATGAGCAGCAGATATCGATAGCTAGGAAGATGAAGCTATGGCAGAGAATCGTGGACAGGGTCAACTCCGTGGGACAGCACCCAAGTACTAGGGATGACATCAGGAAGAAGTGGAATGACCTACGGGGAAGGTACGTTCCATTGCAGCAAGACACTAGCTCGCTATCTAGTGGACTGGTGGTGGACCCCCACCTCCTCACCCACAACTCACAGGATGGGAGGAGCAAGTCTTGGCAATCCTGCATCCTGAGGGCCTGGCCGAAGTAGGAGGAGGACTGGACTCTGGTAAGTCAACTCTCTACTACTACTACCCCCTACCTGCATGCCATCACATACTACCCCCCTCACTCCCATCACTCCACTGCATCCCACACACCCCACCATCCCATCTCACTCATCACAATGCCAAGCCCTGCATGCTCTACCAATGCATGGACACCACTCACAGCCCTGCATGGACACTCATCACTAAAGCATGCACACTATAGAGAACTAACTATCCCACCATACACCAACGTACACAAGTAAAAGCTGCCAGGGCAAATCCAACCACAGAGGGAAAGCCACAGATGCACAATATGTCAGACACAGAAACACATCATTTGCATCCCCACAGGTACCCCAGCCAATGTCAGCGGAGAGGAGGTGCCAGCACTATCCAGTCCCCCAACTGAAGAGGCCCACAGTGATGACAGCAACTCTGGTCTGCAGGATCTGGATGACCTACCTGGCCCATCAGGGACCTCTGGACAGCTGATTACCCAGGCCCAGTCACACACCACCACAGAGCCTCCCCCATCATGAAATATCCCCACAGCACCCACCTAGCATACCCACACCTCTGTCCCCAGGACACGTCAATCAGCAGTGTGTCCACCTCTACAGGGTCCCCAGGCCACACCTCATACCCAAGACAATCAGGGACCTGCTGTCACTGGCAGTGGGCACACGGTTCAGGGGACAGAGGCACAGGCCAACAGGGAAACTGAGAGGAGTGCCCTGTGCCAGAGGGAGGCCAGGCGCAGGGAACCGACTCTCCAGGAGGCACTTGCAGAGATCCTGGGAGCCTATCAACATTCCCAGGACACAACAGGTGCAGGGAACCGACTCTCCAGGAGGCACTTGCAGAGATCCCGGGAGCCTATCAACATTCCCAGGACATGATGGGCCAGATCCTAGACAATGTGAGGGAGAACAGGCAGCTGCAGGAGGGACAGTACCAGGGGATCAGGGAGGACTTGCAGGCCATTAACAACACCCTGATCTCCATAGCAGGGGTGCTGGCAGAGATGCCCAATATTATGAGGGAGGCAGTCTCACACCAGCGGGCCCCTGCCACTAGCCAGACATCTGAACAGCCTTCAACTTCTGCTGCTGCTAGTGGCCAGGAGGCCCCGCCACAAGACTCACAGGCCACCAGCACCCCTCCCCCTGCAGAAGGAGAACCACCCGGCAGACGTTCCCTGCGATCCAGGCATAAGACAGAAACACTTGCCAAGACCCCGCCAGGAAATTAGACTCTCCTGATTATCACCCTTGTGTCCCACCCCGTCACCCTCTCCACCTTAAACTGCCATTACTCCCCTTTCTATGTCCCCTTGGACAATGCACCTGTGCTACAAACAGACTGGAACAATACCCTGGACTTTCCTCCATCATCACCCCATCCCATTGCACTTGCCCCTCAATATTTCAGCACTTCAATAAACACCCTTGGAAAAAAAGAAGTTTGGAGTATGTCATGTATATAAAATATGTATTCATTGAAACAGGTACAAACATTGCAAATCAACTGTACAGAAAATGAGCATAGATTAATGACCTGTAGCTGCAGTAATCACACCAGGAGTATATGTGAGGTCACCAATATCTGAATTGCCAGAGGGAACAGTACGTGGGCATGAACGTGGGAAATATCAGCATGCAGTTACCACACAAATTCAAACAAATGTCATTGAAATGTGAAGAAACACTGTCCTACCTGTGTGTCATTAGATGCATTGTCTGATCACAGATGTTCTGTTGTCCTCATCCTCACTGTCCACAGGGCCTTCTGCTGCCACACGGGCATCTCCAGCCTCCTCCTCCTGCAGGAATGGGACATGGCGTCTGAGGACCTTGGTTATGCAACATGCAGCATGCCACCACTATCTGGCTGACCTTCTTTGGTGAGTAGCACAGGGATCCAACTGTTAGATGGAGGCACCTGAACATGGCATTCAGTAGGCCAAAGGTCCTTTCAATTATCCTTCTGGTTCACCCATGGGCCTCATTATAACTTTCTTCTGCCCTTGTCTTGGCATTCCTCACAGGGATCAGCAGCAATGATAGGTTGGGGTAACCAGAGGCACCTGCAAATATTGAGGGACACCATTTAGCCACAAACTATCCTATATGGACAACACCATACCCATAAACCAACATATACTGGATGGGAACCCGGCTCACCTATTAGCCACACCCTGTGCCTCTGTAGTTGGGCCATCACATTTGGGATGCTGCTATTCCTCAGGACAAAGGCATCATGCACCGACCCAGGATACTTAGCACTGATCTGAGAGATGTACTGGTCTGCAAGGCACTCCATCTGTACATTCATAGAGTGGAAACTCTTCTGATTCCTGAACACCTGTTCATTCTGGCAGGGGGGTGACAAATGCAATATGTGTTCCATCAATCGCCCCAATTATGTTGGGGATATGTCCCATTGCATAGAACTCGGCCTTCACTCTGGCCAAATCTTCAACCTGGGGGAAAACAATGTAGCTCCACATGTGTTTTATCAGGGCATACAACACTCTTGTCAGCACTATTGAGAACACTGGCTGTGACATTCCTGCTGCCAAGCCCACTGTCACTTGGAAAGAACCAGTTGTCAGGAAACGGAGCACTGATAGCACTTGCACAAGAGGGGGGATCCCAGTGGGGTGACGAATACCAGATATCAGGCCAGGCTCCAATTGGGCACACAGCTCTCTGATTGTGGCCCTGTCCAGTCTATAGGTGAGGATAATGTGCCTGTCCTCCATTGTTGCCAAGTCCACCAGGGGTCTGTACACGGGGGTATGTATCCATCTCCTATTCATCCGCAACGGTAGCAATCTAAGGGAAACAAGTGTGAGGAGCCCGTCACAAACTGAACAATGGCGCTACAACAGAACTTTGCATCCTGTAAACTTGTAATAGGTCATTGTGATTTGTCCAGTATGTCCTAATATCTCCTGTGATGCAGCAGGACCTGCCCCCCCTGAAATGGCGTCTGCCTGTCCTTTGTGGAGGGACCGGTGGAAGTGAGGTAATTCCGCTGACGTTGTGCGCCGTTACTGGGGAGGTCGGGAACCGCTGTGTAACTCCTCATTGGTTATAATTGGGCCCTATGGGGTACAGTGGGCAATGGTGATGTACACTGGCGGTGACGCTATGCACCGCAGCGGACGTGACTGCCATTTTCTAGCATATTCCTCACTTGCTACCTGACCTTCCATAGGAGAGGACCTACACTGCATGTGCTGCTGTGACCTGTGCTTGGAACCTTCCATGGCCTGTGTGACCAGGGAAAGGGTCCCAGACTTCACTTCGAAGGAGTTTGAGAGACTAGTGGATGGGGTCCTACCCCGGTACGGACTTCTGTATGGGCCTCCAGACCAACAGGTGAGCACACTGTGGGCACGATGCATGTGGCATGAATGCATGGAGTTGTGTGTGTGAAAGTCTCGTGTAAGGGGGTGGGTGGATGTCCTCTGGGTGATGTACAGGTTGTGTGCTGGGCCATGGGTGTGTAAATGGTGATGAAAAGGGTATGGTGGGCCATATGTTTAACAGGCAGGACTGTTTGTCTAAATATATTTTCCTGTGTGTATTGCCTCTGCAGGTCAGCGCCCATCAAAGTAGGGTATATGGCGTGTCATCGACAAGGAGGAGTGGACCCTGGGGGGCTATGGCAGGCGGAGCACCCACTGTCGGAAACAGTGGGAGGACCCGAGACTCTGGGCATGGAAGACAGCAGAGGCTCAGCTGGGGATGGCCTTCCAATGAGGAAGGGGTGCCCGTCGAATCCTAACCCCAGATGGCCCGCATACTGAGCTGGATGGGTTCTTGAGGGCATCACAGCAGCCACAAGGGGGTGAGTACACTGCCCATCATTACAACTTACGCATGGTAGGGTGGTATTCGGGTGGGGGATGTGTGTTCGTGGGTGCCCTTAGGCCAGGCCTGACATTGCAGCGTAGGTCTCCTGGTGGCTAGAGTTCAGAAGGGAAAGTCTTACAACCTAGCTCAAAGGCATTCACTACTGGTCACGGCTGCATGGGTCCCAGGTGTGCTGCATTTGACGGTGTGTTCCCCTCCCATGCCTTGGCAGCTAACTATTTCTCTGGTAGTGCAATGGCATATTGAGTAGTGCTGTTCCCTGTGTGTGAAGGTGCTGTGTACGCCAGCGGTGGTGTTGGCGCAGCCATTGACCCAGTGTATCCTTTGTGTCTCCCCCCCCGTTTTTGTTTTGTCATCCTGTCCTTATGTGCATTAGCATCATCTGGCGGAGGAGCAGAGGCACCGGCGACGGAGGGAGCTGCATCCCACAGGACCCTGTAGGCAGAGTCCACCGATGGTGAGTGCACCAGTGGGTCGGAGGGCGAGGGGAGACTGGAGGGGACAGATCTGACACGTATACCTCTTCCAATGGAAGCTCCCTGGTGGCGGTGGACACTTCTGTGACCACCCCAGCTACAGGTACAGCCGCCACCCCCTGTACCAGCACCGCCCTCCCAGCAGCCCCTCAGCGAGTTGCCCTTGCCTGCTCACCCAGGAGGATGGGCATCTCCTTCACCCCAGGCACCTCAGTCCCTGCCCCAGTGAGCCCTGCTGCCCTGAGTGAGGAAGCTATTGACCTCCTGAGATCCATCTTTGAAGGACAGTCAACCACTGTGAATGCCATCCAGGGGCTGGCAGCCCAGATGCAACAATCCAATGTATTCTTGGAGGGCATTCACACTGGCTTGGCGGCCCAACAGAGATCTTCCTCCTCTCTGATGGCAGCCATTGTCCCTGTTTCTACCATCCACCTCCAACTTCCACTGCCCAGTCCCATTCCCCTTAACCCCAACCCATCCTAAGCACACAGCCAGACGAGCATGCACACGCGACAACACCCAAGAGTGTCACAGGCAAACACAAGCACCACACTTCATCCCACAGGCACTCACACAAACACCATCCAGTTGCTGACACAACATCCACTATTTCCACTTTCTCCCGCTCCACCTCCCACCAAGTTCCATCTACACTCACACCTGCAGGCACTACATCATAATGCACTCCCAGCATTACCACACCAAGCAGAACACACTCCTTACTGGCAGACATCTCTACAACAGCCATGCACACGTCCCCTGTGTCCTCTCCCACTATGTCTGTCCCCCCCTCCTAACGTACACAAACGCAAGCACTGAGACACCCAACAGCCATTCACCTCACAACAGCACACAGCCCATGCACCTACACCCAAAAGCAGCAGACAGACACCTCCAACGACCACTCCCTTGTCCTCTACTCCCATTTCTTCTCCTTCTTCCCACCCCAATGTCCCTAAAAAAATGTTCCTATCCACCATTGACATCTTCCCTGCCCCTCCCCCCATCTTGCATGTATGGCCAGGGTAGGAAGAACCCAGCCAAGCGCCTCAGCCACACAGTCCACGGGCCCAGTCGTCACCACACCCACTCGTGGTGGAAAGGCATCCAGGCCATATGTCCTGAAGGGGAAGGAGCCTGCACCAGCCATCCTAAAGGGAAAGGAGCCTGCCCCAGCAGGCAAGAAGGGAAAGGAGCCTGCCCCAACTGGCAGGAGGACCAAGGAGTCTGACCCAGCAGGCAAGAAGGGAAAAGAACCTGCCCCAACAGGCAGGAAGACCAAGGAGCCTGCCCCAGCAGGCAGGAAGACCAAGGAGCCTGCACCAGCAGGAAGGAAGACCAAGGGGCCTAGGCCATGAACTGTGACGGAGCCCCCACCAGCAACCATGGTGTGCAGCCGTCCGAGGTTGCAGGGGATGGGCAGGAGCACTCCCCACCAGCAGCACCACCACTGTGCAGCTGTCTGAGGTTGCAGGGGATGGGAAGGAGCCAAACCCACCAGCAGCACCACCACTGTGCAGCCGTCCGAGGATGCAGGGGATGGGCAGGAGCTTCCCCCCACCAGTAGCACCACCACTGTGCAGCCGTCACTGCCGGCGGACGGTATGTAATCCTGCCTCCATGGGCTGCTGTGCTGCCTGCCCCCTCCAAAACCAGTGGACAAGACACCCACCTGAGAGCCTTGGCCTTGCACTCCCCAGGATCAAGCTCAGGGCATGTTGCCCCCTCCAGAACAAGTGAGTAAGACACCCACCTGAGAGACTGTGGCCCATCACTCCCCAGGATCAAGCACAGGGCAGGTTGCCCCCTTCAGAACCAGTGGGTATGACACCCACCTGAGAGACTGTGACCTTGCACTCCACAGGACCAAGCACAGGGCATGTTGCGCCCTCCAGAACCAGTGGGTATGACAACCACCTGAGAGACTGTGACCTTGCACTCCCCAGGATCAAGCACAGGGCAGGTTGCCCCCTCCAGAACCAGTGGGTATGACACCCACCTGAGAGACTGTGGCCCATCACTCCCCAGGATCATGCACAGGGCAGGTTGCCCCCTCCAGAACCAGTGGGTATGACACCCACCTGAGATACTGTGGCCCATCACTCCCCAGGATCAAGCACAGGGCAGGTTGACCCCCTCCAGACCCAGTGGGTATGACACCCACCTGAGAGACTGTGACCTTGCACTCCACAGGATCAAGCATAGGGCATGTTGCCCCCTCCAGAACCAGTGGGTATGACACCCACCTGAGAGACTGTGACCTTGCACTCCCAAGGATCACGCACAGGGCATGTTGCCCTCCCCCCCCCCAGAACCAGTGGGTATGACACCCACCTCAGAGACTGTGGCCCATCACTCCCCCCCAGGATCAAGCACAAGGTAGGTTGCCTCCTCCAGAACCAGTGGGTATGCCACCCACCTGAGAGACTGTGACCTTGCACTCCCCAGGATCAAGCACAGGGAATGTTGCCCCCTCCAGAACCAGAGGGTATGACACCCACTTGAGAGACTGTGGCCCATTACTCCCCAGGATAAAGCACAGGGCATGTTGTCCCCTCCAGAACCAGTGGGTATGACACCCACCTGAGAGACTGTGGCCCATCACTCCCCAGGAAAAAGCAAAGGGCAGGTTGCCCCCTCCAGAACCAGTGGGTATGACACCCACCTGAGAGACTATGACCTTGCATTTCACAGGATCAAGCACAGGGCATGTTGCCCCCTCCAGAACCAGTGGGTATGACACCCACCTGAGAGACTGTGGCCCATCACTCCCCAGGATCAAGCACAGGGCAGGTTGTCCTCTCCAGAACCAGTGGATATGACACCCACCTGAGAGACTGTGACCTTGAACTCCCCAGGATCAAGCACAGGGCATGTGTCCCCTCCAGAACCAATGGGTATGACACCCACCTGAGAGACTTTGACCTTGCACTTCACAGGTCCAAGCACAGGGCATGTTGCCCCCTCCAGAACCAGTGGTCTTGTTACATCTCCCGGCTGAGGTGCCCCCTGTCCCACTGAGGTGCTTTCCTATTTACCAACTAATGCCCCTGCAGTGTTCTCTCTGTGTTGAAGCAGGTGACATGTGTGGGCTTGGACTTTGGCCTGTGGCCAGGTGGCCTATGCAAATTGTGGAGTGGGCTTACATATGGAGTACATATGTATATATCTATTGTCTTGCCTAACTTATTTTTCATACTCTGTTAATCTCCTTACATTCACTTTTGCTAAATCGTTTTGTCCTTGCATTATTCAGGCGTGTGTGGGTCACTCTCGTTTTCCTCCCGCCTCTCTTGTGTGCTAGGCCACTGTACTCACCGTCGTCATCTTCACCGGCGTTAGTGTTCATGGTGGAGCAGCACGTAGAAGATCATCGGGAAGACATGCAGTTGAGGTTCCATGGCGGCGTGGTTCTTCCCTGTGTCTCCAATGGTGAGTCCTTTCCCTCCTGAGCTCAGTTTCCACCAGGCTTTTGATGTCAGTGGTACCGCCCCAGAAAAGGTGGTGGTTTCAAGGGTTTTAATATGGTGGGCGGAACATTGACTTCCGCCTAGCTGTAGGCGGCTACCGCCGTTGGGGCTGTTGTTTCTGCCCTGGCTGTCGGTGTGTTACATTGGCTGTCTATTGGAGATCTTTCCGCCATGGTCATAATTTGGCAGTAGTTACGGCTAGCCTGTTGGCGGTATTACCCCCACATTAACACTGACCACCAGGGTCATAATGAGGACCTAAATATTTATAGACTAGAGATAATAAAGAAACTTAGTAATTAGAGTCATTCACAGTACCTCAGGCTACACATATGTAGTTTACAATGAGGGGCAGATAGTTCTGACTGTATACAGATTACATCTGTGCTCTTGTTTTGAGGAACACTTTTCTCCAACCGAGAAAATTCTCACTGCAGTACAGACATCCATAATGAAAGAGCATCCTTTGGTGCTGGGGAAGCCGATTATTATAGTTTAGAGGCAACAACAAAAGCAAGTATTTCTAATGACCGTTCTCCAAACTTGCTCTGGGTGAAGTTGGCCACTTCTTTAAATGCTACTGACATAACAATTGAGTATGATCCTACACTCTGCAGACAAACTTTTTTTAAATATCTACTGAAAATATCCCAAACTCTGAAAGTTTAGCCAATACATGAGCATGAGAATGTGTTCTACATTAACAGCTCGGTATAGGATGTGGCTGATACTAAGCAAAAATACTCTGCAGCTGGTGCTGCAATTTAGGGAACATCTGAAGTTGGTGACTTCAAGGCTCTATGCACACATTCTAAAGGTTTTGGTGATTCCACTGTGCAGCTAACAGATATACATGCCCTGTTGTTGCCCTAAAAAGGCTAGTCCATTGCTTCTTTCAGTTATTTTGTTGGATACATCATTATGGGGGTCATTCTGACCCTGGCGGTAAAATCCGCCAGGGCCAACGACCGCGGGAGCACCGCCAACAGGCTGGGGGTGCTCCCTTGGGCATTCTGACCGCGGCGGTACAGCCGCGGTCAGAAACGGAAAACCGGCGGTGTACCGCCAGTTTTCCGCTGCCCTGGGGAATCCTCCATGGCGGCGCAGCTTGCTGCGCCGCCATGGGGATTCCGACCCCCATACCGCCATCCTGTTCCTGGCGGTTTTGGCCGCCAGGAACAGGATGGCGGTATGGGGTGTCGTGGGGCCCCTGGCGCCCCTGCAGTGCCCATGCCAATTGCATGGGCACTGCAGGGGCCCCCGTAACAGGGCCCCACCATGATTTTCAGTGTCTGCCATGCAGACACTGAAAATCGCGACGGGTGCAACTGCACCCGTCGCACCCCTTCCACTCCGCCGGCTCCATTCGGAGCCGGCATCCTCATGGAAGGGTGTTTCCCGCTGGGCTGGAGGACGGCCTTCTGGCGGTCGCCCGCCAGCCCAGCGGGAATCCCAGAATACCCGCGGCGGTCTTTTGACCGCGCAGCGGTATTCTGGCGGTTCCAGCCAGGCCGGCGGCTTCTGCCGCCGGCCAGGGTCAGAATGACCCCCTATGTGTCTAATGATCTAATGTGTATGTCCCACACTGACATTTGAATAGATTCAGAGATTCAAAGGGAAAATCAATAAAATGTAAACAACACAGGGAAAATGTCACTTCCCTTCAGGTTAGCCTTTCTTGGCCCATGATCAGCACACCATCGCCTGTAAAAGTGAAGCAATGAAGAAATTCACTATAAAAGAAACTGTGCGGCAGACCTGCCTGTGAAAACTGTTGCGCAAGCCTCTAAGGTAGCTGTTGGAACCCAATCACTGCAGACATTTTGGTATCAATACAAGCAAAGGAGAAATGCCCCATGATGGTTTTCTTTCCAAGTACTCTGTTAGCCTCAATAAAGATAATGTTCTTATGGTTTTCATACCTGGAGATAGGAGAAACAGATATTCCTAAGGAGCAAGGTAGGTGAGATTTAATCAGGGTGGCTCCCGAGGGGATAGCCTCTGCACATATATGAATAAGTACTACTGTATCAATGTTACAGCAACAATATTGTTGACCATATTTATCACAGCTTACAAAACAATATTGTAGGAAAGTGCCATCTTGCCTGGCATGTTACCCCCATAGTTCACTGTATGTATGTTGTTTTAGTTGTATGTGTCACTGGGACCCTGCCAGCCAGGGCCCCAGTGCTCATAAGTGTGCCCTGTATGTGTTACCTGTGTTATGACTAACTGTCTCACTGAGGCTCTACTAATCAGAACCTCAGTGGTTATGCTCTCTCATTTCTTTCAAATTGTCACTAACAGGCTAGTGACCAATTTTACCAATTTACATTGGCATACTGGAACACCCTTATAATTCCCTAGTATATGGTACTGAGGTACCCAGGGTATTGGGGTTCCAGGAGATCCCTATGGGCTGCAGCATTTCTTTTGCCACCCATAGGGAGCTCTGACAATTCTTACACAGGCCTGCCACTGCAGCCTGAGTGAAATAACGTCCACGTTATTTCACAGCCATTTTACACTGCACTTAAGTAACTTATAAGTCACCTCTATGTCTAACCTGTACCTGGTAAAGGTTGGGTGCTAAGGTACTTAGGGGGTGATTCCGACCCTGGCGGTAAATACCGCCAGGGCCGGGGTCCGCGGGAGCACCGCCAACAGGCTGGCGGTGCTCCTTTGGGCATTCTGTACCGCCGCGGCCAGAAACGGAAAGTGGGCGGTGTACCGCCGACTTTCCGCTGCCCAGCGGAATCCCCCATGGTGGCGCAGCTTGCTGCGCCGCCATGGGGGATTCCGACCCCCTCACCGCCATCCTGTTCCTGGCGGTTTCGACCGCCAGGAACAGGATGGAGGTGAGGGGTGTCGTGGGGCCCCTGGGGGCCCCTGCAGTGCCCATGCCAGTGGCATGGGCACTGCAGGGGCCCCCGTAAGAGGGCCCCACTTTGAATTTCAGTGTCTGCTTAGCAGACACTGAAATTCGCGACGGGTGCTACTGCACCCGTCGCACACCTTCCACTCCGCCGGCTCCATTCGGAGCCGGCTTCCTCGTGGAAGGGTGTTTCCCACTGGGCTGGCGGGTGGCCTTTTGGCGGTCGCCCGCCAGCCCAGTGGGAAACCCAGAATGACCGCCGCGGTCTTTTGACCGCGGTACGGTCTTCTGGCGGTTCCCGCTTGGAAGCCTGGAATGGCCCCCTTAGTTTGTGGGCACCCTGGCACTAGCCAAGGTGCCCCCACATTGTTCAGGGCCAATTCCCCAGACTTTGTGAGTGCGGGGACACCATTACACGTGTGCACTACATATAGGTCACTACCTATATGTAGCTTCACAATGGTAACTCCGAATATGGCCATGTAACATGTCTATGATCATGGAATTGCCCCCTCTATGCCATCCTGGCATAGTTGGCACAATCCCATGATCCCACGGGTCTCTAGCACAGACCCTGGTACTGCCAAACTGCCTTTCCCGGGGTTTCACTGCAGCTGCTGCTGCTGCCAACCCCTCAGACAGGTTTCTGCCCTCCTGGGGTCCAGCCAGGCTTGGCCCAGGAAGGCAGAACAAAGGACTTCCTCAGAGAGAGGGTGTTACACCCTCTCCCTTTGGAAAATGGTGTTAGGGCTGGGCAGGAGTAGCCTTCCCCAGCCTCTGGAAATGCTTTCATGGGCACAGATGGTGCCCATTTCTGCATAAGCCAGTCTACACCGGTTCAGGGACCCCTCAGCCCTGCTCTGGCGCGAAACTGGACAAAGGAAAGGGGAGTGACCACTCCCCTGACCTGCACCTCCCCTGGGAGGTGCCCAGAGCTCCTCCAGTGTGCTCCAGACCTCTGCCATCTTGGAAACAGAGGTGCTGCTGGCACACTGGACTGCTCTGAGTGGCCAGGGCCAGCAGGTGACGTCAGAGACTCCTTCTGATAGGCTCCTTCAGGTGTTGCTAGCCTATCCTCTCTCCTAAGTAGCCAAACCCTCTTTTCTGGCTATTTAGGGTCTCTGTCTTTGGGAATTCCTGAGATAATGAATGCAAGAGGTCATCAGGGTTCCTCTGCATCTCTCTCTTCACCTTCTGCCAAGGAATCGACTGCTGACCGCGCTGGAAGCCTGCAAAACTGCAACAAAGTAGCGAAGACGACTACTGCAACTCTGTAACGCTGATCCTGCCGCCTTCTCGACTGTTTTCCTGGTGGTGCATGCTGTGGGGGTAGTCTGCCTCCTCTCTGCACTAGAACCTCCGAAGAAATCTCCCGTGGGTCGACGGAATCGTCCCCCTGCTACCGCAGGCACCAAAGAACTGCATCACCGGTCCCCTGGGTCTCCTCTCAGCACAATGAACGAGGTCCCTTGAATCCAGCAACTCTGTCCAAGTGACTCCCACAGTCCAGTGACTCTCCAGTCCAAGTTTGGTGGAGGTAAGTCCTTGCCTCCCCACGCCAGACTGCACTGCTGGGAACCGCGACTTTTGCAGCTACTCCGGCCTCTGTGCACTTCCAGCGGAAATCCTTTGTGCACAGCCAAGCCTCGGTCCACGGCACTCTAACCTGCATTGCACGACCTCCTGAGTTGTCCTCCGGCGATGTGGGACTCCTTTGTGTAACTTCGGGTGAGCACTGTTTCACTCCTCTTTGTAGTGCCTGTTCTGGCACTTCTGCGGGTGCTGCCTGCTTCTGAGAGGGTTCCTTGTCTTGCTGGGCGCCCCTTCTGTCCCCTGACGTAATTGGCGACATCCTGGTCCCTCTTGGGCCACAGCAGCATCCAAAAACCCTAACTGCACAACTTGCAGCTAGCAAGGCTTGTTTGCGGTCTTTCTTCAGGAAAACACTTCTGCACAACTCTCCACGGCGTGGGGCATCCATTCTTCAAAGGGAAAGTCTCTAGCCCTTGTCGTTCCTGCAGAATCTTCAGCTTCTACTGTCCAGTAGCAGCTTCTTTGCACCCACAGCTGGCATTTCCTGGGCATCTGCCCATCTCCGACTTGCTTGTAACTTTTGGACTTGGTCCCCTTGTTCCACAGGTACCCTCGTTTGGAAATCCATCGTTGTTGTATTGCTGATTTGTGTCTTTCCAGCAGAATTCCCCTATCACGACTTCTGTGCTCTTTGGGGAACTTTAGTGCACTTTGCACTCACTTTTCAGGGTCTTGGGGTGGGCTATTTTTCTAACCCTCACTGTTTTCTTACAGTCCCAGCGACCCTCTACAAGGTCACATAGGTTTAGGGTCCATTCGTGGTTCGCATTCCACTTTTGAAGTATATGGTTTGTGTTGCCCCTATCCCTATGTGTCCCCATTGCATCCTATTGTAACTATACATTGTTTGCACTGTTTTCTAATACTATACTGCATATTTTTGGTATTGTGTACATATATCTTGTGTATATTTGCTATCCTCATACTGAGGGTACTCACTGAGATACTTTTGGCATATTGTCATAAAAATAAAGGCCCGTATTTATACTTTTTTTGCGCCGCATTTGCGTCGTTTTTTTACGCAAAAACGGCGCAAACTTGCAAAATACCATTGTATTTTGTAGGTTTGCGCCGTTTTGCGCCAAAAAGTGGCGCAAATGCGGCGCTAAAAAAAGTATAAATACGGGCCAAAGTACCTTTATTTTTAGTATATCTGTGTATTGTGTTTTCTTATGATATTGTGCATATGACACTAGTGTTACTGTAGGAGCTTCACTCGTCTCCTAGTTCAGCCTAAGCTGCTCTGCTAAGCTACCGTTATCTATCAGCCTAAGCTGCTAGACACCCTATACACTAATAAGGGATAACTGGGCCTGGTGCAAGGTGTAAGTACCCCTTGGTACTCACTACTAGCCAGTCCAGCCTCCTACAAATATGCACAGCAATGTACTATTTGCCAAAACCTACAGACATTCTACTGTCACAAAACCAGTGCAGACTGCCCTTACTAGTTCTGACTAGCCATTTGGGATAATTTTCTTCAAACACATTGAGCCAATTTAGAGTGAAAACCAGTATAAGTATATATTGGTTGCCGTTAATTCAAGCCTTGATTCCTTTGGCTTTGGTCGCAAAAGACTGCCACTACTTGAGCGGTCATAAAAGACCTGCAGTGCCAAGTAATAATGGGATCCATTAATCCTATTATTCAGACAATAGTGCTGCATTTGCTGTTTATGTGTTCACAGATGCTGGATAGTTGTTGGAGTACAAATGCTGTATTCAAACTCTCAAAGTAACGGGGTCATAGAATGCACCAATGGTATGCTTGAAGAAGCCTTGACTGCTTGAGAATTGGACACAGTATTAAGCTGGCTATACGATCAGTATGAGTTTCGGAGAGTATTAAATAACTTGCCTAGAGGTGTATTCAGGGGTGACATCCCTTATAAAATGTTCTTCATAATGCTAGTGTATGTACCTGATCTTGATGTCCCTGGAAAGGTGGCAGGGCCCAAAACACCTTATCTTTTTTTGCTTTGCTTGACTCTGTTACAGAATGTTCAAGAATCTAAAAGTAAATTATCTAATGTGAAGCACTGTGCCTCTGCCACCAGTGAAAATAAGATTAGTAAAACTGCTGATGGATGGCTCCATGTCAGATACTAGATTGACTCAGACACTTACCATGGAACGCCTGCGTCAGAGGTGATATTAACCCAGATCCTCACGCCCGGCCCACTTTCTAGCTTTCCTAGTTTCACACCAAGAGAGGTGGGTCAAGTTTAGGGAAAGGGGTTTGTTGGCTAGATATGGGCAATTGAGGTCTTGCTGCTGCTTTTCTGAACATAAAAATATACCTATAGGTTAGATCTTATTCTCATTTCCACTTGGGGACTACTCTAGTAGCTTTGCCCTCATAAGTACTCACACTCACTGTTCTAGCAATCAGCTCAGTTTCTCCAACACAGCTCTTTTCTGCTTCGACAGCTTGATTCTCTCTAGTCTTTCTTTAATGAACTGCAACTTTTTCATCCTCTTGGTTTGCTAAACAGGACGGCAAGCACAACATAAATCTCTCCTTTGCATATCTTGCACACTTTCTTACAGTGTAATATTGTCATGCAATTGTTTTACCCAGGTGTCATTTGACATAATATGCTTCACAGACTATAAGGATTGGTCAGGTTCAGTTGAAGAATAAATGTCATGCAATTACTGAGCTTGTAAATCTGTGTATTAAACTATAAATGCTTTTTAACTCAAAATGAATCAAGATGCTGCATGCTTGAAGATTAAGGTTCCCAAATGGCTTTGCAATCTCTGTAGCATCACTGTGCCTTTCAATGCCCTATAACAGTTATTGTCTATGCATTATCCATGATATCATTATTGTCTTTGCAGTAGCCTGGCCTACAAGTGGTTACATATTTTACTTGCTTTAGCTCTTGCACGGTTTGCTGTGATGTTGTGGTTTTCCCTTCTTACCTGCTCGCCAAGAAACAGAAGATGTCAACCTGCACGAAGGGAAAAAGATTCTGAGAGCAGGTAAATTGTCAATGAGAACACCTGTGAAGCTTCTCCTAGAAGAGTCTCAAGGGAAAGCATGGGCCCCAAGATGGACACGGCTTATATAGGAGCAAAACCCAAGATGGCTTCAATGATTTGGGAGTTCTCACAGTATCTCGCAGGAACAAGGCTCAGGAGACCTCTTGAGTCCTTAGGACATGATCCACTTACCTCGATCCCGGAAACCACAGATAGTTTTAAATAAATGTGTTCAAGGGACTGTTGGTGCAAGGGAAGTTTGGGAGTTGGGATATCTTTTGTGGTGAGTGTGACTAGGAAATTGGGGGGCTTAGGTATCTTTTGTTGTGCCTGTTGTGCAAAGATTTTAACAAGCCTCAAAGCGGGAGGGCAAGAAAATATCCCTGACAAACACTTTTTTGGGCCCTTTTCCAGTTCTTTGGGTAGAAGACACTCAAACAGTAATTTTGCTGCTATTGCCTGGCTCAAAGAAAAACAGGATGGTGTTGTTCAATTACATTAAAAAGCATTATGTGGCTGATTCTGATCACCATACCTCTGCTGATGCCAAGGTATCACCCGAGTAGATCCATAGGAGCTGTTTTAAGTACAGCTGTGAAATCCAATGTCCCATTCCAGGGTCTGAGGAGCCTGCTGTGCCTCCAGCTTTACCCCAAGTAGAGTAGCAATCAATTAATCAGTAATTTGTAGAGCATATGCTATCACCCTTGAGGGTCTCTGGGTGCTATGGTGTCTTGCCTCCATCGAAAAGCCAGGTCTTCAGCTTTTTTCGAGACTCTGTCAGGATTGGTGCTGTTGGGATGTGGAGAGGTAGAGAGTTCCAGACCTTGGCATGGTGGAGAAACATCTGCCTCCGGAGTGACTGCAGCAGATGCGGGGTGTATGCGAGGGCCAATGTGATGGATAGTAGGTGTCTTTCAGGCTAGTGGAAGATGAGGGTCGTGAACTGGCATCTCTTCTGGATGGGGAGCCATTAGAGGTCTGTGAGGTGGGGGTGATGTGAGTCAGTTTAGGTAGGTCCAGAATGAGCCTAGCTGTGGTGTTTTGTGTTGTCTGGAGTTTCCTGAAAACTTGGATGGGCAGTCCAGTGTAAATGGCATTGCAGTAGTTGAGGCGGCTGGAGACGAGTTTCAGCTGCAATGCACAAATTTGATACTGTAATTTCAACAATTCCAGCTACTGAAACTACTGCTTTGATTTATTATGAGCCACCAACGCAGCTGGTATCAAGTGAAATTATAAGAAATCATAAATCTCCCTTCAGTAAATACATTTCACAGATGGTTTCATGTTTGCTGTTGGTTTCGTGACAGATAGCTTCTTCCACCATGGTCCTACATGTGGATTATCACTGGAGTCTTTTCCCTTGAAATGTAGATTATAATGTTGAATATAATTTTGCTTCTTTTACATAACAACTGTACTCGTGGTAAGACAGTACTGTTTCCCGTGGTTCAGGAATTGTAGCCACAGTCTTCTTTTCATAGAGCATGTCCGGATTATCATGCTGTGAACATCACTGCATATCCTGTGCTTGACAGTGCTGTGTGCGAAAAGGTCCCTTATCAAATAATGTCAGACCTGTGAAAAAATATAATTGTACACAGTAGAGTCATTGTTTGGCTCCACCCATAATTAGTCCCAGCAATTTCCGGCAAGGTTCGCTTAATTTATAAATCACAAAAAACAGAAAGACATCAGAAAAATCTGAATACTAATCACAGGTTTATATTCTCTACACCATTTAGTGAAACAAGTGCTGTCCAAGGTTATGAATATTGGAAAGAAAACATAAATGAAAAAAGGTATTTGGGGTATCAAGCTTGGCAGAACAAAGATAGAAAGGCTTTAGTCAGAGTACACATGATCCCTATAAAAATTATATTTTTTGAACAAGACGATGCAGCAAACAACATGCAGGGGATTTGAGCCTACGAGGTGATCTAAAACTTCATCCATTGAGAAAGCTAACTTGACACCATTTCCAGGTTCTCATTGGAAAGAAAATATTATTGATACTTTGGGATTTAACACCATGAATCAGAATGGGGCATAACATTTGACTGGATGCAGATAGAATTGCCCTATTGCCAATAGATACTAAAGTTTCTTTCCGTAGCTGCTGGTCCTTAACAAACAGACAAGATCATCAATATAACATATATCCCCCCATAATAGCAACTGCACAGTAAGGATAAGCTGTGCCAGCGATGACTACTGCATTCAGTCTTAAGTACTGCAAAAGAACACCCGAGGGAAGACATGGATTTCAAAGACTTCATTTAGTCTTCCCATTCAACAAAAAATAAAGGTGTCCACTTTAATATAGTCCCTTATTAAAGAAGAGAAAGCGCACTCAGAAAGACAAGCTGCAGGAAGAATGAGGGAAACTTATAGAGATATAGGGGGTCATTCCGACCCTGGCGGTCGGTGTTAAAGCGGCGGCCAACCCGCCAACAGGCAGGCGGTAATAAAAATGGGATTCTGACCCTGGCGGGAACCGCCAACACAGGCCGCCACTTTAACACTCCGACCACCACGGCGGGACAAACAAACAGCGCGGCGGTCACCGCCAACAGACAGGCGGCAGACAATGTACCGCCCACACTATCACGACCCACCAATCCGCCACCCTTTCCGGCGCGGGCGCCCCGCCGATAAAAACACGGCGGAAATAGACTACGAACGGGAAAACGCTCACCTATCCACACTCCACGAGGAATCTGGACAGCATGGAACCCGAATTAAACATCCTACCAGCCATTGTCTTCCTGCTCCTCTACCAGGAGCACGAACGCCGGCGCAGAAGACAACGGTGAGTACTGCACCTACGACACAGGGGAGGGGGGAGGAGAAAAGGTTACGGGCACACACACACGCGACACACCCACCCCCACCCTCACCCCCCAATCCCTACACACCAATGCAGAGCAACAAGTCAGAGTGACACCCCCAAACCCCCCGGAATAATGCAAAGACAAAATAAAATGTTCATTAAAATTGAAGTATATTAAAGCATATTTGAACCTAAGTGAAATATGGAATTTATCAAATAAATATATTACAACATGAACAATATATACATAGTCCAAAAGTCCGGCACATATTGGCTACATTCCATTGTTCGTGGGCCAATGTGCATAAACACATGGGCAAAGCCCACACACGAGACCCGATTCCATTGGAGAGAACACTGCTGGGGCATCAGATAATAAAAACACAGGCACCTCAGGGGGAAGGGAAGGGGGGGCACCTCAACCACATGAGTCCACGACGCCAGATCCACGAGGGGCCTCCATACCCACTGTACCATCCTGGGGAGTGCAAAGCCACAGTCTCTCAAGTCTCTACAGTGGGTGGATTGCCCATTGTACCATCCTGGGGAGTGCAAAGCCACAGTTTTCCAAGTCTCTACAGTGGGTGGATTGCCCACTGTACCATCCGGGGGAGTGCAAAGCCACAGTCCATCAGGTGGATTACAAACTCCACTGGTTATGGAGGAGGCATGTTGGCCAGAGTGCTTCGTGAAGCCCTGCCCGACACAGATCCGGCCCTGCCAATGGGCCAGCGGTGCGTGAGATGAAGGGCCCAGCGGAGCGGTGCAGAGACGGTGGTGCCCAGCGGAGCGGTGCAGAGACGGCGGTGCCCAGCGGAGCTGTGCTTGAGATGAAGGGCCCAGCGGAGCGGTGTAGAGACGGCGGTGCCCAGCGGAGCGGTGCTTGAGATGAAGGGCCCAGCGGAGCGGTGCTTGAGATGAAGGGCCAAGCGGAGCGGTGCAGAGACGGCGGTGCCCAGCGGAGCGGTGCTTGAGCTGAAGGGCCCAGCGGAGCGGTGCAGAGACGGCGGTGCCCAGCGGAGCGGTGCTTGAGATGAAGGGCCCAGCGGAGCGGTGCTTGACATGAAGGGCCCAGCGGAGCGGTGCAGAGACGGCGGTGCCCAGCGGAGCGGTGCTTGAGATGAAGGGCCCAGCGGAGCGGTGCTTGACATGAAGGGCCCAGCGGAGCGGTGCAGAGACGGCGGTGCCCAGCGGAGCGGTGCTTGAGATGAAGGGCCCAGCGGAGCGGTGCTTGAGATGAAGGGCCAAGCGGAGCGGTGCAGAGACGGCAGTGCCCAGCGGAGCGGTGCTTGAGATGAAGGGCCCAGCGGAGCGGTGCAGAGACGGCGGTGCCCAGCGGAGCGGTGCTTGAGATGAAGGGCCCAGCGGAGCGGTGCTTGAGATGAAGGGCCAAGCGGAGCGGTGCTTGTCACGGCAGGGCCCAGTTCAGCGGTGCCTCTCACCGCGGGGCCCTGTTCAGCGGTGCCTCTCACCGCGGGGCCCTGTTCAGCGGTGCCTCTCACCGCGGGGCCCTGTTCAGCGGTGCCTCTCACGGCGGGGCCCTGTTCAGCGGTGCTTGTCACGGCGGGGCCCTGTTCAGCTGTGCTTGTCTCGGCGGGGCCCTGTTCAGCGGTGCCTCTCACCGCGGGGCCCTGTTCAGCGGTGCTTGTCACGGCGGGGCCCTGGTCAGCGGTGCTTGTCTCGGCAGGGCCCTGTTCAGCGGTGCCTCTCACCGCGGGGCCCTGTTCAGCGGTGCTTGTCTCGGCGGGGCCCTGTTCAGCGGTGCCTCTCACTGCGGGGCCCTGTTCAGCGGTGCTTGTCTCGGCGGGGCCCTGTTCAGCGGTGCCTCTCACGGCAGGGCCCTGTTCAGCGGTGCTTGTCACGGCGGGGCCCTGGTCAGCGGTGCTTGTCTCGGCGGGGCCCCGTTCAGTGGTGCCTCTCACCGCGGGGCCCTGTTCAGCGCTGCTTGTCTCGGCGGGGCCCTGTTCAGCGGTGCCTCTCACGGCAGGGCCCTGTTCAGCAGTGCTTGTCTCGGCGGGGCCCTGTTCAGCGGTGCCTCTCACCGCGGGGCCCTGTTCAGCGGTGCTTGTCACGGCGGGGCCCTGGTCAGCGGTGCTTGTCTCGGCGGGGCCCTGTTCAGCGGTGCCTCTAACCGCGGGGCCCTGTTCAGCGGTGCTTGTCTCGGAGGGGCCCTGTTCAGCGGTGCCTCTCACCGTGGGGCCCTGTTCAGCGGTGCTTGTCTCGGCGGGGCCCTGTTCAGCGGTGCCTCTCACGGCGGGGCTCTGTTCATCGGTGCTTGTCTCGGCGGGGCCCTGTTCAGCGGTGCCTCTCACGGCGGGGCCCTGTTCAGCGGTGCTTGTCTTGTGTTCCTAGGGAACCAGATCTGGCCAATAATTCCCGCTCAGTCGCCATCCGACCTTTCGCTTGCGGGGCCCTCCTGTGCTGGAGTCCTGGGCCCGTGGGTGTCCTCCGTCACATCCCAAATGGGGCTGGTGGGGCCCTCCTGGGCAGCTCGCCTGCTGCCGGACTTGTCCGCCCTGCTGCCCTTGCCCTCCTTGGCAGAAACTCTGGGGCCCTTGCCTCCCTTTGTGGATGGGCCAGGTGACGGTGCAAGGGTGGTGTCCTTGGGGGCAGCCATCTCAGGCCTGTTGCGCCGGCCCTTCCCTTTTTTGTTTTTTTTCCCAGGGGGAGGGCTGGCTGTCCCCTTGCTGCTGGCCGATGTCCCTGCCCTAGGAGCTGGTGGACTCCAATAGCCCTGAACGATGGTCCTAGTAGGTGCAGGGCTTGTGGTGGCTGAGGTGCTGATTGGAGTCTTATGAGATGGAGGGGGTGGGTCAGTTGTTGGAAAGAGGTCATGGTTGGAAAGGAAAATCAATTTAGGAAGACAGGGACGGGTAGTTGTAGTGGGTATGGGAGTGGAGGAAGAGGATGTGGTTGTAGGAGAGTGAAGTCTGGTGTCTTTGGGTGCAGGTGCTTGTGCTGGAGGCTGTCGTGAGGTGGATGGCTGTTGGGTGGGTGGCTGCCTGCGTTTGTGTGGTTTGGAAGAGGGGGTGACAGACACACTGGGAGAGGACACAGGGGACGTGTAAATGGCAGTGGGGGTGGTGACTGCACGTGTGCGGACCGTTCTGGTGGGTGTGGTGGTGATGGATGTACTGGCTGATGGTGGTGTGCATGCAGGTGTGAGTGGAGACGTCACAGGGAGGGAGGAGGGAGACGAGGAGGAGGGGGACACAGAGGAGGCAGTGGCTGTTGGCATGTCTGCATGTGGATGTTGCTTGGGTGAATGCTTGTGTGATCTGTGGTGCTTATGTCTGGATGAGCTGCCCTTGGGTGTTGAGGTGTGTGCAGGCTGGTCTGTAGGTGTGTCTGGGATAGGCAGAGGAACAGGGGAGTGGGACTGGGTTGAGGAAGTTGGAGGGGGGAGGCTAGACACAGGGACAATTGCTGCCGTCAGTGCTGAGGCCAGAGCGTTGAACGATCGCTGATGGTCAGCCTGACCCGAATGAATGCCCTCCAGGTATGCATTGCTCCGATGCACCTCCCTTTCTACCCCCTGGATGGCATTCAAAAGGGTAGACTGCCCAACAATGAGCGTCTGGAGGAGGTCAATGATCTCCGCACTGAGGGCAGCAGGGGTAACTGGGGCAGGACCTGAGGTGCCAGGGGCGAAGGAGATGCCCGGCTTCCTGGCCGAGCGGGCACGGGCCGAAAGCTGAGGGGCTGCTGGGAGGGCAGAGCTGGTGCGCTGGGTGGCGGCTGTACCTGTTGTTGCGGTGGGCACGGATGTTGCCGCCACCACAAGGGAGCTCCCTTCCGAGGACGTGTCGGTGTCGCTGACGTCTCCACGGGTCCCCGTTGTGGAGCTCCACTCGCCCTCCGTCTCACTGGTGTACTCGGAGTCGGTTGCATGGCCCTCCGGGGCCATGTGAGATGCAGCTCCCTCGTGCGCCGAGGCCACTTCTCCTCCGCCTGATGATGCTAATGCACACATGAACAGGAAACCAAAAAAAAGGGGGGGGAGAAGAAAGAAAGACATGTTGAGTGCATGCATTGGCGGCACCGTTGGTGGAGAGGACAGACAAGGAAGCCCCCTGCACTACGCCGCGCACTCGGGGTACACTACTCAATTATTGTGACTTGGCCTACAAGTCTATGGACGACAAATGCACACATAGGTGAGCCCGGACCAGGGATAGCTGTACTTAGCACCCTACAGAGGTGGGGGGCGGGGGCACAGGGCCATGCCAAACGGAGGGGCCTAGCCTACAGAAACCGCCCTGGCCTAGAGATAGCCACAGCCCTCCTCCCCCACCCAGACACCTCCACTGTGCGCTAATATAGCAGAATGTGCTGATACTCACCCCCTTGTGTCTGCTGTGATGTCCTCACGCGCCCATCCAAATCGGGGTAGGCCACCGCCAGCATCCGGGACATCAGGGGGGTCAATTGCCGTGTGGCACCCCTCCTAGGTTGGGAGGCCATCCCCAGCAGAGCCTCAGCGGTCTTTCTGCTCCCGCGGCGGATGTCCTCCCACCTCTTGCGGCAGTGGGTGCCCCGTCTTTTGTGGACCCCCAGGGCCCGGACGTCCTTGGCGATGGCACGCCAAATGTCGATCTTCTGATGGGCGCTGACCTATGTGACATGTACAGGGTGGAAAAAGAAGTATCATCATTTTTCTGCTTGGTCGATGTGAGTGGCCCCCCCTCCCCAATCTTGCCATGTGGCACATGCTCTCATCTGTCGTGCGTTGCACTCCTCATTCGCTCCCCTCCCCACCATCTTACATCCACCCCACTCAACACAGGCATAGCCCATACTACGTGCTCCCTGTGTACTCACCTGTTGGTCTGGAGGACCGTAGAGTAGCGCATACTGGGGGAGGACCCCATCAACAAGTTTCTCCAATTCCTCAGAAGTGAAGGCAGGGGCCCTTTCCCCAGTCGCAGCAGCCATTGTATCTTCCAGACCGAGGTCACAGCAGCACTTGCAGTATAGGTCCTCTCCTGTGGATGATCAGGTCTCGAGGGATTAAGCAGTTAGAAAAGGGCGGTCACGCCCACGGCGGTGCGTACCGCGGCGGTGCGTACCGCGACCGCCGGCGCACATCGTCATTGGCTCCTGAGGCCCATAGGGTTCAATGTTAACCAATGCTGCTTTGCGCCCCGGTCTTCGACCGCCTACCGCCACGGTGTGCCACGCCAGCGCATTGACCTCACATCCCATTGTCACACTTCACAGGTCAGGCAGCCGCCATTTCAAGGGCCCACATGGCTTAATTTCTACTGCGTCACACAGGCCTAGGCCTTGCATTGCCACTCATACAAGCCATTCAATGCATAGCGAATCGTGTACTGTGCAAGCTGTGGTTACGTACCTATGGGTTGCTTGACTCTGTGCTCCATGTTGTCCTTCCTAGGCACCGTCCGCTGGGACTTGCGAGGAGATGGAGGAATCCTCCCGTGTACAGACCGCTGGTGGACCTGTCAACAATGGAAGAATGACATGTCATACTGACATACAGACTTGACCGAGCCACTATACAGGAACTGTGTGCCCAGCTGGAGCCAGACCTGATGTCCCCCATTCGCCAACCCACAGGGATTCCCCCTCTGGTGCAGGTTCTGTCAGTACTCCATTTTTTGGCAAGTGGATCATTCCAAACTACAGTGGCCATATCATCTGGGATGTCTCAGCCTATGCTTTCTAAGGTTTTGTCCAGAGTGTTGTCTGCCCTGATGAAATACATGCAGAGCTACATTGTTTTCCCTGAGGTGGGCGATTTGGCTACAGTGAAGGGTGATTTCTATGCCCTCAGACATATCCCCAACATCATTGGTGCCATTGATGGGACCCATGTGGCTTTGGTTCCCCCCAGTGGAAGTGAGCAGGTGTACAGGAACAGAAAAAGTTATCATTCAATGAATGTCCAGGTGGTCTGTTTGGCTGACCAGTACATCTCCCATGTAAATGCCAAGTTCCCTGGGTCAGTGCATGACGCGTACATCATGCGAAATAGCAGCATCCCTTATGTGATGGAAACAGCTACAGAGACACCGTGTGTGGCTAATAGGTGACTCTGGTTACCCCAACCTGTCGTGGCTACTTACTCAAGTGAGGAATCCCAGGACAAGGGCAGAGGAACGCTACAATGAGGCCCATGGGCGAACTAGGAGGATTATAGAAAGAACCTTCGGCCTCCTGAAGGCCAGGTTTAGGTGCCTGCATATGACAGGTGGATCCCTAATGTACTCACCAAAGAAGGTGTGCCATATAATCGTGGCCTGCTGTATGCTTCACAACCTGGCTTTGCGACGCCAGGTGCCTTTCCTGCAGGAGGATGGTCCAGATGGTGGTGTTGTAGCAGCTGTGGAGCCTGTGGAGAGTGAAGAGGAGGAAGACGACGGGGACGACACAGACAACAGGGACACAGTGATACAACAGTATTTTCAGTAGCACACAGGTACGAATCAACCACGCCATTTTACATTTACTTAAAGTCTCCTGCCTCTCTACTGTCTGAGTTCCCCCCCAGTTCCTGTTAACTGAGTTGTGACTTTCCCTTCCGTTTTCAGAGCTGTGGGCCCCACTGCGTGACCTCTGCTTTGTTTGCCCATGGACTACAGCTGTGTGACCGTGGTATGTTGTCATCACAATGTAACTGAACATTTTTGCACCGTTATGTCTAATACATTTGTTCAAAATACAAGCAGACTCCAGATTTTTTAAGTGCAATAAGTGATTTAATTCAAGTGCTACATTTAGGAACATGATTGTAAAACGGTGATGGGTGATGGTGGAGTAATGTCCATGGCAGAGTCCAGTTCTCAGTCTCACAGGTGCATTGTCCATATGCCTGTGGAAGGATGGAGCAGGGGCAGTTCAAGTTTGGACAGGGTGACAATGTGGGACAGTGGGATGACATCAGGGGGTATCGTTTGCTGGCGGGGGTCTTGGCATCGTACTCTGTGTTCTTGTGAGATCTCAGGTTCCGCTTGAGGGGTGGTTCTTCTTCTGCAGGAGGTGGGGTTCTGGTGGCCTGTTGTTGTGTGGGGGCCTCCTGTCCACTAGCGCCAGCGGAGGTGGTAGGCTGTTCCTGGTCCAGGCTAGTGACAGGGGCCCTTCGTGGTGCCACATGGTCCCGCAATGTGGTGACTATCTGGTTAAGGGCCACGACGATGGTCCCCATTGCGGAACTAATGTTCCTCAGTTCCTCTCTGAACCCCATGAACTGTTCCTCCTGCAGTACCTGGATCTCCTGGAACCTGGCCAGTACCGTAGCCATCGTCTCCTGGGAGTGGTGGTATGCTCCCATGATGGAGGAGAGGGCCTCTTGGAGAGTCGGTTCCCTGGGCCTGTCCCCCCCCCTGTCGCACAGCAGCCCTCCCAGTTCCCCTGTTTCCCTGGGCCTCTGTCCCCTGGACGGTGTGCCCACTACCACTGCCCCCAGGTCCCTGTTGTTGTTGGGGTGGTGGGTCAAACTGGGTGCCCTGTAGTGGTGGACACACTGCTGATTGACGTGTCCTGGAGACAGAGGCATGGGCCCGCTGGGTGGGAGCTGTGCTGGTGTTCCCAGAGGGGGTTAGGTCAGGTGTAGCCTGTGGCTGTCTGTGGGGAACCGACTGTCCCGAGGTCCCCGATGGGCTGGGCTGGTCATCTGGGTCCAGGGAGACAGAGCTGCTGTCGTCACTGGGGGCCTCTTCTGGGGGTGGGATGGACATCTCTGGACCCTCCGTGGCGGTGTGGTGGCGTTCGGGTCCTGCAGGGGAATAAGAGTATGGTTATTGCTTCTGTGTATGGCATTTCGTGTAATGGGTGGGTGGCCGTGTACCCCAGTGCTGGCATTCCCTTGTGGGGGCTTTTGTGACGGTGACTTGTGGGGGTGATGGGTGTGTGCAGTGGGCATGCTTTGGGGATGGGTGTCCATGCTTTGGGGACGCATGCAGGGCTAGGTATTGGGATGGGTGGGATGTGATGGTGAGGCATTTGCAAGGAGTTGGTGTGATGGGGGTGGGGGTGAGGGTGGGGGTATGATTTGGCATGCAGGTGGGGTGGGGGGAATGAAGTAGTGGAGATTTGCCTTACCAGAGTCCATTCCTCCACCTACTCCTGCGAGGCCCTCAGGATGCAGGATGTGCAAGACTTCCTCCTCCCATGCTGTGAATTCTGGGGGAGTAGGTGGGGGTCCGCCTCCAGTCCGCTGTACCGCGATGTTGTGCCTTGATACCATGGAACGCACCTTCCCCCGTAGGTCATTCCACCGCTTCCTGATGTCGTCCCGATTGCGTGGATGCTGTCCCACAGCGTTGACCCTGTCCACTATTCTGCTCCATAGCTCCATCTTCCTGGCAATGGTGGTGTGCTGCACCTGTGCCTTGAAGAGCTGGGGCTCTACACGAACTATTTCCTCCACCATGACCCTGAGTTCTGTGTCAGAGAACCTGGGGTGTCTTTGGGGTGCCATGGGGTGGTGTGGATGAGGTGAGGGGTGGTGTATGTGTTGTAGAGTGTGGTGAGTGTGGTGGTGTATGGTGTTTTGTGCGTAGAAATTGTGTGGGTGATGTTGTGATTTGCCTCTGTGTGATGGTCTACTCTATGCTGTGCTGTCTCTCTCTGTCCTTCTGTCGCAATTGTGGTCGTAAGGGTTTGTGGGTGATGTGGGTGTGTGTTTTATATTTAATTGGGTGTGTGGGAGTGGTGTGTGTATGTGTCTCAGGTGTGTATAATTTGATTTGTCCAATGTGGTAGTGTTTTGTAAAGGAGTGTGTATTTTGAGCGCGGCGGTGTGTACCGCCAATGGAATACCGCGTTTGAAAGACCGCTGCAGGGATTTGTGGGTCGGAATGGTATGGGTGTATTTCTGTTGGCGTGACTGTGGAGGTTTGGTCATCGCCAGTTTCCCGCTGACCTTTGGTGTGGCGGACTTTTGTTGGTGTTGGGTTTTTGGCGGGTTGCCAGTTGCGGGTCAGAATGACCTCAACAAGGGCTGGCACATATGTGGACAATGACACAATTAAATTGAGCATTACTAACCTTAAAGGCTAGTAAAGTGCCATGGCCGCTTACAAATTTAAGCACCATGTTCGAACTTTATAATTTGACTTCAACACAGAGAACTATGGCTAAAAAAAAGAAGCATCATATACCCTTTTAGGAACTGAGATAATAGAAAGCACCCATTTTCTAGGACAGAAGTCCCACATATCAGGTGGATCTTACATGGAGTGATCTCCTTATCCTTTACTGCCTTTCATTTCTGTAGCTGTGTGGTCTGACAAAATGCACAATTCCTTCCTCTGTCATGAATGGAAGTTTCCATTTGAATTACATTGTTGAACAAAAAAAGCAAGCACTCCTAAAGAAATCTGCATGCACTAGTCGTCTAGGAATTCACTCCTCTGGGATTTTATCAGTCTGCACACAGCCTGAAACGTTAGGTGTGAGGTTTCACCTGCAAATTGCTGGCAGCCCCTGCACCATTAATTCTGCCTTATGGCACACTTCTAGGAAATAGCTTGTATTTAATAAGGCCAAATGACAGCTGTAATAGGATGTTCCTCAGGTTCACTTTATTGCTAACTGTTCAAACAACTGTGAAATGTGATATTACATTGCATCCTCCCCCAAGAAAACTAATGTGTTTAATTCCCAAAACAAGACATAATAAATATGTGCTTTAATAAGTTAAATAAGCTCGTTGCGATATTAATGCAGAAGGATGTGTCTTTAACGTCTGTAGCAGAAAGGTCTGCCCTGTAAACTGCCCATTCTGGATCTGAAATGCAAAGACTCGAAGATCTAACTAATTTGCTGACTTACTGCACACCGTGTTCCATGCATTAAATATAACTCGCATGACTAAAGTATTCAAAAACATTGGAGTTGCTTATTTACTGGCTTTAAAGTTATTGTTGGGCTGATTCCTTTATTCTTCAATTCACTGTTTTCATGTCTGTTTCGTGGATTTTCAACTACACTACTGATAGTCAGTTGTGCAATTCCCATTTTCCTTTATTAAAGAAATAAAGCCAGCTTGAATTCCAGCCCTAGTGGAGAAGAAATCTATCAAACTGAGCAACAATGCCAAAAGAATAGGGCATTCTATTTCAGGTGAGAATTATGGAATGGAATGATTTCAAATTGGACTCTCTCATTCTGTAAGTTTAAAGCTTCCCGCGTGAGACTCTCCTTTTGGTGCCTGAACAGTTGGAAATGAGATGTTCTGATTTCTATTGGTATTACTACCAATAGTAGTTTCCAACATGAGAGAAGAGATTTGGGCCAAAAAGACATATACTGCACCACAATTGAGTTCTCAATCGTTAACGATGCAGTACATGGTGACCCAGTAACCAACACAACACTTGCTCCTTCACCAGTCCTAGCAAGAGTCAGGCCGTAGACAGAGTCTGCATCCCTGGTTTCCATTGATCTTGCAATCCAATATGTGTGCATCCAATCTCTGATGGCCACAACAACACTGATGCTGTCAAGCTCAGCTAGTGCCATTCTACAAGCTATTACACCTCCATCGTCACCTCTCTGCGGGTTCAACATCAGTATTCTATGGAAGATCAATGTCAACTCAAACATCTGGGTGAAATGTAACAGTGACGAGATTTCCCCATGATATGCCAGTAACTTTTCCTTCTTTTTTTTAGAAATTACATGAAGAAAAATCTCTCAATGGGCCAGTTTGCACCTTTTTTCCCTAATATGCAATATTTGTACCCAGATACATTAATTCAATATAATTCATTTTTCACTGTGCATACAGCTTTACATTTATTTACAAATATATACATTGCATATGCTGTAATCATCATTCCAGGGATGTCATGAATATTATGTCTGTTTCCTTTCAGTTTTCCCTTTGTTGTGCTATATTTGCTAATAAATCAATGAATCAACAGTGAATATGTGTGATAATTAAAATGCACAGTTAGTTTATATTATTGTGCTCTGCAATGTGATAATCAAGTATTGCTTGATTGTTTTTGCTGTAGTTAATCTATGTGCCTACTGTTATGTTTTAAATTACTTGTTATTGATTTCTAGAACATTGATAGCTTCGTGCCTCATAGCCATGTCTGCGTCGGGTGTTTAGTGTAGTATATCCCATTGTTCCTTTCTAAAATGCGATTTCAAAATTACTGCGAGGGAGGTGGATGTACTTGGTAAGATATAAATTCATTGTGTACCCTCTGCCCTTTTGTTTGCCCAATGTGAACGTTCTATCTCTTTCTACTCCTATTTATTTCTTAACAATATTGATTGCAAGCACACTCTTGGGGTGGTGTGTTTTGTCACTGCTGTCTCTAATGTTGGCTGTCATCATGTAGGCGCGGTCACGTGACTTAACACAGCTCCGGGTCTTGTTTCCTCTACTATCTTTAGTTAGTGCCTGTAACCATTCATATGGAGTCAATTGTCGGTGATAGCGCCCCTGCTTTTGTTAGCTTTATCTAAACCCTTATTCTCTTATCTAACTAGAGTTTGAGCAATACATTCAGTTACTAGAACTATCCTGTGTGTGAATTGGAAGAGTGCTCACACACACCATCGTTTACGGCGTGATCGCATGATGTGTGGTACGTATGTGAGGTGGCCATCTTCATGGACTTTTTTGTGTAGTGTCAAGGCTTGCAATTATTGTTTTGCCAATTTGAGCTCATTGAAAAAGTATTTTGTCAGTTGTGTATGTAGGATGAATACAATCACCATGGAATCAATGTCATATTCAGTGCTTTAAATGGGCCGGTACTGTCCAGCACTGAGTACCAGCACTTTTTTATTTTGAGAGGAAGGGTACCGGCACATCTCAAGAAAAACGTAATACTTTTAATTTGAGAGTACCGGCACTTCTCGGAAACAAGTAGGTACTCTGGCACTTTAATTTTTCCATTTTAAGCACTGCATCAGATACAGCTATTTCATCTACAGAAATACACCATTTGAAAATGATATGTTTTAAAGGTTATTACCTAAAGGTAATCAAGTTCTAGACCATATCCAAAGCACTCCGACCAATTTGTGCAACACGTATCAGTTCAACGCATTTTACCTCCATGTTGAGGAATGTATTTTCTGTGGCCGAAGACAGAGATCCTTTCTAAGATTATGGAACATCAGGGTGACTTGCAAAATCCTTATCATGTAACCCAGGAGGTACTTTATCCCATATAATACATGGTCACACCATCCCCTTTCCCATAAACCATATCTTGGTGCGTAGCTCTTTCATATGAAAGAGCGAGCAAATTTGTGAAAGAGAAGACTAAAAATAAAATCTCTAGCACAAAATTAAACACATCAAAAACTGGTTAGATACTTGTTGCAAATATATATTACAAACAGTTCAATAAAAAATACAAGTCAGTTTTCTTTTGTAAAAAAAGCTGCAGTTGCTCAGAATGTGTAGAAAGATGCAGAAAGATTCTAGCTTTTCTCTATCTAAGCAGGTACAGTGGGGTGGGTTCTTTATGGGCCTCTTGTGTCAGCAACTCGGCAGACAAAGGCTCATAATTAAAACTCAAAGGGTGGAAGGGTGAACGAGTGGATGGATGAACTGGGAATGGTGGATGGGTGAGTGAACGGATGCATGGATAGATTCATTAATAAATGAGTGAAAGGATGGATGAAAGGGTGGAAGAGTGAAAGGGGGGAAATGGGTGAATAGACTGAGGGATAAATTGTGAGAGGATATTTGGATGGATGGATGGATGGATGGATGAGTTAAAGGGTGGATGGACAATGAGAGGTTGGATGAGTGAGGGAAAGGATAGATGATGATGAAAGTGTAAATAGATGGATGAGAGGATGGATGAAGTGAAAGGCTGGGTACATGGATGGGTTGAAAGGATGGTTGAAGGGATGAGTTAAAGGCTGTATGGATCGATGGGTGTGTAAAACAATAGGTGTAAGCCTGGATGAGTGAAAGAACGGGTGGATGAGTGAAATGGAGTGTAGATGGATGGTTGGATGAGTGAAAGTGGGAACAAATGGATATGTGGGTTAAATGATAGATGACGAGTGAAAGGGTAGATAGATGGATAGATAGATAGATGGGTGAGTGAGTGAAATGGTGGATGGGAAGGTGAGTTAAAGGGTATATGGATAGATGCATGGATCGATAAGTGAAAGTATGAATGTAAGGATATACAGATAGATGGATGAGTGAAAGGGTGGATGGATGGAGGATGAGAAAAATGATGAATGGATGGATAAATAAGTGAGTGAAAGGATGGATAGATGGATGAGTGAAAGGTAAGATGGATTGATCAATGAGTAGATGGATGGATGTATGGATGGATGGATGGGTGAGTGAGTTAGTGAAAGAAAGAGTCAATGGGTGGCTGGATGAAAGGGTGTACAGATGGATAAGTGAAAGTGTGTTTGGATGGTTGCATGAGAGGGTGGATGGATGGGTGAGTGAGTGAAAAGATGGATGGGTGAGTGAAACGGTAGATGGATGGATCAATGAGTGGATGGATGGATGTGTGAGTGAAATGGTGGATGAATGTGTTATTGAAATGGTGGATGGTTGGGTGAGTGAAAGGGTGGATAGATAGATATATGGGTGAATGAGTGAAAAGATGGATGAAAAGACAATTGAGTAAAAGGGAGGAAGGATGGATGAGGGATGGTTGGATAATGGATGGATGGAAAGATGATGAGTAAAAAGGTGAATGAATGGATAGATGAGTGAAAAGATGATGAATGGAGGATGAGAGAAATGATAGATGAGTGAGTGAAAGGATTGATGAGTGAAAGGGAAAAAGGATGGATCAATGAGTAGATGGATGGAGTGAAAGGCTGGAAGAAAGTACAAAGTGAAGGGGTAGATGGATGGATGGATGAGTGAAAGGGAGGGTTGATGGATGACTTGAATGAAAGGAGGAATGGATGGATGAGTGAAAAGGTGAATGGATGGTTGGAATATGAGTGGAAGGGTAGATGGATGGATAACTGAATTAAAGGATGGATGAGTGAAAGGGTAAATGGATGGATGGATGACTGGTTGGATGGTTAAAATAATGGATGGATGAATTAAAGGCCAGATGGCTGAGTGAAAGAGTATATTGATGGATGAGTAAGTATGGGTGGATGAATGGAGAAAAAGGGTGGACAGATGAATGAGTGAAAGGGCAGATGGATAAGTGAAAGGATGGATGATTTAAAGGATGGATGGATGAATGAAAGAGAGGATGATAAGTGAAAGGATTTAAGACAAGTGAAAGGATGGATGAATGGAAGATGGATGGATGGATGAATGGATGGATATATATTTGATAGATTGGTTTAAAGATTGATGGATAAGTTTGGATATGGACAGGCAGTCTGATGGATGAAATGGTGACAGAGCGCATGTTGGACGAAAAACTGAATAGATGACAGAATGTACAGGTACAATGGTGGATATCAGCGGTTGAACTGAAGGATGAAAGGATGAATAGATAGACTTTTGGATGGAAGAGACAAGCAACCTCTTCTAGGGAGGGTACTGATGACTTGCTTCGCTTGCTGGTACCACAAGAGTTTTGGTGCAAAGAGGGGGCTATTTACATCTTTTGATAACTCCCTTGAGCACCGGCACAGATTTTAGCTGCCGTGCACCACACACACACCTTTACGCCATGGTGCAAGGGTGTGTGCATGAGCCTAGGATAGGTTTTGTACTGGAAGGGTAATCTTCCAGTACAACATACTATGCTTAGACACACTTTAAAACTTTTCCCACTTTGTATGCATGCTGCACAGTACAGCACACATGCACAGTTGAAAAAGAAAGGAGAAATAACAACCTTTCTCCTTTTAATGCCTCCTTTCAAATGGCTTTAACTTGTGGTGCAAACCCTTGTCTAGTATTGTTAGTAGATAGGGTTTTACATCAAAAGGCATGGGTAGTTGCATGGGGACGCCAATGTACTACCCATGTAAAGGCTCCTTGGCGCTAAGTAACTCAAAACAGTGCTTCACGCTGCTTTGCGTTACTTTTAGGGTACTTTTCAGTGCCTTTTGCACTGGAAATAAAATTAGGAAAAAGATTTTGTGTTGGTTAGAGTCACATTTGTGACACTAACCCAGTGCAAAATGTTTGTAACTCTACCCACAAGTGCACAAAACACAAATGCTGCCAAAAAATCAGCTCGTTCTCGTTCCTGATTGTAATTGTGCATATTTGAAATTATGGTGCACATTTGCAAATCAAGATTAACACAAAATGCCCCAAACTAGGCAAATTGCTGCGGTGTAATTGAAATTTCACTAATGCTTAGTTTTTGTCTCTGGTGTTCCCATTCCTAAATATATGTTATTATATAGACATCGCTGTGACAGCCAGATGACACTTTTGCAGGTAGAGATAGCTACTGATGTTATATGACTGTTTTCCTCTTTGTTAATTTGCAAACACTGCATTGATAGTGACCTCTCATTTTCGGTAGCTCCTAGATCTCTGTCACTGTTGTAGGGCTTGTGGTCTACTCACTCCCACCAACGGGATTGCAAGCCACGTGACACAACCCAGGTGAGCAGCTATCAGCACAGCTGCTGGGGAGGGGCAAGGAAAACACAGAGGATGGAGTGTGTGAGTGGCAGGACATCAGTGTTTTTTTTTATGGGTTGGCGAGATGGGGGTGCATACTTAGGGTGGTCGGCATAAATAGCAGGGCAACAGGTACAACATTTGTGCATGTTGGGGGATGGGTTTAGGGAAGGTGAATGCTGAGCCTGGTCTTGGAGGGCATAAGGATACAAGATATTATTTAATGCTGGAGGCTGTGGGATGTTCAAAGGATGGTAGGGGGGAGTAGTAGATATGACATGGAGTGGGGGTCTGTGAATTAAGGGGGTGGTTTTCGCCTGAGTGACATGATAAACAATGTGAACTCCACAGCGCCACCAGTGAAAAAAAACATTCTTCATGGTCAACCTTCAGAAAATAAATACCCATTTAGAATTGTGCATGTTCTCCATCTGTTTTGTTTGGGGTGTTCCATGTATTCTACCTTTTCAGTGTAACTGATTTTATGATGCCCGATAGAATGGGTTGCCCACATTGTTTCTGACCCCCTCCACCTCCCCATACAGTGGCTCTGGGAGTATTGTTCCACCTCGAAGTACAACCTCTTATTTTTGATTATTATTCCTTTTAGAAAATTGATATAGTTGTCTGCGTAAATCTTCAGCGCTGATTTTGCTATAAATAATGTGTTTCTTGGTTTCTTTCAGATTTTTGAAATGTATATATAATTCTTGAATACTTTTTAACTTTTGAAAAATTACCACCAATTTAGACGTTTTCAAAACCTTTTGTAGATATCACCTTGATTTTCCAGGTGGAGCAAAAGTCTCCACAAGCAACAGATAAGAAAGTGGGATGACCAGTGCCAACTACGGGTGGGCGGAGCTCAGAGAGTTCTGCACAGCGGAATTCTGTGGAGTTAGGTAAAACCGCAGTGAAATTCCGTGGAGTTCCGCATTTGGCAGAATGCCACCTGCCCCACCACCCTGGGCTGAATGCACCCGATCCCGAAAGCGCTAAGCAGGGTCAGGCTTGGTTAGTAGTACTAACCAGACCCGATGCTGATTAGCGCATCCGAGATCGGGTGCATTCAGGCCAGGGTATGCCGAAACGGTAGCAAATGCTGCCATTTCAGGCCGCATGTGCTGACACAGCCCACTGGCCTGGAGTCTTCTGCTCTCAACCACACCTGCACACTTCCCTTCACCAACTGCCCTCCTTCTCAAACTTGCTACAGAGGGCCAAACACACCCCCTGTCTTGCACCAGCCTTGCAGTTGCTTCCTCAGCACTTACACATAGCCTCAGACCACCCTTTCTTAACGGCCCAGCACTAGCAGCAGCAAACCAGCTCACCACCAGCAGCCTGGTATTTTTGCAAAGTGCCTAGCCTTGCTTGCCACTGGGTTCTAAGGCATTTACAGGCCGCATATCTGGCAGGGGCTGCCGGACTACCACTCAGCAGCTGATGCTTCTCCGGTCTCCAGCTCGCCCTGCTGGCCTCAGCACCGTACCCCATAACACCACTTCCTTTCTCAGGGACTTTGGGGAGACAGGTTCTTTTCAAGTGGTGCTCTGACTGCAAGTTTTTTCCAAGCACAGACCCCCCCCTCATATGCAAATACTGTCCATGCCCAGTGCTGGCTGCTTGTGTGCACATAGAAAGTGAAATGAGGATCAGACTGACCTGAGGCTGACTGCTGTCTGGGTCCAGGGTTCCCCTGCCAGAGGCAAGCTCAGACTGCGCTTGGGCTATGTGGCCCATAACGGGGCTGCAGTGTGCAGACACGCCGGTGAGCTCTGCTCAGCTGCTGGGGCTAGCGGAGTTTTTGGCAAAACTCCACACTCCAGGCAGAGTGCCAAAAACTCTGGTAACTCCACCAGCAAAGGTCATCGCCCACCCCTAGTGCAGCGATGACCTTTGGCCATACAAGCTTCAAACCATTATGCACAGCGGTCGGGGATGGGTCAGAGGCAATTTGAGGTTGAATATCTTGAAGTCTGTGCAGGGGAGTCAACCAGATATGTAGACCAACATCAATCAGCTTTCAATATACAGTGGAACCAATTTGGCCACAACATGAAACTCCAATCGGAAATAAAGTTAAAGAGTTGTATTACAAATTGACACTCAGGTTAATATAAACAAATCTAAAGAACATACTGTAAAGATACAGAATAGCTAGAGGATAACCAAATTGCCAGAATAAATTTAAACGGATCAGCATAAGGCAAACAAGAAATTCAGTAATCACAATACAAAGTATCAAAAATAATACCTGCTGCTCTGGAAATAACCACTGGCTATTTCTCTTACATATTAGTGCAAGTGAAAATAATCTAGCTAAGCTAACAAAGGGCAGTTTGGGCAAGTTCTTTAGAACCTAACCCATCAAAAAGCAGAGTCTAACAAAAGAACATATGGGCAAAAAGTGAGAAGTGGGAATATGACAAAAAGAATTTGGAAAACTAAAATTGGAATTTGCAAGAAAGGTGTTAAAAAATGAGAAGGTGTCAGTATTTCAGAAGGTCAATCAATACTCTTCTTTAGGGGTAGAATGTAAGCCTAAGCCACACTAAGCAAAGCATAGGGCAAAGTCCAAGGAAATCTGCCTCTCAATCAATTAGTAAAAGTCCTAGTTAATACTATTCAACTGAATCAGGTAAAAACCTTTTGGATCACACATCACATGTTCACGCCTTTCTCTTGTCCCACGGTGTAACTTGAAACATCGATCTGCGCTCCCAAGACAGTCCTGGGAATGTTGCTGTCCTTCGTCTTCTGTACATCGTTTGCACATATATGAGTAAGGTCGGTCTTCTCCATGTTCCTTGTCCAAGGTTGTTTTCTCAGACTCACTAAGAGTAAAACAATAACACATCGATTTCTGAACTAACATTTCATCGTAAACACCTGCAATTAAATGAAATGTTGGCAGAAATGGAAAACAGTTTCTCACGTTAATTAAATTCAGGTCTCATTAAGTCAATATTAAGCAAAGGCACATTTAATTCCATGTTAAACTTTATGTGTATTAAAGTCTAGATTAATGTAAATGTCAGTTACACTTTCTCATTTAAGCTTCACATTATATTTTTTTCAAAAGAATGAAATTGTTAACATATGGGTTTAACTATTGTAGAGAACTACATTTCTCAATGTTAACCTATAACATTTGGGCCCACATTACATAAACTGTTATCGTTTCAAATGAAATTACATTCAAACTAAATGCAGATGGTTTTAAGTAAAATACCAAGGCCCTTATTTACAAGGCCCTTGCGCCGCCGGTGCGTCACTTTTTGTGAAGCACCAGCGGTGCATGCTTCTAACCCATATCTACAAGGTCACGCAAAGCCACTTTGCATGGCTTTTCATGTCCTTGTAGATATGGAATAAGGCAACGCAACGCAAGTCACTGGGTTGCCTTACTTTGGGTTAGGGAGGCATTTCCATGGGTGTTGGATGGATGTTCTTCTGCAACATCCATTGATTTTGACACATTCCCAGATTTACAAGGTTTTGTAAATCTGGGAATGCGTCAAAAGCTTATGCCAACCCAGGGATGACATAAGAAATATGCTTATTTCTCCTCCTTTTTTCCTCTATGTGTGCTGCATTTTGCAGCACACATAGGATAATATTGCCTCCATTGATTGTTTTTGTGCAGGAAGGTATACCTTCCTGCACAAAAACAATCTTTCCCGCAACGCAGGCACCCTTGCACCAAGGTGCAAGGGAGCATGTGTTGGCGCATGGCAGCAATTTGTGCACCAGGGCAGAGGGAGAGGAGAGAAATACGCTGTATCTTATAGCTATGGTGCATTTCTACCCTTTCTTGGTGGCGCAAGGTGGAGCAGGGTGGAGCAACAAGGCACTTGCTGCATGGCCATGCTAAGGGCCTTGTAACTATGGCCACAAATGGTTACATTTCTCTTAGTAATGTTACAATACACATTATCATGTCCCTACCACAACAGTGAATACACTCTGTAACTGGTTCTGAATGCATCACTTTACATAAGTCGAAGGTTTTACCAGATAGTTTGTTAAGTCTCATGAATACATATAGATCATGTTTATGAAGTCAGAGGTAACAGCAAATTCTCTGCTGCACCACTTGCATGCAGTTTTCCTGGGTATTAGCAAAGCCTGTTTGTTTTTAGCCACTCACTAATGACTCTCTTCCAACGTGTAAAATATGCGTCCTCATAGGAGTGGAAACACATGAAAGCGGAGTAATGCAAGATATGGGAGGGTGCACAGACTCGCACTTCAGAACACACAGAGGGTAAGAATAAGAGGATCAGAGATTTAGAAATGTGTCACACTACAGGGCAGAGTCGTGATGCGGCTGAGAAGGGACCAGATGCTCTATATTTCAGTTATCATTCTGTAGAAATGTCCACAAATGTTGCTAATGAAATCATTGAGTGCATTTTGAGGTACTTTGTTGGTCTTAAATTTGAACCATATTTTCTGAAAATTTCTGCGTTTTTTCCCAGAGATTTTACATTTTTCTTAACGTTTTTTTAAAATAATATGCACATTTTACTTATTTTTAAAAGGAATTGGTCTGACTCTGATCAAGGCTGCCTTAAAGTTTTGATTTTAACTTTTTATGACCTAGTCTGAAAATGTCCATCATTGAAATTGCTCTAGGCTTAAAAGCCGTGGCTTGCTGTAGGAGACACAAATAACTTGATGAAACTTGGCACCTTTGAATTTAAGGCTTCTTCATAATCTCCTAGCCCTCGAATGCTCCCTCCCCCTTGTGTCCACAGGTTTAGATTCTAGAGCCCCTCAAACACCAGGGACTGTGGTTCAAATCCTACTCTTGAAGGATCAGCTATATCAGGACTGAATTCTGGGACATGGCTACGCATAGTAAAGCAGATGCAGTGGCACAAGGCCCAGGAGTGTTAGTGGTCCACTCTGCCCAAATTATGGCTATATTGTATTATCCAATCATTGGACAAGGAGCCCATTTTCATTGCTTCCCTTAGAGCCCATGACACTGTTTCAATGTCACTGGTAGAATACCAGTTTGTCTTTTTTAGGTGTGGGCCTTTACAGACCTATTGCTAACAATATACAGAGAGGACTTTAGGTCCACCCTATCACCCATTGCCTTTCTTCAACCAATCTTTTTCAGCCATTCACTTGAAACTTTGCAATTGTACCGTGGCTCAGCCAAATGGTGTATTCATCTCTCACCTAATGCTCTTACCTGTTGGGAGTACACTTTATTTTCTTCTCATGTGTTCGTACAGAACTGCATGAAAAACGACTTTATAAGTATATCCAAACATGGCTTTAGCAGGTGAAAGAGGCAGAGGCATATTAAATGGGCTTGGCCTAAGAAGCATTGTTAGAAATGGGGTTTCAAGTTGGCTAGGGTATGTACCTCAGCCAGGCAGAACCCACCACTCTGGTCAGGGCAAGTAAGTTACATACCAAAGATAACCTGTACTCACCCACTGGTAGCTTGGCACAGAGCAGTCAGGCTTACCCTCACAGATCATGTGTAAAGCGTTTGCGCAGCACACTCGCACCAGTGACACAATAAATACACCATAAGAGACACTCCACACAATGATGAATACAAATATAAAATGTATTATACATAACTCATAAACAAAATCAGTGACTACTTCACAATTAGGCAATTGTCAAACCATCACAGTTAATGCAATAAGATAAAACTTATAAGGTGCACACATCATCAAAAACACCCTCCCTGTGCATACTTGGCAGGTCCTGAAATAGGCTTGTTATCACGACAATGCTAAAAAATAAGATCTACCATAATATCAGCTCATGAAATGCAGCAGTTAGACTATGGAGAGAAAACACATGAATCACCAAAGCATTACCATACATAAATCATCACCATAGTCTCCACATGTCAGCAATACCTAAGTTATGCAAACACAAGATACAGTGAATCTGCACTTCTATGATACATAATGTGGCAATGTGAGCACCAACCATTGTCTAAAGGAACACCTACATGCCTACCACAGGGACTGCAGTAACACCAAGCAGAATGAGCAGGATGGGGACCTCCATCGCGGATTGTCACCCCATCCTGCTACCTGATTCAACCTATCAGGGACCCCAAGGAATTAGCAACCATGGAGGAGGGGGCCCACACACTGGTGATAGAAGTGGGTAGATGCAGCTGGGCCCTCACCGTATGTTGAAAGAACCAAAGGCAGCTGCCAGCAAGCGTGCAGTGCAACTGCTTCTTCCACAATGCCGCCAGGGCTGTCCCTTTCTCTGTGGGGTGAGACAGTCTCTCTGGACTGAGGCTCCTCTGCTGGAAGGCTATGTGGTGGCAACCTCTGGCATTGTTGCAGCCCCTCCTCGGAGTGGTTGTTGATGGTGCCAGCGGTAACTCCGCCTCTCCCAGGGATGCGCACTGCCTGCTTCAGGACCTTTCCTGTCACCCAACAGCATGTGGGGAAGAGCAATGGTGTGTCACTGACCAAGGGCACACTAATCCTGAACACAACACCTCCCTTTGCGTGGCCAGTCTATCCCACTGATTTTAGGTTTGCAGGGGGGAGGCTTTGATAACCCTGCTGTGCCCTTGGGAGCAGTGACACAGTCTGGCTGCATACAATGCAGGGTCACCCTGGCAATGCCGTAGTTTTACCTTCCAACTTTTTTCCGCATAATGGCGCTTCATGGCACACGCAGCTGGGACATCTTAGTGGTGCAGCTTGCAGAGGGCATAAATGTTGATTAGGAGCCATAACAGCAAGTGCTCATCCTGAGCTGGTCCCGGAAAATAAACCAAGTTGCGCTAGTCTTCCTAATCAGGAGAGTGCTCCATGCGCTGAGAGTTCCACTTTTAGACAAACAGGTAGGGGGCACACCACCCATCCCCTGGAGAACAACTTGGGAGCACAAAAGCAGGGAACAAGTAGCAGGCCAGCCCACCAGAGTCCTTGAAGTAAAGTGGCAGTCCTTCTTGTAGCCCAGCAGGCCACAGGTCAGTACAACAAGCAAGTCAGTCCAATGGTGGTTCCTCCTGGCAGCATAACAGTTCCTTCCGACAATGTGCAGTCTGTAGAGCCAGCAGCATCTGGTTACAAGTCTATGCAGTGTCTAAAAACATGGGGTATAAAACAAAGAGAGAGAGAGAGAGAGAGAGAGAGAGAGAGAGGAAAAATCTCAACACCACACGTCCTCCCCAAGAAAATCAACAATCACAACTGATGTGGTGAAGTGGAACCAAGAGAGGGACAATTTGTCTACTCTCATTGGCAGGGCTCCTAAGGTTATCCAAGGTGGAATTTTCCTTAACAGAAGATGTGGTCTCACACACTTTTCATGTCATGCTTCAACATTGGCCACCCCTCCCCACCCTGGTAGGAGGATGCCACCACGGCGGACTCAACCTCTTGGTAAGACCTACACCAGAAGGAGTTCTTATATAAAAATTACTGGACAAGAACAGGGATCCAGGTAGAGGTAAAAATACCTCAATGACTACCGGTACAATGGACCTTTATTAGTGGTGTCTGTTGGTATGATTAAAAATGCTGGGAGAGTAAAAAAAGCCCAATTACCCTAACTATCAATGGAAGGCAACATGTTTGTGCCCTTACTATGTGTCTCAATAGGTCAGGGGCATTCATCAGGGCTCAAGATCCCTAGTTAACAAGTGGTTTATTGCTAAAACAAATCAAAAGCATGCAATCAGGGCCTCCCTGAGTAAGGATCAAACCATGGGTACCCTAAACTTAGGGGTAACAAGCTTCTGGTCCAGAGCGAATACTATTTCCGTTGTAGTCACACAGCCGTCAAAAGGACCATTGCATAAATAACACCTACATGTTTCAGCTTCCAGCCGCTTGAAAATTCCCCCTTGGATAACCTAGCATTCCCTGAAGGCATCAGTACTCGGCAAGGAGGCCTGCAGTTAGATAGACAAATTGTTCCTCTCTTGGTTCCACTCCACCACACCTTTTGTGATTGTTAAAAACATGGGTTTACAACCCCTGTTCTTATACTCAAAATGCCTTTGATCTAGGGGGCACTTCAAAAGAACCTTATAAGTGCAAAATACACCCTTTCAACCCCAGCCCTGTCTCCAGACATCGGTAGGGGGTAAACAAGCCCTTTGTGTGAGGGTAGGACACAGCATATACAAATGTAAGGGAGCACCGCCTTCCTCTCTCCCAGCCCAGGAAGACCATTCAGTATGCAGATGTAATTCTGTTTCACTTCCACCTTCCCTGTGTGATGGCTGTCTGGAAAGTATGCACAAAGCCCAGCAGTCACTCTACCCTTGATGTGGATTGGAGTCAGGCTACAAAGCGCAAGAGTTAGAAGCACAGAGAAATGCTGACTTTCTAAAAGTGGCATTTCAAAAATAGTAATGTAAAATCCACCTACACCAGTAAGCAGGATTTCTCACTACCATTCCAAACATAGCAAACATGCCCATGTTACTACTTATAGATCCGAAATTACCACTTAGAACCTTCAAGGGAATTCCCAATACTAGCCTATGAGAGACGTAGGCCCCACTGCAGTGAGAAACCAAATAGGCTGTTTGTCACTACTGGGAGATGTCAACTGTTAGAAATGGGGTCTCTAGTTGGCAGTGGCTTGCATTCTGTCCATGTAGAGACCCTCACTCTAGTCAGGGTAAGGGAACCACACAACTAAGATAACCCCTGCTCACCCCCTTGGTAGCTTGGCATGAGCACTCAGGCTTATCTCAGAGGCAATGTGTAAAGTATTTGTACATACACACACAGTGACACAGTGAAAACTCTACAAAAGTGCTACACACCAGTTTAGAAAAAGAGGCAATATTTATCTGAATTAAACAAGACCAAAACAACAAAAATCCAACATACACAAGCAAAGATATCACTTTTTAAAAAGTTGCAAAGAGTCTTAATCCAGAGGAATCAATGTGTGTCTCTTTTTAACACACAGTACCTGGGATGTGTCAAAAACAAAGACGATGCGGACCGCAGAGGAGATGAGGTGCTGGAAAACAAAGCGATTTGTTCGGTCCTTACTGCGCAGGGGAGGTGATGCGTCAGTTCCTTACTGACAGGAGAGGTGATGTGTTGGTTCCTTACTGGCATGGGAAGTGATGTGTTGGTTCCTTACTGGCTTTGGTACTCTCCCCACAAGAGAGGGGATGAATCGGCTTCCGGTCACGCAGCTTTGGTTCCTTGCTGCGGTGCAGGCTCAATGCAAAAATGACACCCAGGGACGATGCGTGGGAAAATCCAGACACACTGTGGTGATACAGCTGCGGTGGAACAAGCTCCGCAAAGCAGGAGTTGCATCCATTTTTCAACTGCAAGGCAGGAGTTGTGTCAATTCTTCTGCCCCAAGCCCAGCCATGCATCGATTTTCAGTCGCACCAATCCAATGCGTGGATTTTCTTCCTCAGGACACCAGTTTCCACTTCCAAGGGCCCAGGGACTGGATTTGGCACCACTTGGCAAGTCAGGACTCTCAGCAGAAGATTCCAGGCATTGGCAGATGAAGTCTTTGATTTCCCTGAGACTTCTTAACAGAAGGCAAGCTCATTTCAAGCCCTTGGAGAACCTTGGAAAGCAGAATGTAGAAAGTAAAGTCCAGTTCTTTCGTTCCCAGGACAGAAGCAGCCACCAGCAGGCCACCACAAGAAAGCAACAAGCATAGTGTCAGTTCCTCCTGCAGCATCCAGCTCTTCTTCCTAGCAGAATGCCCTCAGTCCAGAAGTGTTCTGAAGTTGTGATCTCAGAGGCCCAATATTTATACTCATTTCTGCCTTGGAAATAGGCAAACTTCAAAAGAAAGTATTTGTAGTGCACAAGATCCTGCCTTTCCTGCCTTGGCCCCAGGGGTTTGGAGACTACTTTGTGTAAGGACAGACATAGCCCTGTTCAGGTGCAAGTGTCAGCTCCTCCCACCACTCTAGTCCAGGAAGACCCATCAGGATATGTTGGACACACCTCAGCTCCCTTTGTGTGACTGTCTAGAGTGAATTAACAAACAGCCCAACTGTCATCCTGACCCAGACGTGTATTACACAGGCAGGCAGAGGCACAGAATTGTTAAGCAAGAAAATGCCCACTTTCTAAACATGGCATTTTGAAACTTACAATTTAAAAAACAACTTCACACTTCAAAGATATTTCAAGGCAATCCCCATGTTAACTTATACGAGAGATAGGCCTTGCAATCGTGAAAAACAAATTTAGCAGTATTTCACTATCAAGACATGTAAAACACACCAGTACATGTTCTACCTTTGAAATACATCACTCCCTGCCAATGGTGCTGCCTTGTTCCTACCTTAGGGGTGATTTACATGTGGTAAAAGGGAAGGTTTAGGCCTGGCAAGTGGATGCACTTATCAACAAAGAGAGGGATCGGGAGAATTAAAGGTCCAGTGTACATGCTCCCTATACATGTAATCAACAACAAAAGGTACACTGTTCCTGGCTGTAGGGTGAACAATTAAAGTTTAGGAGCTAGAACCCTCACACACCCAAGAGGGTGTCATGCTTCATCATCGGGAAGCTCCTCGTCAGACCGGCCGGTGCAATGTCTGACGGGCTCCCCTTTCGGGGGCTCTTTGCCGGAGATCTTTTTTGGTATGTGGTGGCTGCCGTTGAAGTTGTGGAGGTCAGACACTGTAACTGGCAGGAGAGTGAACGGAATTTAAGATTGATTAGAAACCCCTAAACTTATTCTGTTTAATATCTATCCAGAGGGGTTACGATCAAGATTAAAAAACACTATTAAGTGGAATCAGAGAATAATGCTCGACCACTTAAGAAAAGCCTAGAGTATTGGGAAATTGTCACCTTCCCCTAGGATCTGGTCAACATGTTTCGCGTAATATTGGTCGTGAAAGATCCTCTAACGCTTCATCAGGACCTACATCAAACTAGACTTCTCCTGGCTATATACCAAAAAAAGAAAGAAACACTATCTAATTATGTGTATAGCAGTCACTTACATTCATGTGAACTGTCTCGTCAGTAGTCTGAAACAAAAAAGGTCACCCTAGAAAACAAAAACATATAATATATACAAAACTGAGAGCACGGTTATTTAGCTTACACCCCCAATGTGAATCTGTGCAAAAAATGTGGTGTCAAGAAGAGAAGAAACACACACAACATTTGCTTACCCGCCCTCTTTGTGTAGGGGGCCCCTTAGGGAGTAGCACGGTCCAGTCTATAGCTTCTGGTAGGAGTAACGAGTTGTTAGTGCAAGAAAAATTATACAAATATGTCTACCATAAGAGGGGGACGAAATCTACAGTAGAAAAAACCTTTGCAACAAAAGGTGTTGTCATTGAAATAAGTTAATATACTGTGCAATGTTAAATTACATCATTCTAACATCATCATTTCGGATAGAGCAGTCTCACTCTGACAAAAATTTATTGTTTATTGTTTTTTTCTAAAAGTATAGAGCTAGTCTTTTTCGAGCGCTATCCTTTTTCAAGGATAGCGCTCGAAAAAGACTAGCTCTATACTTTTAGAACAAAAACAATAAATTTTTGTCAGAGTGAGACTGCTCTATCCGAAATGATGGACGGAATACTCTTTGATTTAGACTATTACCATTAACTTATTGATTCAGTTGCCCCACCAGATATTCGTTATAAACTAAAGGAATTTATATATGGCTTTGTTGCAGATATGAGATTTAGTAACTACGATGATGTTAGAATGATGTAATTTAACATTGCACAGTATATTAACTTATTTCAATGACAACACCTTTTGTTGCAAAGGTTTTTTCTACTGTAGATTTCGTCCCCCTCTTATGGTAGACATATTTGTATAATTTTTCTTGCACTAACAACTCGTTACTCCTACCAGAAGCTATAGACTGGACCGTGCTACTCCCTAAGGGGCCCCCTACACAAAGAGGGCGGGTAAGCAAATGTTGTGTGTGTTTCTTCTCTTCTTGACACCACATTTTTTGCACAGATTCACATTGGGGGTGTAAGCTAAATAACCGTGCTCTCAGTTTTGTATATATTATATGTTTTTGTTTTCTAGGGTGACCTTTTTTGTTTCAGACTACTGACGAGACAGTTCACATGAATGTAAGTGACTGCTATACACATAATTAGATAGTGTTTCTTTCTTTTTTTGGTATATAGCCAGGAGAAGTCTAGTTTGATGTAGGTCCTGATGAAGCGTTAGAGGATCTTTCACGACCAATATTACGCGAAACATGTTGACCAGATCCTAGGGGAAGGTGACAATTTCCCAATACTCTAGGCTTTTCTTAAGTGGTCGAGCATTATTCTCTGATTCCACTTAATAGTGTTTTTTAATCTTGATCGTAACCCCTCTGGATAGATATTAAACAGAATAAGTTTAGGGGTTTCTAATCAATCTTAAATTCCGTTCACTCTCCTGCCAGTTACAGTGTCTGACCTCCACAACTTCAACGGCAGCCACCACATACCAAAAAAGATCTCCGGCAAAGAGCCCCCGAAAGGGGAGCCCGTCAGACATTGCACCGGCCGGTCTGACGAGGAGCTTCCCGATGATGAAGCATGACACCCTCTTGGGTGTGTGAGGGTTCTAGCTCCTAAACTTTAATTGTTCACCCTACAGCCAGGAACAGTGTACCTTTTGTTGTTGATTACATGTATAGGGAGCATGTACACTGGACCTTTAATTCTCCCGATCCCTCTCTTTGTTGATACTTCTGCACAGTTTCCGCTGTGGGATTAGTTACCAGTACTCACCTAGTATTTTTGATACTATGGATACTCTCCAGGGTTTGAGTTTTGACGATGAAATGGTTGCAGCAATCCTGCAAACACCGTCAATTTTAAATAATGACGGGTCAGCTCCAACGGGTAGTCTAAAAGAAGACTGGGACAAATTGTCCACCTTGAAGCGTGATCTGATAAAAACTGTTATGCACGGGACCATTATGACCGAATATTTAAGAGCTAACATCGCTCCCAATGGCCTTTTGGTGTCCAACATACCCAGGATATTCTTGCAAGATCTTGCATTTAGGAAAGACTGGGCACAAATAGCATGGAAATGCACCAGAGACTGGTTAGTACTTATCATCAATACTTCCAGACGGTTGGCAGATTCTATCACCATCCAGATCAATTCCTTAGAAGGTACATTAAGAACCACCGTCACCCTGGCAGCATTTAAAACCCGGCTAGCTGAGATTAATACTGAATTAAATGAGACAAAAACCTTCCTAACGAATCAAAAGATTACCAAACTTCAAAAAGATATCTCCAGATTTAGTCGGGAAAAAGTCTACCCTTATATCCTTGAGGATTTTGAGACAGATGGCCAGTCACGCTCATCAGACGATTCACAATCTTCTTATAAAAAACCACGAAAAACCAGTAACAGCTCTTCATCTGACGGATGGAGTACGGATGATAACTCACCCGCTCCACAATTTTACAATTATCCGCCCTACCCTGTCAACCAACATATACCATGGCAACCACCCTACCCCTTCTACCAACCTCGCCCGTTCATGCCATTCAATCCTTTTTTAGGCAGAGGTCGGGGCAGAGGGAGAGGCAGAAGAAGAGGCAGAGGCAGGCGTGTTCAGTGGGCTACGGAAGAACCCCAAATGATCACCAGGAGCCAGGGGAAAAACCAACCTACGAGAACTTAGTAGTAAACCTTTCTACTAAACAACTCTCTGCTACTGAAACCCGGGTGCTCAATCGAGGCCTTGGCTTCGTCCCTACACCGACTGAAGATCCTTTTAGGTTAAATTGTGAACTGTCACAATTTTTCCGCAAAATCAGACTACACTTCTACTTTTCAGATATACCATCTGATAATATCCAGACCGATTCGGGACTTAGGCCCAAATCCACATTCACTCCACCACCTACAAGTATTCCTTGTGAGGTGTTAGCCTTTGAAAAAGCGGTTCTATCCGACATAGCTTCAATACACCCTAAGCGCCCTTTTATCAATATCACTGCAATTGAAAAACAAGCCTTAAAGACACTGAATGAAGACACTACCATCGTCATCAAACAGGCTGACAAAGGAGGGGCAATAGTGATAATGAACTCTGAAGACTATCGACATGAGTGCCTACGGCTACTGAGTGATGATACCTACTATGCTAAGATCCCTAGGGACCCCACCCCTAGATTACAATCACAGATTAAGTCTATGATTCTTGAAGCAACCAATAACACATGGATATCGCCTAAAGAGGCAGCTTTTTTAGACACCCTTCACCCCAAGGTCCCTTATTTTTATTGCCTGCCCAAGATTCACAAAGGCACCGCACCTCCACCGGGACGACCTATTGTGTCGGGCATTGGTTCTTTATTAGAACCATTGTCTACATTTTGCGATCACTTCCTACAGCCATTGGTTAAAAAATCGTCTACCTATATACAGGATACCAAGGATGTACTAAATCTGATCGACTTGATCAACGACACAGTCCATGTTGATGGTCTGATCACCTTAGATGTTGAAGCATTGTATACAAACATCCCACAGGATGCTACCTTACAGGTAGTTGAAGCCACACTTCTAGAAAATAGCGAGCATCTCACATCACCAGTCTCTTTTATCATGCAATGTGCTAATTTAGCAATGACTGAGAATTTCTTCCAGTTTGAGGATGACTTCTATCACCAGATAAGGGGCACTTGCATGGGTAGCACCTTTGCTCCCAGCTTGGCATGTCTGTATATGTATAATTTCGAAAAACAATTCATTTTGCCATCCACAAACCCGTTTTTTGCAAATATCAAATTATGGCGTCGTTATATCGACGACATTTTGATTGTATGGCATGGCCCCCTAGAGACTGTGCCAACTTTCACGGATTGGGTCAATACACTCAACCCTTTCTTGAGGTTTACATCGACTATGTCAACTAATGAGATTAGCTTTTTGGATCTACTAATTACTATCCAGAATGGCAAACTAACTACCAGTACATACCAAAAACCAACGGACCGTAATAGTCTCTTGACATACGACAGCCACCATCCAAAATCACTACGTGATAACTTACCGTTTGGTCAATTCTTGAGACTAAGACGCAATTGTAGTTCAACATACACCTACAATACACAGGCAAATGACCTCCATACCAAGTTGTTGGCACGTAACTACCCCCGGGAGGTCATTAACCGAGCCCGGAAAAGGGCAAGGAATAACAATCGTGAAGCTTTACTCGCACCCAATATCAGGGACACCATGAAATCAATGACATGTGTGACCACTTTTACCCCCCAGTCCAACAAAATCAAGAGATTTATCTTGAAAAGATGGGCAATACTTGGCAGCAGTGGCTGTAATATTCCTAGACCACTTTTTGCCTTTAAACGATCACAGAATATCAAGGACTTGATAATCCATACTCGCCCTAGAAACATCATACAGACCCAGGCAACACTCTGGGACCTCCCTCCAGTATCAGGACACTATCCATGTGGACAATGCAACGTCTGCCCTTTGACGTATCACACTAAGACACTTGATCTGGTACCCATCGGCCGATGGAACCTGAAAAAGCATACAAATTGTAATACTAAGTATTGTATATACATGATAACATGTCCATGTGGTCTACGATATATAGGAATGACCACTAGACCTGTTAAGATAAGGATCAATGAACATAGAAGTAACATTAGATGTGGCCGAATAACTACCAAGTTAAGTGCCCACTTTCTTGAGAAACCCCACCATCCAGACGATTTGCGCTGGGTAGTGTTAGAATCCCCGAAGTTCATCAATGACTCCTCCCAATCACTGTTTAGACTGGAACAACGTTGGGTGTTTAAATTACATACCAACATGACTGGGTTGAACGATGACATTCCTTGGGCATCTTTATCGCGGTAAGATCATGGACGACTTTCTTACATTAAATTAAACGAATTCCTTCATATCACTCACCCTCCCCCACAATGGGTCTTCACAATTAAAAGAGCAATGAATTTTCGTTTCTTTACCGCTAGATGATAGCCTGTTCTATCTTTGACTTACAAACGCATATATCGCCCAAACAAATTCTTTCTGGACGATTAATACTACAACAATATACTTTTACTATTTGTCCTCATCTAAATTCCCTTAAGTCAATCTGAGTCTAGCTGCCTCAACCCCTCTCTAAAATGGCCGACGCACGAATAGTAAGCAACCCGGCACTTGCTAATCACTCGGACTCTTTTTAGTCCGTTTTTTATTTCTACGAGCCTACGTGGAAACAACGCGGAAGCAACTAGCTTCTAATCCGCGTTTATAATGTGCCGACCGAACATCGGCTCTCCACTTCCAGGGTGAGCACGCCGACGGGTAGGTGTCTCAAATTGAAGACGCCGTTAGCAAAGTAAGTGTGGGGGGGGTTTTTTTCAAGGATAGCGCTCGAAAAAGACTAGCTCTATACTTTTAGAACAAAAACAATAAATTTTTGTCAGAGTGAGACTGCTCTATCCGAAATGATGGACGGAATACTCTTTGATTTAGACTATTACCATTAACTTATTGATTCAGTTGCCCCACCAGATATTCGTTATAAACTAAAGGAATTTATATATGGCTTTGTTGCAGATATGAGATTTAGTAACTACGATGATGTTAGAATGATGTAATTTAACATTGCACAGTATATTAACTTATTTCAATGACAACACCTTTTGTTGCAAAGGTTTTTTCTACTGTAGATTTCGTCCCCCTCTTATGGTAGACATATTTGTATAATTTTTCTTGCACTAACAACTCGTTACTCCTACCAGAAGCTATAGACTGGACCGTGCTACTCCCTAAGGGGCCCCCTACACAAAGAGGGCGGGTAAGCAAATGTTGTGTGTGTTTCTTCTCTTCTTGACACCACATTTTTTGCACAGATTCACATTGGGGGTGTAAGCTAAATAACCGTGCTCTCAGTTTTGTATATATTATATGTTTTTGTTTTCTAGGGTGACCTTTTTTGTTTCAGACTACTGACGAGACAGTTCACATGAATGTAAGTGACTGCTATACACATAATTAGATAGTGTTTCTTTCTTTTTTTGGTATATAGCCAGGAGAAGTCTAGTTTGATGTAGGTCCTGATGAAGCGTTAGAGGATCTTTCACGACCAATATTACGCGAAACATGTTGACCAGATCCTAGGGGAAGGTGACAATTTCCCAATACTCTAGGCTTTTCTTAAGTGGTCGAGCATTATTCTCTGATTCCACTTAATAGTGTTTTTTAATCTTGATCGTAACCCCTCTGGATAGATATTAAACAGAATAAGTTTAGGGGTTTCTAATCAATCTTAAATTCCGTTCACTCTCCTGCCAGTTACAGTGTCTGACCTCCACAACTTCAACGGCAGCCACCACATACCAAAAAAGATCTCCGGCAAAGAGCCCCCGAAAGGGGAGCCCGTCAGACATTGCACCGGCCGGTCTGACGAGGAGCTTCCCGATGATGAAGCATGACACCCTCTTGGGTGTGTGAGGGTTCTAGCTCCTAAACTTTAATTGTTCACCCTACAGCCAGGAACAGTGTACCTTTTGAAGTGGATGCACTTGCCAGGTCGACCTGGCAGTTAAAGCTGCCCACACAGACACCGCAGTGTCTCATGTGGGGGACACAATCAGTGCTGCTGGCCCACTAGTAGCATTTGATATACAGGCCCTGTGCACCTCTAATACACTTTACTACGGACTTACTAGTAAATCAGATATGCCAATCATGGGGAAACCAATCACCAATCCAATTTAGACAGGGAGCACCTGTACTTTAGCTCTGGTCAGCAGTGGTAAAGTGTTCAGAGTTCTAAAACCAGCAAAAACAGACCAGACAAATAGGAGGAAGAAGGCAAAACGTTTGGGGATAACCCTGCAAAAAGGATAATTTTCAACACCATCCACGGAAGGCACACGTCCTACCTTTACCTCTACAACACCCTGCCCATTGGGCTTACCGTAGGGGTGACTTGGGTGTAGTAAAAAGGGAGTTCAGGCCTTGGCAAGTAGTTTTATTTGCCAAATCAATGTGGCAGTAAACTGCGCATGCTGGCACTGCGGTGTCAGGCCTGAGTCAAGTTTGAAAGGCTACTTCTGTGGGTGGCACAATCAGCTCTGCAGGCCCACTAGTTGCATTTAATTTACATGCCCTGGGTGTATCGTATACCACTTTATAAGGGGCTTACAGGTACATTAATAAGCCATACAGGTATAATCCAGCTATACCAGGTTTTAGGGGAGAGAGCACATGCACTTTAGCACTGATTATCAGCAGTAAAGTGCACAGAATCCTGAAGCCAACAAAAAGAGGGTCAGAAAAATAGGAGGAGAAAGGCAAAAAGTTTGAGGAGGACCCTACAGAGAGGGCCATTTCCAACAAGCGTAATTAAGGAACATTTTTTAGAGGCATGATCTATGTAACTAAATCCATGGCAAAACAGGTATGGACAAAAATTCTGTGTGTGAATATGTCATAAACAGAACTATGCCTTGAAGGGCGAATAATTGAATTTGGCAAGAATAAGATAATCAACAGTTTCTACTGCACTCTTCAATGAGATAGTAGCAAAAATATCAAATATGTGCTTATAAAACAGAGCTCTCAAGTTTCCCAGTTCCATGTGTGAGAAGATCAGCCAGTCCAGGAATTTTCTTTGAATTCCGGTCCTAGTTTTGTACTTGGCAAAACAGGACTACAAATCCCAGTGAAAAATAAGCTAGACATGCAGGCAGGGTATCGTGAGAGCTCTGGTAAAATGTAGCTGGTGCAATACACACAAACAATTAAGATTACTGATTGGTTTGCTGGTCATACTCCTTTGAGGATTATAGTTTTAGGAAGTGCTAAAGCAGGGATCTCCAACCTTTTCTGTTGCAAGAGCTACTTATGCACAATGAAGTTTATCCTGAGCTACTAATATTATTAGTGTTATAATAGTGACTGCATCAAACAGCTACATCTGCAATGCTCGTAGTAACAAGGTATTATTAGTGTTCAGTCTCCCCTTTGCCATAACATTTTTCACCCAAATATCAGCTTTAAAAGTATTTTGGAAAGCCAACCATTCTTCTCCAGACATCTAATTTTATGAGTTCTGAAAATACCCACATTTTCATCTAGAATACACACTTTTGAATGTTGGTGTAAATACTTTAATTCTTCCAAGCAAAACCTTCTAATTTAGAAGGCTGGGCTGTGCACAGGAGAGCTACTCAAAGGAGGCCAGAGAGCTACAAGTAGCTCACGAACTATTCGTTGGAGAAGCCTCTGTTAGAGTATGCAGTGGGCAAAGCATTGTCATGGAATACATCTCTTTCCATTCCCTTCTCTGAAGCCCTTGTACGACCATAATATGATCACTTCTGTGCCCCATGTGCTTATGTGCCGGTCTGAGTATGCAACTGTGCCTCTTCTCAGTTATAATTGTAAGGGATGTCCCCCAGAAAGTAAACGACTGAATAAGAAAGAAAGAAGCATTCAAAATACAGTTTTATTTTTAAAAATGATTTAGCAACAAGTTAGATGAAACAATTAGTAGGACAAACATGTTATGCACTAATTTGATAAGCATGGCTGGCTTGTTTCCAAGGCCAATGCATGACTAAATAGGACAGTCCTATTTATGTCCCAGAATTCAGTGACTTGTAATCCTGGTTTGATGTTGGGTTAAATAACTTATCTAGCAATGTATGGACCTAGGAACCTTGGCAGCTATGGAAAAGTCAGCAATGCACATTTATTCATATATAGCCTGCCCCCAAACTTACAAGAGAAAAATAATTATCACCTGCCTATCGTAACAATATCAATACATGCCGTGTTTTAGAGTGAATAGACAAATGTTTCAAAAATTAATTTATGACTGTGACGGTGTCTAAACATAAAAAGCCACCCATTCCATTTCCGACTAAATTGGAAAATAAACAAAGCAGACAGGGCATTTGCCCACCGCAAGGAATAATGACACTAACTTGCCAGGGTGAAACACAAAGTCACTATATTCATTTGAGCTCAATCCCTTTATAGCTATGGCACGCAGCAGACGCGGTTAAAGTAGGGCAATGCATAAAGTATTTTTGTAGTAGCAAACCAGTATTAAAGTCCAAATACCAAACAATAAAAATCCCAAACAAAATAGGAAAAATAGAGTAAAATCTAATAAACAAAATGACAGCAAAATGACAAAAATGGAATACCGGAAACAGATTCCAAAAGTCCAAAAAAATTCTAAAGACCCCAATTTGTAGGGTTTCTGGAGAATCTTCACTGTGTCACTGCTAAAACTCCTGGTGCCCTAAAGACAGACTTAGTGGCCAGTACTCACTCCAGCAGAGGCCTTTAGCAAGGTTCAGTGGAGGTTCAGTTGGTACAGTTCAACTGGCCACTTCAGGAAAAAGATTCTTGCAGCTTGTTGTATCCCTATAGCCACATAGGAGGTGAGCTAATTGGCCTTTGGAGTCCACTTATTTGCCCTGGTTACAATAAGGAGCAGATATAGCTATTTAGGGCTCCTGTCAGGTCATAGAGAGCTGATACAGTCCTCTTTTGAGCTACCACATGTTCAAGGAGTGTTCTAAGGGGACTCCTTGGGGTGCCACATTAATGGCTGGCACCAACCAGTGGGTAAGAATGACTCCTGGACATACTGTAACCAATGGGGAAAAGTTCCTGGGGTGACCCTACCCACTGTTTCAGATGTTTCTGTTTGCTCTACTGCATGCAGTCCCACAGTACCCCTTACTCATAATATCCAAGATGGAGATACCTTTTCTCACTTGTAGAGAGCTTTTGTGTCCACCCAGAGGTGCATCCAGAGAACTTTTCAATTCCCTTCCCTGCGTACACTCTACAGATGTTCTAGGGATACCTTTGCTCTCATTGGGTTTAGAGTCAGCCTGGCTAATGCGAGCCTTGTGGACAAAGGCTTTCCCTTCTTTGGGTGTCTTCTCACACTAACCTATTCTTGGGCAGGCTTCACCTCTGTGCTTTTCAAGGCAATGAATTTGCTGGATCCACCCCTATTGTCCTCACTCAGCTAATACAGATCAAATGCCCCATCCCCTTCCATCATGCCACAGGCCTAAGACATTGTTCTACTCTGGGAATACCTCATTAAGGTCAATCACTTGCTGGGCAGCTGCTGGCAGACTAATGCATATTAGCCTCCAAGACTTTCAGATAAGGAAATTGTAACTTTCTAAAAGTTACTTTTCCTATATATGTTTCACAAAGCTAACTACACTAATGAATTGGACTTTTAATAAGGATGAAAAAGGTCTTCAATTAATTACTTTTTAGCCTGTCAAAATCTACAGACTGAAGTTTATAATCTGTATTTTGACATTTCCTAGGAGCCAGCTACCAGTGAAAATAGCTTTTAGGGCACACACTAGAAGATCATGCCAACTGTAATTTTGTACATGTTCCACTTTCAAATATCAAGCACCCACCTTGTGGGTGACAAGGTGTACTTAGAGGTCAGTTATTAATATTTAAAAGTGGGATTTCCCTGCTGTCAAAAATGGCTATTGTGATAGCAGGTTTTTAGGCTGCAGTCCATAAGTGGCCGTTACCTTCCAGGCCTGGATGTACTTCTTACACCATATACCATGTAAGTATGGACAAGTTAAATATGTAGATCAGGAGTAAGCCAATGTAATCATGTTTTAAAGAGAAGCACAGGTACTTTACTTCTTTTTAGAAGAGGTAAAGTGCACAGATTTTAAAACATAATTATAATAGGGACCAAGAAAATGAACAAATTCTCGAGTCACCACGCAGAAAATGCAGATTTGCTACAGAGATTTGCTCTTCTGTGAGGTCTGTAAAATGCCTTCATGAACAAGAGTGGCTGCTTATCTGTTTACAAACATTGCCTTGTGCAATTGAGTACTGTACAATGCTGGTTCACATTTTCCTGCTCATTTCAGCCGCTGGGGGCCCAACTAGGCCCTAACTATAATTAGTTATAAAATATATCCTGGCGGTCGCCAGTAGGCAGTTATAGTTAGGACCTAGTTTCCATAGGACAAGCATTTTTTTTGATTTGCTAATAACTGTGGCATCGTTTGATGAATCTCCATGAAATGTTCAAAGCTAGTGTGCCAGTCACTTCAGTTGCTGTCTGGAGAGTTTAGGGGGATTCATCCAGCAGGCCACGAAAAAAGGGAGGTCGCAAAACGCATTTTCCCCATGCCATTTCCTACAGGGAATTTAGACACAACTACAGCCCGAACTGCTGATCAGAATTACTCTGTAGTTAGCAGAAAGCTGAATCTTGGTCCAGAAAGATGTCTTTTTGTGATTTGGTGTAAATCCGTTCAGTAGTTTTGGAGTTATTAAATTAAAAAGATGTATGCATATCTAGAGACACAGAGGGTCCGCAAATCCGACTGATCTCAAAATGCGATCTGATTGGCTGCCACCACTTCACTTCAACCAGGAAGAGGTGGAAGCCATCTTGGGACTCAAATTTGGCAGAGTCCAAAGAAAAAATGCAAAAAGAAACACAAGGAGGTAGGGTAGGAATACCCTGACCCACCAGGCCTGGTGGTGTTGTCCCACAAAGACCCCACCGTTGGTCAAAAATTTTTTTTTTATTTGTGCTGCAGATTCACTGAGGATCTGTGGATGCTCTGCAAAATGTTTTTAAAAACAAGCATGGTTACGTATGCTTGCTTTTCTTAGCCCCTGGGTGGGCCAGGTCCCAGGGGGAATTGAGCTTATTTAATACAGGGGAAGGGGTGCATGTGGCCCCCCTCCTGGGCTGATTACGGCCCCGGGGAGCCCATCCTACGGGATATGGCTGAGCACTAAATTGTGCCCTCTCCTGGATCCATTAAGGGCCCTGGGGTCCCCATCCCCTATGGCAGGCTCCTGCTATGTCCCGGGGTGTCCATCCCGGGACCTAGTGGTTACCCTGCACGAACTGTTGCGGCCAGGGAAAGCTGTGTTTGCTCTCACTTGTCAAGGGCAATTTCACAGCTCCCACAAAGCGAGAGCAAACACTAAGTTCGCTCCCAGTGGGCCAGAGCATGAAAAATGGTCATGCCCTCTAGAAGTGGACTTTTCATCTGTTTACCTGCCCACACTGAAGCGGGCAGGGAAACTGATGAAAATATTGCTCCTGCCCGCAGGGAGCAGCATTTTTAGCTGCTCTCTGTGAGCAGGAGCAATGCTGGGGGCAGGGAGCAGGCTGGGGCTGAGGGGGCCTGGGGCCCCGAGCAAATATATGGTGGGGGCCCTGGTGGGATTCAAGGCCATGGGGCCCCTGGGGCCGAAATCAGCCCAAGGAGGGGGGCTGCATGCCTCCCTCGCCATTTAAAAAAGTAGAGGGCCTCGGGCGATGATGGGGTACCTTGGGCCAAATTGGCTGAAGGACGCTCACTGCTGCGGTGGGATTAACATATGGTAATTAAATATTTCTTTGCGTTGAAAAAAAATCAGAAATTCACTGAAAAATTGAAAGGTTACAGGATGTTAGAGTTAGGAAAGAGAATTAAAAAAAAAAAAAACTTAGAAATTCACTGAACAACAAAGGTTACAGGGATGTTATAGTTAGATTCAGATTTTACACACACAAAACCATAGAAATTCAGCAGTTATAGTTATACTTATCTCAAGAAACTATAACTCTCACCCACACCATGCACTGCTAATTACCCAACATCAGCCATGACATCTTCTATGACATCATTGATAATATCCTTGCAACATTTCCAATACAATTATTGATGAGAAAACTGTGCATGGCAGGGTTGCGATTTATAGTTAACTTAGGGCAAGAGTTATAGTTTCTTGAGACTTGAGATAAATATTACTATAAAGTCCCTGTAACCTCTGTATTTTTTACTGAAAATATATACATACACACATATATTTACAAGGCTATGCAAAAATCGGGACAGGCCAGACATAAGAAGTAAGGCTAAAGGCTTTAGTCCTTCTTTTATGTCTGGCCTGCCCCAATTTTTGCTTCTAAAATCTGGTGTCTCCCTACCAAAGGCAACAAAACACTGAAAATAACTGGAGCATTTGAAAAGTAAAACAGTACTGGGGCGCCATCCAGTGGACAATAAAAGGTAACACAGACATCGAACATTTGCGCAGGCAGCAGCATCCCGTTGACTGTAAGGGAATCGGGACACTTACAGTGCTCCGTTTCCCATTCATAGTTGAACCTTTTGTACGTTAGTCTGTCTCAGAAATCCTTAAAATCGCGTTTCTTCACTACCTCTTACCCCAGTTGAAATGGAATAAGGTTTGACTCCCGGCGTTGGCTCAACATCCCTTGATAACGAGCAAATATATCACTTAATCCCCCTTGGTCCTAAAAAAAACACGAATACCAACCCTTGTAATATGATCTGATGGCGCTCTTGTAAATCACTCAAATGACCCTAGGTCATGTTTGCGCTTTATATACAACTGCAAAAAAGTAATGTATCAGACATTTCATTTTCTGACTCAGTTTGTGGCTAACATACAATATTCCTGGGGTTACTTGAATACCTGGTGGGTCTGCTGAGCGGTTATGAGATGTCCATACGCGGTAAGAAAGGGTCACTCGGGGTATATGAGGGACAAGGTGAGTGCCTATTTAGGGCCGTGCGAGTTTCTGGGGCCTGCGTGTTGTGGTTCCGAGATATTCCTCTAAGGCTTTGCATGGGTCTTCTAAGGACTTACAGGTAAGCTAACGATGTATTGGACTTGTCTGTGACGTTTGAAAGGATTGGCTGTGTACTTTGAACGCAGTGTGTGCGTCGTCCTAAGATATCAAATTTGTGTCAACATTTGTTTGCCGATATATACCCCTTGCTCTTCAAAATGTCTATTAGATATTCTAGTGCCCTCATCTGCAATATATATTTGTCTCCTGCGGCTCGGCAAGAAACGCCACAAGACCAGTAGTGGGGTGTCACGTGACCTCCAGATGCTAAATGAAGGTCTGAGTGTTCTTTTAAGGGCCTGTGTCGGTGTGTGTGAGGGTCACTTCTAGGCAAATTCAAGATCAGTTTGAAACTGTACGTATCTGAGGTTGGCTATATGCAAGTCACTTATGAATTGTGTGAGCAATGGCGTATGGGTTTTATGGTGGCCAAGTTAGGTCTTTTCGCTCTCTGGGGCTAAAGGGTGGAATCCATTTGGGCTAAGGGGTGAGGAATCCAACTATTGTGGACTGCTATAATAATGTGAGGGTCTTCAGCGCCAGTGTGAGGGTTGTGGTGATGACTTTGCAAGGCCTTTAAGATCTCTGGGAGTGGGGATTTGCTATGGTATTTTGGTTTTATTTTCTTACTGATCCATGCCCTCTTCTTTTAAATGTACTGCCAGTTGTAACCTAGTCACCAACGAGATGGACAGTATTTTCACATACATTGAAGTCAACACATGCTCACCTAACTACAGAGAACACATTTTTTTACAGTGAAAAACTAGTAAGGTTGTGAGTCTCAAGTAAACTATGTCTGTGCATGAGTAGCTCAGGCAGTTCATTTTTTTTTTTGTTTGTTTGCTTTTGCTTTGTGTTTTGGGATTTGTAGTCTTGGCGATGAAATCATAAAATCAGGACTGCAAGTCCGAAAATATACAGAAACAACATGAGATTGGATGAGCTATGCACCATGGGCCTGCACAACTTGAAGGCTTCATTGAAGCGGAGTCCTGGGGGTTCAAGTGCTGTACAGTGGAGTCGTGTCAACCCACCCTGCTTCCCACCAGCAACTTAAGTAGTGTGCCACTGAGCTCCATGGGCTGATACACTCTGTCTTACTATGACATGAATTCGTTATTTCAGGGCCTCTTCTGCCTGCTTGTTGGCAGACAAATGCCTACAAATAACACTGTCAGAGAACATTCGGACAAAGGCTTTGGTCCTTGGGCTGACCTACAATGAAGACAACAAAAAGAGAAAACAGCGAAATACTGACGGCGGGAGTGAGTGAAAATCGTAACTGTGACAGAGGAATAAAAGAAGGTAGAAGAAGGAGGAGAAAAAAGATGAGAAGATGTAACGGGGGGAAAAAGTGAAAAGAAGGAAAAAACATATAAGGAAAGGAGGAAGAAAATAACAGAGGCAGGAGAGAAAGGTGAAAGGAGGGCAAGGTGCAAGAATGGATGACTGGATGAGAGGGTGGATGGAATAATGAAAGGAGGAGTAAAGCGAAAGTTGAAAAGATGGATTGAAGCGTGAAAGGATGAACAGGTGAAAGTATGAATAGATGGAAAATTTGACAGATTGGTGAAACAATGGAGGGAAGAATAGTGAAAGGCTGGATGGGTGGAACTTCGGATTTATACATGGATACATAGATGGCAAAAGGGTGGAGGTATATATGAGAGAGTGGATTGGTGGATGGAAGTAAGAATATTTGCCTTAGTGGATGGATGGAAATGTGAAAGAAAGAACAGGTAAATGGATGAAACTGGAAGGGCGAGAGTTTGGATGGATAGATGTTTGGAAGGAGGAAGAAAGTGTGAAAGGTACTGTTCAAAGGAGGGTCTGGTTGGCTAGCTGGTTTGACTAGGGGTATGGTTCAAAGTGGGGGGGTACTTTAATTTTCTGGCTGCTCCTGTGGTGCTCTGCACGGTGGTGGAGGGGTACTTTAATTTTCTGGCTACTCCTTTGATTGCTCTGCACGGTGGTTTTATACCAGACGCCAAGCTGCTCAGAATGGTCCGCAGTGTTGACGGGAAGGCACCTGAACACTCTCTCAGGCCCAGTGTTTAATTTGTAAATTAGGAGGTGCCGGTGCTCAAAGCCCTTCTCTTAAACACGAGGCTGCTGTAATTAAATCTGCAAGCACTGAATACTGAGGCAGTGTAATCCTGAAGCCACCTCGGGCCTCTTCAATCCATTTACGGCCACCCCTGCCCCTTCAGCTCATCCTGCAACTTTCTACTTTCTCCCTTTATGACGCTTTTTAGTTTTTCCTTCTTCCGTCTTTCACATATGTGTCTTTTGCTCGCAGCAAATGCTTGAGGCATAAGAATAAGCCCCGGCCCTCCCAAATAAGTGCCGGTGCTCAGCACCGGAAACAACAAGCACAAATTAAGCACTGCTCAGGCCACAAGGGAGAAAGCGCAGAGCCTCGGAACCCCCGTTAAGCTGCACTCTCGGCACGCACACGTTACTAGGATTGGTCCACCCTGCTGGGCTGGGAGCAGTCGCTAGGGGGCATGAGTGCAATTCACCAAAAGGCCAGGGGTAGCAGAAGTGACATCACAAGCAGTGCTTAATTTGGAAATAAAAACGTGCTGGTGCCCAAAGCCCTCCTATTAAGCACGCGGCTGCTACAATTAAATGTGCGAGCACGGAATACTGAGACAGCGTAATCCTGAAGCCGTCTTGGGCCTCTTCTATCCATTTAAAGCCCTCTCTGCCCCTTCAGCTCACTCTAGCAGCTTTCTACTTTCTCCCTTTGTGACGCTTTTTTGTTTTTCCCTTTCTCCGTCTTTCCCATATGTGTCTTTTGCTCGCAACAAATGCTTGAGGCATAAGAATAAGCCCCGTGTGAGAAAGTAGCCTCTTTCTAGCCTTGTTACCCCCACTTTTGGCCTGTTTGTGAGTGTATGTCAGGGTGTTTTCACTGTCTCACTGGGATCCTGCTAGCCAGGGCCCAGTGGTCATAATGAAAACCCTATGTTTTCAGTATGTTTGTTATGTGTCACTGGGACCCTGCTAGCCAGGACCCCAGTGCTCATACGTTTGTGACCTATATGTATGTGTTCCCTGTGTGATGCCTAACTGTCTCACTGAGGCTCTGCTAACCAGAACCTCAGTGGTTATGCTCTCTCTGTACAAATTGTCACTAACAGGCTAGTGACCAATTTCATCAATTCACATTGGCATACTGGAACACCCTTATAATTCCCTAGTATATGGTACTGAGGTACTCAGGGTATTAGGGTTCCAGGAGATCCCTGTGGGCTGCAGCATTTCTTTTGCCACCCATAGGGAGCTCTGACAATTCTTAACCAGGCCTGCCACTGCAGCCTGAGTAAAATAACGTCCACGTTATTTCACAGCCATTTACCACTGCACTTAAGTAACTTATAAATCACCTATATGTCTAACCTTTACCTGGTAAAGGTCGGGTGCTAAGTTACTTAGTGTGTGGGCACCCTGGCACTAGCCAAGGTGCCCCCACATCATTCAGGGCAAATTCCCAGGACTTTGTGAGTGCGGGGACACCATTACACGCGTGCACTATACATAGGTCACTACCTATGTTTAGCGTCACAATGGTAACTCCGAACATGGCCATGTAACATGTCTAAGATCATGGAATTGTCACCCCAATGCCATTCTGGCATTGGGGAGACAATTCCATGATCCCCCGAGTCTCTAGCACAGACCCGGATACTGCCAAACTACCTTTCCCGGGGTTTCACTGCAGCTGCTGCCAACCCCTCAGACAGGTTTCTGCCCTCCTGGGGTCCAGCCAGGCTTGGCCCAGGAAGGCAGAACAAAGGACTTCCTCAGAGAGAGGGTGTTACACCCTCTCCCTTTGGAAAAAGGTGTCAGAGCTGGGGAGGAGTACCCTCCCCCAGCCTCTGGAAATGCTTTGATGGGCACAGATGGTGCCCATCTCTGCATAAGCCAGTCTACACCGGTTCAGGGATCCCCCAGCCCTGCTCTGGCGTGAAACTGGACAAAGGAAAGGGGAGTGACCACTCCCCTGACCTGCACCTCCCAGGGGAGGTGCCCAGAGCTCCCCCAGTGTGCTCCCAACCTCTGCCATCTTGGAAACAGAGGTGCTGCTGGCACACTGGACTGCTCTGAGTGGCCAGTGCCAGCAGGTGACGTCAGAGACTCCTTCTGATGGGCTCTTACCTGTGTTGCTAGCCTATTCTCCTTCCTAAGTAGTCAAACATCCTTTTCTGGCTATTTAGGGTCTCTGCTTTGGGGAATTCTTTAGAAAACGAATGCAAGAGCTCTTCAGAGTTCCTCTGCATCTCTCTCTTCACCTTCTGCCAAGGAATCGACCGCTGACTGCTCTGGGCGCCTGCAAAACCGCAACAAAGTAGCAAAGACAACTACTGCAACCTTGTATCGCTGATCCGGCCGCCTTCTCGACTGTTTTCCTGGTGGTGCATGCTGTGGGGGTAGTCTGCCTCCTCTCTGCACTAGAAGCTCCGAAGAAATCTCCCGTGGGTCGACGGAATCTTCCCCCTGCAACCGCAGGCAACAAAAGACTGCATCACCGGTCCTCTGGGTCCCCTCTCAGCACGACGAACGTGGTCCCTGGAACTCAGCAACTCTGTCCAAGTGACTCCCACAGTACAGTGACTCTTCAGTCCAAGTTTGATGGAGGTAAGTCCTTGCCTCCCCACGCTAGACTGCATTGCTGGGTACCACGTGATTTGCAGCTGCTCCGGCTCCTGTGCACTCTACCAGGATTTCCTTTGTGCACAGCCAAGCCTGGGTCCCGACACTCAAACCTGCAGTGCACAACCTCCTGAGTTGTCCTCCGGCGTCGTGGGATCTTCTTTTGTGACTTCGGGTGAGCTCCGGTTCACTCTTCTTTGTAGTGCCTGTTCTGGCACTTCTGTGGGTGCTGCCTGCTCCTGAGAGGGCTCCTTGTCTTGCTGGGCGCCCCCTCTGTCTACTCACGCAATTGGCGACATCCTGGTCCCTCCTGGGCCACAGCAGCATCCAAAAACCCTAACCGTGACCCTTTCAGCTATCAAGGCTTTTTTGCGGTCTTTCTGCGTGGGAACACCTCTGCAAGCTTCTTCACGACGTGGGACATCCATCCTCCAAAGGGGAAGTTCCTAGTCCTCTTCGTTCTTGCAGAATCCACAGCTTCTACCATCCGGTGGCAGCTTCTTTGCACCCTCAGCTGGCATTTCCTGGGCATCTCCCCAATCTCGACTTTGTCGCGACTCTTGGACTTGGTCCCCTTGTTCCACAGGTACTCTCGTCCGGAAATCCATCGTTGTTGCATTGCTGGTGTTGGTCTTCCTTGCAGAATTCCCCTATCACGACTTCTGTGCTCTCTGGGGGTTGTAGGTGCACTTTACACCTACCTTACAGGGTCTTGGGGTGGGCTATTTTTCTAACTCTCACTGTTTTCTTACAGTCCCAGCGACCCTCTACAAGCTCACATAGGGTTGGGGTCCATTCGTGGTTCGCATTCCACTTTTGGAGTATAGGGTTTGTGTTGCCCCTATATCTATGTGCTCTCATTGCAATCTATTGTGACTGTACATTGCTTGCATTGCTTTCTATTGCTATTACTGCATATTTTTGGTATTGTGTACATATATCTTGTGTATATTTGCTATCCTCATACGGACGGTACTCACTGAGATACTTTTGGCATATTGTCATAAAAATAAAGTACCTTTATTTTTAGTATATCTGTGTATTGTGTTTTCTTATGATATTGTGCATATGACACCAGTGGTATAGTGGGAGCTTTGCATGTCTCCTAGTTCAGCCTAAGCTGCTCTGCTAAGCTACCCTTTTCTATCAGCCTAAACTGCTAGACACCTCTTCTACACTAATAAGGGATAACTGGACCTGGTGCAGAGTGTAAGTACCCTTTGGTACCACTACAAACCAGGCCAGCCTTCTACACCCCGGCCCTCTAAAATAAGTGCTGGTGCTCAGCACCAGAAACAACAAGCACAAATTAAGCACTGATCACATGCCATTCGACCTTTACATTTACTTGCCCACACATGCTTACACATAAACACACAATCACACATACACACACTTTCACATAAACACTTTCACACATGCACACAACATACATTAAAAAATATTTTTAGTTACCTCAACTACTAGGGAGGATCACAGTACAACTAATTGTACTCCATTTTTATTACACTAATAGTGAATAATATGTTAGTATTCACTATTAGTGTAATAAAAATTGTCAAAAAACAAAGAGATTGCAGACCCAGCCAATGTCCGTAAGGACGAGCTGCCCTGTGTTCCTGGCACTGCTTTTGCCACCTCTGAGACCAAGGGTCGCAAACGCAGTGCCAGGGGTGGCCAGGGGCAAGTTAGGGGTCGCAGCTGCGACCCTTGGTGACGCCTAAATGACGTCCATGCGAGGGGGTCGAGAATCGGCAGTTAGAAATTTAGACTTTAATATGGAAATATCTAAAAAAAGTAACTTGGTGTTGTGGTTTGAGAGCAAGAGTACCCATACAATCAACTTGAAAGGAAGCCTATGCATTGGGCAGCTGGCTTTCGAACTGTTTACTTGAAGGGTGAGCAGATCTTTGTAGCAACTACAATAGTCCACTGAGCTGTCTTAAGAACTTTGTTTGGTGAAGTCTACTAGACAGCATATGTGTTGTCCATTGCGAGGCACTTTGTGGCCTATCAAGAACATAGAGAGGCTTAGAGCCCTACCATTGCTTACCATTGACTGGCTTTCCTGTGGCTCTCACTTGCCTGCCTCATAATTGTGTCCCAGCTTGTCAATCTTGTGTTTGTCCCTCTTATTGATCATTGCGTCTTTATATTCTATTTGATTGGCTAGCATCACTGCTTCCACTGCTTGCTTTTCCAGCTCTACTTTTTTGAATTGTGTGAAGCACTCCATTAGAACGTTTGTGTTTCTGAGCTGTCTCGGTTATTTACATCTATCCTTCTACACTCTGTGTTTCTCTCTGTTGCCCAATATCTTCTCCACGTCCCCTATCTCTTGTGCTTGCCTGTATATTTCTCCCCCTTCCATCCCCCACCTGCACCCTCCATGTTGCTTCCCCCAACAGATTGTTGCTTTTGCTCCCGCCCTCACCCTACTTTGTTTTTGCATTAACTCCCAGCATCCCCAGTGTTACTTTTCCAATCACTCCCCAACCTCACCTGTGTTGCTTCCAATCCTCTGCCCACTTGCTTTAAAAAAAAAATGCTTTCATTCATTTTATTTTATTTTTAGTTGTTAATCCAACTCAAATTGCTAACTAAAAAGTAAAAAAAGCACCCACGTCATATTGTGGGCAAGGGTATGCAGGGTGCGCATGCCAATAAATGGATGCAGGCGTCTATGTCAAAGGCTTTTTTTTTTTTTTTTTTTTTTAACTTTATCCATGCTGCACAGCCCTCCAGATGCTGTGCAGCGTGGTTAAAAACCATTGGCAAAGTCAATAGGTCACAAAGGCGAGGACTGTTTTCGAAGCTATCAATAGTACAGCAGGTGCAGTGGCACCAGGGCTCAAGGGTTGCGAGGGGCCCAGTGTTCCCATACTACAGTTGTCCTTTACTGTCCAGTCAGGGGTTAGTAGGTCAATTTTCCATGCTTGCGCTGGGGTCATGGCTCCCGTCCTAGGCCTCTGGTTGTAATGTACCATTTATGTAGCGCTCCATATCCTTTGTACACGGCAGTGTGTTGTATTCGTTGTGATGCGCACACGTTCCTCTCCAATGGGATTAAAGGTGCAGAGGAAGCACCTTGGTGTGGCTGCTGCCCTCCACCACCCACATAACTTCTTTACCTGGGGGGTATGCTCTCTCTACTCAGAGTCTCACCCACTCATTGTCATTTCTGTTCTACTTCTCACGAAGTCTCAGTCTCCAATGGGGACATTTCAAGTACATTTTTTCAATCATAAAACTATCTGGACTTTAAAAAGTAGGATGCCATTCTTATTTTTATGTTCCAAGTTTGATACGTGCTTTTGTTCAACTATTCTTTTTCATTCTGCACCAAACAATACGGGGTCAGGAAACATGAACAAGCTTGACAAGTCCTGGTGGGGGCACAGCCAGATATAGGCCCTCATTCGGACCTTGGCGGGCGGCGGACGCCGCCCGCCAAGCGGTAACTGCCGAATGACCGCTCTGCGGTCAAAAGACCGCGCCGGCCATTCTGGCTTTCCCGCTGGGCCGGCGGGCGCCCGCCAAAGGAGTGCCCGCCGGCCCAGCGGGAAAGACCCTGCAACGAGGAAGCCGGCTCCGAATGGAGCCGGCGGAGTTGCAGGGGTGCGACGGGTGCAGTAGCACCCGTCGTGATTTTCACTGTCTGCATCGCAGACAGTGAAAATCATGGTGGGGCCCAGTGGCATGGGCAGTGCAGGGGCCCCCAGGGGCCCCACGACACCCGTTCCCGCCATCCTGTTTCTGGCGGTGAAAACCGTCAGAAACAGGCTGGCGGGAAGGGGGTCGGAATCCCCATGGCGGCGCTGCATGGAGGATTCCCTGGGCCAGGGGAAAACCGGCGGCAAACCGGCGGTTCCCCTTTTCTGACCGCGGCTTTACCGCCGCAGTCAGAATAGCCCTGGAAGCACCGCCAGCCTGTTGGCGGTGCTTCCGTTGCCCTCCACCCTGGTGGTTTCAAACCGCCAGAGTCGGAATGAGGGCCATAGTGCCGAGAAGCAGTGTAAGTGCAAGGGGGGCGCTAGTAGTAATACAAATAACAGCGTACTTTTTATAGAGAGCTTCATACCGCACTCCTGCTACAGGGGAACGCTGCTAATAACAGGCAGGTGTTAGCGTTAACCACTTTAATTATAGTCAGTATACTTACCCGAGAAGGATGGAGGGCTGAGTAGGCCATGCCAGTTTCAAACTTGTGATTCTCAGATGACCCTTAAGATACATATCTGTCATTGGCAGATCTTTGATAATTGGTATTGAAGTCTAAGGGTTTGAGGTCTTCCTGTAATCTATCTAAGGTGAAATATTTTTTAAGGGAGGGCTTCCTTTTGAATGTAGATCACATTTGTAGCAGGGGAGCAGTGCGCTGTTATTTGGACCTTTAGAGAGCTGGAGGGCCAGACTATTACTTTACTATTACTTTACTGACGTCTCATCTTCAACAAAGTTTTTCTCCTCATAAGGCCAATCAATCATCGTCCTATTATTTCTTGGGGACTACACTTCGTTCTTGAAGTTTGGCAAGGGGGCGTAACTGTGCCCCCGGAATTACAGCAATGGAAGAAAGACCATGCGTCGTGTAAATTGTCAGAAAGGAATATGTATGTGGGAAGGGGATGTTCAAGGAAATGGGACAAGATATAGCTGCCTTGGAAAACATCTAGTGAGATAGAAAAGGCTAAATCGTTACTGGTGCAAAACAATAAACTTCTGTGAGGCTTTGATGAAACAATAAGCCAATATGCTATTGGGAACAGGGTCAAATATTACAACATGGAAACACTTGTTTTTTGTAACAAGTTGAATAATTTACACCTTACTATGTACTTCTATAATATGCACTTGTTTGTTTAACAATAAAACAAAAATAAGCTCTGCAGAGAGCTCCTTCTGAGTTGTTAGATTTGGTAGTTCGTAAGTTTCCATCATACAATATTTTATTTTTAATGTCTGTTTGTTCATGGAGAGTGATTAATGAAAGAGGAGTTATTGTGTATATTTCTAGGCCAGCCTCTTTCAAAGGGTTGATTTTTAGGTCTGTCTGAGACAGTGCATGCACTGTCATGTGCAAGACATTTTGTTTTACTTACAGGGGGCTTACAGCCCGCCAATTGTTTATCATTTGTTTGCTTCATTGTCACTCTCATTTCCTTGCTTCTCTTAGGTCAGCGCATGCCTGCTTCACTTCATCTTTGTATGTTTGTCTGTTTATCTTTCCTCTGGAGCACGGCCCAAGTACTGCTTCCTTGCCCAGTGTACTTTCTTGTTTGAGTTGCAGCACTCCATAAGAGTGCACGTGTTTCCAGGCCACCCCCACTCTAGTCTGGCTCCACATTGTTGCTTGTCCCCCTTTTTGCATTGTTACTTGCTGTGAGAAAGTAGCCTCTTTCTAGCCTTGTTACCCCCACTTTTGGCCTGTTTGTGAGTGTATGCCAGGGTGTTTTCACTGTCTCACTGGGATACTGCTAGCCAGGGCCCAGTGCTCATAGTGAAAACCCTATGTTTTCAGTATGTTTGTTATGTGTCACTGGGACCCTGCTAGTCAGGACCCCAGTGCTCATAAGTTTGTGGCCTATATGTGTGTGTTCCCTGTGTAGTGCCTAACTGTCTCACTGAGGCTCTGCTAATCAGAACCTCAGTGGTTATGCTCTCTCATTTCTTTCCAAATTGTCACTAACAGGCTAGTGACCAATTTTACCAATTTACATTGGCTTACTGGAACACTCTTATAATTCCCTAGTATATGGTACTGAGGTACCCAGGGTATTGGGGTTCCAGGAGATCCCTATGGGCTGCAGCATTTCTTTTGCCACCCATAGGGAGCGCTGACAATTCTTACACAGGCCTGCCACTGCAGCCTGAGTGAAATAACACACATGTTATTTCACAGCCATTTTACACTGCACTTAAGTAACTTATAAGTTACCTATATGTCTAACCTTTACCTGGTAAAGGTTAGGTGCAAAGTTACTTAGTGTGAGGGCACCCTGGCACTAGCCAAGGTGCCCCCACATTGTTCAGGGCCAATTCCCCGGACTTTGTGAGTGCGGGGACACCATTACACGCGTGCACTACATATAGGTCACTACCTATATGTAGCTTCACAATGGTAACTCCGAATATGGCCATGTAACATGTCTATGATCATGGAATTGCCCCCTCTATACCATCCTGGCATAGTTGGCACAATCCCATGATCCCAGTGGTCTGTAGCACAGACCCTGGTACTGCCAAACTGCCCTTCCTGGGGTTTCACTGCAGCTGCTGCTGCTGCCAACCCCTCAGACAGGCAGCTGCCCTCCTGGGGTCCAGCCAGGCCTGGCCCAGGATGGCAGAACAAAGGACTTCCTCTGAGAGAGGGTATGACACCCTCTCCCTTTGGAAAATGGTGTGAAGGCAGGGGAGGAGTAGCCTCCCCCAGCCTCTGGAAATGCTTTCTTGGGCACAGATGTGCCCAATTCTGCATAAGCCAGTCTACACCGGTTCAGGGACCCCTTAGCCCTGCTCTGGCGCGAAACTGGACAAAGGAAAGGGGAGTGACCACTCCCCTGACCTGTACCTCCCCTGGGAGGTGCCCAGAGCTCCTCCAGTGTGCTCCAGACCTCTGCCATCTTGGAAACAGAGGTGCTGCTGGCACACTGGACTGCTCTGAGTGGCCAGTGCCACCAGGTGACGTCAGAGACTCCTTGTGATAGGCTCCTTCAGGTGTTGCTAGCCTATCCTCTCTCCTAAGTAGCCAAACCCTCTTTTCTGGCTATTTAGGGTCTCTGTCTCTTGGGATTCCTTAGATAACGAATGCAAGAGCTCAGCCGAGTTCCTCTGCATCTCTCTCTTCATCTTCTGATAAGGAATCGACTGCTGACCGCGCTGGAAGCCTGCAAAACTGCAACAAAGTAGCTAAGACGACTACTGCAACTCTGTAACGCTGATCCTGCTGCCTTCTCGACTGTTTTCCTGTTTGTGCATGCTGTGGGGGTAGTCTGCCTCCTCTCTGCACCAGAAGCTCCGAAGAAATCTCCCGTGGGTCGACGGAATCTTCCCCCTGCAACCGCAGGCACCAAAAAGCTGCATTACCGGTCCCTTGGGTCTCCTCTCAGCACAACGAGCGAGGTCCCTCGAATCCAGCGACTCTGTCCAAGTGACCCGCACAGTCCAGTGACTCTTCAGTCCAAGTTTGGTGGAGGTAAGTCCTTGCCTCACCTCGCTGGGCTGCATTGCTGGGAACCGCAACTTTTGCAGCTACTCCGGCCCCTGTGCACTTCCGGCGGAAATCCTTTGTGCACAGCCAAGCCTGGGTCCACGGCACTCTAACCTGCATTGCACGACGTTCTAAGTTGGTCTCCGGCGACGTGGGACTCCTTTGTGTGACTTCGGGTGAGCACCGTTTCACGCATCCTTGTAGTGCCTGTTTCTGGCACTTCTCCGGGTGCTACCTGCTGCTGAGAGGGCTCTTTGTCTTGCTCGACGTCCCCTCTCTCTCCTGGTCCAATTTGCGACCTCCTGATCCCTCCAGGGCCACAGCAGCGTCCAAAAATATTAACCACACGATTTGCAACTAGCAAGGCTTGTTGGCGTTCTTTCGGCGGGAAAACACTTCTGCACGACTCTCCACGGCGAGTCGGATCCGTCCACCAAAGGGGAAGTCTCTAGCCCTTTTCGTTCCTGCAGAAACCTCAGCTTCTTCTGTCCAGTAGAAGCTTCTTTGCATCCACAGCTGGCATTTCCTGGGCATATGCCCATCTCCGACTTGCTTGTGACTTTTGGACTTGGTCCCCTTGTTCCACAGGTACCCTAGATTGGAAATCCACAGTTGTTGCATTGTTGGTTTGTGTCTTTCCTACATTATTCCTCTAACACGACTTCTTTGTCCTTAGGGGAACTTTAGTGCACTTTGCACTCACTTTTCAGGGTCTTGGGGAGGGTTATTTTTCTAACTCTCACTATTTTCTAATAATCCCAGCGACCCTCTACAAGGTCACATAGGTTTGGGGTCCATTCGTGGTTCGCATTCCACTTTTGGAGTATATGGTTTGTGTTGCCCCTATCCCTATGTTTCCCCATTGCATCCTATTGTAACTATACATTGTTTGCACTGTTTTCTAAGACTATACTGCATATTTTTGCTATTGTGTATATATATCTTGTGTATATTTCCTATCCTCTCACTGAGGGTACACATTAAGATACTTTGGCATATTGTCATAAAAATAAAGTACCTTTATTTTTAGTATAACTGTGTATTGTGTTTTCTTATGATATTGTGCATATGACACTAGGTGGTACTGTAGTAGCTTCACACGTCTCCTAGTTCAGCCTAAGCTGCTGTGCTAAGCTACCATTATCTATCAGCCTAAGCTGCTAGACACCCTATACACTAATAAGGGATAACTGGGCCTGGTGCAAGGTGCAAGTACCCCTTGGTACTCACTACAAGCCAGTCCAGCCTCCTACACTTGCCCCCTCCACCTGTGTTTTGCTTGCCCCTGTTGTTGCTTGCCCCCTACTGTCCCTACTGTTGCTTGCCTCTGTTGTTGCTTGCCCCCTTCTGCCCTACATTAATGCATACTCTTGTTATTGCATCCCTCTCCCACTCCCCTGTAATGCATTGTTAATTCCACTACCCACCCTGCCATTCCATGTTGTTGCTTCCACCCCCTACTCTCCAATCCTGAACTGTTCCGTCCACCGTCTCGTTCCATCAGAAAAAAAAGGCATCCAGAAGCGTGAGCCCAACTACTCCGCACCTGATGCCCCTGGCCCGTGTCCAGGGAAACCAACTCACCAGAGAAGATCCCCAGGCAACTCCGACGACGTGTCCACCCTGGGCTGACCTCTCTACAACCCCACGACAACACCTGCAGAGGGAATCCCTCTGACCCCTCTGACCGCGACTGCCCGGGACGAGGATATCTGATGCCTGGAAAAGCACTGCACCCGCAGCCCCTAGGCCCGAGAGAAACCGACCACTGGTGCAGTAACGACCAGCGGGCGGCCCTCAGCCTTGCCGAGTCAGTGGCTTGCCCGAGAGGCCCCCCTGTGCCCTGCCTGCAGTGCCTAAGTGACCCCCGGGTCGCTCTATAGAGTTCTATTGAGAACCCGACGCCCCGTTGCACACTGCACCCGGCCACCCCCGTGATGCTGAAGGTGTGATTTTTGTGCCTACTTGGGGGCCCTCCAGTACTCCTCCCAGCCCCGTCTGCCCTCCGACAATGCAGGTACTTACCTGCAAGCAGACCGGAACCGAAGTACTCCCTATCTCCCATAGGGGCCCAAGTTATTTTGTCTCCTGTGTGACCTCTGCACCTAACGGGCCCTGTGATGCTGGGTGTTTGGGGTTATCTTGAATCCCCTACGGTGGGCTACCTATGCCCCAGAGATTGAACCCATAAGTTTGTTACTTTCCTCAAATACTGTACTTTACTTACCTCCCCCAGGAACTGTTAAAAAGTGCAGTGTCCACTTTTAAAGTAGCTTTTTGCCATTTTAAAGAAAACTGTGTACATTGTTGATTCCATTCAAAGTTCTAAGTATTACTGTGTAAAGTACCTTTAATTTAATTTACTTAACTGCTAAATGAATCTTGTGGTTCTAGAAATAAATTAACAAAATAATATTTTTCTATATAAAAACCTATAGGCCTGAAGTTGTCATTGAGTGTGTGTTTTCACTTATTGCTTGTTTGTGTACAACAAATGCTTAACACTACCTTCTGATAAGTCTAACTGCTTTACCACACTACCACAAATACAGCATTAGTATTATCTATTATTGCCTCTGTCAAGCCTCTTGGGGAACCCCTAGACTCTATCAAAATGAGATATAGTGTGTACATAATATATACAGAGCCAGCTTCCTACACCTCTTAACTGGGGAGTCCAGCAGGGGTCATCCCTGAGTCCAACGCTTCTCAATCTTTACATGCAGCCACTCACTGACACTGTAACATCATATAGGATCCTTCATAGTATCCTATGCGGATGACACCCAACTCATATTCGTGCTCCTTCCAGACCGGGATGCTGCAGCCCCCACTCTGGGACCACATGTAGAGATGGTAGCAAGCTGGATTGACAAGTCATGCCTCAAGCTGAATGGAAACAAGACCAAACTTATGATCCTACGGAACAATCTAAACTCCCAACAGTCCCTCGGTTGGCTGGTCCACCTAGGTCGACACCCTGCCCCCATATTGGTGCTTATAAAAAGTCTGGGAGTATGGTTGGACAAAACTTTATCTATGGAAACCCAGGCTACTAAATGTTATGCCTGTGGTAACAGAATCCTCAGAATGCCAAACAAAATACTTCACCTGCTCCCCCTGCTCTCCGGGAGACTGGTTATCCAAGCACTGATCTTTTTTGCCTGGACTATGGCAACTCGCTGTACCTGGGTGTGCCCAAAGCAGTCATCAGGAAACTGCAAGTCGTGCTGAATGCAGCAACATGCATCATGGTAAATATTCCCAGACACAGCTCAGTCCGGCAAGCCCTGGCAGATCTCCTTTGGATACCAGTTGCCCAAAGGATCAAATTCAAGGCCCTGTGCATAGTACATGGAACCCTTCAAAACCAAGGCCCTCCCATCTCGTGGTACCTCATTGCCCCGTACACCCCCAAGCGCGCCCTCAGATCCTCCAATGCGTGATTGGCTCGTGTTCCCCCTATTGGAAGAGCAAGAAGCGGAGGACGATCTTTTGGTTTCAATGTAGCCAGATTCTGGAACTCTCTTTCCCCAGACCATGCGTGCAGTGGACAATGAATTATCCTTCAGAAAACTCCTTAAAACTTGGTTATTCGAGAACTAACACCTTTCAGAGCAAGCTTCATTGTCATTGTCGCACAAGCAGCGCTGGGATGCCTATGGTTCGCCATGCGCTCTACAATTGCGACTACTTTAGAATGTTTGCAGGGAGTGTGGGGGTTATTGTCTGAAATTGGTGCTTATGCCCTGGGCTCGGTACTTTTTGACTGGTCATAATTCATTTCCTCGGAATTAAATGACTGCTCACCTAGAATGAATCTGTAGCAGTGATTCCTCTTTGCCTTTTTCTGGTCCCCTTGTTTCCTTCGGTTTGGATAGGTCCTTATAATGAAGGTAGACGAGGAGGTAACTGCCCGGTTATTTACTGGCAGTTTCACGAGAGGGGTTTGTAGTTTAGCCTGGATTGGTAAACAATATCTGTGAATTGAGAAAAATAGAAGGTAAAAACTGACAATTAGAAGCAGGTTTTGGAGTGATGAACATTACTAGCCTGCAACTGGGTCATTTCTCAAAAGAGACTCGCATTTGAAGGGCCAGTGGGGTTGGTGTGGAGTCAGTCACCTGTCAGGCAAGTCTGCCACATACTGATACCTCCCCATCCAAAACCCAAAGATTAGCCTGACAGGAGACAGACTCTTTCCAAACTACATCTGCCATCCAGGTGCACAAGCCTGACACGTGACTGGTTCAGTCCGGCCATACTGGGCTGTCAAAAGTAATCTGACAACCTTTCTCCCTGTAAATCCACTGACTTTCCGTACAAGATTTCTGCTCTTGCACTAACGATGATTTCATATGGCTAGAGACCCTTATCGCAGGATCTGAAAGGAGATCCAGTGTTCTGCTTTTGGCAGTTTCTCCTGAAAACAGCGCAGGTGTAAAAGAAAACCGGATTTCTCCTGTTAAGCGTGTGTTTATGCAGTAGGCTTCTCGGCACCAAGGGGGTATTACCCTTCGGCCCCCGTGGACTCGAAGATGGTGGGAAAGTAAACATACACTGCGCAGACGTAAAATAATATCATTCACTTAAAAAACTGTTTAATTGTTTAACAGTTCAACTGGGAAAATTGGCTTGTGATAGGCATGACCAGTTTTGGAATGCAGCTAAATATTTCAGTTTCTTTTTATGTGCTAGAAGCGCCATCTACTGGGTGAAAAGTATAGCAACGTTCCAAGATCTGTTATTCATGAAACTCCTAAGGAGAGTTAAAACCACCTCAGAATTAAGGGCCAGATGTACGAAAGGATTTTACCCATTCTGTGTCTATGGGAAAAAGCTTTCGTACATATGGCCCTAAGAGCGCTCGCTATGTGCAAACTCAGAATTACAGCAGAGGGTTTCCCAATTTTCTTACTCGCTATATTATTAAGGCCCGTCAGAGGCTCGAGCGCCTTAGGCTCAAAATATGTCAACGGCATCACATTGATGAGTGTCGCACAGGGCGAAAGGTGTCTGTGATTGATGAACAACTCTGAGGTTAGTCTATCTTTTTCTGAAAATAAATAACTTTAAAGTGCCACTTCATTAATTTAAAACAGCATGAGGCACTGCTTTTGCTGGGAGTCATAAAGGAGTACACACATCAGTTTCAAGCGTAAATGTCCATATGCATAGTTTCGGCCTCTGCAAAGGTTGGGATGTATCCCAAAACCCCTCAAGAAAGGAATGCAGGAAGAATATGAGGTACAAAAGTGACTTCGTGTAATGTATGTATGGATCGAGAGAAGAAGGTATGTTTACAGCACTGACCACCAGGAATGGGGAGAGGTATAGCACGGCTCCCATTACAAATTAACAGGGAGGGCCGAGCCAAGGGTCGGGGTAGGATATTATAGCCAGTTCACGAGCCAAGCCCTGAAATGTTTGCTATGTAAATCATTTAACAAACATCACATAAAATATCACAACGCCTCTTCAAAAATCAAAAAAGTGTTTTGACATATGGAAGCTTTGACATTAACATGTTACATTATAACGTTGCACTAGAAATAATTATTAAAAGTGATAGTTTCTAAGCATGAACCATTAGCGAACTGAGAGTCAAGGCAGTGGACATGTGACCTCTGTACATGGCCCATCTTGTTCTAGAGCAACATTACAGTCTATTATATTAAACACAATGGGTTTTGTACAACTGAGATTCTGAACTCACATATTTGAAAGTGCTTTATTAAGTGATATTGATGAGAAAGGCGTTTTACTGAAATAAAATATTGTCCTTAGAGCACACAATTTAAGCAGTAAGCAGTAATTTATCCAGGTTTTCCAGTTTCCTTGTACAAATCAGCCACTAAATTGGTATCTATTTACATTTCCTTTTCTAGGTAGATGCCTTGTTCACCTCTTTGTGCTTTTTTCTGCAGTTTTTATTTAGCGCAAACCAGACCCACAGGTATTGGCGGGCTTTACGTGAGCACCAGTTACATTATGCCAGATCACATTCATTTTTTAAAGGCAAGGAGAGCTTAAGTGATTTATCCAGAATCACAGTGTGCTGAGAGGACGCACAGACTCGAACCTGGTTCACCAGTTCCAAAGTTGGCAGCTCTGGCCATAATGCCACATTCTGCGTAGAAGAGGGAGGAAGGCGGAGCCATTTGCACGCTTGGCTTGTTATGGGCTCAAGGTTCCAACAGTACGTCTTCCTACATGAGCCCCATCTAAAGCTAGATAGTTCTGCTCAGCCCACAGTTACGTTTGGTTTACTTTGGCTGCTACCTGCCCGACACAAGGACTGGATCTCAACGCAATTCTTTCCTATAAATACATCTAAGTAAAAGCCTCAAAATAATTTGTTGATTGACACATTAGCGACTTTTAATCCACACAACACCTACATACAGAAAAATGAAGCCCCTTACTAGGTAGGGTTCCTCTAACCCTATAATGCTGCAAGACTTGGCTTCTCTCCCAGACTGTGAGCACGCCTCTATCAGCTGGCTCCCAAGGGAGGGATATCAGCCCAAACAGGTGGATCTTGGAACTGACCCATTCCTCAGCCCAATATGGAATATTCTTGATCTTCCTCCCATTCTTTTTTTAAATTATTTTTATTTAAATTGAATATGATCAGAAAAAGATTCTCCGTAGCAGCTTTAAAGCACATTTGATTTAAGATACTCAATAGTAATATATTTAAAAAGGTACAACTCATAGAGCAGAGATAACAAGGTTATCTATAAATAAAATGAGATAAAGACACAAACGTCCAACCACATACACCATCTCAAATCAAAAATTGTGGCTCGGATATATTAAAGGCGCTCATACCCCTTATTGCCTTTTCGTCTCAGAATAGCTACATCAAGGTTAAATATCTGTCAGAGGAGCGCCCACCACTCACGAACCCTGCGAGGTGTAGGAGCAATGCACAGACGGGCAGCTATGACTGATATGACAGTATAAAACTTGGGCTAATATCAAGTTTACATGCCAACATAACATCCTTAGTGGATTATCTGCAGGTCAGGCCCCAGATGCTGAGAGAGGGACACCCTTCCTCCCATTCCCAATCTCAAAAAGACAATAAAGTACAGAAAATGCAGGCCACTGCCTCTAGCATACTAACAAGTGTCCATCGGTAAAAGAAAGCCTGTGCACCTACTCACCCATCGACCACCATAGCACTCTGATCAAATGTCACTCTCAGAACCAGCCAGAGAACCACTGCTTCCACAAGCCGTCACAGGTAAAGAGTGCAAAGACACCGGAGAAGCCCCAACAATGAACCAGGAGGCCACATTAGGGGTAATACTTAAGAAGCTCGCAGGATTCAAAGTTACTATGGGGACAGTGGAGGAGAACACGACAAAAATACAAATAAAATCCCATCCATCAGAAATGATGTTGCATCCTTCAATAAACGGCTTGCGGCGGCAGAAGAGTGTCCTCCATTAAACAGAAGTTGTTGGAGTCAATAGTCTGAGAACAGGATCATTGGAATATGCAGAAAAATATAGGGATCCGGGAGGACAGAAAATAAAGATAATTTTCGATTTTTAGGGACTCCAAAGAAAGTGAAAGTGTTAGAATTTCTGTCTCGTTTACTTCCAGAAATTGCAAATTAAAATTTGTCCCTCCTTTGGAATGACAAAGAGTGCACAGGGTTACACCATGCAGCAACAGTGGAAAGACAGGCCTGACACAAGTGTTCCTTCAGACATCAACAAAAAAATAGGGAACTTTTGAATGGAAGCAGCTTAAGATTTTTATATCCCAGGATTCTTCATATGAAATAAACCTGAAGAGAAAAAAGTTCCTGGCTCTGAATCGAGACTTAAAAACTGGTTATACCCTATGGTCTCCTGGATGCAGCCACAGTGGTTGTTACGTTTAATGGCTGACCGAGGGGATATGAAAAACCAAAGGACCTAGAAAAGTTAAAGAACACCATTGAAGAAACAACCATGGAGACATCACAAGCTGCATTCAATCAGTGGTAAGCACAGAGGATGGCCCATCGAAACACCAGACGGAAGACATAGAAGTTGCAGGTGGCCATGAGACAGCGTTCAACACAGACATTCTGGGAGTCCAGATCTACTCTGAAAGATCAATGACAACTCATAGGAAGACTACATCAACACCCTACAGATCCTCTAAACTGAGAAGCAGAGTATAGACAGGAGCAGGCTGCCTTTGGTTTATGGAATAGAGTATATATATTTTGTTAGAAATTGTTGTTGGCTGAGTCCATGATCTGGTTGAAATGTATAGTTTGGTAAGTCATGTGATTCATCAGGTTAAAGTTAACACGGGGATGCTCTGAGTAGGCTGGACCACTTAGGTTCCACCAAATGTGTTACACGAATGTTATGCTACGCATGAGCCTATAATGAGTGCCACCTGGAATTGTTCCCAAATAAAGCTCTATATTTTAGATTGAAGGACCCCCCCCCCCCCCCCCCCACAGGAGGAACTTAACACCGATTGTGCCCCATCAGCAACTGTATTTTTAGGTAGCTCTGCAAAATGATGGATGTGGGCTAGGCCACTGATCCAGTGACACATTCCACCCCCAATTAAATACTACAGATCTACAGGCTCATAGGGAATGCTTACACATTATGATTTAAGATCCCACATCTTCGGAAGCAACAAAACTCAGGCCCGACAAACGTTAGAAGAAAGAAATACACACCTCACATTTAACAACACATACAGAAGTGTATAGCATATAGCCTAGGTGCTCCACTGATTACCATAACATTGTTTTAAGTGGTAAAGTGTTTAAGTGTTTAAGTGTATTAAACCTCTTATTCGGAGGGCATAATTTGAAAGCACTTGGCACTCTACATTTTGCCATATAAATCTGCCCCGAGCTCATCACTTAGTTAGTGTTGCATGTGCTACCATATATACATTCCTGATTAATCTCGAGGCTCATCTATTATGCACTTCTGACACTTTATCATTCATTCTTTACATTCTTCGCCTCCCTGCGCTCTATGGTCTGCAGTTTACTTTGCATCAGGGTTCTTCACTGCAGTTTAATTGCATCAGGGTTCTTCACTGCAGTTTAATTGCATCAGGGTTCTTCACTGCAGTTTAATTGCATCAGGGTTCTTCACTGCAGTTTAATTGCATCAGGGTTCTTCACTGCAGTTTAATTGCAACAGGGTGCTTCACACAGGCCAACACCTTTCAATCTTTATATAGTCCCACTAGCACAGATGGTTTGATGTTATGGGTTTACAGTATTATCCCACGCAGTTTACTTTGCAGAGAGAGCGCTTCATCATAGGCGGAAATCTTTACTTCTCAATGTCATCGGGAGGTGGCATTTTGGAGGGTCGCACGTTCTTGCAGTCAGAAAATTTCAACTCCATGCACTATTTAAAGTAAACTATGGTGTGGACACTGCAGAGGATGTGCACAACAGATGCACCAAAGACAAGCCTGTCTGTCCCCAGACACTCCCAGACAGTGCCAAGCACCATAACCCCTGGTGCTTTTGATCCAACCAACAGGCAATGGCTAAGCCCTCCTTGATCTTAACACAAGCAGTAGGTCTTTGATCTGCAGTTCTAAGGGGAATTGTGCAGAGTGCTTTATGACCCCAGAGGGGTCCTGCCAGTAGTGCAGGTACCCCATTCTTGAGATCTCAAGGGGGAGAGCAGAATATCCTTTCCAAGTCCTTTACAACCTGCAATGCTCAGATCATACATTTGTGCTCTTATGTTGATAATGTGGAAGCAATATCATGCTTTCTCATCAATACGGATTCAATGGTTGAAGACAAGTTTGAATTTGAGGAGTTTGTGCAAACACATTGCCAGGGATTGCATTTGTAACTGAAACATGGTTGTGTGATTCTTCTGGTCTGGACTGAGCTACAGCAATCCCACCTGCGACTCTACTCTCTGGCACAATTGGGTTAACAAGATGGAAGTGGGTGTTGTGAAAGTTTTCAACTATAAGTTTAAAGGTTCCATCTTCACGTTGGAGTCATTGTGAGTCCCCCCTTATTTCCATTTGAATTGAATACTCTGAGTACATTCACTGGGGTTCTCGTTCACTGACCACCGGGACCTAGATCTAACGTTACACTCACTCGGGGCCTTATCAGAAGTCTACTTCATAAACTCAATCTGACCATTTTAGGGGATATGAACTTCCACCTCAAGATGGCATAAAATGTAGATACTATACTCTTTCCAACACTTTCAATGCATGGGGCTTCACTCACAGTGTAGACTTTCCTACTCACAGGGTGCGTCATGCTCAGGATGCTATTTTTATCAGTCATAGCCTCATAAAGATATCCCCTCCACTTCCAGTTGTGTGGTCCGACCATGTTGCTATTTATTTTAATTTTTCAATCTAATACCCAGGCTAATCAAAAGGGTATATGACCGCTGCCTTGGTAAATACATCGGTAATACTTCATAATAATGCTGAATTAGCTACTACTGATTTTAACAAATGAGTTTCCATTGCACTGGATACAACTGCTCAGCTCCGTATGGTGCACTGGAGAAGGTCATATCCAGCTGCTCCTTGGTACTGTGGCAGCTTGAGAAGCCTAAAGCAGAAATGTAACAGGTTAGAAAAGACTTGCAGAAAAAAAATACTTAGATGTTGGCAAAGCTGCGGATAGAGCAACCATACACACATATAAAGCTGCCACTTTTAAGGAAACGTGAGTATTTTACACATAAAATCAAATCAAAATTGCAACAAATCCTATGAAAAATGTGTTTGCAGTAATCAATAAACTCTTTGTCCCCATTACCAAGCCTATGGTTACTCCATCCCAAAGTATGTGCAATCAATTGGCCAGCTTCTTTTAAAGCAACATTGAAGACATTTATCAAGACTTTCCTCCTGTTGCATTATCTGACCTTGAACAGACTTTACCTGAAAGTGCTTTGGATACTCCAAATTCGCTCCTCTATACATTTTCTCCTCCGTCAGGTTAAAGAATTATATTCTGACCTGTAAAGTAGGCTCCCAATCCGAACCCTGTCCTCATATCTCTCATCCAGTGTTGGGCATCATCGCCAAAAACCTTGTGTCTTTATGCAATCTAGGCACAGAGACTGCCATCTCCCCTAAAGTGTGGAAAGAAGCTATGATAGTTCTGCTTGAGAAAAAAACAAATGTCAACTCTATGGAGCAGGAAAATTATAGAACAATTTCACTTTTACCATTGCCGACAAGATTCTAGACAAAGCACTAAACATGGAACTATTGTTAATCATTGAAAACCACAGCTCCCAGGCTGGCATGCAGTCGGTGCTAGTGTCAGTTGCAGATGACAGACGTACGAGGCAGTTTAATTTTGGCTCTTTGGTTGCCCTGAAATTATTAGACCTCTCTGTGGCATTTGAGACGTTAGCCCAGTTGGTGCTGGTGAACTGTCTTTCTCATATAGGAATCAAAGATAAGGCCCTAAGGCTCCTTCTCTCATTTCTCACAGGAAGAACACAGACTGTGGCACAAACGTTTTAGATTGAAACCTCTTCCCCTCCCACGTGGCGTGAAACAGAGTTCCTCACTCAGTTCAACACATTTCAATCTTTATATCAGGAGCGTCTTGCGGCGTGGAAAAGGGGTTGGGAGGTGTGTGGCGGGTGGGGAAGAGGTATTTGGGGGAAAGAGAAAAAATAATGAGCAGTGTTTGAATTAGCCAGAGAGCCCTGGCTTGGGACTCCGAGGCAGACTGGGAGCCTTTGCCTGCTCTCTCCAACCTGGCAACACAGTGCGGCACTGAGACGGCCGGCTAAAGACACATGCACAATGAGGGGAGTGCTGTGCACTCCCCCGCTGTCCCTGTCACGTTCAATGACCCCATCCCCTTGACAATAAAACAATAAAAAACATAGTTTATTATTATTTTACTGTCAAAGACTTGCAGCTGCTACTGCTGGAGGGGATGCGATGCTCCTCTGCCAGAGAGGAGGAGCCGTGTCTGCTTTGTATAGTCCCGCTGTCTGAGATGGTTTGATATTATGTGTTTAAAGTATTATCCTACGTAGATGATATCCAAATAGTGATCAATGGGCCACATTTACAAAGCATTTTCCTAGTCACAAATGAGCTGATTCCCAGAATGGGCCTGTATGCAACTCAAAATATGCTTTTTGGGATGTAGAAAGCCCAAATTGTGATTCAGTAACTTGTTACCGAATCGCAATTTGGGTTTTGCGATTCGATATTAAGAAGGCGCATGTTGAGAGTGTTCCTTCCTAATACCGAATTGTAAAGGTATGTACAAATGTGTTCCATCCAAAGTGTGGTCGCAAAACAGTCACAGTTTATCACTAATAGAAAGTTGGTTGTAAATCATTTGCTACTGGCAAGGGGTCCCTAAGGCACCCCTCCCCCTTTGAGAATGGTTTGGTAAATATTTTTTAAGAGCAGGCAATGGTCCCATTCTAGAACCAAGATGCCTTAAGGAAAGCTATAGAAAAACGTGTAAGTCATTTATCCATTAATATACAAATTCAGTACAGACATCTGATCATCCCTAACGTACTGTTACATTCAACTGTTAATCCCTTCCGATGAGCTCAGAGACACTACACACAAAGAGACACAACTAGGACAGGCAAATAATCAACATATACATTAGGTTAAAGAACAACAATATCAAACAGCAGGTGTAAAGAGATCAATTTTGTTAATAAAAAATATAAAAAGCTTGAGACATTTTCGAAAAAGGAAAAATATTTGGACATTCCCCAACTCTAAACACCCTGATATTGACCTAATACAGGGCTCACATCTTTTCCCTGCTGAAACTGGCAAATTACAGATAGACTGGGTAGGAAAAGTTATCACACTAAGCACACTAACAAGTCTTTACTTACAGATCTAAATCTGTTCCCATGCACAGCATTCCAGAAAGATGGTGTCGCTACTAATCAGAGTTCTAAAATCAAAGGGCCTGATTTAGAGTATGGTGGAAATAATACTCTGTAGCAAAGGAGATGGAGTAAATGTTGTGCCATACTGAAGATCTGCCCGCCTCATTAAGAGATGGGCAGACCTTCAGTATGCCAGCAGTGGAGACTACTCTGTCTCTGCCGTTAACATACTAGTCTGATGGCCCGATAGAGTAAGGGCCATCAGAGGGTTTGCCATTTGTCCACTCACCATATTTAGAGTGGCCAAATGGCAAGTTCTTACTTTCACTTAACTCCATCCAAAACGTGGCAATAGATAAAAGTAAAAACGTTTCAATGATCCCCTCACCATGGGAGAAATCTCCTTTGGCAAGGATGTCATTGCGCTTTTTAATTTTAGGTCAAAAACCCTTTGGGATTAAAAAGTAAAGAAAGAAAATGAAAGTGTGGTGTCCAAAGCCGTGTGGCACACTTTCAGTGCATTGACAGAAACTTCTGTAACAGCTGTTCATGCCAATGTAAGAATATCTGTCGGGCCAGCTGACATCTCTAAAGTTGGAGTACAGTTACTCTGTCATCACACCGACAGAGTAACCACACTCTAAATTGGGCCCATAGATTAAACCACAGGGCCACTATGTAGTGATCAAAGTTACAATGCAAAAACAAAGTTTGATGATAGGTTTAATATATATGCCAATAAGGAAAAAGAGTGATACTTTCAATAAGCTCCTAAGAATACTGCGTCCCCTAAGAAGACTAGATTACACTAGGAGGGGATTGGAATGCAGTTGTGGACCCTGTCTGTAACAAATGTGGCAGTCCAGCAATGAAGAAGGTGAGTGAAAGACAGATACTGTGAGATCTGACGAGCTATCATAGTCTAGTGGACCAGTGTATACTAATGTGTCCAATGGATAGGAACTACACATTTATGTAATTCACCCATGATTCACGTTAAGATTACTTTCCTGTCTCAACACGGACCTTGTAATGGACCACCAATGACATAATTGGCCATAGTAGCATATTGGACCTTGAGGCAGTGGGAATGGAGATTAATTTAGATCTGTTGGTCCTATCTGGGGGGAGGTAGCAGTCAAACAACTCACATTACAGAATGTCCAAGAATCAATACTGGCTTAGTTCCTTCATGAAGATATATTTAAGAGAGACATCTGCACAAAACCATGGATGGTAGGAAAGCTTATGTTAGCAAGGAACTGGTGAGGGATGAGGTTGATTCTGAAAAATGAAAGCAAAATAGCACAAACAGAAATGGAACACAATATACACATCCACAACAGATAAGGCACTATTTGATATTAAACAGAAACATTAAGGAGCAAGTTGAGAAAGTTGGTAGACTACTGGCCCTACATTAAAACAAGAACATTCCACATAATACAGCCCCAGTGATTAGAAATAAGGGATGAACACTTTTCACTTTTTCTATAGGGCGCTCTATCACTTAGAGCACATTGACACATTGTTAGACCTGGCATCTTTTGGCGTGTTTCCCCTGTCGTTTTGCTTTCTGACCTTCTGTTTTTTTGGTATGCTGGACTCTGTGTTTGCTGGTTTATTATCTCTCCACGCTTTACCACTGCTGATCAGTGCTAAAGTGCGAGTGCTCTCTATGTAAATTGTTTTGATGATTGGGTTATCCATGATTGGCATATTTGATTTAATGGTAAGTCCCTAGTAAAGTGCACCAAAGGTGCTCAGGGCCTGTAAATCAAATGCTACTAGTGGGCCTGCAGCACTGGTTATGCCACCTACACGAGTAGCCCTGTAAACATGTCTTAGACCTGCCACTGCAGTCTCTGTGGGTGCAGACTTGCACTGACAATTCGACCTGGCAAGTGTACCCACTTGCCAGGCCCAAACCTTCCCTTTTACTACATGTATGTCACCCCTACTGTCGGCTTTAGGTAGCCCCATGGGCGGGGTGCAGTGAATGTTAAAGGTAGAACATGTACTGATGTGTTTTACATGTCCTGACAGTGAAATACTGCCAAATTCGGTTTTCACTGTTGCAAGGCCTATCTCTCTCATAGGTTGACACAGGAACTGCCTTTAAATATCTTTTAAGTTCAGTTTTCCATTGGGAGGAGATAGAGATGTGGAGTTTGGGGTCTCTGAACTCACAAATTAAAAATACACCTTTTGGTAAAGTTGTTTTTTAGATTGTCAGTTTGAAAATGCCATTTTTAGAAAGTTGGCATTTTCTTGCTTAAACCATTCTGTGCCCCTGCCTACTTGTGTATTTCATGTCTGGGTCAGACTAACAGATGGGCTATTGTGAATTCCCTCTAGAAAGTGACACAAAGTGAGCTGGGGTGTATCCTGCATATCCCGACGAGTCTCCTGGGCTAGAGTGGGGAGGGAGGAGCTGACATCTGCACCTGAAAGGGCTGTGCCTGTTCTCACACAATGCAGTCTCTGGCCCCCTGGAGTGTGTCTGGAGCCAGGCCTGGGCAAGGCAGGATCTTGTGAACAACAGAGACTTTCCTTTGAAGTTTGTCTACTTCAAAGGCCAGAACTGGTATAAGTAGTGGACCCTTAACCCCAGACTTTGAAAACACTTCTGGATCGAAAGGAACTTCTGCCAAGGAGAAGAGCTGAAGAGCTAGAGAAGGAGTACTGCCCCTTTGCTGTGTGTTCTTAGCTGGGTTGGCCTGCAGTTGCTACTTCTGCCTTAAAGAGGGCAAAGACTGCACTTTGCTGTGTATCCTGCTTGTGAAATTTCTCTGAGGGCTTGGAGTAGAGCTTGCCTCCTGTTGGAAGTCTCAGGTATATCAAAGACTTCAGCTTCATCTGCCTACAGCACTGGGAACTGTGTGTTTTGTGCTGCAACAGAAGAAAAACCACTGCAATGCTATGAACAATGCCGCTGACTGCACCGTGACCTGACGACACCACATGGAGCTGTGACCCATTTAGCACCCCAACCCTGGCCTCACCGATGCCACCATCTGACGCCATCACTGAGCTGCTGCTTGCACTGTGACCTGTGGGCCCACACTCTGCATCGCCTTGCTTGCACCACAGCCTTGGTGTCCTCAACGCCGCCACTCCATGCTGACACTGACGCCGCTGCCTGCACCGTCGCCTGTGCACACCGCTCGTGAGGTAGGCAAAGCACCATCCCATCCCGCACTGCAGCCCCAGTCCACCAACGCCACTGCCATCGACTCCAGTGCTGTCAACAGATGCCCCTATCTGCACCACGACCCGTGGGAGGAGCAGGGAGCCTGCCCCGTGACGCATCGCCGCCTTGGGCCTACCAACGAAAGCGCTTCAGCAATGACGATGACACTGCCTGCACAGTGACCTGGAGACACTGCACGTCACACCGCTTCACACCGCAGCCCTGGTCCCACCGACACCGGAGGATGCTGTCACTAGACTCTGCCTGCACTGTGACCTGTGGGCACCGCGTGTTGCACCATCCCACTTCACACCGCAGCCCCGACGCCATCAATGCCAGCGCTCCTGACTACGTCATCAGCTTGGAGTTTGAACGGCAATGAGTGTGACTTCAAGGGCCCAACGACCCCCGCACTGACCTCTGAAACTGACGCCAGCAATGCCACACTCCAGATCTCATTGCGGGGATCACAACGCCCTACATTTCTATGGTACTAACTGTTTGCGAGTCTTCCTGAAACCATGGCTGGTCTGCGAAGCTGCAGCCGGCCCGAACTGTTGGAATTGTTGTTCATGACCCCAAATAGCCTCAGACGGAGCTATCGACTTCAAGGAACTGTTTTTTAAGTCATTTTTGCAAAATTCATATCCTTATTAGTGTATGTTGGATTTTTCTCCTTTTGGTCTTGTTTTACACAGATAAATATTGGGTATTTTTTGTAAAACTGGTGTGGTGTCCTTTTGCAGTGTTTTCACTGTATTACTGTGTGTTATGTGCAAATTCTTTACACATTGCTTCTGAGATAAGCCTGACGGCTCATGCCAAGCTACCACAAGGGTGAGCAGGGGTTATCTGAGCTGAGTAGCTCTCTTATCTTGAGTAGAGTAAGGGTCCCTACTTGGATAGGGTGCAAACCTACTGCCAACTAGAGACCCCATTTCTAACACACATTCAAAGAAGAATTACATATTTTAGCGCTATGGGAATATTGTCACTGTCGTAAGAACAAGTCCAAGTGCTAGATAGGGACATCATAGATAAAGAAATTATCAAAGCTGTGGCCTCCATGCACAGCAGAAGCCTCCACGAGGGGATAGCTATCCATCAGTTCAATAAAAAATTCTTACATTACTGTGTAAAGTATGTAGAGATAAGGCCAAAGAGAGGGAAGCACTGACGGAAATAACAAAGGTAGGAGTTCATTTATTTTAAAATCAGGCAAAGGTATTCTCATAGCTGTAAGACTGAAAACAGTAATAGGTTACCTGACACATCCATCCCAGGTGGGATTTGTCCTGAGTTAGTCTATGGGTCCTCTACCCATGTACATAGACTCATTAAAGTGTGGCGTACTCCCGCCCTCCCCCAGAGAGGCATGTATTGTTACGATTTTGAAACATGATAAGGACCCCCAGTGTTGTGGCTCTTATAGACTTCTTTGCATGATCAATTTGGACAAGAATATCTTGGCCAAGCTGATCGCTTCCTGGCTCCCCCCGCTGCTGAGTATAGTCCCACCAGATCAATCCAGTTTTGTACCAGTCTACTCCACTGCGCACAAATTGTGGACCATTTTTACACTGTTACATGCAATTGACTCCTAACTTTGGTGCTACAGCAGTGCTGGCTGATACTACTAAGGTGTTTGATTCGTTTGGGTGGCTTTGTCTTTTTCATCCTCTAACACTCATCGGAATTGTGGGTATTGTACTTTTCCACATCTGATTAAACTGCTTGATGCTCAGCCTGTTGTCCGTCTACGTGTTAATGGGGTGATCACCACCTCTTTTGCTGTGGAAAGAGGAACATGGCAAGGCTGTTACCTGTATGATCGTCTTTGATGTTGCAATGGAGCCCTTAGCTGCTCAGCTGGGGTAACATCATGCACACCGGGGGCTTGCCTTTACTCCTCTGAGAATACTGGTCTCCATGTATGCAGATGATGTCACTTCGTTCGTACAGGATCCAAAGTCTAACCTAGATCTCCTAATTTGGAAAAAGTATTCACTTTGATGGCTTTGCAGGCATTACTATTAATTGGGCCAAATCTGTCATATTTCCACTCACTGATGTCATGTTAGCTTTTGAGTCTGAATTCCCTTTGTCATGAGCAGCTGACCCAGTTAAACATCTGGGGATTTTGGCTTAGTCGGGATCTGGAGGAAGTATGGCGAGAGAATTATGGTCAGCTGACAACCTGGTTTGAGGGCCACTTTACCTGCATGCACTGTAGCTGTCCCTTTTGGGATAGATCGCATTGCCCAAAAAGGTAATACTTCCCAAATTCTTGTACCTCTTTAATAATCTCCATATACTGCTGATGGCTCCAATCATACATCTTCTCAGGTCTCACCAGTTCACACTGGTATGAGTGGGCAAACAACCTTGGATTGTGTGGGAGGTGCTGACTCTCCCCTTTGAGCACGGTGGACTGTGCGCCCCAGGCATGGACCTTTACTCCTATTGTGCCCAATCATAATTTGCTCAATACTGGCTGCAGCCCACTCTGTTTCAGCCCCACACGATGCCTGAGTATGATCAGTTAGCCCCCTGCCTGCTGCAAGCTGCCTTATACCTTACCCAATGTACCCCCACGCTTGGATTGATACGTAGCATGTACAATTTGTGCTTGAGTTAGGAAGGCTCAGCACGTGCAACTGAGTCACCTGTATGGTCCAGCAGTGTCACTTATGTGCCATTCTCATCTTCCTGTAACCGTGGATGAGGGTGCTCGAAGCTGCCTGCGATGGCTACAGCTAGTGATATTCCCAGCGACACCCCCAATCTTCCAAGTGCTTGATGCAATGTTCATTGACCCATTGCTGCATAGGCTGGTCACACACCTTTATGCTATGGTGCACGTGACAGCGTCACTCCACATGCCCGCTGCGTGGGCTGCTTGGGTGGATGATTTAGCAATCCCCATCTGGGAGGAAGAATAGCGCTACTGTTGTTCTCAGGCCCTGGCCCTCTTCTCAAATTAGAGCAGTGTTTTTCAACCTTTTTTGGGCAAAGGCACACTTGTTTCATGAAAATAATCACGAGGCACACCACCATTAGAAAATGTTAAAAAATTTAACTCTGTGCCTATATTGACTATATATAAAGTAATTCTCTTGAATAGGAATCAAATAAACACAAACAAAGTATTTTATAATTACTTTATTATGAAATAGTAAGTAAACAGAAATATGAAAAATTATAAAATACTTTATTCAGTGCGCAACCTGGGCCTGTTTGGCTGAACACAAAGCTGATATTCTGGCTGGAATCGAAGAAAGACACACACGTAGCTCTTCGTCAACAGCTCTCAGTCTCTCTCTGTATTTAGTTTTTATAGCAATCATGCTTGAAAAGCTCATCTCACACAGATATGTAGTGGAAAATGGGAGCAATGTCAAAATAGCTTTGTTTGCCAGAAGGGGGAACTCCTTGGCAGTATCCAACCAAAAACTGTCCAAAGGTAGATCAGCAAATCTTAGCTTGAAACCACGATTTTGTCTCAGTTCAGTTAGTTCCTCCTGCTCCTGTAAAGTCATGTCCTTTCCACCAACTGATGCTGAGCTATAAGGGTCCCTAACCCAGTCAAGGCATTCAGTGGAGACTGAAGAGAAATAAAATGACAACTTCTCCTCGAGAGTTTTTAAATGTTTAACTATTATCTCACACAGTGCAGCAGTGTGAACACCTTGCCATTGCTTGGTGAGTGTGAATATTTCAAGATTGCCACTTTCCACGTGTTGATGCCAGAGTTGCACCTTTGAACGGAATCCATTTATTTTATCTGTACTTGTAAGCAGGTTTTCATTTCGGCCTTGCATTCGTGTGTTCAGTTCATTCAGATGATGAAATATATCTGCCAGGTATGCCAGCCTTGCACACCACTCATCACTTGCAAGCAGCTTTGCGTAATCTGACCTCTCATTTGTCAGAAACACTTTAAGTTCCTCCCGCAGCTCATACACACGAACCAAGACCTTGTCACGCGACAACAACCGGACCTCCGTATGAAACAGCAAGGTTTTATGCTTCGCTCCCATCTCCTCACACAAAGCTGCAAATATGCGAGTTTTCACGGGTCGTGACTTTACAAAGTTTACCATGCGCACAACATCATCCAACACATGAACTAGGTCTGCTGGCAAAGTCTTGGCTACGAGGGCCTCACGGTGTAAAAAACAATGCGTAACAATCACATCTGGATTTCTTTCCTTCACTCTGCTTACAAAGCCTTTGGTGCGCCCGACCATGGCTGCAGCTCCATCGGTGCAGACACTTGTGCAGTTTTCCCACTTAAGTCCTCCTTGTTCAAGGTATTCTGATGTGACCCGAAAAATGTCTTCTCCTGTTGTTTTTTCTGGCAATGCCTTGCAAAAAAAGAAGTTTTCTCTAATTGCATCACCATCAACAAAACGCACATTGGCCAAGAGTTGAGCATGTCCACTGATATCAGTAGACTCGTCAAGTTGCAATGCAAATTTCTCACTGATACGGATCTTTTCCAAAACCACACTTTCGATGTCTGCAGACATGTCATTAATACGTCTGGAAATTGTGTTGTCTGAGAGAGGGACTTTGGCTATTTCCTTAGCTGCTTCAGGTCCGAGCATCTCTACAATAGCTTTGCAGGCGGGAAGTATTAATGTCTCTGCCACAGTGTGCGACTTTTTTGACTTGGCTATAAGTTCAGCAACTTGATAGCTAGCTTTAAGAGCTCTTTCATTTACCTTTGTGGTTTTTCTCATGAAAGTTGCCTGTTTCTCCGTGTTTTCACGCAGGCGAACAAAATAGTCGGCATTCTTGTTTTGAAGCGAAGGGTGTTTCGTTTGGAGATGGCGTTTAAGTTTGCTTGGGACCATAGCACTGTTAGCTAGCTTTTCACCACACACCACGCACAGTGGAGTTGGTTTGTTTGCATCTCTGGTGAAAGTAAATACAAATGAAATATAGCTTTCGCTATATTGCCTTGTGCCAGAGAATTTGCTTGAGCTAACCATCTTTGCTTTCTTTTGATCCCCACTCATACTTGGGCTCTCATCTGGCTCCAAATTTTGTTCAGAGTCCAGTTCTTTCCTTTTCAAAAACTTGTCCATCACTGCAGTATCTCACTGTCACTCAGTACTTACTGCGCTTGTCTCCTCCAGATAGCCGCTGTCCGTCACACTCAGCACTCTTCTGCGCATGTCTCCATCCAGATCCATCAGTCAGCGCTCTTCTGCTCTTCTGCTCATGTTTCCTCCAAATCCAGATCCATTGGCGCTCTTCTGCTCATCGGCGATCTACTGCGATGTCTCCTCCTGTCCTCCTCCTGTTAGTGTAACAGTGACACCGGAGCTATTATAGTCCTTAATATCAGTGGTGGGATTCAAAAATTTTAGTAACCAGTTCCGACATTCAAGCATGATTTAATATTTTTTTCTTTAATGGCAAACAAAAACGTTGCGGACCGTTCTCTGCTCAGCGGGGATCGATCCGCTGATCCCCGCTGAGCCGGCGGATGACAGCTCCGTCTCCGCACTGTGTGCAGAGAGGGAGATGTCAGAGCCCCGCTGCTCTCTATGGGGAATCGGATGAGAGAGGACCGCCTGTCCGCTCTCATCCGATCCCATCCGATCTGATCCCCACCCAGGACGGATGGAAAATAGGGTTTCCATCCGTCCGGATTTCACGGACAGGATCGGATGCGGATGGCAGCGGGTGTCAGCAGACATGTCACCGCTGACGCTGACATCCGCTGCTCCATAGGGCTGAATAGGGCATCCAATCAGATCTGACAGGCGGATCTGATCGGAACGCCCGTGTGCAAGAGGCGAGCCCTTACTTTTATTCGATGAATAATAAGTACTGAATAATAAACTTTCCAAACTACTGTATAATAAAAATCATAGTAATAGAAAAAATCACAATGGTTTGTAAAGTGTTATTGCTATTTTGAATTTATTCTTTTTTTTTTAAATCTTAAATTGTCTCACAATATTATATGAATGAATGCGTGGTGGTGGGGACAAGGTGCCTTCCAAGGGGGAGGCTGCGCAGAGAGCATGGGGTGGCAGCATACCCCCTCCTTCTGAATCATACCCAGGCCACATCCCTTTTAACACTGCGAGGGTACCTTTCAAAATGAAGGCCCCCCCACCCCCCTCTTTGTAAGGCAACTTGTTCCCAGGTTGAGGAGACAAAGATTTCATTTCTACATCTTGCTCCCAGAACGGATCATGTGACTCACGGGCATGTGCCGGGGGCCTATTAGAGTGGAAGCCCCTTTATAGTAATAGGCATTGCACAGGTGATGGTACAGGCATGGCACAGGTGATGGTATAGGCATGGCACAGATGGTACAGGTATGGCACAGGTGATGGTATAGGCATGGCACAGATGGTATAGGCATGGCACAGGTGATGGAATAGGCATGGCACAGATGATGGTATAGGCATGGCACAAGTGATGGAACAGGCATGGCACAGGTGATGGTACAGGCATGGCACAGGTGATGGAATAGGCATGGCACAGGTGATGGTACAGGCATGGCACAGGTGATGGTACAGGCATGGCACAAGTGATGGAATAGGCATGGCACAGGTGATGGTACAGGCATGGCACAGGTGATGGTATAGGCATGGCACAAGTGATGGAATAGGCATGGCACAGGTGATGGTATAGGCATGGCACAGATGATACAGGCATGACACAGGTGATGGTATAGGCATGGCACAGATGGTATAGGCATGGCACAGGTGATGGAATAGGCATGGCACAGATGATGGAATAGGCATGGCACAGATGATGGTATAGGCATGGCACAGGTGATGGAATAGGCATGGCACAGATGGTATAGGCATGGCACAGGTGATGGAATAGGCATGGCACAGATGGTATAGGCATGAGGAGGAGGAGGACTGACAGGAGGACTCACTTACCGGGCTGCTGCTGCTGCACAGGGCTGGACTCACTCGTCTCTCTTCCGAGACCCGACCGTGACCGACTGGTTCCAGATGACCTCCTCACCTCACGCTGCACCTGTGGCCTGGTCTGGATCCGGATGCGGTCTCTCTACAGTGCCAACTCCCGCCGAGTCCTGGTCTCCGTACGTCTCCTCCTGCTCCGGTCCTCCTGGTGACTCGAGTCGCGACGTCTTCTTCTCTCCGCTGCTGCGCACACTGTGCTCGGGCGGGAAGGAAGTCGGAAGATGATGTCCTACTGTGATAGGTCCAGGCTGGAGTCTGGACCAATCACAGCCCGGACATCAGAAAAGTGGAGGGTGTCCCCCTGAGGAGCGCCAATCGGCGCCCCTGCTGGCCGAGGGTGGGATCAAACCCCCCCCCCCCCCCCCCATACCCAGGACACAGTCCGGCGCCCGCCTAGTGGGCGAAAATTTGACATATATATATTTTTTTTTAATCTTTCGAATTTTTCAATTTTTCCCACGGCACACCAGGCAACATCTCGCGGCACACTAGTGTGCCGCGGAACAGTGGTTGAAAAACACTGAATTAGAGGCTCCATTTAGATCACTTTAAATATTTGCACAGATTGTACCTCACTTCTGGTCAGCTACATGGGATGGGACTGATTGATGCCTCACATTGCTTGAGCTGTGCTGCACCCATCACATGGGACTGTCCCAGCATTGCATGCTTCTGGTCTGAAGTTTTTAATACTGTTGAGCTCATCATGGGCTACATGCCTGCATGGACAAAGCTTGTTGCGCTGCTTGGTTATGTCAAAGATGCGCCTACCATTCTATATAAACTCATTGCTATTCTGTTATTGGCTAAATGCAGAATGGCCATCCACTAGGCCCGCCGCCCTGTTCCCTGACTGGCCCATTAGTTACAGGACATGGCATATTGCCAGGAAAAACTTGACGCTTTTTGGGAGTTGATGCTGATTCCTTCTTGTCCTAAAGACATTTGTGGTCCACTGGTGACCTATCTGATGGCACAGCAGTTCACGACAGGGTCTGTTGAGCACGCTGACTCTACTACTTGACCTCTTTTGGCTGGATTTCTGGTGAGATGTGCTATATGCCCTCTTGGGTCTCTGCCTACGGGTCACTGAAGTGGATTGGACATGATTATGGGACGTTCTTAACGAGTGCATTGTTGAACTGTCTAACACTGGATCGGTCACTGAGCTATATATTTGCATTGTTTTGGTCATAGTGGGATTCTGAATCTAGATGGGGTTTCTTTAAGCTGTACTGGAGTTGAGGTATTTGTTGCTCTAATCTTTGTTTGTACTGAAGCTTCCTTCAATAAAAGATTAAAAACATAATAATAATTACATCCATTGTGCCAGGAGCATTTGTATTTTATGCCAAGAATTATATCACGTAACAGCATTTGTACTCATTATGTCAAGAACCATGGGTAACCCATAAGTCAAAAATGATCTCTAGCAATGGTAACACCGCATTTTGTTACAGTGGTTTTATCCCCACATCCTAAACATATACCACGGTTGCCCTTCATAATCTCATGAATTACTTCCAATATGCTAGCCCCAAAATTTTGCAATGGATGCCAATATGCCAAGAATTACCTCTAGTGTGCTAGGACAAGCAGTGTTTTTGTCAAGAACTGTCTCCAATACACCGGCGTCAACATTTTGTCATGCAAGAACCTTATGCCAAGAATTAGGCCAGCATGTCAACACCTCCATTTTGTCAAAGGTATCCAACATTCCTTGAATTACCTCCAGTGTGCCATTTTGTTATGGGCGCCTTTCATGTCAAAAATTACCCCCAATATACCAATGCCAGCATTTTACCATGGGTACTATGCCAAGGTTTACATCCAGTATGCACATGGCAGCATTTTTGCATGAGTTTCCAATATGCTAAAAATTACATTTAGTGTGGGAGGATTAGCATTTTCCCGCAGGTGCCCCTTACACAGACAATTACTCCAGTTTCTGTCAGGGTCAGCATTTAACAATGGGAGAACCTTATTTCAAATATTATGTCAAATATTTCAGTGGCAGCATTATGACAAAGGTGTCCCATATGCTAAGAATTACCTCTAGTTTGCGAGTACCAAACCTTTGCCACATGTACCCATTATACCAAGAATGACCTCACATCTTCCAGTAACAGCATGTTGACATTGGTACCCCAATGAGCCAAGAATTTCCTTCAGTACTCCATGGCTTCACACTCTTCTCTCACTCTTACTCCCCACCACTCTTTCTATCACACTCCCTCACTCCTATTCCCAATCATACTCGCTATCACAAACATGCTCACTCCCTCTGATTCTCAGTCTCACTCCCCAGCACATCTGCAGACAACCCCTTCACACTCACCGAATCTCGCTCACTTCCCATCCCTCTGTATCGAACTTGATCACACTCCATTACTCCCTCTCACCCCCCCACTGCCACTCATACACTCACACTCACTCGACCCTTACTGATTCCTACTCAGTCTTGTTCAATCACACACACACATACAAAGAGTAACAACACTGGGTATTTTTTACTTGCCTTGCTTCTTCTCGTGTCTCCTCCATAGTAGCAGCCGGGTAGGACTCCAGCGCTGGACTGAGGAAAGAATGCTTGTCAAGGTCGCAAGGAATGATTCTCAAGGAGGAAGAATGCACAGCAGAGGCAGGATTAAGATGAATACCAGCCTCAAGCCTTCTTCCAGTTTTTCATAGGGTTTGAAGCACAGCCCTATCACAAGCTATGACAGGGCTTAACATCCCGCTCCTCATACGATGATCACTTGCTTGTATTCTTCATAGTCAAGGATTTCGGATTTGTCCTCAGAACATGTGACGGTCCGGAAAAGGCACAATTTTTCCATAATTTATGGAGCCTTAAAGAGAGCTGTGCTGGTTATTCCCCATTCATTTTTCTTGGATTCAGTTCCCAATGACTTAGAAAGGATTGTTTCAGGCTTGTGGATGTATTTTCCAGTTTTCTATTTGAGTTTCCTTAGTTGGTTTAGGTAGGCTGAATCTGTGAGCTGAACAATCCTCAATGGAACAAGAACTAAAATGCAGGTCATGACTTTGAATCCTAGCAATGCAGATTTAGCCTTCCTTCCGGCTGTAGGTAAGTAATTTGATACCATTAACCTGGATAATAGTAAAACCTTTGTTTCGTGGGCTTAGAAATGGCAGGTGTGCGGTATGAAGTTCAATATAAACTAGCACTGTCAAAGCCAAATAACTTAATGGCAGTACCACATATCTTGGCTTTGCCAATGACCGCTGTTCCGCATGGCACATTGGCAAAACAAAAAATGTGCTTGGCTGCCTATGCGGGACAGCATTGGCGAAAACAAAAGTGCAGTACAATTACGCATATGAATGCACGCATCACCACACATGAGCACGTATGACTCGTGATGTGGTTACCATTTTTTTAATGTACCGTTCCAGTTTGACAGGCCCTAATCTTGAAGAAGTAGATTACGAAAAATATGCACAATAGCCATCGGAGGAATGGAATAGCCCAACAGCAAAAAGCAACTGCTGGACCCTACGAAAAACACTTTTTAAATGACTGCAACTGGCGCTTTGGGGGTGCATGGGGTTAACGGGTGAGTGGGGAGTCAATGGAGAAGAATAATGATTATTGAAAAAATTCAACAAAGCAAACCTAAGCCAGGCGCAATAGAGAAGTTAGAGATGGGGAGGACAAAGCAACACAGAGAGCAGGGGTAATATTCTAGGGGGAAGCAGCACACAAAGGAGAGAGCTAGAAAACACATGCACTCCAATGGAGTGTTGAAAGCCAAAAAAAAATAATAATATCCTGAATGTAAACAGTAGAACAAAGTTATTCAATCAAAAGGTTGGTGAAGAAGGCGTGCTCTACAGGACAGAGAAACACAAGAAGATGACAGAAATCCATCCAATAAAAAGCTAGCAAATCACATTGACAATAAATGTAACGAACGGTAAGAAATGGGCCATATCAAAGCATATTGTAAGATTTGGTGTTTTCCCCACTAGGTCTTCCACAAAAGACAGCTAAAACCTGTTTGCAATCGAGACCTAAAAAGTTATTATAGGTGAGAAACTGTCAAACCCTCTGACAGGGGTCAGTTCAGTTTGACTGCTATGCTCTTTGAAAGCAATCAGCTCAGGTAAAAGAATGGCACGCATGCTGCTGCAAACAAATATTTCTCGTGAGTACATAGGCAGTGGAAAATACGAGCAACCTTATAGAGCAATATGTACAACCTCAGGCATTTCAACGGATATATTTGGAAAACTATGCTGTAAAATGAACCATTTTGCAATTCCTTCCATCCAGGTCTCAATGATATAGTGTGACCACTCTGCAGTGTTTCTTCTGTTTAAATTAACCATAGCTCAAGGTTATAGCTTACACAGGGCTGCTGGTGTGAGTCCAAAATGAAGTGGGCGCTCCCTTGTTTGGCCATATTGTCAGACAAATTAACAGTCTAAAATAGGTCATCTTATGGCTTGTATTACGGAAATGAAGAAATACAGACGTAATAAAACCTACATAGCTAACACTCATTCTTGTGTATGTGGTTAATTTTCACACATGTAGATGATTAGAAGAAAACCAAGGATGTGTCTGCAAAACTGCCACTTTGTCTAGGATTTTTGTCCATAAAGTTGACCATTTGTCCAGAACTGTTTCAGTCACTGTCCAGAGTCTGACTCCAGGAAGGGAGTCACTCTAGCTCCTGCCTCTCTGTGTGGATTCTTGTTGTGCACAGGGACACAGTGATTAGAGCCCTGGCAGCCCAGTATTAGATGACGTAGTGTGCTCACTGTGTCATGCACATTATGGCGGTCTTTAGGAGTTTGGTGGTATTTCCGCCCACTGGCCCAGCGGGGAACAGCCCACAACATTGACGCCCGTTCATAATTGAGCCGGCAGCAATGTTGCGGTGCATAGGGTGCAACAGCTCTACCTTCCTCCTGCTTTCCGGAGCCTGAGCAGGGCATCCATGTGCACAGCAAAGCACCTCGTGTTTTCAAGAAATGTTAACTGAAATAAAAAGCAATGTGAACAGGTGTTATGGCATTATATGGCGGCTTACAGGTGGCAGATCACCAACAATATACTCCACTGGATGAGCTGCCATTGTCAAAAATGCATTTACCTGTTACAATGGTCCCCAAACAGACTGTCCAGACTTTCCATGGAAATCAAAGGAATTGATCACATTTCACCAGTGCTTCACAGGTAACACTGGCTGCCAGTAAATTCGAAATAGTCATCAAGAATTTGCAAAAGGTACACAAAGGCATCTGAGAAAAGTGCACCTAAACAATAAGAATCTGGGTAAAGGGAACTTTTCTGACAGTCTGAGGCTCGTGGTTGGCTCTTAAACACTTTACGTTAGACTCAAATTTCAAATGATCACAAATTAAGGCAACCCCATGGCACTTGAATGGCCCACGCTCACTACACATTATCCAGCCAGCATTGGAGATTACTGCATCATTTCCTGGAAAGTAAAAACCTCCCCGTGTGGCAAAACATTCAATCAGAATGTATTTTTGAACAAGCAGAAGGGACCACTGTCTAGTTGATTTAAGATTGTGACCAACTGTCACTGGAATGGTAGTAATAGAGAGGACAGAGAGCGGCCGTAACCCGCTCTCTGTGCAAATGCAAGCATTCTGCAGGAAATTTTTCACAGACAAAGATCCTTCTAAACACACCAAGGATATAAGTTTGTCGAACGACAAAATCCACTTAAAATGGCATCAGGTAGCAGCTCGTCCTGACTTGCTATGCATAGTGAACGCTGATCTCAAAACCTTACTTGAGCGCATTATGGATGGCCACACCGTCACTAACAACCAATTGATACCATCACATATCATTTTCCATCAATAAAAAAATCAGGAAGCAATAGAGGTAAAGGGAAGCATTCCTGGTTTAACAAGGAATGTTGTGTGTTAAATTCATCCTTAATTAAAGCAGTCAAAGCTAAGAACACAGGCTATTCATAAAAATAGGCAAGTCAGGGATAAGCAGTGGTGGATAGCATTAAAAGATGCAGCTTCTGACAAGGATTGTCTTAAACATTAGACACTGGTTGTACAAGGTCCTGATAAGAGTGTGCTTGATGTACCAAAGAACATCGCTCCTGCAGACTGGGTTGATTATTTTAATCATTTGTATTTTGTTGCTCCCACTAGGCTGGCTCAGGAGCGACATTTTGTCACACATATTCAGTTCAGTTCTTCTCCCAGTTCTACTCCTTTACAAATGTTTGCACTTTCTGATATTGTGCATTCATTTGACATGGTTAAGCGAGGCAGGGCCTTTGGCCCAGATGGTGTCCCAGTTTACCTGTTTTTAACTGACAGGGATTCTTGGTCTAATTATATTCTTACATTAGGTAATGCAAGAGCAGCAGAGGCTCCAATTACGGACCGTGAAAGGGGTAACATTGTTGTACCAATCCACAAAAAAGTTCGACAGGTCTTTACTGAGTAATTACAGGCCTATTAGTTTGATAGATAAGCAGGAGAAAGGTTTTTTGCCGATGTGTTCTGGAGAAAATTCAGGATTGGATGTCTGATTATGACATCTTTAATTCTTTACAAGCTGGATTCCCCAGGAAAATGTCCACCATAGACCAAGTATTTCAGTTCTTGCTCCTGTATTAGAGAACGGTTACAATTGGCAAGGGGAACAGTTGTGTAGCATTTGTGGATTAAAGCCAGCTTTTAACTTAGTTCGTCGAGCTGAACTGTGAAATGTTCTTTCAGACATGGCAATTCCTCCTCATATTCATTCCTTACTTGTACGCTTACACAAGGACAATTATGCATGTGTTAGGTGGGGTGATCAAGGCCAGTTAACAGAAAAGATACCAGTTTCCCGGGGAGTGTGTCAAGGCTGTGTACTGGCCCCTACATTATTTTCGTTATTTATTAATGACATTGACCCTTTCCTGGCCCAGGTAGAGTCAGATGTTCCTTCTCTAGGGGAAAATAAAGTTCCTTTTATTTGCGGGGGACACCTTGCTGATCTCCAAGACCTCTAGTGGACTGCAGAAACTCTTAACACGTTTTGACAAGTTCAGTCACACTCGTCGGTTGGAAATCGACACCTCAAAAATGAAGTTACTGTTGTTTAACCATAACAATTCATTCAAAGGGAATATTGTTTTGGGAGGTACTCCGCCTGAGATGGTGAATTCCTTCACCTCTGCAGGAATAACGGTTTCGGAAAGTATGGTTTGAAAGCCACATATTACTAAGGTGGTTATTAAACAAAAATAGATGACGGGTGCCCTAGTTAGGGAGTACTCTGCATTACATATAAAACCGATTCGACCGGCCCTTCAAATCTATGAGGCTAAGGTTTTGGGATCTGCCTTTTATGGAGCAGAATTGTGGGGTTTCTCGAATATCCAGGAAATATCCAATGTAGAAAATAACTTTGTGAGGAATTTAGGGCCAGATGTATCAAAAAAGTGGTTTGCAACTTCGTAATAGCGAATCCTTGCAATTCGCTATAAGGAAATTAGAAACTGGGATGTACAACACTGTGTTTAACGTTGTTTGTGATTCACAGCAAGAGACCTGCCTCATTAATATTCCTGAGGCATGTCGCAGTTTGTGACCCATTTGGGAATGCCCACAATTACAGGGTTTGTGGCCTGCTGGGGGCAGCAGACCACCTTGTGTGTGTTTGCTTATAAATAAAGCAATCTTTTTTTAAAAATTCAGCCCATTTCCCTTAAAGGAAAATGGGATGCATTTAAAAAATAAATATAAAAAGTTTTCTTTGAATTTTTTAAATGTGCCGGCTATTAAAAAACATTTTTGCTAATATTCTCAAAGGGGAAAGTGTCCCCTGGGAAACCTTCCCATTTGCGAATGGCTTACCAACAATTTGAAGTTAGTGGTAAATGAGAATGTTTTGCGACCGCATTCACATTCGGAAAAACATTCCTACATGCTAGTGCGATTTGATAATAGGAAGGGACATCCTAAACACCCCCCTTCCTTATACCGAATTGCAAAAGCAAAATGCGATTCGGCAAACAAGTTACTGAGTCGCATTTTGCTTTGGTACATAGGAAAAAGCATTTTTCTGGTCACCATGCTTCATACATTTGGCCCTTGGTCTCTCTTCCAAAGAGCACCCCATTGATCCCTCTCTTTCTGGATTTGAGCATTAAAAGTATGGGGTGTAAAGCTAAACTGCATCTTCTCCTGTACTGGTGGTGCCTTTGGACTACTGGTGAGCTCGTCGATCACATAGGAGTCCTTTAGGTCGTGCTAAAAGTTGTCTGTTTCACCAGAATCCATTGGGGCAGGAGTGTTAAAAATATGTTATATTCAACTGGGTTGTCTGAATTGTGGGATCGCCCAGAGGTTGCTTCATTTCCATCTAAGACTGATTTGAAAAAGAGCTATTGGACGGCGGTAGCTGCTGATGAACTGCGAGGTGCTGCTTCCTCCACGCTATCATGTGTTTTTATTTTATACACAAGAGCAAGTGCGAGTTGTTTTGGGTCCAGATCTTGGTTCCAAAGAACAGGAAACTTTACTTCCAGTTTCGTGTAGGCACCGTGCCACTAAGAACATTCACTTGTAAGTGGTTGTGCGGAGGAGTAATTGTATGTCCAGCTTGCAACACCCACAATGAGTTTACTCTGTGTTCTGTTTGCCTGTCCAGTTTATGTTTTGCCTCGTAGGAAGTGGCTAACGCCAGTTTGTAGGCTACTAGGCGTCTGCAGCTGTTTTGTTGCCTTTCGTATTCTCAGAACAGACACTCGACTGGTTCTAGCCATTCCCGTTGGCGAGTTTCTTGGAGCTATGTGGCACCTTAGAAAGAAAATGTCACTATCACTAGAAAATGTTTGAAATTGCTGGATGACTTACTTGTTGTATTGGTTGTAGATTTTATTTCTTTTCTCTCTTTTATTGTTTGCTTCTTCATTTGGAATGTTATGTGTGTTAATATATATATATATATATATATATATATATTTGTTTTTTTATTGCTGTTGTACTTTTATGGCCCTAGTAGTCGAAATAAAGTTTTAAATGAAAATGAATATCTTTGACGTTCTCACACTTAAATCTAAATTCCTTAATACTTCCCATTGTATTTACATCCACTTTTCTTTTGTTTTATTTTCTCTCTCCACAGTTCATGCTCAAGAATGCTTCTTTCTGGGGGTTAGGTGCTTGCCCTTCAATGCAACATCTTTATCAAGGCATGGCAACACAACACGTAACCTCTTCAATCAGAAAGAGCCTTGAGATCAGGAGTGGGCAAAACCGCACAATAACTTTTCACAAACTCCATAAATATTTTGCAACATTACACTTTTAGAGTAAGGCTATGCAAAATTTGCAGATTTTTTTTTCTCTAAGGACACACATTTCAGAAGAATTACACAAAATTATATGTAATTATGTGAAAAGCAAATCCATCATTTTGCGCTACATTTTTGGGTAAAATGTGTCTGTGTGCGTTTTTTATGCAAGTATGCATTTAGTGTCAAACAATAGTGCAAAAAACAAAAACACAGCAAACAATAGCCAATCATGTTCTGTTGCATCCATTCACTCATGGCAAATTTTTTTTACTGAACGGTGCATAATTGTGCAAAGTGGTGTAATGGCATAGCTTCAGGAATTTCGTGTAGCAAGCATAATGTGAATTTCCCCAAATTATGTTAATTACACCAGCATCATTTAAATTTCAAATTTTAGAGTGAAATGTGCTTGCAGTTATCTTGCATGACTTTTTTCACAGAAGCGCGTACATCATGTTAACAATGTCTTGTAAGGTAACAACAGGAGACTGGCTTGAGCAAAAGTATCTCTGTGATTATTTCTGTGTGAACAAGCCTTCTACAAGAAAAGAAAACAAGCAAAGGTGCGAAATGCGAACATTTTGAGAAATTTCAAAACAAGAAATTAGTAAATTACAATAAATTTGACTAGCATAATTACATTTTGCCCACCTCAACTTGGTGATTTATTTTGCAATGTTGAGCACAACAAATTCTCACTCCTGCATTTGTGGCAATATGTATACGTACCACGTACTATACAGCTCTATGTGCAGCAAAACAGTTGACGAAAATATACAGCTTCATTCACCAAATGTTTAACCGCGTGAGTGCTAGTTACTCCTGCATTCCAACATGAAGGGCGTGACTATGCATGAAGAAAATCTTGCCCAAAATAGGAATTTGGGAGCTTTGCGGGTACACAACTATTTTACAGGAACATTTTGATTTAATTTCCAAAGAACAGATGTTCAAAGTGGACCTGTACAAAATAATGTCAATGTACAGCACACACTCTAATATATGCAAGAGGTTGGAATACATCTTCTTAGGCCCTTAGAATGCAGAATAGCTTAATGAGTAAGGGGGAGTATCAGTCTCTGAAAGATAAATCATAATTGTGGCACAAAATACACAGGGAACAGTCATTAAAATCCCATCAGAACCTAAAGACTACATTAAATTAACATTTGCTGCGAATAAGCAAGTGCAGGAAGCACCCTCGCTGTTCCATGAAATGTTCATTAAATGTGTATTTTCAAGGCCATTACTCAGTATGTACAGATTCTAGAACTGACATCCTGAAATGGAAAGCTCCTATGCCCCCTGCGCAATGTCTGTACTTTACAAGTGCCAGGCCTACAATGAGTGAAAAAGACACATATGCATGCAGAAGTTATGCAGTGTTTTTTAAGTTATGCAGTATTTTTTATTCGGACAAACGCTGCTAGATCTCTCGAATTGGCCTTGTCTGAATTAATGGAATAAGCAAAATAAAGAAAGCCAGTAAGTTTGGCATTTTGTATATCGATTCCACACAGAGCCACCCAGGATCGCACACAAAGAGTATGCACAAATTCACACAAACCAACACACCTGCAGACAAATGTCTACCAAATCCAACAGACATCCAGGGACCAACGGCACAGACCCACAAGCATGCGATCATCAATGCACAGAAGCCAAGTCATTCATAATGTTAAAGGAGATGGGAGAGGGCTGACAGGCCTCACATGAGCACGGGTGCTCTGTATTAAGGACACATGGGCATTGTACACGAGGGGAGCACAGGCTGATCGTTGATGTACAGCCCAGGGGCACAGGTTGTGTACATCAGGGAGGCACTGCGTTATGTACAAAAGGAGGTACAGCTCGATGTGTAACAGGTGACTTTTAAACGCGCTTAAATTGTCTCTTATCAGGAGACAGCAACTCACCTCTACCCTGATTTTTTTCTTTGTGTACTACTTTTCTCTGAGGTACTTTTTGTGCTATTCTTAATGAAGAACTGCAAGTGCCAGAATGTATTTCAGAAGTTTGTTTTTGTCATTTCTGTGAAAGCAGTGTGCATTTTGTGAAGAAAAATAAGCACAAAAGCCGAACGTTTATTGTGGGAGGCCACTGCCAGGGTGACTGAATTACCAAGACTGCCTAATCTTTCTTCCACCGGTCTAGACACCCCTTTTATTTATCTCACTGCTTTTGTGTTCTTTTTCCGTCTGGCATTATTTTCCTATTCCAGTCTTCCTCTTTCTTTCTCCCTTTTCTGACTCTCTCTTTTGTTGGGTTGCTTCTTCCCAGTCCACAACAATGAGTAAAAGTGCACACCACCCTCTCACAATAAGCATTTAAGTGTTACTTTAATGAGGCTTTGATATACATAATTGACGCTTTTGCAATGTTTTTTTAAATCCAAGCCAAAAGAAAGCAGAGACTGACATTAATTTTACCTGCCAAACTAATGCAGACCTAGGTGAATGCACAATGTAGTGGAGAGGTGGAAATGGGAATTCTGAACATTCTTTTCTTAGCAGGACATAGCGGCGTAACAAAACTGCAGGGGCTCCGGAGGGCCTCTGTTGCATCACTGGCAGGACAGCCAACTAATAAGGACTCACCTGCCAGTGAACTACAGAAAGGGTAGGTTTAAAGAGTAGAGGCAGCTCCTCCACAACAGCGAAGGGGCGTCATCCCACTGTCTACGAGCCAGCAGCTGTCAAATAAAACAATATTTGTTTATCGCTTTATTTTTCAGCCGCTCATTGAACCCGCATGTGCAGGGCGGGGTGGGGCTTGGCCATGGGAGGGGGGGGGGAGGAGTAGAGTGAGTGAACTTAAGTGCATATGTCAGGTTCGCCGGCCATCTAAGGCCGGCCAAACAGAGATGTGCACTTAGGTTTCTCCAACCCCGCTCTGTTACACAGTGGGTTGGAGAAACAGCACAGACTTCAATGCACTGTCTGAGCGGCAGACCAAGCTGCTCAGACCAATCCTGGTGCCGTACTCATGCTAGTTATAGCATGAAAGCGGCACGAGGATTGTGTGGGTAGCCAGTTTTTGTGTCCCAGGGACAGCTAGGACACCATTGTGAGAGAAGAGGAGCGAGGAGGCTGGCAACGTCGGGACAGGTACATTTAATTTTTTTAAAATTTTATTGTTTCCCCCGTCCCACCCTCCTTTTGACAATTGTGGCAGCCGCCACTGTTAAAGAGACTGACTCCGTTTTTTGTAAAGTTCGAAGTGCAGAAGTATCACATTTAATAAGACAAATATATGCACAAAACAGAAAAAATATACATAAATATGTTAAAAAATAAATTTCAAAACATATTAAATACATCGCAAGCTAACAAATCTATGAATTCATCCTTCTATAAAGAGCATTCAGAAAAAGTCTTAAAGCTTTTGACACATCTAAAAACTGCATATTGATGAACAATTCTACAGTCAACTTCCATGTTAAAGTGCAATATTTTAAAAAGATTGGTATAATAATAATAAATAACAGTTAATTATTTGATATCATGTGTTAAAGTGTGTTTGGTATTAAGTCGACAAGGGTATTTTCCATCATTCCCCTGTATTCTTTGGTGAAACACTGGCATTGAAAAATAGGATTGCAGCCTAATCTAAATTTGAAGGCATTTGATCTATGAGTTTACATATTTGGGAACATTTCCTCACCTCCCAATAATCCTGTTAGGCCAATTGATGGCTTAATTGCTGAATACTTAACATCGTAATTGTGCCATACAATAGTAGCTTATTTTTGAATGCGGTTTTAACAGGAAACAGCTCCTGTGTTTTTATATTGCCAATAGTTCCATGTATATCTTTGCACTGATTTATCAGTTTAATTAAATAAACTGCACATTATCTCTCACTAGTCTGTATTTCACGTCAACATAAATATGATAACGTATTTCGTTTTATTCCAGTGACAAATTATTGAAAAAGCATAGCAGACTTATTTCTGCTAGCTCTGTCCATGAGGGGGGATTGAACTCATGCACAATAGCATGAATCATGACCACTTTAGGTAAGTTTAAGACTCTTTTTTAGCGTAACACTCTCAAGTGGTTCCCAAGGGGAAGTCACCCCAAGTATCAATCTCTACCTGCACACAGTTGGATGTATGCAATTGTGCATTAAGGAAAGTAGGCCAAGCAGGATTTTCCAACTGATCAATTTCCTCCAAAGTGGCCACAGTCTACTGTATCAAAGGCAGTTCAGAAGTCAATAAAACAAGTACACAGCCTTTGATTAGACTCAAGTGATTTCCAAACTATCACCCAAAAAGCAAAACAGTGGTCCACGGTCGAATGACCTTCTCAGAATGCCCCCTGCTCCATTGGTATAAGATTTTCACTGATACTCCATTCTTGTAGATGTCATAGAGGAAAAGTTGAAAAACCCTTTGAGCCAACATCAGCAAAGCTTATCAATCTATAATTTCGTGGTAGCTCTTGCATCCACTTTTTTATGCATCAATTTTATTGTGACCAGCCGCACTACAGCTGGAAGATGACTGGTTAGGGTTTCTTATATTTCTCATAAAGATTGATAGGATGACTTCATGATCAATCTCATGTTTGATTTATTAAAAAAAATATATAGTGAGGATTTGAAATAGGATCTGGAGATGGCTTTCCTATTTATTGTTTGATATTATATTTAATAGTGATGTTGGATCTGATTCTGATACACTATTCACCAATGGGAAATTTGGTCCCTATTTCAATTTTATTGTATTCATTTCCTTCTATTTAGTATTAAGCTAACGTCTTTTTAGTGCTTTGTATCGCCTTGCTATTTCTTTTCAGTTGTGAGTTCCTCTGCAGCACCGGGGCTTCCTGGAAGGCAGGGGTGGTGTGTGCAAACTTTTTGCAGCATCCCTCTGGGATGAGAGCAGCTGCACTGGGTCTTGAAGAAGTTTTTGCACACGGGGTCCAAAGCACCAGGGAAAGGCTTTTCCAGGTCCTGCCTTGGTCGCGGTGAGGCCCACATTGAAGGCAGTTGCATCTGCAGCTTCCTGGCAGAAGGTAGGTATAGGTACAGCAATATCGGGAGTCTCCAGGGCCTGTGAGTACTTAAGGCAGGACAGGCCCAGTGGCCTGAAGCAGATCTTGACGTCACTCGGCTGGCTCCGGGAGCCAGGGAAGTGCGCAGCAATTACTGGGGAACACTCACTGCTCCAGCGTGGTCATTTTGAGGGGCCGCACAGCATTTCTCTGTGCAGCCAATAGTGTCTGTATTCAGCGCGGTCATCAAAAGATATCCTTGGTGAGCTACTCGTAAGTAGCTTTCCTGTGTGCAGCCAAGCCTACAAAACTGAATAGCTAATATTTAAAACAAACATGTAAACTTGTCTGATGTGGTCAGTATTAAACTTTTAATAATATTCGTAGCACTGGATGATTTTCATTGAACATAAGTAGCTTTTGCTATAAAAAAGGGTGGAGACCACGATATAGAGTGTAGCAGGCCAACACAGCAAAGTAAGTGGTTAGGTGGCAGCCTGCCCTGGCAGCAAAGCTCCTCGCAGTGGCAGAGTTGTCTCAGGACCCTGAAGCGAACTCATTATCAGGGGTTTGGGGTCCAGTACGTATACTCAAAAAGGCCTTTGATTTGAGGGAGACTTTAAAGGGGTCCTCTGAAGTGCACAAGGGTCCCTTTCTGCCAGGCCATCAGTGCGGGGTAAGCAGTTCTTTGTATGGAGACAGGACACCACCCATTGAAGTATAGATGTCAGGCTCTTCCCTTCCCTCCTCCCAGGAAGATCCATCAGTATGCAGATTAATGCAGATGTTGCTAAGTGTCCTGTGTTTGTGGCTGTCTAGAGGAAATTCACAAAGTGTAACTGTCACCCAACCCAACCCAGATGTGTATTCAGACACAGGCTTAAGACACAGAATGGTTAAAGTAAGAAAATGCGAACTTTCTAAAAGTGGAATTTTCAGACTTATAATTTAAAATCTGACTTCAACATAAGTTGTGATTTTAAATTGTGAGTCCAGGGACACCAACCTCCAGGTACCTATCTCTTCCAAATTGGTAATTGCACCTAGAAGTTGTTCTAAGGTAACGCAAATGCTATCCTATTAGAGATAGCCCTTGTAATAATGAAAATCGAATTTGAGAGTTTTTCACAATATAGACATGTTAATCTTAAGAGTACATGTTCAACTTTTTAAATATCATGCAACCTGCCCTTGGGGGCAACTAGGGCCTACCTTAGTGGTGACGTAAATGTAATAAAAAGGAAGGTTTGGGGTTGGCAAGTGGGCACACAGGCTCGGCAGTTGCGGCCTGAGGCAGGTTTGAAATGCTACTGTAGAGGGTGGCACGGTCAGTGCTGCAAGTCAACCAGTAGCATTTAATTTAAAGCCCCCGGGCACAACAAGTGCGCGTTTACTAGGGGCTTACAATAATTTACATTTGCCAATAATGGAGAAGCCACTGTAACTAGGATTTAGAGGACAAATCACCTGCACTTTAGCAGCAGTGGTAAAGTGCACATATTTCTAAAGGCCGGTAAAAAGGTGTCAGAAAACCAGGAGATCAGAGGGCAGAAGGTTAGGGGAGACCACACCAAGATTGCCAGGTCTAACATTATCCACACATGATGTTTTAATAGCTGTGATTCACTAGAACTTTTCTTATTATCTATTAGCGCTTCTGGGCTCTGCTTTATTCGAAGGCAATTTCACTTATTGAATCAGATACATTGTAAAATCCTGTTCTTTACAAAGTGAGACAAAAGAGAAATACTTGTTAGCTCTCTGTCATTTGGAGTACTGGTAAAAACTACATATTTGAGATCTTTTGAGTTTATTTCTGTAATGTCTAGAATTTGTGTAAGTAGATTCTAGGTTTAGATCTATTCAGTGGCCAAGCTTACTCGCTTTTTCCCCTCCTTGAGAAATATTGAATTAAAAGTCCAGATCTTGATTATTTTGTTTTCACTGGCAACTTTTTCAAGAAATGCTTTTTATACTACATGTGCTAGTTTTGTTTCCATATGGCCTAAATGTGATGTGTTACTTCTGACCACTCCATTACTCTTGATTTTTCCATAATTTCTTAAGTAATATATCTACATTTTTCCTATTCATAGCATACTTCCCATCATCACTTTCTTTAGTCTATCAAGCTTTGAAATCATCCTCCTTGTTAAGATTGATTGTTTGCTTTATCTTTGCTTTATGCGTGATTTGCCTTTTATATACTTTTTTGCAAGGATTCCCATTTGAATTCGTTTTTTAACCCTTTAAGTAGAAAGTGTTTGTTTTCATGATAGGTTTATAAAACTATAACTATGGAATCTTCTTACCATCATTTGCTTTCTAGAGATATATACAGATTGAGGTGACACCATCTGAACCCTTTTCAATATTTCCACCAGTTTAGCAGTGGCATCTCCTTTGAGCAGTCATCAAAACTACTTTGCTCTTCTCCACCCTCATTTGACTTGTTCACCTCGGGCTGACACACAGAAATGGCTTACTGTACCAACGTTTGCAGACAATGGTTTACTTCAACGGTTTACTTTTTGTGATTCCAAAGAAAGATCTTTAGGATGACCTGATTGGTTTGGTGAATTTTATGTACTACAATTAGTGCCTCAAGGATAAGTGCTCACTGCATCAAGAGAAGGACATCAAGCAATGATGACGCACAAAAGGGACCAATATCTATATTAGTTGAAGACGTAGAATGCTGCTGATCTTTCACTCTTCCAACAATATGTTTTACGGTTTTTAAACCTTGATGCTGAGCCGAGACATGGCATAAACCTTCATCTAATGCACAATTTATCATGGCATGACATTTCTTTGATTCAGGTATGTATTTTACAGGAAACAAGGAGTGGAAGACAACCAATGTCCTCTTTGATTAGTAGATAGGATTGTATATTTATTTAAACAATTTATCGCTTTTTCTTGACCAATGAATTCATTTTCCAGTGCATCTATATTCGTCAAGTGCACACTACCCTCTTGGGAAATCAACACTAGCTGAAATATGAGCAAGGTTCTTAAAGTGTTTATTCACAATGCTCTGAACAGACTTTTCTAATCCAGAAGATTATTGTTTGACTGGGTAGACTATTTCCATGGAGGAATCTTGATTTCTGCCTCTTCCACTAAGTTAAGGAGCATTCACTTTGGAAGATGTTTCCTTTCCACTAAAATGAGCATTCCTTGAGCATAGAAGAAATGAGGAGTATATAGCTAGGTTCTCCACCTCTTCAAAATTCACCTTTCTTAATATTTGATGTCTAAGATGTACAAGAGTTTAGGTATTTGAAACAAAAGTGTTTTTATTTGTAAACTTTCACACATAGCCTTGATATTTCATTTCGATGTGACAATCAGTTCTATGTCTGGGAGATATATGGTTGAAGTATATATCCAGATGCCGCCAAGTCCAGTTACTTCCATCTTTCCCTTTCTAAAGTAATTAAGTAACTCCACTTGGGCTAGGATAGACCCTCTTTTCTTAACTCCTGCTGCATGTTTAAGCAGAATGTAAATTATTGACTCCGGTCTAACATGGTGAGACTGGGGCCAGGAATCAGTCCAATCCCTTAACAGATTATTGTGGAGTAGGAAGTATTTATCAATACACACGTCATCAAATTCAACATTTTCTGCCCAGTGTGTGGTAAGCTACACGAGCGATAGCATTGCTGCCAAGCCATAAGCATCCCTTTACCTCTGCACTGCCACCATTACGCTACCACTATATCACCCTTTGCTCCAACTGACCTGACAGCTTCTAATTGGCTCTAAGCCTTCACCCTTCTCTAGTTGTGGGCCAATCAAAATTGGCTCACCATGGTCACCGAGGGTGGCCTGGGCTCACACTGAGGATAGCAGGCAAGCAGGATCCCGAGGGAGATAGCGGCAGGTGCTTAGGCAAGAGCACACCGAGATGCTTCCGTAGAGCTCAGGCATAGATGATGTCTACGTAGCACATCAATGTGTTTCCGACACATTCAAGGATCCAAACACTACTGAGCACACATTTCAGAAAACTGTGAAAACAGATGCTAAGGCATTAATATGTAAAAATATTATTATTCAGAGCAAGCATGTCCATGCATGTTCAAAACTTTACAACAATGTTTTCTAAGCCCAAATTTAAGGAAGAGATTTGGGGCCAGATGTAGCAAAGGTTTTTACCCATTCTGTGTCTATGGGAAAAAGTGTTCGTACATATGGCCCTTAATCTCCTTGTGGTTACCATGTGTGTCATGATTCTTTATTACACCTCCATAGAGAAAAAGGAAGGTTGTAAGTATGCTGCACAGGGCTTTATTGCCATATTCTCAGTGACTCCCAGTCTGGCTCCTGCTTCTGATGCCAGTGTAACACCACCTCAGAGAGTACCTGTTCACCTCCAGGAATCCAGGCAGTTTTGTTCCTTGATTATTCCCAACATCTAAGTAAGTAGTCTTTAATAAATTAGATCAAAAGACACTTCTCACTTGTTTGTCTACTTCAAGCAGTGTTGGAGCCCATGACTTCGTTCTTGTTTACTGGGACCCACTAGCTAAAACTTCCATACTTCCTTTCTGCCACTAGCAACATTTCATGCAAGGTAGGGCTGGACAACTTCGTTCATCTCTACCCATGTCCATTTCAGGAAAGGAGAGAACACTGCCCACATTATGAAATTCCTATTTTGTGTTTTAAAGTAGGAGGGCAAATTAGCAAATAGTAGGCATTTTGCAGGAGAAATAACCTGCAGACTATAGAATTACCAGTTCAATCCTCCAACTAAAAGATATTTGTGGAAGAATTTGTAAAAGAAAACACAACACTCATGATAGTCTATAAAGTCTTACATGCATTAAATGTAAAATAGCCAGCAAGCAATCAAAAATAATGCAAGGCAGTTGTCGTTTCAACAGATTAGAACTTCGCCATTGATCAGCTGGAGCATGTAATGCTTAAATCCATATGATTTTCACACATTTTATACATTTTCTTTCAATGGAAGTGAATATGAGCAAGACCATGTTATGGAGTAGACACTCAAAGCGAATGACTAATAAGCAGATGGCAAGATCTTCTTGAGGGAAAGAATGTGAGAAGGCCTTGAAACCTGACAGAAGTTTCTTTAACAAGTGCTAACTCACCTACTTTCTAAAATCCTTGCTTCATAGTGACAACCTCACAACAAGGTCATGCTTTACTAACACAGTGGAGTAAGTATGCAATTGTTTAGCATTGTGTCACAGGGCCTCAGAATGTTTACAATATTTGTAGAAATACTAAGATTTTTTTAGTCTTCAAGCTGATATAGAGATAACATAATAAATGATAAAGTTCAACAGCACATACTAAGGCACACATGAGCATTAGCGTGTTCATAGCAAATATATATGTATTAAGGCACAGATATGGGTGAATCCACTTTCTCAGTACCACTTCCTCCTTTTTTGCCTGGAGACAGAGCTCTTACAACAATTCAATTACAAACAATTTTATGATTTCAGTTTTAATTTCTTCATCGTCACCATCTTGGTCATTCTCAAGCATATTAAGTGAATAAGCAGGAGTAGGGCATTCATTACTGCAAGCATGTTGGACGATTGGCTTAACTAACACATCGATCAAAATAATTGCAATTACAATTTCAAACAGTTTCGCCACCAGTTCCCGGATGTCCCTGAGCACCAAGACCAGATGCAATTCAAGTTGAAATCAAAGCCATTTTGAATTGCCTGTAGCTTCTTAACACTATCTTTAACAATACCTATCTGTTCAGGCATGCTAAGTGAAGGGTTGGGGCAAAGTGTACAGTACTCAGAGCCTATTATTGCACAAGTTCCCTCTTTGTCTGCTAAGAGGTAATCTATAGCCATTTTAATACGCAAGAGCTTAATTATCTGTGCATAACTGTTCTGTGATAAACTCTAAAGAAATCGTGGTTGTGTTGAATTCTTCCAGAATTTCAGCATTGCCTCTGGTTTCTCGAATAGCCTGCCCTACATTAAAGTTTGGGAAAAGAATGAAAAAGAATGTGTTAATTTCAGAGATACTGCAGTGGTATTTTCGTCTTTGGAGAGGGTGATTAGCAAAATGCCTGATATTAGGTACAAAATAGCCAGAGTTACAGACTTCAGCACAGTCACAAAATACTTTATTTGCACAGAAAAAAATAGCATATCCTTCTTGATGTTTGTGAAATACCATGCCAGTGGTAAGTCAATATTAATAAGGGAATCCTGAAAAACGTAGTGTCTCTTTAACAATGCCACACTCATCTGGCCTACAAAAAATATCTGATTGACTGATTCTCGGAGCTCGCAAACCATCCCCAATTCTGACATGGAAAGATGTGTAACAAAAGATCAGTAATAGCCAAGCAGATTTGAATTAGCTACAAGACTTTGGAAAGACTGGGTGCAGATGCTGGCACATTCAGTTAGCCTGTGACCATGGTAAAACAAATCAAAGCACGTTTGTTTTTGTCGAATGGCACTCCCATCAAAGGCATACTTCCCCTTCATATTCACAGGCAAATGAGTGAAGATTTATCAATCATCCATAGAGAAAGATTAATTGTGTGTCTGTTGTTTTCAAGCAACAGAATGCAGAGGTTATTCACATGCAGTGAGGAGCAGCCTTGTCAAAGGGCTGGCTCAGAAAAGTTAGGTAACCCACAATTCCACACTGAAGGTATCCCACCAAGAGTCAGATACTTAAGGCAGCAGTAAAGATACTAGGTCAGACCCACAGGGAGATCCACTACCCAAAAAGAGCTGATGGGCAAAGAACTGCCCAGATGTGGAGGGGAAGACTAGGACAGTGGGCACTGGTAATCCAACCTTCTGGTGGGTTTAAAGGCAGCAACAGGAGGAGCTCTACTAGCAGACCCCTGCCTGGGGTGTGATGCAGAACCAGAAGTATGCAATAGTGAGGCTTTGTCTTAGGGTGCGGTAGCACGCATGCACCGGAAGAGTAGATCCACATCATCACAACACTTACCAGCAGTGTTGGTAATGAGAAAGACCGAGGGCTGGGCCACCAAGGCTACTGGGAGGTCTTCCTCTGAGGAATGCACCCGAAGATCTAGTCCCCAGGCTGGAGAGAAAGGCTAATGTTGATTGGGCATTCAGGTAAGGTAACTTGGACCACAAAACCGAAACTGTAGGGACAGTATTCTGCAATGTTGTAAAACGGAATCATCATTCAATTGTAAGTCTAACACAGTAGCAGATATAGGAGCAATTGAAGGCAACATCATCGGGTTTCCCATAACTATCTCATATGGACAGAGCTTGTTTTTCTGGGTTAGTAAATAACTAATGAACTGCAAAGCTAAGGCTAGGACATTGCGCCACTTCAGTTGTGCCTCAGAACACATCTTTGCTATCTTATTCTTGAGGGTACCATTGTTCCATTCCACTGTGCCTGATGACTTGGGACGATAGGCACAGTGGAAGTGCTGATCCACCCTTAAGGCTTTGTGAATTTCCTGTACTACAGAGAAAATATAGCATGACCCTTGATCACCGGAAAGACAATTTGGAATTCCAAATCCTCAGAATATATTACCTAAGGAAGCACTTTGCAACTGTGATGGCATCTGCTCTTGCACATGGGTAATCTTCCAACCAATTTGAAAACATACAAAAACAAGACCATGCGACTATGAAGCACACTTTGATATTTGGATAAAATCTACCTGCAAGTGTACAAAGGGTCAACAAGGAGGAGGGTACGCGGCAGGGGTGGTCTTGTTCCCTTTCCCAGCATTATGGGATTGACAACTGACACATTTGGGCCATGAAGGAAAAGATAGGTGCATTCGAGTTGGTTGCTGTGGTACACACCACACCATCCCTAATTCTTTGGGCAACTCTGTGCTACAACCTTTGCAAGGCTGGCAAGTAGAAATGTCAGTGCCATAAAATGCTATGTGGTGCCTCACCACACCCCTTCAGAATCCATTGCACATTTTGGCTTGATCCAATACTGTTTCTGATTTTCAGTGGCTTGTTCCTGCAACAAAGCCACATATTTAGGAGAAGGTACAGGAATCGAATCAGCTCAAAAACATACATGACAACATCAGCTGTATAGGACAATGTGCTTTTCTAGAAGCTTAGTAAGTAAAGGCAGTCACTCAGGACATCTAGTCGTGAGGATAATGGGGGGCAGCACACTTGACTAAAGTGAGCTGCTGGGGTAGCATTAAGACATTCATTAAGTTCTGCACACACAACCAATTTTGATGGAAGTACCAGAAGATGTTAGGAATCTCCTACGCATCCAGAAGAGCCCAACGCCATGTGACATTCCAAAGGTATATTTTGAGACTATGTGCATGGTTACAATATTTTACTTAAGCAGGATACAGGCCCCAGTCAGTGTAATAAGTTCAGCCACCTGAGCAGATTTAACAGTTGGCAATCAGCAACTCTTAGCAATCTGATATACAGTACATACCGCATACCCTGTTACCAAACCACCTTCCTAATTTCTTAGACATGAACTATTAACTAAATCCATCAGTTCACAATATGGGATGGGAATATCAGTTAAATCAATACAGAGCCTGGTGACATGAGCAATGAAAATCAAACATTTCTGAGGTTTCCCCTCTAAACAGTGGGCATCAGAGATGTAGGATTTAAAGTGGGACAACACACAGAGCAGAGACCTGGTCGGAGCCCAGCTGCAACTGGGTCCAAGGCTGTAGAGAAATCGACTCTAGGCCTTTTCTGATTACCCCTCATCTTGGACTAGCACCCAATGGGCAAACACACTGCATTCATGACAAAAGAGAGAAAACGACTTAACATAATCTGGAAGTCTCAAACCAGGGGTAGATGTCAGTGTTTACTTGTTACTTGAACAAAAGCATTTTTGGACTCATTAAACCACTTCAAGGGTGCCTTTTGAGACAAAGCCTTTCAATACTTTACCATAGCAGGATAGTCCAGGATCCATTGTCTATGATACCCAGCCACAGCCAAGAAAGGTCTTTCCTGGGAGACAGTCACTGGATGGATCACCTTACGAATGGCGTCGATGTGGTTAGGTGATATTTCCCCAGCTGATATGTGTGGCCGTAATATCACACTGAAGGGAGGCAAAACGTTAGTTTCTCCTTTAAAGTCTTGTGCCCCTTTGTAGCCAATTTAACCCATTAGTTGCCAAGGACTTAATGGTTACGTCCGGTGGCGCAACGCTCAGGCGCCACAGACGTAACCAGTACATCCTGGGACGGCCCAATGGGGGAGCGTTAGCACTCCCCCATGGGCCTCCCACCCATCCCCCAGGGCAGGGATGGAAGGGAAATCACTTTCCCTTCCACCCTGACCCCCCCATCTAATGATGTCAGCACGCGACTGAGCACTGACATCATTAGAAGGCACCAGTCGTGGTAGAAGCCATTTGCTTAAAGCGCGACCTCGGAGAAAGAGGTACGTTTCTTTTCTTGCCAGGGGAGGGGGGGATTCCTCTAAAAGAAGCATCTGGAGGTAAGGAAAGACTCTTCCAGGTGTCTAGTTTTAAAAAATGTTTGGGTTTGGTAGGTTTCCCTAAATGACCACCGCACCTGGGACCAAAAACCCAGGTGCCCCCCAACAAAAACAGGTAGTTTTGTAATAGATCATTTTGATGTGCCCACATTGTGTTTTGGGGCATATCCTAACATGGGCACTGGTTCTACCACACAAGTGAGGTACCATTTTTATCGGGAGAGCGCGAGAAACACTGGGTAGAAGGAAGGTTATGGCTCCCCTCAGATTACAGAACTTTGCATCACCGAAATGTGAGGAAAAAGTTTTTATGGGCCAAATTTTGAACTTTACAAAGGATTTTGGGTAATAGAACCAGGTGAGAGCCCCCACAAGTCACCCCATCGTGGATTCCCCTAGTTGTCTGACTTAAAAAAATGCACAGGTTTGGTTGGGTTTCCCTAGGTGCCGGCTAAGCTAGAGGCCAAAATCCACAGCTAGGCACTTTGCAAAAAATATGTCCTTTTTCTTTGGGAAAATGTGATGTGTCCATGTTGTGTTTTGGGGCATTTCCTGTCGTGGGCACTAGGCCTACCCACACAAGTGAGGTACCATTTTTATCAGAAGACTTGGAGGAATGCTGGGTGGAAGGAAATTTGTGCCTCCTCTCAGACTCCTGAGCTTTCTCTCACCGAAATGTGAGGAAAAAGTGTTTTTATGCCAAATGTTGAGGTTTGGAAAGGATTCTGGGTAACAGAACTTGGGGAGAGCCATACAAGTCACCCCATCCTGGATTCCCCTAGGTGTCTAGTTTTAAAAAATGCACAGGTTTGGTAGGTTTCGCTAGGTGCCGGCTGAGCTAGAGGCCAAAATCCAGAGGTAGGCACTTTCCAAAAAACACGTCAGATTTCAATGCAAAAATATGATGTGTCCATGTTGCGTTTCCTGAAGTGGGCATTAGGCCTACCCACACAAGTGAAGTACCGTTTTTATCGGGAGACTTGGGGGAATACAGGATAGAAGAACTAGTGTTATTTCCACTTGTCTTTCTCTACATTTTGTCCTTTCAAATGTAGGACAGTGTGTAAAAAAGACATCTGTTTGAGAAATGCCCTGTAATTCACATGCTAGTATGGTGACCCCGGAATTCAGAGATGTGCAAATAACCACTGCTTTTCAACACCTTATCTTGTGCCTATTTTAGAAATACAAAGGTTTCCTTGATAACTATTTTTCACTCTTTATATTTCATCAAATGAATTGCTGTATACCCGGTATACAATGAAAACCCATTTCAAGGTGCAGCTCTTTATTGGCTCTGGGTACCTAGGGTTCCTGATGAACCTACAAGCCCTATACATCCCTGCAACCACAAGAATCCAGAAGACGTAACGGTACATTGCTTCAAAAATCCGTCATAGCTGGAACTAGATATAGAAGAAAACGTGGACAAAAATGGCAGTTTTTTCACTTCAATTTCAATATATTTTATTTGAGCTGTTACTTTCTGCAGGAAAACCCTGAAGGATCTACACAAATGACCCCTTGCTGAATTCAGGATGTTGTCTACATTTCAGCAATGTTTAGCTGTCCAGGATCCAGCATTGGTTTCACACCTATTTCTGTCACTAACTGGAAGGAGGCGAAAAGCACATAAAATAATAAAAATGGGGTATGTCCCAGTAAAATACCAAAATTGTGTTGAAAAAAGTGCTTTTCTGATTCAGGTCTGCCTGTTCCTGAAAGCTGGGAAGATGGTGATTGTAGCACCACAAACCATTTGTTGATGCCATTTTCAGGGAAAAACCACAAGTTTTCTTCTGCAACCCTTTTTTCTCATTTGTTTTAAAAAAAAGAAACAAAATATTAGATGTATTTTGGCTAATTTCTTGGTCTCCTCCAGAGGAACTCTCAAACTCTGGGTACCACTACAATCCCAAGGATGTTGGAAAAAAAGGGCCCACATTTGGCATGTGTAGCCTATGTGAACAAAAAGTTATGAAGGCCTAGGCGTGAACTGCCCCAAATAGCCAAAAAAAAGCTTGGCCCAGGAGAGGGAAAAGGCCTGGCAGCGAAGGTGTTAATAAGCAAGTAGAGTGAGTCAACCTTGCAGTTATCTAAAATATCAGAAGCCAAAAGTAAGTCATTAATATTCTGAATATAAGTAAAGATTTGTGGGATTCTCCAGTACAAAAGGTGGGACCCTCCAAATGAGACCACAGAGAGTAACTGGCACTACTTGTGAAAGGGGATGGAGAAGAAGGCAAAACAAAAGTCTAGCAAAGTGAATGATTGGCATCTCCCATTTGCAGGGATGCAAGAAAAAAGGGTGGTGGGATTGGGGATTAAAGCGAAGCTAAGGTTAATTACATCATTCATGGCTCTCAAACATTGGATGAAAACGTATAAGCTTGCTTTGGTTGACTTTTTGGTAGGCACATTCGGAGTATTACACCCACAAACAATAGCTCCTACTGCCTTGTCAGATATGAAGGATGTCCTCATTACTGAATTATTATGTCATATGCTAATTCATCATGAGAACCTGGTGCTTTCCCTGCTTTTCATGTGACCCCTGGCATTTTCCAAACATTTTTTACCAATTTAGAGCCTTGACACAAAGTACAGGAAGGAGGAAAGGAGATGTTCTAGACCTAATGGAGAACCATCCGACTGAATAGGATGAGTAATACTCTGCTCCATTCTACCTCAAGTATATTTTCTAGTGCCCTATCCACATGGGCGATATAACCTAAGGCATTGTTTTTTCTTTGCAGATTAGGGGTAGTAGTGGAGTTTGGTGACAAATGAGAGCTTTTCACAGTTGACATAAGAATCACACAATCTTGGTTTTCAGGTGCATGGTAACTTGTGTGGTTCCTTCATATACAAGGGACTTTCCTAGAGCAAGCTCTGCATCTTCCATTTTGCCCCACTTGTCCACCACCCACCTCCCCACTTTTACTCACTCCTTTGAGGGGCTCCTTGCCCTCTTCTATTTACTGTTTGCTTTTCATAGGCATTAATTTTGATTCAATACACTCTTTTTTTGTTCCTGCATAGCCACAGAAGGTTCCTGACTGCCACTGACTCCACTAACTTCTTAATTTGCCACACAATGCACATTGTCATCTACTGACTTACCACATTTGGGGAAAAAGCATGGCACAAAAGCTGCATCTACAGCATCATGAGCCTTCTACGCTGGACATGCAATGCCGGAATTCCATTTCAAACACATTCAGCCTAGGTAATCTGCTGGTGATTAACTTTATTCTGTTTGCAGTTCAAGATCTTAGTCAAGTCGTTTTGACTGGACACACATCCATAATCACAGTCAACAATGCATTCTTTGCCATGTTTATTTAACAACCCATCATTTCTGGGGTCTTGTCTCAGCCACATCAACTTTTTCATCAACCAATATACTTAGTATCGCCAACCACAAACATTGATTCACATCTGAACAATTTGGTCTGTACAATTTAAACACACTGTAAGTCTTCACAGAACTGGGTTGGGATTTTCCCAAGAGAACTGTTTCTTAACACTCATCAAGTCAGAGCGGGTCCAGAGAGTGTGAACACTAACTCTTCATCTAGTGGCGGTGTAGTCCCTCAATGGAAGGATGGTATTGGGAGCAGACGAGGAGAGGCCTCATCATCTGCGTCACTAGAATGAGAGGACGGAAAGTGTCTTTGAGTCAGTCGTTTCTACTGTCCTTCTCAAACTTTCTCTAGCACTTGTAGGCCTGCATTCTGAATAATCTCTATGCCCAGCTGGGACAGAATAAATTTGTGCTCTGGATTGAACCACACTAGTGGAACAGGCATCTTGTCTAGTCACTCACACCCTTCTACCAGGCGCTTTGCTATTAGTTAGATGCATTAATTGCACCTCACCTCTTTGTACTCCATCTACCAGTGGTACTACATCAATGGCTGCACCTTTGTCTTCCACAGCCTTCATGGGAAAACATGTCCAACAAATCCTCCTCCATAGGGGTCTTCACTCTCTTTCTCTTCAGTGTTAAAACATACTTAAAATACATTTGTATTATGTTTATATGCACATATGAAGAGAAATGCTAACAACTCTATATAACCACAAATGTATGCACTATTATTCAAATATGAATGTTTTCTTTTGTTGGTTAAAGCTTCCTACATCATTTTATGAATCACAAACCTTACATTGCCCAAGCAGGCCAGATTCCATAATGCTTCGTGTTCTTCATTGCACATTTTCCAGCAGCAAAATTGTGTTTTCAAACCTGACAAGGGATGTGGGGTTTGTGAGAAGAATGGAGCTAGTATTGTATATATGAGTGATATTGCCACTTCAAGGCCATCCGGTGCTTCGTTAAGGCTAAGATCTTGGCTCCTGCACATGAGGTACATTTCCACTGAGAATAACAAGTCTCTGTCAAGTGGTCATGGTAGATCAGGTTACATGGACTTTTTTTAAGAGAAACTGCATATGTACTAGATCAATTTTACATGTCCTTTAGCTCTTGGCTCCAATTGAACATTTTATAGGGAGAGCCCTGGTCAGTTGCAAAGAAACTCCTCTTTTGATCTTTTGCTTTGCTGCCTGCTCTTTTGTGTTAAATGCCCAAACGAACTTTAGGCTTCCCAATGTGTCCTGCTTTATTTTGAACATCATAGATCTAGAAAAAAAGATAGGGAGGGGGCGGGGCATTAATAGCACAAGGTCTAAATCTGCCCCTCTGGTGACTTAATTGGTACAGCTTTTCCCTGGTATGTTTCATGCCACGGGCACGAGATTCATTCTTTTTCTTATGGATTTCTTCATGCCATTGTCAAAGAAAATAAAAGAGTGGCCACTGTTAAGCATCTATCTTGGTTTTGGGGTGTTTTGATTTCATTTGCAAATGCTCTAATCGTTCAATTGAAGGTAGTGTACTACTTCCCATCTCCATGCCTTTGCCATACTGGGGATCCATAGCGTGGGCCACACAGAACACATGAAAAGAGTCTCCCAGCCCAATGTCTGAAGCTCATCCCATGGAGGGGGGGTGCAGAGGAAACAGGATACGGGTTGCCTGAGTTATTTCTCTAACGGATCTCAGGGAGAGGGGATGGGAAGAAAGGTATTGTACATTCAGGCCTATAGATCCCTTTCTGTCCGGGTGACCTTCGGTTGTGCGCCGGAGAGGTTAGTGAACAGTCTGTGGCAAAGCATTCATCCTTCAAGGGTCTGTGCTCTGGGTCCTGGCACTCCTGCCTATCTTCCCCATGTCACCCGAACTCTAGAGCCGGTTTACTCTAAACTATGAATTTGCACACACACATAATCACTGCCTCAAGACTCCTCACAATGCTAACCACTCAACCTATTATTCCATTGTCTCCTATCCAGAAAGCACTTTTTGTGCACTTTTAACACTTTGCAGACAAATACAAGACAATGTATGCCACGCGAGCAAGAAAGCAGAACGCAGAACACAGTAAGTGCAGCTAGACTTCACCTGCATTCGGTTGACAGGGCTTATGTTGTCTGGCTGAATCACCAGGTTCAGTGTTGAGCTGTGCTCCACCCCCAGTCTCCCATGGAGAAATCTCTCCCTGACCTCTGGCCCCTGGAGTCCGGTCAGTGTCCCCCTGCTTATTTAAAGGAGACAGTTTTCGGAATACAATGCACCAGGCTCTAAAAAATATATAAAATGCTTAGAATGGCATACAACGTCTAGCATGTGTTTCATGCAAAGCAGAAAGCAAGCCATCAAAAATAATGCAAGAGAATTGTCGTTTCGAAAGACTAGAGCTTCACTTTTGATCAGTTGGAGCATGTGATGCTAAAATCTGTACAATTTTTACAGTTTTTTAATGCATTTTCTCTTAAAGATAGTGAATAGGAGCAAGATCAGGCGATGGAGTAAAAACGCAAGGATAACAGCTAATGAGCAGATGCCAAGATCTTCTTGTGAGAAGAAGGCCTTGACAGCCTGATAGAAGTAGCACTAACAGGAGCAGACTTCAATACTTTCTAAGATGCTCGCCTCATTGTGCCAACCACAGAAAGAGGCTTCACTTTACTAACACAGTTTAGTAGATGTGCAATTGGAGAACATGGAAATACAGGACACAGTACTTTTAAAATGTGAATAAAAGAGCAGAAATACTACTATTTTGGTTGCCTTAAAACTGATATAAACACACTATAGCAAAGATTATTAAAATTCAACAGCACGAGTGTTAGCTTTTTCATAGTAAACGTGTATATTAAGGCACTGATATTGGTGAATTCCCTATCTCAATTTCTACTTCTAAAAAAAAATTGAGCAACATAATTTCTACTGCAAGAAAAGATTTTCTCAGAAAGTCCAACTGCAGGCAAAGTGCGAAGTCCAGAATCTTTTTCTCCATGACATAAATTTAAATTTTAAGGGGCACTGACTTTGGATAACCTGGGGATCAGCAACATGGTACCATTTTGCATTTCAAGTATCCTTGCTCCATAAAAATGTAACCCAGATTTTTCTCTGGTAAGCCAACTCTGTAGCAAACAGGGCCCATAGAAACAGGCTCCTCCTGCTTGAATGGGGTCAGAAGTGGAATGATTTTGCCGGCTATCACATGAAGAAAAGGTTTCAGATGAAAAGAGTGCCCGTTGAGTAGAATATTTGTGACAGTGACCAAGATCCCCCAGTTTATCAGACTCCAACACCAGGTTGGTTTTGCTCCATAAGAGTAGGGAGTTCTACTATGCAGCAAGGTGTTCCAAGAAGAAACAATAACAGCAAAGCAGCAATCATATTGGCAATGCCCTGTCACAGCACAACTCAAATTTTCATTGGGAACATGCAAAGCAATGGAGAAATACTAGAAAAAGGAAGTGGCCTCAGGAATCACAGTGAATGGGAAATACGTCAGACTGGGTAATGTAGAAGAGTGCTGCTAAAAGTCTGCATAGGAACCATGGTGGCAAACCTCTGTACTGAGGCAATAGACTTTTCTTCCTCATACAAATGAATCTGAATCTTAATTATGGCAGTACAAAGTTATGTAGCATATTGTGGGTCCCTCGTAAAAGGTATGAGAGAAAACACATAATAGAGCCCATGACCATTAATTCCACTCCTCATAAGGGCTCTAATGCATTCAATCAACGTCTTTTCATGAGTTGGTCAAACTGGATCTCTCTTGTGAAGCCATCAGCCAATGGCACCTAGGCTCATACACAGCCAACAAACTCTTCCCCCTCTGACATCAGTGAGTTCGGTTTGTTGGAGCTGAAGATTTCCCAGATTCCAGGAAGTGTTTATTCATTTTCATGCCTTCTCCATTGCTCGGCACTGAGTTGCTGTCTCCATGCCAACAACTGCCACAATGGGAAGGTCACACATTCCAGGGACCCATAACACAGTCTATTTCATTAAAAAAACAGATACTACTAAGCACTGTATTAATGAAGGGGAACTTGACACAATCTTGGGTCTGATATGTACACCAATAATATCCAGATGTGCATTAGACTTAGTCTACAGATCTCTAACAAAGTCATGTTTTGCCTCACTGTTTTTGGAAAAGAGACACGCCATGGTTGGCATTCCTGACTCAGCCTTAACACATTAAAAGAAAGAGGGAATGCTAGGTTAGTGAAAGCACCCAATTTCATTACTTTACTTTATTGATTTCTGTAATGCTCATTCAGAAACCAAAAAGTTAAAAGCCACAGGGCTCCCACCTCCCACAAAAGAAGCATGCTAAATCAAATAAGGAACGGTGAGGATCACACTGGTATCCCATCATGTCCTTTTCAGAAAATGGTTGTGCATATGGAAATTCTGCTAGGTAGAAGAAATAGACAGATCATTTTATAATCAGGTGCTCCTGCGACTGGTCTGGAGCGCAAAAATGGACCTCACCCATACCCTCCTAGAGGATGCTGGTTTAGACTTTATTAGATGGACGATAGAGGAGCCAGACAAGGGTATCTCTCGTGAAAACCTGCTGAAGGCTTAGGTGGCGCAGAGTGAAGCTGTGTGACATAAATGATGCAACAGATAGGCAGGGAAAAAATAAACAGCACATTATGACACAATAATTGGGATATTTCCAGGTGACTGTTCTCATGTCTGATAAAGAGAGATGATCCAAGGAAAATTAGACATTTAAAAAAACTTGTTGAGATCAGTCACAAATTTGCGAAATATCATAGAGATCAATTCACACAACAAGAGTTGGTGCATCTTGTGCACATAGCAGCGCTGATAGATGAGGATAAACACTTCAAATAAGCAGCAGATTTTAAGGAAGACCTTCATTGCCTAATAGACATTGATAATATTAAGGGGGCTATCAGAAACTGCCTTGGTACCAGGCAATCACTGTATCACCATCATTTTGAGCTAGTACTGGAGCCGTTGGCACAACTGAGCCAACTGAGCGTATTCAACAACAGCAATAAAGGGCATATAGCATGTAATATTGCAATATGTGTATGACCAACTATTATACACGAGACACATGGCAAATACTTCCCCTTCTATGTTAGCAACATTACAGGAAATACAAGTAGTAGTTTCAGCATTTCAGGTGAAATAAGCTTAGTCAACCCAGTTACAGATATAAACATGATAAAAGTAGGCTTATGTATTGTAATAAAACTGTAGCCGTTAGATATTTCGGTATCTAGACCCGTCATGACAGCACTAAAGTATAGGAGAAAACTGTGGTACACTTCTGGAAAATCTGGGTAGCTCAGTTGATTTCAGGCTCAATTTCCCAATGTACTTATGGGGCCCAGTGCACTGGCAGAAATTAAAATGGCACCAAAAATACCAAATATATTGCAGTATATGCCCATAGAAAGAAAAGCAGTATGCTTTCATCTATTAAACCCCATCAAACTATACATTTTGTCTGGAGACAGGTGAGCATGAATTGTGTTGCCCATCTGAAGATTGTCATGGGAGCAGGAAGGCATGCAGGAACCCAATAAAAAAATGTATTATGCATCACAGTTAGAGTTCTTTGGTTTTTGGATGAACCAGTTTGACTGACAAAACTGGTTAGGGCTTTGGTAGACACTGTACCATTAAGATCGTTGTCTCTAGCGAAAAAGCTGAACACAGTACAACCAGCGCAATTAGCAACAATATGGACAGCATTGGTGAAAACGACTATGCTTAAGGACCATTTATGTATGCCTATCCACAAGATGCTAGCATGTAACAGTCCAATTATGCCTATGTTCATGCAACATATTTGCATACAAGCAAGGAGAGGGTATGGTATTATATTTGTTGATATCTGAAACCAATAGGATAATAATCCTACACACTCCTACAAACATTTGGCATACACAATGTACGACTCAGTTTCCAAAGGGAACCAGCAATGTGTTTACTGAATTGAGCTACTAGGCTAGAAGATGGAGATACATTGATTTGATACTAAATAAGGTATGTCAACCAGTTCAATTTAAAGCCTTGAGGTAAGTAGAGGAGAAATTGGAAACTGATCAGTGTGAACCCATAAATTAATGAGAATGGTGTGAAGCACAGGTTAAGTTCAAGAAATGGCAGATTTAAGTTGATTCACTATAAATGTTTTGAGAACGTAGAAATGGTTTGGCACATTATACACAAAGTAGACCTGGAGAAGTAAATGATGACAGAATTACAACTAAGGTGGGTATGACATCACATGTGCTGTCATATACAAATTATTGGCTAAAATCTTAAAGCTGCTATGTGATGTGGATTATGATTGCCGCACTTCACATGGAAACTGATGCAGGGGACATATTTGTTCCCTTTCCTTTTTATTTTGTATGTAGAAACTCATGAATAAAGTGACATTTAAAAAAAGACTGAATTCCAGACTAAGATAAAGAACCTCAAACTGCAGTGCAAAATACCGGTCAACTTTGAAGGCGCTCTGGGACCTCATTTGTTTTCAACAAGTGCTTTGCAATAGTTGTACCTCATTTTTTTTAAACGATGGTGCTTGGGGGCATACTACATACTACAGGCGACTGCATGGCCGTGTTCAGAGCCAGTAGATACTTGTTAATCCATGAATTGATGCCATCTTGGTTGGCGATCTAGTCTTAGTTCCTGGCCACATTATTTAATGAGGGTTGGTGCATGGATGTGCCGCTGGTGAGCCAAAGACAAGCCCATTTAATCTAGAAATCTTTATCTTTCTAGAAGGCAATCAGCCAGAAGTTTTATTTCTGACAGAAATCTGACTTAAAGATGATTGTCTGCAGATGTTGCAGTACAACTGCCTCCTAGATAGCCTATTGCAAGATATGACAGAGCAGATAAGACCAGGGGGGCGAGGTGCAGTGATATTTAAAGGTTACGTGGAAACCAAGTTCTATTCCATCACAATCTCAGGGTGTGAAAATCTCTCTTTATCAATTAAACTTTCACACACCTATACATTCCCAGGTTCGCTTGGGAATGTATAGGTCTATCACCTCCCGGGGACAGTTTCACATAGCGTTCAGACAGCGAACTTCACTTTCTTATGTGACTTGAACATGCACCTTGAAGATAAAGCCAGCGCATATGCAGCAAATTTCATAAGAACCCCTCAGCAATACAACTGTCTCACCTGGTCACCTCACCCACACACAAAAAAGGTCATCTGCTTGATCCAATCTCCACTAATATCTCAAATATGACAGTAAAAGTCCCCCTCCCTGGCTGTTGCTCGGATCATTTTGTTATCGCTTTCTCCACTCCAAAGGCGGGAAACAAAATCCCCAGACTGTCGCAATCAAGGATTACCCGTCAGTGGTCCAAGTTAGACACAATAACCTGGGTAATGGCCTTGCACAATTCACTACCCCAACTATCTGGAGATGCCTCCTCATTGGACTCAGCATTCAAGGAATGGGTAAATGCTGCCTTAGATGAGCTAATCTCTCTAACATTCAAGAAGAATCCGCGGACAGTAGCCCAGTGGTTTTCAACAGATCTAATGGAACTAAAGAAAGAATTTAAGATGTGAAAGGAAGTGGAGGGCAAGCTATGACGACACCTGTAAACTTACCTACAAAAAAGCCCAGAAAAAGTGCCAACACACCATCCAGATAGTTCTGATGGATGTCTCTGCTGAAAGGATAGATGACTCCTCTAAATCCTCGTAGGAACTTTACAGTATCATCAATTCCTTTTTAAAACCTGTCACTTCAGGTGCAGGGCATCCTCCCTTGGAGGCTCACTGTGAGCTATTAGCCAACTATTTCCTTGGGAAAGCAAGGCTAATTTATGATGATTGGCAACAAACCGATGCCCTTGGACCAGCTAGGCTGGCCCTCTTCCTGGGGTGACTGCTCGTCCCCTAAATCAGAAGTGAAAAGTCTGGGTGTCACTTTGGACATTAAACTTACCACAGTTACCCAAGCAAAGAGGCTGGAATCCAGAGACTTTGGCCTCCTTAGAGCATTCAGGAAGACGTTAATATGCAGTTGGAGTTCGCAGAACGGTGGTCCAAGGTTTAATGTTATCCTGCCTCGACTATGGGAACTCCCTCTACTTGGGTAGCCCGCTCCGTCATTAAAAACTGTAGTCTATTCCAATTGGTCTCCTGGCTCTTGACACGCATCACTGGCTACTGATAAGCAAGAGGGTTCACTTTAAAGCACTCTGCATAGCTCGCTGTGCAAGGCACTTAGCAGGCAACCGTATCCTTCATCACCTGATCAGCCCGTACAGTGCCAATAGAGAGCAAATATCATGCAGCCCGAATCTTCTCTCAGTTCCCAGAGTAAAAGGAACCAGATGCGTGGGCTGTTCTTTTGCCCATCCTACCCCCAAACTCTGGAATACTTTACCTCTAACTCTCAAACATAACGACACTCTTCTTAGTTTCAGAAAACAACTAATCGGTTTACCTAAGTTCTTTGTAGCCGAGTCAACTGATTTTAGCACTAGAAAGCCCATTCCGTGTAGCCATGCGCTTTACAAATCATTTGAATTAAACTGAATTAAGGATGCAAAAACTTCTACTGGTGTATGTGTATATGTACTAGCAGACTCTTGATAATCAACTCCACGCTGTAATTGTGATTTCTATCAATTTTGTCCTAATGCATACCGCCATGTTTCTAAAGTCGTTTTCTTTCAGACTTGTAAAGTCAAACAATCAAAACGCAAGAAAAGATTTAAGTTGGTGTTTAAAGTATTGTACACTTGTCAAGGAAGATGGCAGGAACTCAATGTGAAATATTCAGGAAACGACAAGGTTTACTAAAATTCATGTATTGATCTCCAACCTGTCTCATTGTGTCCAGAAAAGCCTCATAAAGCAAGGAATACAAGATCTAACAAGGCATGGCCCTAATGCTCAGTATAGGGCACGTTTTCTCTCCACAACTCTCTAAGAAGCATGGTGTTTTATGTTTAAAACCGATTGAGCCAAAGTAGCACACTTAAGAAAATGAGCTACGAACGTTTACTGTTGAAACAATGAAAAACGTATAAAAGGTGACCCTTGCACTAAAAGCCACAAAAGCTGAACTTATAGGGCCCAATAGTAACTGAGATACTATTTCCTTTTCAAAAAGGAAAATTCTAACCTTAATTGTGGTCTATTTACAAACTTTGAAAACCCTTACAAGTCACACTACTAAAAAGCATTTGTAAAGTCACTAGGCCTGGCCTTGACAAGTGTGTAATTTTTTTTAAATATATAAAATTCACAAAAAAATAAATTGGGAGCCAAAGCCCACCAGCCTTGGTACTGAAATGCAGTCAATTTCTGGTGCCTGCACACATGTGAACAGGCAATATGCGATTGTTTACAGTGCACGACAGCCTATGGATGAAGCAGACTTACCCACTGTTTCATGCTGTATAAGGTGGTTGATGATAGCAAAACATGAGGAACAGTTGACACAGTCTGGCCGACGGCCCTTGTAAGTACATATGCATGAATTTTTACAATTGTTTTTTTGAAAAAAACTGATGCTAAGGAGACAGATAAAGCTGTCTCTTGGTCAGACCTAAAATTGTCAATCTTAAAATCATCCAAGAGACCAAATCTTCTCCCTTAATATTTGAACATTACCTTGTCCTCTTAAAGGATAACAGTGCTGTGATAGGTTTGAAAAACACACAAGATTGTTCAAGATTTATTTCTAAAAAAATAACATTTTTCATTTAGTAAAGTCCGGCCTCCCATAGTTTTAGGCCTTAATAGTTTATCATTCTACAGAGACGTCAGTGGTCTTTGGGATAATCCTCCTCAGCTGAACAGGAACCACCTAACTAGGCTGTATGTTGTTCGAGCTCAAACTTTTAAAAGGACTTCCTTCCCATTTGGTGTTCCATCTCTTTACCCATTTCACAACTTGGCTAACATCATCAACATTCCTGAGAATCTCAGACATGCATTAACACTACATCTAAAAGGGCATGGATTAACAGATGAGCGTGAGGATGTCACATTCATTGTAGAAGCCAATGAAGCTTCCCAAACAGAAACATTCTATTCCTGGGTTAACTTTCCTGAAGAAAATGACACTACATACACATTTCACACATACAGAGTTGCAAACGTACCACAACGGTACCTAGCATGCCAGTATCTTGAAATACTGATTACTTATCAAGAACATCAGAACTGGTTTAATGGCACCCTACCACACGTAATACAACCTGTGAGATTAGGTCCCTTAGGTAATGATGGACCAACGTGGCCAATGTTTGCCACATATACACCACACCCCAGCGTACCAAACTTGCAGGCAGCTGATCTGCTCAATCTTTATAATAAGCTGATAACATTATACAGACGACTAGCTCAGTTCGTAATGCGAACTTTGAACACAACACCAGCATGTCCACCACCCGCTGGATACCAATCGGCCGTTACTGGGATTAACCCGCAAACAGTACATTCTATCATGGGAAAGATGCCCAAAGAACTAAAGAAAATTCAGTTCTGGATAGTCTAGAAAACTAATCAGCTAGAAGCGGTTTCCCCATACGGGACCACAGGACAAACACAGAATGCTCACAATGTGCTTGCCATTCAGAATGGTTGCCTCAGTGGATGACTGCACCACATGGGGGACAGTCTTAGCTGTAATATACACTACCACACATGGTACCCCAACAATGGCCAATTTACTAGAAGTGTTAAAACAAATTCAGAACAAACACAGGGGCTGCACCAGCCCTAGACTTGAGGATGAAATTGATGTGTAACTTCGACACAGTCTCCTCAATAATAGTCATTAATATTAAAGGGGAAGCAATAGTGTTGGCTATATGCCAGTGGCTCTGAGAGATTCCACACTTGGAACAGGAGCAACAGGTACCGAAAATTATTTCTGATACCTATACTAATATAGGATGGGATAGTTTGGGAGCCAATCCAAAAAAGCCTGAAATTCAGAGTACCACCCCTAAGGAAGGTACCAAACAAGCACAAGAGTATTCTAAAAAGTGCTGGGATAAACAAAAACAAAATAAAGACAGACAAAGTCAGACAGCAGACTCTCCACACCTGGAGAACTCCGAAAAGAGATATAGGCCCTCATTACATCCCTGGTGGTAAATCCCGCTTTCCGCCATGCTGAAGACCGCCAACATACTGTTGCGGCAGCGGAATTCTGCTACAGGTATTACGACCCACATCTCGGAATCCACCACAATACAGACACCCACACAAGTCCGCCACACCAAAGGTCAGTGATAAACTGGCGATACCAAAACCTACACCGTCACGCCAACAAGAATACGCCCACACTATCACGACCCACGAATCAATGCGGCGGTCATTCAACCGTGGTAATCCATTGGCGGTACACACCGCCGCGCTCAAAATACACACACATTTACAAAACACAACCACATTGCACAATTCAAAATACACACACCTGACACACATACACACACCACACCAACAACACTATAAAGCACACACCCACATTACCCACAAACCCTTACAAAGAACAATTTTGGAAGAAGCCCAGAGAGAGAGATTAGCAAACACAACACCAGCATCCACAGGCACACAACACCATCACTCATACAACATCCACGCACCTCAAACAACACACACCCCCACACATTACAACAGACAGCACCTCACACATCACCCACACCACATCATGGCACCTCAAAGACACCCCAGGTTTTCTGAGGAGGAGCTCAGGGTCATGGTGGAGGAAATCATCCGGGTAGAGCCACAGCTTTTCGGATCACAGGTGCAGCACACCTCCATTGCTAGGAAGATGGAGCTATGGCGGAGAATCGTCGACAGGGTCAACGCAGTGGGACAGCATCCAAGAACACAGGATTACATCAGGAAGAGGTGGAAAGACCTACTGGGAAAGGTGCGTTCAGTGGTTTCAAGACACCAGATTGCTGTACAGAGGACTGGCGGTGGACCCCCACCTCCTCCCCCACAACTAACAACATGGAAGGAGCAAGTCTTGGCAATACTGCATCCTGAGGGCCTCGCAGGAGTAGCAGGAAGACTGGACTCTGGTAAGTCATATCTTTACTACTATATCACCCCACCCCACCTGCATGCCATCACATACCCCCACCCTCACCCTCACTCCCATCACTCCATCATCTCATATATGTCCCACTATCACAACCCACACATCCCAATACCAAGGCCCTGCTTGCAACACCTATGCATGGACCACCATCACCAAGGCATGTCCAGTACAGATACCCACACAAACCCCAAACCAACTATCACAAAAGGGCAAACACAATAATGCAAGCACAGGAGTAGAGGGTACCTCACCCAATGCACAGGATTGCACACCCAGATACTAAAACTATGTATTTACACCCCAACAGGACCCATATCCAACGTCACCGGACAGAAGGTGCCAGACATATCCAGTCCCCCCACAGAACAGGCCCACAGTGATGACAGCAGCTCTGCTCGCCTGGATCAAGATGACCATCCCGGCCCATCAGGGACCTCTGGACAGTCGGTTCCCCTGCCACTGTCACAAGCCACCACAGAGCCTCCCCCATCAGGAAACACCACCACAGCACCCACCCAGCGGCCCCATCCCTCTGTCCCCAGGACACGTCAATCAGCAGTGTGTCCATCACTACAGGAAACCAGGCAAAACCACTGAACCAAGAAAATCAGGGACCTGGGGTCAGTGGCAGTGGGCACACGGTTCAGGGGACAGAGGCACAGGATAACAGGGAAGCTGGGAGTACTGCTATGAGACAGGGGGAGGACAGGCCCAGGGAACCCACTCTCCACGAGGCACTCTCCAACATCATGGGAGAATATCACCATTCCAGGAGACCATGGGCACGGTACTGGCCAAGTTTCAGGAGACTCAGCGGCTGCAGGAGGAACACTACATTGGGATCAGGGAGGACATGAAGTCCATCAACAACACCCTGGTCACCATTGCAGGGGTGCTGCCTGTGACACTAGCCTGGACGATGAACAGCCCTCCACCTCCGCATGCGCTAGTGGACAGGAGGCACCGACACAGGACCAACAGGCCACCAGCACCCCACCCCCTGCAGAAGGAGAACCAGCCCGCAAACTGTCCCTGAGATCCAGGAACAAGACAGAGAACATTGCCAAGACCCCGCCAGGATATAACACCCTCCTGAATGTCATCCCTTCTGTCCCACTTCGTCTCCCTGTCCACCTTAAACTGCCATTGCCCCCCTTTCTATGCCCCATTGGACAGTGCACCTGTGAGACCAAGAGACTGGACTCTGCCATGGACAATCGTCCACCATCACCCCAGCCCATTGCACACACCCCTCCACTTATTATCACAGAAATAAAAACCCTTGAATCATAAAACAATCTGGAGTCAGTCTGTGCTTTCACAAATGTGTAATTGCAACATCCCTGAAATATAGCAATGTCAATATACTTGTTCACATACAAATGTTACACAGCTGTAGGCCAGCAGTAAACATAGCAGAGGGCACAAAGGGGACCCATATCTGTGAAATGGAAAGCCAAAGTGACAAGTCAGGGTCCATACACAGAGGTAAAAAGTCAGATTTATGCTAGGTCCTACAATAGTATGAGATGTGGGAAGCAGTTCCATCCTCTTACCTATGTCTCACTGGACGTATTGCATGATGATGTTGTTTCGGTTGTCCACATCTTCTTCTTCTGCCTCCTCTTCTTCACTGTCCACAGGCTCCACAGCTGCCACAAGACCACCATCAGGCCCATCCTCTTGCAGAAAAGCCAGGTTGTGCAACATACAGCATGCTACGATTATCTGGTACACCTTCTTCGGTGAGTAGTATAGGGAGCCACCTGTCAGATGGAGGCACCAGAATCTGGCCTTCAGGAGGCTGAAGGTGCACACTATTATCCTCCTAGTTCGCCCATGTGCCTCTTTGTAGCATTCCTCTGCCCTTGTCCTGGGATTCCTCACTAGGGTCAGTAGCCATGACAGGTTGGGGTAACCAGAGTCACCTGCAAATATCGAGGGACAACTGTTAGACATACTCCAAACATTAGGGAATCTCCCATACCCAGACAGCAAATGAAACTGTGTGGGGACTTTAGGCTCACCTATTAGTCACACACGGTGCCTCTGGAGTTGCCCCATCACATAAGGGATGCTGCTATTCCTCAAAATGTAAGAGTCATGCACTGAGCCTGGATACTTGGCATTCACATGGGAGATGTACTGGTCTGCCAAACACACCATCTGTACATTCATTGAATGGTAGCTTTTCTGGTTTCAGTACACCTGTTCATTCCTGCGGGGAGGGACAAATGCCACATGTGTACCATCAATGGCACCAATTATGTTGGGGATATGTCCCAGGGCATAAAAGTCACCTTTCACTGTGGGCAGATCCTCCACCTGAGGGAAAACGATGTAGCTGCCCATGTGTTTCAGCAGGGCAGATAACACTCTGGACAACACGTTAGAGAACATTGGCTGGGACAACCCTGATGCCATGTCTACTGTTGTTTGAAAAGACCCACTGGGCAGGAAATGGAGTACTGACAGGACCTGCACTAGAGGGGGTATTCCTGTGAGATGGCGGATAGCGGACATCAGGCCAGGCTCCAACTTGGCACACAGTTCCTGGATTGTTGCACGATCAAGCCTGTAAGTGATAATTATGTGTCTGTCTTCCATTGTCGACAGGTCCACCAGGGGGCTGTACACCGGAGGATGCCGCCATCTCATCACCTGCCCCAGCGGACGTGCCCTATGGAGGAGAACGGTGAGCAGAGGGTGATACAACACATAGGTTTCACAAGGCTGTTTAGCACAAACGTAAAATTTTCTCTATGTGCCTTTGTCTGTTCGTATTCCTGGCCTAAATAGGTGTGACGCAGTTATTTGGCCTGTCATGTGGCCCCCTGAAATGGCGGCTGCCTGACCTGTAAGGTGGGACAAGGGGAAATGAGGTAACTGCGCTGGTGTTGTACACCGTCGCGGTAGGCGGTCAATACTGCGGCGCAAGACAGCATTGGTTATCACTGGGCCCTATGGGTTCCAGGAGCCAAGGATGATGTACTCCAGCAGTGACGGTACGCACCGCCGCGGACGTGACTGCCATTTTCTATCTGTTCACTCACTTGATACCTGACCTTCAACAGGAGCGGACCTACACTGCAAGTGCTGCTGTAAACTGTGTCTGGAAGTGACAATGGCTACAGTGTCTGGGGAAAGGGCCCCTGCCTTCACTTCAGAGGAGTTGGACAGACTAGTGGATGGGGTCCTCCCCCAGTACACGCAACTGTACGGTCCTCCAGACAGACAGGTAAGTAAAATGTGTGCATGGTGGATGGCACATGATTGTATGGAGTGTCGTGGATGGGAGAGGCAGGGGGTGGTGACAGGCCAGCATGTGAGGATGGTGTGTTTGTGTATTTCTGGGCCAGGGTGGGAGGTTTGTGTCCATTGTGTGAGAAAAAATGTACGGGGGAGTAACATCCATTTTTACTTCACTTTTCCTCTAGGTCAGCGCCCACCAGAAGAAGGGTATTTGGCGTGCCATCGCCAAGGAAGCGTAGACCCTGGGGGTCTAATATAGACGGAGCACCCACTGCCGGAAAAGATGGGAGGACCTGCACCGCTGGACCAAGAAGACGGCGGAGGCCCAGCTGGGGATGGCCTCCCAACGCGGAAGGGGTGCCCATCGCACCATGACCCCCATGATGTTCCAGGTCCTGGCGTTGGCATATCCTGAGTTGGATGGGCGGTTGAGGGCATCACAGCAGCCACAAAGGGGTGAGTACACTCATTCAGCTGACTCTGCACGCTTTACGATGTGTCTGGGTGGGGGAGGTGGGCTGTGGGTTCCCCTAGGCCAGGGCAGACGCGCAAAGGTAGATCCATTGATTTGCAGCGTCATTCCCAGTCCAACCCCAAAGGTGGTATTTGTCCTCTACACCTAGTCAGGCTCCTAGGGCTTCCAGCTGTGCATAAGATGGTTCTCGACAGAGTCTCCTATGGGCATGTGCTTTTCCCCTGCCCTGTCAGTGCATAGCTTAGTGCAAGGGGCTGCTCCCTGTGTGTTGTGTCCGCCAATGGTAGTGGTGTTGCAGGCATTGACCATGTGTCTCTTCTGTCTTTCCCCCCTTTTTGTTTTGTCACCCTGTCCTTGTGTGCATTAGCATCATCTGGCGGAGGAGCAGTGGCACCGGAGCAGGAGGGAGCTGCATCCCACATGGCCCTGGAGGGTGAAGTAACGGAGTCTGAAGGCACCAGTGGGACGGAGGGCGAGGCGAGCTCCACGACTGGGACAGGAGCAGACACCAGCGACAGCGACTCCTCCTCTGATGGGAGCTCCCTTGCGGTGGCGGGCACCTCTGTGCCCACTGCATCAACAGGTACAGCTGCCACCCCTCCTACCAGCACCGCCCTCTCAGCAGCCCCTCATTGAGTTTCCCATGCCCGCTCACCCCAGAGGGTGGGCATCTCTTTCGCCCCAGGCACCTCAGCACCTGCCCCAGTCAGCCCTGCTGCCCTCAGTGAGGACGCTATAGACCTCCTGAGGTCCCTCACTGTTGGGCAATCAACCATTTTGAATGCCATCCAGAGTGTCGAGAGGCATTTGCAGCATAAAAATGTATACCTGGAGGGCATTCATTCTGGTGTGGCGGCCCAACAGAGAGCATTTCAGGCTCTGGCCTCAGCACTGATGGCAGCCATTGTCCCTGTGTCCAGTCTCCCCCCTCCAACTTCCATTACCCCGACCCACTCTCCTGTACCTCAGCCTATCCCAAGCACACCATCAGACCAGCATGCACACACATCAACACACAAGAGTGGACATAGCAAACATAAGCACCACACATCCCACAGGCACTCACACAAGCACCATTTCCATTCAGACACACCAACATCCACTGTCTCCACTGTGTCCCCCTCCTCCACGTCCTCCTCTTCCCTCCCTGTCTCATCTCCACTCACACTTGCATGCACTACATCTTCATCCACTACCTCCATCACCAGCACACCCATCATCACACACCGCTCATGTGCACTCACCACCCCCACTACCATTAACACATCCCCTGTGTCCTCTCCCAGTGTGTCTGTGAGCCCTCCTCCCAAAGTACACAAACACAGACACACACCCACCCAAAAGCCATCCGCCTCACAACAGCCTCCGCCCCATGCACCTTCACCCAAATTCAGCAGACGTACACCTCCTACAGCCACTACCTCTTCCTCCACTCCCAAACCCCCTCCATCTTCCCATCCCAGTGTGTCTAAGAAACTCTTCCTCGCAAATTTTGACCTCTTCCCTACACCTCCCCCGTCCTTCCCCTAGGGCCAGGCTGTCCAGGTCCCAGCCCAGCATCTCAGCCACCAAATCCTCCAGCACAGTTGTCTCAGCAAGTCCGGTCACATCGCAGGCGGCACCCATCAGGGCTGACAGTGTGCCACCTAGCAAGGCCAAGGAGCAGGCCATTCCGCCACCATCCAAGGTGAAGAAGGTGCCCACATGCCAGAGAGAGAAGCTGCACCTACCAGCAAGCAAGGGCTCCTCCAAGCCAAAAGGGGACAGTGGCAAGGCACCAGCAGCGACATCAAAGGTGGGAAAGGGACACAAGCCGAAGAGCAGGTCAGGACAGGGCACGGAGGCTCTAGCTGAGGGACCAGAGTCACCCCTTCTGTCAACCACAACATCGACCTGTAGGACGGTGGACACTGCCACCTGCACCGCTACCTGCACGTCTGCTGCCTCAGCAACAGTCCCCAGCACCATCCCCAGTGGGCAGCCGTCCGAGGCTGCAGGAGACGTCCTGCTGTGTCCCTCAACAGGTGCAGACACATGCACCACAGCCAGCACCTCCGCCACAGACACCACCGCAAGCACCGCCACCAGCCCTGCGACCTGCTCAGACAGTGCCACCACAGCTGACATGGCAATCATCCCCAGTGGCCAGCCGTCCGAGGCTGTAGGAGACGTCCTGGACCCTGTCCAGCGTACATGAGGCATGACTCCCAGCACTGTTTGTACCTGCAGGTGGCAGGCGAAGTCGCAGCGGGGTGGAGTGTGTCTCTGCCTCCATGGAGTATCATGCTACCTGTTCCCAGGCAATCTCGTGGCACACACACCCAGGCGAGGGAATGGGACCTGCCACACTGCATGTGAAGCACTCTGGGCACAAAGCCCACTCCAGAACCAGTGGAGATTCACATCCACTACCTCAGTCCTTGGCAGGATGAAGCACTCTGGGCACAAAGCCCCCTCCAGAACCAGTGGAGATTCACATCCACTCCCTCAGTCTTTGGCAGGATGAAGCACTCTGGGCACAAAGCCACCTCCAGAACCAGTGGAGAGAGGCATCCACTACCTCAGTCCTTGGCAGGATGAAGCACTCTGGGCACAAAGCCCCCTCCAGAACCAGTGGAGAAAGGCTTCCACTTGAGAGACTGTGGCTTTGCACTCCCCAGGATAAAGCAGTGGGCAAATCACCCACTAGAGAGACTTGAGAGACTGTGGCTTTGCACTCCCCAGGACCAATCAGTGGGCATGGAGTCCCCTCGTGGAGCAGTGGCGTCGTCCGTTCATCCAGCTGAGGTGCACCCCCTTCCAATCCCCCTGAGGTGCCAGTTTAGTTTCCATCTGATGCCCCTGCATTGTTCTCTCCTTTTCGAGTCAGGTATCTTGTGTGGGCTTCACCCATGCATTTTGGGACACTGATCCACGGACAATGATTTCATTAATTTCCGGACTTGTGTAGTTGGTGTACATATTTGTATATACTGATATTTTAATTTGGCCTACCTGATATTTCAATGATTACACTTGTTACAATCATTTAATTTTGTCCTTGCTTTCTTCCAGGGGTTGACGGGGTGCATATGTCATGTTGTAACATGTATTTGTGTATATGGTGTTGTGGGTGAGGGTGGGGGCGGGGGTGTTGCATGTGTGTGTCTCTCTTTTCCCTCCCCCCGTCCCCTGTGTGCTAGGTGCAGTACTCACCGTGGTCGTCGCCGGCGTCTTTGCTGCTCCTGATACAAGAGGAGGTAGACCAGCATCGGCAGGACCTGTAGTTCGGGCTCCATGGCTTCCTGGTTGTTCGTAAAGTGTCGAGAGGTGAGTGGTTTCCGTTCCAAGTCCTGTTTCTGCCGTGCTTTAGATGGCGTTGGTACCGCCCCGGAAAAGGTGGCGGATAAGCGTGTTGAAATACAGTGGGCGGAACCTTGTGTTCCGCCTGTCTGTTGGCGGTGACCGCTGCGGTGTTTGTTTCTACCGCCGTGGCGGTCGGAGTGTTAAAGTGGCTGTCTATGTTGGCTGTTTCCGCCATGGTCGTGATTCCATTTTTTTTTCCCGCCGACCTGTTGCCGGTATTACAGCTGCTTTAACACCGAACGCCAGGGTTGTAATAATGGCCATAATCTCAGAAATAGAGAAAATATAAAAGCTCCTCACAGATATACTGATTTGTGTCCCTCTTGTTCCTTTCAGGACCCACCAGATAGACGTAGCGAGAGAGTGAGCAGGTCAGAGCAACGTCCTGACTATGTGAAACAGAAGAAAGACTCACAGCGGTCTTCAGACAAGAAAGAAGGCAAGTCCTTACAACAAAAGCCACAATTTAAAAAGAAAAAGGTGGCAGCAATTTCAATTAAACATGCCAGCAAACTTGAGAACATTGCTGAAGAACAAGACGTGAGCAGTGACCCTGCTGGACAGCGAGGCAGGAGTCACAATATGTCACCATAGGCTGAAAGATCATCTGGATGCGACAGCAACTACCCACTTTATTGCAGTTGAGACTGTGGACAGGAGCACATCACTAAAGTATTTCTGAAAAATGGATGTTCAAGATGAGCCCCCTGTTGACAAAATAATTAAAAACATACATAAAATCACCCACATGGAGCTGTATTGTAAAGAAATGTCTTTGAAAAAGCCCTTAACATTAAATATAATGTTATAATTAAAAGATAGCAGTTCTGTGAACATTGCCAACAAAAAAAGGTTATCTAATTATTAATAGCTACCTCTGCATGGGGAAGAAAAACAAACATGCAAATGAGGTGATAAATGAACTTCCGAAATTAAGCAGAGTGCACCAGCCAGATGGAGCTCCACTCCACATGATCAAATACTTTGTCAGCATCTAATATTGAAAGAAATATGAAAGCCTCTTTGTGAAATACAAAACCTTTCACTGGTTGATAGATAATTTTAACATATCCTGGTCCCTCAAGAATCCATTAAGCATTTGTTGCAGAACAGAAGAAAAATGATACTAACTGGTGTTCATGTAGCAAAAAACGTTTGCGATTGGAGTTTAATAAATAATATAAATTGACCTTTATGAACCACTCTGTTTTTGGACTAGCTAGTTGGTGCTTTCATATAATAAAGTTACTAAGATCAAGTTTATTAAAAATTATATATTGATCACCAAGAGATCAACATGTGTATGTAATAAAACACTAACGTTTGTCATTTGGAATAAAACAACATTAAAAATAATAAATATCATATCCTTCAGACACTGTTGAAGGGTTATATAAAACACAATGCGTAAGAGGCATATCTCAGACCTCAACATAAAACATAAGAAAAATGTATTTATGTCAGTGTGTAGTAAAAATTGACGGATAAAAAAAAGAACATGGTTGATATCCTGAATCTCTTTTTGAACAAAGTACGGACACATTGCTCAGGAGTTAGCCTATCCCACTGCCCTGTACCGAGCAGAAGTCACAGCCCCCAGCAAGAAGGTTTTTAAAAAACTGATGTAGAGAATGCTCTTGAAATGTTGTCACATAGTTCTGCATTGCTTACAATACAGCAGATTTGGAAATGACTTCTAAGTTCTCACTTCTAGGAAAATACAATCTATTTTCTCTAATACATAGGCAGCATAGCTTTTCTATCAAGACTTTCTACATTGCATCTGAGGGTTCCCTAAGCAAATTCTCTTGTTGTGGTAGAATTTTATAGACCTTACTGAACTTTTCAAGCACAAAAATCTTCATGGAGGAATTTGTTGCAAACTCTATCTTCCAGGAGAAGGTATTTTCACCAGCCTGAGCAATCCTAATCTCACCAAATGAGAGAAGCATCTAGAGATTTTTAAAAAGAGCCTACCATACCAAACTCCTAGTTGTCAAGTTTATACAGATACAATTTTACATGTTCAGGATAATGATTTAAAACATTTTCACTACAGGCTACAGAAGAAGCATAACCATAGAAAAGGGGGCACATTCTATCCATTATAAAGTGGTTATTTTCTTCCCAAATACTTGGGGCAGACGTTCAACATGCTCCTTTACCATTGTGTTACAAAACCTATTTTATTCTCCATCATAGGTTATTGCTTTCAATGGCACGGCCTTCATGAAGCCGGGATTGAACATTTTGGGACATTTCTACACACAATTATGTATAATGACGTAATTGCTTTAATTTTCCCATTCCAAGACATCATAGAAAATATTTAATTTTTGAACGCCTACCAAACACTATCACTTTGCTCTTAGAGGTGCTCACTTTTTGACAATGCCTATTAGCAAAGTCATGTATTGCATTTAACCCCCACTGCAAATCTATTCGGTTTAAGTCCAATATAATGACATCCACGCATGAAGACATAAAGAACCAAGAGCATGGGAAATTTTCTAACCCCTTGAAAAGTCATGTGGATGAAAGGTAAAATGTAGAGATGCCAGTAGGCAACCCTGAATAGATCTACCAAAGTATGTTGGTTAGGTCAAAAATATTTTTTAAACTTGTAAGGCACGTCATTCAAGCCTGTGACTGCACCATTGCTGGGCATTTTTGCATGCTTGTAGGTTTCTTAGTTTAAAACACCAATATCATTCTCCTTGGTGGCCTGCTGAGAAACTAGGAATTTAAGGCCTTAAAACAATACCTTGGTTTCACCTGAAAATATATGTCCTCACTTGTATAATTTATTGTAGTATTATAACAATGCATAACAAATTCCAAAACAGCCTTTCACAATTTAGTCGTGGTCAGGAATTTAAAAAAAAAAAATCATCCCTCGGGCCTATCCCCTCCTTAAATATAGATATGTCATTTAGGGCCTGATTACAACTTTGGAGGAGGTGTTAATCCGTCCCAAATGTGACGGATATACCACCAGCCGTATTACGAGTTCCATAGGATATAATGGACTCGTAATACGGCTGGTGGTATATCCGTCACTTTTGGAACGGATTAACACCTTCCTCCAAAGTTGTAATCAGGCCCTTAGTGCCCCAACTGCTATGCATTGAAAGGTCTTTCAAGAGTTGTTTTAAATCAATGCTCTCTAAGGCATGCATACACTTTTAAGCATTAGCTAAGTCTTTCTCTGTTCTCGAGTGCCATTCATTGGTCACTGTCCAGTCTTGTAGCATCTAACAAAGATGGCATTTAGTACATTTGCATTACTGGTATTTACCTCAAGTGGGTGACGAGTGCAGGATCCAGGACTGGCAGCTTCCCACTGACCGTAAAAAGAGTTCTAACATCAGCACACTGTGTGGCAGGTTACTGAAATGAGTTTTGCATACCGCAATCCATGTCTCCAGCAAGTAATGCGGAAAGACAGAAAGCTCAAACAGGTGATATCCTCCACTGTATGCATAGAGAAGGAGGTGGCGTTCCTCACTACATCACCTACTTAGGGATCAATGCCCACAAAGGGTGAGATGAACTGTAGCAGTCTCTGTCAATAAACTACAATACGGGGGGCAGTCAAATGATTTAAGATGTAAGAGTGATATCTCCCCTGTGCTGGAGTGCTTTCCATCTCACTCATCATAGTCTTCCAAGAAAAAAAAGAAAAAAAGGAAGGGGGAGAGAAACGAAGACATAAGGGTTTAAAAAATCTATTCGCACATGTAACCTGTGAAAGTCTAATAGCACGTTACTCTGTTGCCCAGAAGGCATTTTCAATAAAATAAGTCACGGGAACTCTGAATGATCAACACTTTTCTTTCTTTATTTAAAGTTCTCAAATAGCGCCTCATCACTGGATAGGTTTTAAGGCCTTTTACATAGAACCAAACTGTTTACATAGGTATGTCAAGAAAAAAAAAAAGAGTACAAAAATAAAAAAGGAGGGAAGAGCAGCTGAGGGGATGGTAGAATGGAACAAGGTCAGCTCAACAACATTAAACAACTGAAGTTTCTTCAGGTATGTTAGTAGCAAAACATGTGAGGCTGGTGTTGGTGTTCTGAGTGGGCAGCCCAGTAGCTTAATTACTGTAGAGGTAAGACTAGAGTCAAGAGTTCCAAAAACTGTGTGCCGTTCCAGAAAATTATTGCCTCAGTGTTAAAGAAGACTTGAACTTAAGCGTTTCTGTTAAAGAGGTGCAGCTTTCAGATAGTCTTATTCTTCCGGATAGCGTTTGGAGATTGCCTAAGTATGCAGGTCTGTTGTAATGAAAGGCTTTGAAAGTGATGCAACCTAACTTGAACTTGTTTCGCACCTTGAGAGGTAGCCAATGGAGGTCTCTCAGAATAAGGGATTTATGGTTGAATCTTCTTTTCCTCTGAGATGAGTCAGCAGTGGGGTGGAAAATGGCTTTGAAAGGAGCCAATACTGATGTTGGAATTCCTGCAAGGATGGTACTGCCTGGGTCAATTTTTTAAATGATCAAGCACGTGAGGGGTGTCCTTCTCCATTGATGCCCATGAAATCGTCAGGCTTTGGCTTGTTTGTCAAGAGGAGCCTCAGCAGGTGCTCAACTCTTGGTTTTATAGTCAGTGTTTGCCATAGCATTTATAAAGCCATAGGCAAAGGACTTTGAGCGAGGAGCAGTATCTTCTGTGTTGGTTTTCTTTCGGAGGGGTGAGACTGCATTAGAATCGTTCATACTGGGTTGGTGGTCTGGGGTATTTCTTTCCTGACTCCAAGACACTGGATTAGAAACTATTTTGGTTTGCATTACAGAGCCACATTTGCATTCCACAGGCTTTAGTGTGTGCGCAACAGAGATGGGTTTCACCCAGCAGTGCATGCTTGAGCTCAATGCATTAGGCAGCACTATCTTCTACTTACTATTCACAAAGATCCTCTATGACTTCGGTGTTTTCATTGAGTTGATGGAGCCATAGAAGTATTGCACCACTATCCCTGCCAGAGGGATGCTCTATCATCTTGCCTCGGGTGATTTTGTCTGGTTTATGATGGGTAATTGAAGAAATCATTGTTTCTTCAATCACCTGGTGAACCTCAAATACAAGAAGAAAATGTTCATAAACTAAGAATCTCCTGAAAGCACAGATTTCAGGCTCAGCAGAAAAAAAGTGCTTTTAATGACGTTGCAAGGCAAAAACTATTTGGATTCCGTAAACAAGGGGTGGATGAAGCAGGCAATTTCATAAGGGGTGTATTTAAAGAATCCATTAAAAATAATCTGATCAACATTACACAAAAACAATCAACCTAATAGTAGCAAGAAACAAGTCCTACATGTTTGCAGAAAAAAGGAGAGAACATTGATCAGTTTGTCAAAGCTCTTAATATGCTTGATGCTGTGGGTGAGCTTGAGAAAAACTCATAAGAGAGACTGAACACTGCAAAAATAAATGGTTGTACGAGGTTGGAATGGTTTGTAGTGGGTACCTAAGATACTTAAACCTTACACCAGATACAGTTATCCCTTATTAGTGAATGTAGGCAGTGTCTAGAAGCCAGGATCTATAGGGGTGGTGTGGATTAGCAGCCAAGGCCCAAGTAGGAGACATGCAAAGCTCATGCATTACCACTGAAGTTACACAGCACTCAAACACATGAAAGAAAAGTCTCAGTGTTACAAAAATAAAGGTACTTTATTTTGGTGACACAAATGCCAAAAATACCATAGAGACTATAGTCCCTTGGGAGGTAAGTAATACACTAGTATGCAGAAATAGTTGTAAAAACAGTTGGAAAACAGTGCAAACAGTGAAAATCGCAATAGTTAGAAATGGGCCTAGGGGAAACACAAACCATATACTAAGAAAGTGGAATGCGAAAGTCAGTTTCCCACCTAGGCAAGTGTAGTGTGTATAGGGGTGCTGGGAGTATTAGAATACACCAAAGGTAAGTAAGAGAACCCACCCCAGAGCCCTAGAAAGCAAGAGTAAATCACAGCAACTTTCCTAGAAAATACAAGAACACAAGGAAGAAGATATTGCAAGAACCAGAAGAGACTGCAAGACACCAACAATGGATTCCTGGACCTGAAGACCAGTGGAAGAAGGGGACCAAGTCCAAGAAGCACAGAAGAGTCCAGGGAGAACAGGAGCCCCTGCTAACCCAGATGAAAGTGCAAAAGAAGAACCACCTGGTGAAGAACAACATCAGTACTGCACCCAAGAAGACGGATTCAGGTTCCTGGTTGGTGCAGATGATATCCCACGCCGATGGATGATTGCAGTCAGGTTTGCGTCACTGGATTCCGCCAACAAGCCTTGGCACACACAAAGCGAACAATGGCACTGTCTGGGACCAAGAGGGACCTGGTGGACTCTGACCAGGCAGGGGTGTCGGCGGGGGGGCTCTTGTTGTGTAACCATTTTAAGTATAGCTCCATGCACGTTAGTTTAATATACTAGGCCGATGTGCACTTTGCCCTAGATATATTTTATTCAGCTTCGCACTGTTATTTTACAATAACCAGTTTTTACGGTCTTGTTTTTATTTCTTCTATCACACTGTTTAGCTTTGTTCAGCACTGTGTTCTCAAGCAATGCATTCTTGATCGCCCTGTGCTTCAGTCAAGGCTACGGTCTGGTACATTGCCAGTAAACGTGTTAGAAGTTTAGTCTCCAACATTCGTAGAAAATACACATCCTTACGTAGGGACATTTTCTTAAAACATTTGCTGTGTTAGTTATAAAAACACTTTCTAGTCCTAGTACACGTCAAGAGGGAGATTCCATCCAGGGAACCACAACTGTATGCTGAATGCCTCGTTGCAGATGCTGACGCAGATTACAGGCCTTTGCTCAGGTATGAGGGTTGATGTCCTCCCGGGGGGAACCTGAAAGGCAGGCTTAGAGCTTAAAATGCTGTGCTCGAAATATAACTTAGAGAGAGAATAATCTAGCAGCACTATCAAAGCCTTATTCTTGTGTTTCACTCTACTCATCACTATTTCAATATTACTGTGTTGTGTAGTCCTGGTTATTGCAGCTCACGCTTTGATATCCAAAATGCAGTTGTTTTATTAAATCAATCTTTAAAACTTATATTGCCTTTATTGTCATTTATATATGAGACCGAACTGTGTATGAGAGAACCGGTTGTGACATGAGTGACAACGACTTCCCTGAGAAGTACTGATATGTAATGCGCTCGGCTGCCCAATTGTCTCTACCATTTCGGAGAGGTGAGGCACTGCTAGTTAGCCGAAGCAAAACCCAGATTTGGAGTGACAAGCGTCATCCACCGTGGGCCAGACTCAGTCCCCCACATTGTGGACGATCTTGCTGCTCAAAATCCAGTAGTCTCATTAGGATAATGAGATCCTATGCGACATGGCGCCGCCAACGTTTGGTCAGGCTCTAATTTTTGGGTCCACCGGAATATCTCAGTCTCATTTTATATAATGACACCTCAGTTCCCTATACCGAGACGTCCGTGGTACTGAGGATTTCAACCACAGCCGTATAGATAATCCTATTTCAGCTGGCAGTTGTTCACGCTTGAACTTTAAAAGGAAAAACCCCATCTTGGTGTGCCTTCTCTGAACTCTTAGTGCTTCTATGATGGCGAATCCCCAGGTTGTACAAATAGCTGTTAACATAAGACAACCTCTCACAGCACACTTACTGGCAAATGGCCTCACAGCCCAGGGAGGTCCAGTCACATTTGTGGTGGATGCCAACACAGCTTATAGAACAGAGCTTTTTTACTCTCGGGTCACATTTCCAGCAGTTGATGGGAACAGAAATACATTTCACACATATACAATTGCGAACGCGCCTGGACAATACAGAGCGTACGCATATTTAGAGATACCTCTATCTTATCAAGAACATAATAATTGGCTTGATGGCACCCTACCCCATACTATATTACCACTTAGGTTAGGTCCACTAAGTAATGATGGTCCTACCTGGCCTTTATAGGCCACATACACACCACATCCTGCGGTAGCGAATTTAGCAGTAGCTGAGGTTCGACATTTATATATTGAATTAATAGCAATATACAGACGATTAGTGCAATTTGTGATGCAAATGTTAAATACAAACCCAGCGCGTGCTGCTCTAACGCAACCACATGAAGTAACACCAGGTATAAATCCGGTGATGGTACATTCAATTATGGGGAAGGTCCCGGCCAAACGGGAAGAGACTCCGTTTTGGCTGGCACAAAAAATGAATACGCTGGAAGCAGTATTTCCCCAAAGGGACCTCAGGATAAACATAGGATATTAACTATGTGCTTGCCCTTTGAGGTGGTCCCTACAGTTGAAAACTGTAATACATGGGGCACGGTATTTGCCACGCTCTATACAACAGCACACGGTACACCGACACTTGCCAACTTAGCGGAAGTGCTTAAACAAATTCAAGATGCATACAGGGCTGCCCCGGCCCTAGATTTGGGAATGCAATTGTTGGGCAATTTTGCCACAGTTTCTTCAATCATCCTAAGTAATCTTAAAGGGGAAGCAGTTGCACTTGCAGTGCGCATGCGGCTCCGTGACGTTCCGCAACAAGATCAGGAACGAGAGCTGGCTAAAATAATAGTGGAAACATATTCAAGTATCGGTCGAGATAGCCTTGGGGCAAGACCACAAAAACCTCAATTTCAGGGTAAAATTAATAAAGATAATACTAAACAACAACCTGAGGGTAATAAGAAACGCTGGGATAAAAAGCAACAAACACCTAAAAAAGAAAGGGGAGAATCTCCACGTATGGATACCCCACAGAATAGATATAATCTCAGGAACAGAGATAATATAAAAACGTCTGATAGATATCAATATACTAATACACGCCAATCTCGTTCCTTTCAGGACTCATCGGAAAAAAGAAATGAGAGAGGTGGGCGATCACAGCGAAGAACAGAGTACGTGAAACCGAGACAGGAATCACAACGCTCTTCTGAGGTTTCTGTTAAAAAGGAAGAGAAACCAGTACAACAGAAACAACAATTTAAAAAGAAAAAGGTGGCAACAGTCTCAGTTCGACATGCCACACAGGAAGAGGGTCGTCTTGAAGAACACGAACTGGGCTCTAGCACTGCTAGACAGCGCGGCAGAGGTCACAATAGTTCGCCGGAATCTTCTAGAGCATCTGGAGGTGAAAGCAACTGATGACTTTATAAAGTAGAAACTGCGGACATGCGTGTCTCCGAGCCTGATAGGGTGTACAAAGTAACACTACAATTAGAAGGAGACATTGAACGCAATCTTTTGGGACCATGTAGTCAAAGTATGTGATATCTTGTTGGCTGAACAAGGTTGCCCCCAGATTTTGTCCGCACCTGCCCATATGGAGAAGAGGTCATTAAACTTTCTTTCTCGCCCCTTGTTCCGGAGGAACTCGCCAAGTCCTATTCTATAGAATGGGCTCTAGCACAAGCACCCGCGTTATATAGAAATCACGTGGGGTGGGATAGGGACTCTCCCTACCATGTCATTCCCATTAAAAGTGAACCTCAGCCACAACCGCAGTATCCCATAAAACATGAAGCAAGGGCACCGGTAAGAGAGATACTCACACAATTAGAATACCAGGGTGTGATTAAACCCTGTGTCTCACCGATGAATAACCCTTTATTCCCTGTAGCTAAGCCGGACCATTCATACAGAATAGTCTTAGACTAAAGACATTTAAACGGACATACACGTACATATGCTATACAAAATTCACATAGCACTGCACTAATGAGCAACATAGTGCGGAAAAAATACAAAACAACTTTAGACATCTCAAATGGATTCTTCTGCCAGAATATAGCGCCTGAAAGCAGGGACTTAACAAGCTTTAGCGCATTAGGCTCTCAGAAAAATTCTGTTGTTTCCCTCAGAGGTATAAGAACAGCCGAGGACTGTTTGCGGCTCGTGTGACTGCTATTTTACACGAGATAGACCCTGAAGCATTGTCATATGTAGATGATATATATCTCACGGATGACGAGTTACTACAACATTTAAGACGGGTAGCCCGCATTGTTGTAAGGTTTGCCGAACTTGGCTACAAATGCAACTTTAAAAAATCAAACACTGCCTTCCTCAGCATCCTGTTCCTGGGATATGAGCTGTCGAGTGAAGGGAAGAGCCTAGCGCCACAATTTTTTGAAAAATGTGCACAATTACAACCACGAATACGATTAAAAACTTCAATCGTTGTTGGGTTTTCTAAATTTTGGCAGAACATACATTCCCGATTATGCAACGCGCATAAAACCTTTACATGACTTAATTCGTCCAGATTTTTCAAGTCAATTCTGGACAGTTGAACATACACGCACTCTTCGAGTAGCAAAACATTTACACACAAGGGACAACAAAACACATTTGGTCATCAGGGTAATAGCTGGGGCCATCGGTTTCACCTATGTGACATTTAATGAAGGTGAGACAGTCCCGATTGCATACAAATCACATTTGTGTTCAGCTGCTGAACAACGCTTTGCACCCACTGAGAAAATTCTCACTGCTGTACAGATGGCTGTTATTAAAGAAAGACCTCTTGCCCAAGGGAAACGCATCATTGTTGTTTCTCCAATTCCAGCCCTAGAGGCTGTTACAAAAGCTAGTGTTCCGAACGCAAAAGCACTTCATCCACCTTGGATACAATGGGCTTCGTCTCTAACAGCCACTGATGTAGACTACGTTTTTGATCCAAAGTTACAAACTCAAAAATTTCTACAATATGAAGTAGAATATTAAGTTCCAGCGAATACCTTGCCTATTGATCAATATCATAGAGTCATGTACACCGATGGCTCTGCGCAACCAGCGATTGGAACTAAACATCAATATTCTGCTGCTTGCGCAGTCGTAAGCGACTATATGGAGGGGGAGAAATTCTGTCCTCTACATACCTATACACAGACCTTAGGGGATTGTACATCACAATTGGCTGAGCTAAAAGCTCTGCTGATTTCACTAGAACATACGGATCCAGCGCAGCCCACGCTGATTGTTTGTGATTCATATTACTGTGTCCAGTCCTTTAATGAATATCTGCATTACTGGCGTCAGAATGGGTTCAGAGATTCCAAAGGCAACGCCATAAAACACAGACTCCTGTGGGGGAAGGTAGCAGACCCGAAAGAGACGCTACCGAAAGTCCATGTTGTGCATACACTTGGACACCAGCGCGTTGGAATACACGTTGCTGGAAATACTTTGGCTGATGAAGCCGCAAAGTTAGCAGTGCCAGTAGCCACTGTAGCTGCAGTGACTCGTTTGAGTTCCAAACCAGACAGAGACATTATGGCTGCCATAAAAGCTACGGTTGATGGTTCGCCTTATCCTAAAGGATTTCCTAACATATATCAATACTATATGGGAAGTATGCTGAAGTTAAAATTCCAGGCGTAGGCGTACGTGACATCCCCAATAAAGACATAAGACCACAATTGATCAAAGCAGCGCATGAGAGAGTGGCATTGCACATGCTAGTGTGGCGGCTACAATTTGACTCTTACAGGCCCGTTATTGGTGGCCCGATCTCTACAAAGAGATTAAACAGTGTGTCCTTTGTTGTGACATCTGTCAACAAATTAAAATTTCTACGGCCAAGCGCCCGCCACAGACACCCCTCTTAATTTCTAACAGACCGTTACAGTGTGTGTACTTGGACCATTGCAGTCCACTAACACCCTATAGTGCATACAAATACATATTAGTCGCTGTTGATTCATGCTTCAGATTTGTATGGATGTGGCCACAACGCTCGGCTGACGCTCGGACTGTTATAAAAGATTTGTGAGTCTTTATCGGTACATATGCAGTTGCGGCATTCCATTCGGACCAGGGCCCTGTTTTCGCCTCAAGGGCATTCAGGGACGCCATGGCTTAGTTGGGGGTCCAACGGCAGTACTCGTCCCCATTTCATCCCGAGGGAAATAGTGTCGTGGAGCGATTAAACCGCGATTTAAAGCAATCCTTAACAGCCAGAGTCTTAGGTACGGGTTGAAGTTGGCTGTATGGAGTTCAGAGAGCACTAAATAACCTGCCTAGAAGGTGCCTGGGGGTCGTACTTCATATGAGTGCCTGTTTGGAACTCAAATATTTGTTCCGGATCTTGATGGTCCTGGCGTGGAGGCAGCAGAAACACCTTTTGACATAAATTATCGTATCACTGTTTTACAGGAATTACAACAGTTTCGGGAAGATAACTCTTCTAAAAGTGCTGCCTCCACAGGATTTAAGGATGTGCCTGTAACATCTACCGGCTGGATTCCCAGGATTGGGGATCTTGTACGTGAAAAGGTTGCAGTAGAAAAATAATTTGGCCCTTTTTATCGGGGTCCAGTCCCTGTATTGGGGATACACGGTACCAGAACTGTTATTCTACCACCGTTGCCAGGTGCCAAAGAAAATCGTTTTGTTTCAATTGACAATGTCAAACTACAACATGTGGCTGATTCTGCACAGCCGACCAAGAGGAACATCCAGTAGTTCCAGAATCCCTCTCACTACTGGAGAAGAAGTTCCGCTTCAAGTTGTTTATACCAACACTGACACCTCTCCGAGCTTGGGCAGGATGGATGATGATCTTGTATTAGTTTCACTTACAAGCAATTTAGAAACATTTGATCAAGTCACCTCGACTACAAGCCAGACGGATGGTGCTGTCTGCAGTGTGCCACCACAGGAAACACCAACTCCACCGTTGACCACGGCTACGCCATTTGCACAAACTGCCTCTGGTTACTTTGCTGACTTTAACAACGGTCTATCGGATTCGTTCACCTCTTCGACAGCTGACCTGTCAGTTGCACATAAGCTAATACATTGGCTTAAGGACATACATTTCATTTTTCTATGGAACTATGTATGGCTTTCTTTGACTGTCCTAGCCTTTCTGCTTTGGATTGGTTTTGTTATTTCCTTTTTCTTGTTAATACATGGTCATTTTCTTCCCGAGAGATCAGCGGTTGAACAGGTGGAGGGGGTTATGAAACCACATTTTTCATCACATAAGATTCGAAGAGATTTGTCTTTTGTGAACATTTCCGCAGTACCAATTCCTGATGGGATTGTGTGGGACAAAGTAATGTTTGATATATATGGTCCCACTGAAATTATTCAAATACCGTATGTGTTAAAATTATCTATGAATGATATAGTCATACCAGGTATTGTATCTGATGATTGGGATGTGAAAACAGATGATTCTATGATGACAGAGTTGCAATATTATACTGTCTATGAAAACAAAGATGTTTACCAATTGAAAGAAAATTATGGTGATATGTTTTGCTACAATTATTATGGGCACCACTTCATACATAGAGCGAGTAGTCCAAAAACAATATTTAATTACACGCAATGGGAACGTTGTCCAACTCCACCGCAAGGGAGTTCAAAAACGTATACTGAAAAGTTTGCGTATTTTTCTGGGCAACGTCAAAAAAATGCTCAGTCATATTATTTTAAAGTAACTCCTACTAAGGATATACATATGTTATTGACCAACACGAAATTTGTATATTTGGAATCCTTTGTTTCCCGGTTACCAATAGAAGGTTATGAATACTGGTCCAAATATATTGACTTGAAAAGTGTTTGGGGAACAAAAAATTGGCAGACCAAGGGTACAGAAACATTGTTTAGAGCATGTCTCATCCGTGTTCAAATGATCTTTTTGAATGAAACAGTGCTACAAACAAGTTGTTTATGCTTAGCAACAATTAGAGAATTAAATATGCCCAGTATACCTGCCCCTGCAAAATTTGAAAACTGGCAAAAGTACACAAATGCAACCATACACGAGCTCAATGAGTGGGTCCAGAATGGTACGTTTAATGCTTCACTGACACGTCCAGGTGGGTGGTTATTGTGGCCCATAGATACCAACGGGTGTCATCAACGTTTTGTCACCTCCTCTGGGGGTTTCCGGACGAGTAGGCCAGCCTCTTGCTATATATCACCAGCACATGCTGACATAATTACAACATATATTGTAGGAAAATTGTGCCAACAGTGGCTAAAATCGTCCTCACTTGATGCGTTTAAGGCACACCTCAATCTTTTGTCTAACAACACTGACTTACAAGATTTTTTTGTCAGGCCCCAAGATACCACGTAAGAAGCGTTTCTTGTATGAAGTATACAATGAAATATGGAAACTTTCTCAACAAGAGGCTGCAGCCCGATTACGGCAAATAGACCAGGAACATTTGAAAAATGCATTAGCTGTTGTGGATAATGGGATTCACACTTTGTCCGACCGTATATATACAATTAACAACATTGTTTTCTTCTGCTATAGACATTATAGGATCTGATATGTCTTCTTTATACCATGGACAGAGTCAGACCAGGTCCATTATGCAGATGGGTTGGACACTTCAAACATTGAAGGCGGGTCGCGTTACGTGGCAGCACATCAGTGCCGGGGAAATATTTTTTTCCTTTAATTTAACGCGGCAACAACAACTAATAGCAAAGAAAGAAGCGACTTATGTCATGCTTAACACTGAAAGAATAGAAAGACTGCCTTTTACCGTGGCCGAGATGACTTCGGCAGAGTGGTTAATACACGGGGTTATTAATCTGCCTATTTCAACATTACAATTCACTTCTTGTTTGAAACACGTTCCGGTAGGCAGATATGAAAAGTTGGGAGATAGTTACATCCATGAGGTGTGGGAGCTTCCCTTCTCGTACAAATGCCTCAATGGCATGAAAGAGGTCTTTCTTAGCGGTAGTGAATGCGAGACTTTAGTCAGCCATTCGATGATTTGTAAGCAGCTGTCCTTGCATGGGGCGTGTAATGCCTCGGTTGGCAATTTGGCTTGCTATCTGAAGGGAGTTCCAGTCCCCTTGATTAAACGCACGTTCCAGGTGCTTTCAAACGGCAGCTACGTCCTTCTCAATAGTGAAGACAGTTGTGGCATGTGGGCCGGAATAATTTATGTAGTTTCGGTCTCTAAAGTCGTTACATGCTGCGGGAACGTGCTGTTTCCCCCCACTAAGTTAAGGGAGGTAGCTGATATCTGGCCTCATATTGCTACTTCCAAGGTGAATTTTGACAAGTTGAGTAGACTCAAGGCTTTATTGTTTCAGAAGCATGTGGCCCTTACTTCTGCTTGTGAGACCTACGCGCTTCAGGTGGCAAGGTCGTCGGCAGAAATACAGTCCCTGTTAAATACAAACTTTCCGAGACACTTTGGTGAACTCATGGGACGTATATTTAATGCGTCCAGCACGGCTGGATTAGCAACTTTTTTCAAAGCTGTTGGTATTAGTTTTGTTCACACCTTCTCCTCTATATTCGGTTTGATACCTTCAGCTATTCACTCACTTTTCTGAAGTATTTTTGGGGGATTTCCAATAACTTTGGCTTTATTATCTGGCATTTTGCTGTTGCTGTTGTTTTTCCGCAATGGCTGTCCCACCGCAACAAAGACAAATGAAGGTGCTCCCATCAGCACAGCTGTGTCGTGAACGCATAATGCAGAAATTTGGAGCAACACTCCTGGAACATTTGGGGTGTGACTGGTCTTTGTCATTCATACCGGTTTTGGATTGTGTGCAGCCCATGTTTCGGTGCTGTTGGTGCTCTTTTGAAAATGCACTGGTAGTTTGTCTTTCACAGCAACGCCCCTCGTGGTTGATGCTGACCTGTTGATGTTCTCGTTGATGGTTCATTACCAGACATGCGCACTGCGGTTGCGTTTGCTGAGAGAGGCTGATTACGAGCTACCCTTCCTGGAGGAAGTTGATATTGACTCGTTCATTGGCACTCCACAGGATGCCGCCTTGGTTGATACTGGGGCTATGGAACACACCTGCTCCTTAATGGTTTTTGGCGCGGATTTACCGTTTTTGTCATTTGCCTAAGTGGAGGATCTCCTACGTTCCATGACTAGTGCTTAATTCGGAACAGTTTTAAATTGACATTTTTTCTTATAATTCGGCATTAAGCTGCATACTCACTTATAAATTGTCAAGTATATGCTTTTGTGAACTCTTAACTTGTCAAAATTAAGTAGGGTTTTAAATGTATTTTAGGTTAGGGTATTTTAGCTTTGGCTTGAACCACTTTCTACCGACAAGGGGAGGGTGTTGTGTAGCCATTTTCAGTATAGCTCCATGCACGTTAGTTTAATATACTAGGCCGGTGTGCTCTTTGCCCTAGATATATTTTATCAGCTTCGCACTATTATTTTAAAATAACCAGTTTTTACGGTCTTGTTTTTATTTCTTCTGTCAAACTGTTTAGCTTCGTTCAGCACTGTGTTCTCAAACAATGCATTCTTGATCGCCCTGTGCTTCAGTCAAGGCTACAGTCTGGAACATTGTCAGTAAACGTGGTAGACGTTTAGTCTCCAACATTCGTAGAAAATACACATCCTTACGTAAGTACATTTTCTTAGAACATTTGCTGTGTTAGTTATAAAAACACTTTCTAGTCCTAGTACACGTCAGGAGGGAGATTCCAGCCAGGGAACCACAACTGTATGCTGAATGCCTCGTTGCAGATGCTGACGCAGATTACAGGCCTTTGCTCAGGTATGAGGGTTGATGTCCTCCCGGGGGAACCTGAAAGGCAGGCTTAGAGCTTAACCTGCTGCGCTCTAAATATAAATTAGAGAGAGAATAATCTAGTGGCACTATCATAGCCTTATTCTTGTGTTTCACTCTACTCATGACTATTTTAATATTACTCTGTTGTGTAGTCCTGGTTATTGCAGCTCACGCTTTGCTATCCAAAATGCAGTTGTTTTATTAAATGAATCTTTAAAACTTATACTGCCTTTATTGTCATTTATAAATGAGACTGAACTGTGTATGAGAGAACTGGTTGTGACATGAGTGACCACGACTTCCCTGAGAAGTACTGATATGTCATGTGCTCGGCTGCCCAATTGTCTCTACCATTTGGGAGAGAGGAGGCACTGCTATTTAGCCTGAACAAAACCCAGATTTGAAGTGACAAGCGTCATCCACCGTGGGTCAGACTCAGTCCCCCACATTGTGGAAGATCTTGCTGCTCAAAATTCAGTAGTCTCATTAGGATAATGAGAGCCTACGCGACACTCTCAACAACTCAGAGAGCCCTCAGAAGACAAGGCAGCACACATAGGAGTGCCACAGCACGGGGACAAAGAAGGTGCAAAAGAAGGCCCAACTAGCACTACAACAAAGGGTCCCACGCCGCCGGAGAACTACACAGGAAACTGTGCGTCGCAGGAAGGAGTGCTGGGTGCTGGAGCTGCGCGGTGCACGAAGAACTTCGTGGAAGGATGCCAACAAGCCTTGGCAACTGCAAAACACACGGTGCACGGAGGTACTGTCCTGAGTGAGGAGACAAGCTCTTACCTCCACCAAAGTTGGAAAGTTGGACGTCAGGACCGTAGGGACCACTTCAGTCACCACCTGTGATGCAGAATCCACGCAGCTCATCAGGACAGCGGTTACACACAACTGGTCGTCATTGCAGAGAGGTCCCTGCTGAAGCAGGGGAGTGACTCCATCACTCCAAGGGAGATTCCTTTGTTCTTCTGGTGCAGGGTGAAGACAGGCTGTCCTCTGAGGATGCACAACCAGGAAACAGTTGCAGTTGCTGGCAGGAGCTCAGGATACAATGTTGCAGAAGTCGTTTTTGCTTCTTTGTTGCAGTTGTAGAGTGAAGGTGAAGTAAAGGATGCAGAGGATTCCTGCTGGAGTCTTGCAATCCGAATCTGAAGAACCACCCAAGAGAGAGACCTTAAATGGCCCTGAAAGGGGGATTGGTCAGCTAAACAGGTAAGCACCTATCGGGGTAGGGCTCTGATGTCACATGCTGGCACGGCCACTTAGATGCTCCCAGAGTGCCCTGCCAACTTGGAATCCACAATGGCAAAACCCAGGGTCCCTCTGGAGGAGCTCTGAGCACCATCCTGGAGGGTGATGGACACGGGAGTGACTCCCCTTTCCTTTGTCCAGTTTCACACCAGAGCAGGGACTGGGGGTCCCTGAACCAGTGTAGACTGGATTATGGAAGGAGGGCACCATCTGTGCCCTTCAAAGCATTTCCAGAGGGTTGGGAAGGCTACACCTCCCAAGCCTGTAACACCTATTTCCAAAGGGAGAGGGTGTAACACCCCTCTCCAAAAGGAAATCCTTTGTTCTGCCTTTCTGGGCTTGAGCTGTTCAAGCAACAGGAGGGTAGAAACCTGTCTGAGAGGTGGCAGCAGCTGGGGCTGCCTGGAAAACCTCAGAACGCTGGAATGGCAATACTGGGGTCCTTTAAGGAGCCCCCAGAGTGCATGGAATCATACAACCAATGCTTGCAAAAGCATTACGGTATGATTCCAACATGTTTGATACCAACCATGCCTATGTTTGGAGTTACCATTATGTAACTGGACATAGGTAGTGAACTATGTCCAGTACATGCGTAAAATGGCGCCCCCACACTCACGAAGTCTGGGAAAATGGTCCTGGAGGTCGTGGGGGCACATCTGCTAGTGCAGGGGTGCCCTCAAACACAAGTACTCTGCACCCTGCCCTCAGGGCTGGAGGGCCTGCTATAGGGGTGACTTATAAGTGACCTGGTGCAGTCTAAATGGCAGTGAAAGGATGCACCCACCCTTTCTCGCAGGCTGCAATGGCAGTCCTGCAGAATCCTTTGCATGGGCTCTATATGGGTGGCAAAAGAAATGCTGCAGCCCATAGGGATCCCCTGGAATCCCAATGCCCTGGGTACCTAAGTACCATATACTAGGGACTTATAAGGGGGCCCCAGTATGCCAATTTTGGGTGCAATACTGAGTACCAGTATGCTGTAACCATACTTTAAGGGAGAGAGAATAACTACTGGGGTCCTGGTTAGAAGGATCCCAGTAGACACAGTCAAACACACTGATAAACAGGCCAAAAGGGGGGGGGTAACCAAGATAGAAAGAGGCCACTTTACTACAATGGTTACAATAGTCTATTTTTTAAGTAAAACCCAAAATTAAAACATGGCTTCACCAACCTGCTAGAATGCACACAAGGTAGCCAATATAGTATGAAACAAAACTGATAGACAGCAAAATGATCCATGAAAAGAACATACAAGACAGACAAAAAGAAAAAAAGTTAGAAAGTCAAAGATAGTTTTATAGATGTGGCAGCACTTCTCGTTTGACATACAATAGTCTCTGGATCAATGATGTGATAAATGGAACAGGAAAGGACATTATGCTAAAGTGTGTAGAGAGAAAAGCAGGGTGAACAATGAGGTTGCATATGTAGAGTATAACAAGGATGAAAAGTGTGTATCAGGTATACAAAACAGTGTGTCTAGAAGAAAGTAAAGTTGAAGAGCAAGTTCCCAATAGCCTTTCACAGAAGCCCAAGTGTTGTGTCCAAAGATAGAGGCGGAGGCAGGAGCAGAACCAAACTCCTTGTACACAATAACAGAATATGTGTTCCAAGATAAAAGGTCTGTCTGCACAAACTCAGGGATCTTATGAATACCTTAAATGGGTATAAAACAGGATGTATACACTTAAGAGTTGTGGCAGGCCAATCATGTTTATAACAGCAGATGCAGTAGAGGTAGTGTATATTTAGCAAAGGTTTAGCAATGTTTGGTTCAAGTGAGATATAGAATTTAGGTGTAACTTTGAAGCGAGGCATTGGGGAAAAATTGTTGGTTGTTGAGAGAAAGCATCAATTTTTGTAAAAGTATCGGAAGAGGTTTTTTGACAAACTGGATAAGCTGAAATGATATGAACACAAAATAAAAATGAAGGAAAAGAGCATTCCTGAAAGACAATGCTTCCCAAACTATGGGTCTTGTCCCGATGGTGGGTCACCAGCCGTTTTCTGGTGGGTTGTTAATGAGTTATAAATAAAGATGTCTTTACATTTTGTATTCATCTTGTCACACTTATGTGCTTCACAAATGTCAGACTAGGTCTTCTGCAAACTGCACCTTATTTCAACAAGAGGAACAGTGTGTACTTCTCTTTTTCAGACTACAAAGTGAGAGGAGCTTTTAAAGTGAACTATGTGACAACCCTGCTCATGTGAAAGGAAAGGATATAAGATGTTTTTAAAAAACACAACAACATTTTAATACCTGTAAATGAAGTGCACCCTTACCTCAGAACATATTAGCAATAACGAAAGTAAAAATGAAGCACATCTCTGTAATTCTGAAGCATGATGGGAAAAAATATTTTAATAGGCTCAAAACAAATCAAGACACTTTCACTTGGTGATGTGCAAATGATAAATATTAATCAGAACACGATTTCCTCACTTTATCATTGGAGTGCTATATAGTTTTATTAATACAACTGTATGTCTGTGCAAATTAATTTAGTGGCCATTTCAATGAAAAATGTAAAGTCTGTAGATGACAATGTGTTACTGCACAATGCTTTAGTAATATATTGATGACAGCATGCTCTAAAACGCACCACCAGCTACATACTAAACCCTTACCATTCACCTGCTGAATACATTTGCTGCACTTTCTGTAAAGCTAGGATGTTTCCCAATCCCAGGATTTCAGTGATGCACCATTGATGCCAGTACCCCTACTCCAAAACCTGTTCCAGCACCAATGGTGCAAAGCTGCTAAACTATGTCCTCAAGTCCACTTTTAAAAGCAACCCTTGCAAGTATTCCAAAGCAGACTCCAGAATATTCCATTATTTTTAGCTGCTGTGGTTTTTTTTACACTTCATCAAGCCATTTCAACAAAGAATGTGTCCACTATGCATGATCATACACAATCAACCTACTTGTGTATGACTATAACACATAAATTGAGAAATATAGATGTGGCCTAACTGGCAGAGCTGCTGACTTTGGATCTGGAGAATCTGGTTCAAGTCCTGATGTTGGCTCTCGAGCAGTGGTTCCCAACTTTCGGAGGACCCCCACACTGAATCATTACTGGAAGCCAGGGACCCCCAAGCAATTTGTACTATTTAAATTTCAAACTTTAAAAAAGTAATTCACTGAAAAATACACAAACAGATACACACCAAACAAATACTCGAATTACTAAGGATATAATTATTTTATATTGAAAAAATAGACAAAAATCAAAAACATTTAATGGGAAGGTTGGCGCTGCATCTCTGCGACTAACTTTCCAATGTTTGGATTTATTTAGCAAAGCTGAATCCTCAGGTCAGATTCTACATTCCCTAAGTGATTTCTGTTTTTATTTTTCAGGTACAGAAGATCTGAGAAAGCTTTTTCACATAAATATGTGGTGGGAAAGGGAGTATAACCATAAGGGGCCCACATCTCTCCATAGCCTCTCTGTGACATGTAATTAATTTGTTTTATAGCACCTCCATACCAGTGTAGGGTGTCAGAGCACTTTACATGGGACTACAAGGTGTAGGATTCACATGTCATCCACACTGTTAGGCATTTTCTAATAGTGCTAGGTCTGGAGAAGCACAAACTTAGGATTCAGAACATAACAGTGGTTAGCATTGACTGTAATGATAAGAATGTATTTCTATGCAAGCAAACCTTTTTTAGCAGCATAAGGAAAATGAAAGACTGGAAAAAAACATAACTTTCTAATTTGTGCCATGCAGTTTGCATGCAGCTCTTTGATAGCAGTTTAGAGCTCACTGTGCCAGATTACGATTGTAACTTATGAACTGCACAGTAACAAAAAGAGCTCTGTGACAAAAGCAGTAACACACTGTGCTATGCACATAAAATATGGTTCTTTGCAAGACACACGTTCTTTGCAACAGGCATATTAACCATCTGCACTACCTTAGATGAGTCAAACCTGGCACTAGACACAACTCCCATCTCTCTCCAGCATGTACAGTAATCACCAGTTATCCTGGCGCCTTCATTTTTGCCGAAAGATGCTGGATGTACAAGGAACTCTGCAGTGCTTTCAAAACTGTTGCACAAAAGAAGTAATAAATATAAACACATGCACATGTTTCTGTCAGAAGCTCCAGCTGGAGAAGTGCCTTTCTGCTGGCCAAGGCCTGTGTCCCCCCCCCCCTTGGAAATGTGTCAAGGATACCTGGGGGGGAGGGAGGGTTAGTGCAGACCGCAGGCTGGGAACTTCTGCTCTAGAAAAATCACTTAGTCTCCCACGATTAAAATAAAATGAATCTGATCATATGTAATGTAATCTGGTGTTCATGTAAAGCACTCCAATATAAATATGGGGTCCTAAATGCACCACTCTGCCTTGTTTTGAAACAAAAATGAATATGAGGATTTGCTCCATACTTGGCTGCAGAAAGGGTTTTTCAAATTTGCTAAAATCACTGGTATCAACACCAAGACTTTTCATAAATCTTGTGACTGTATTGAGCAGATGCCACATGCCAGCACCCTAGTCTGAAAAGTATTCAAGCTCCAGTGCAGTTCACCATCTTTTATTTTTAAGGACAGAGCAGTATCTTGGCCACAGTCCAATAAAGACATATTGAAGGCTGTAGTTAAGGTTGTGACATTTACAAACAATTGCTGTTAGGGAGGAATGAAAACAATTGTAAAGAGAATGTTATTTTGATAATTCACAGTATTTTGAAAGTATGGCTAATATTACATTTTTGTAAATCGCTACTGCTTCATGTCCATTAAAGCTAAGGTGGGTCTCAAAAGTTTGTTGTCTAAAATGCTTAGGAAGCACTGCTGTAAGCAAAAACTGGAGCAATTGCCTTAGCAACCAGAGTTTTCGAAAATGCTGATACATACAAAAGGAAGGAATCATTGAACCAGATGTAATAACAAAACACCCAATGGAAAAGTACAACTTTGTATTGATTTGTGCAGTGGAAATAGTTGTATCATGCAAGATAGTTAGTCCATATCTACATAAATCAGATCTTACTCACACCGAAGGGATGAAAAACAAATTCATTTTGACTTGCAATATGCCTAATACCTTTCAGAATCAGAGCTCGAGTACACAGCTTTATGTGTATTTGTTATGTAGCAAGGGACTTTTCAGTTTAAATGCATGCCTTTCTGCCTAGAAACTGTGGCTTCTATTTTTCCCAGGCTAAAACTCAGTTTAAGTATATTCATATTATTAACTTAAAGAGAAAATGAAGACAACCACAACAAGGTTTTTGAAAAAGTGTGAAGCACAATAATTAAGGCAGAGATACCATAAAGAAAGAAAAACAAGGTTTTAAAGTCCATGGGTCGTAATATTTTGGTTATGCCATTTGAGGACAGGGAATTGAACAGAACGGTGATCAATTAATTAAGGCAGTAGTACCATAAAGAAAGAAAAACAAGGTTTTAAAGTCCATGGGTCATAATATTTTGGCTATGTCATTTGAGGACAGGGAATTGAACGGAACGGTGATCTGTTAAAAGCAACAAAGACTAACTCACTCATTAACACATTGATTTAACAGAATATTATTCAAAGTTCATATCACAATTCAGCACAGTCACAGAGCCACTTGGTAAAATACTGAAGAAAAGAAGCAAATTTTTATGAGGTGGTGAGCAAAACCATGCTTTTTGAGAGAATTAAAATGTTATTGTTAAAAACCTTAGTAATAAAACATTTCTGTGCAACCAAGCACATCATACTTACAGTAGATGCAAGTAGCTAGGGTATTGGTTCAGTCCTGGCACAGATAGGTAGTGCTGAAGCAGAAACTATAGCTTTAGACAGGCCTTGAAAAATCTACTTGCACACTCACTAGGGCAAATTAGATTTTATCAGGTCGAGGTATTTTAGGGCCCACTGGTCTGTTCTGGTGAGTAAACTGGAGCAGGAAAGGGACAGGCGTTTTGTTTATTCAGAAAGTGAAAGAGTTATGAAGATGGCTTTATATCTTGTTTTTATCTTTACATATATGCTGTCTTTTCAAGGACAGAGGTCAAATGTCAGCTGAAGTCTTTACAAATTGCTGCTCATCTTATCCTGGAGATTAGTGTATACTTTCCCCTCTGACTGCAGGTAGAGGACTTTGTAAAGTGAGCTGTCTGACAATCCGTGCGAAACAAAAGGCTGTAGGACTTCAGTTTTTTCACACAACATTTGAATAGCTCGTAAATAAACAGTGCAAAGATCAAAATATATTCGGATTTAGGAAAGCACTTTTTCTGTAAATCAGAAGTGTAATGGAAACAAAGATTTAAATAGGTGCAAAACAAATCAGAACACATTACTTGGTGATGTGAAAATTATAAATATTTTCAGAAAATTGATTTGCAAACATTCTTTGTGTATATATATAGTTTTATCAGTAAAACTGCATTTCAGTGGGAAATGTGCTGACTGGAAATGACAGTGTGCTATCACTTCATCCTTTATATATTTTATTAAAAAAGAGAGTTTAAACATGAACCGAGAAGCATTCCTGACCCAGCCCTGATGACAATTTGGATAGTGAACTAAGAGACAGGTCAGGGTTCAGGTGTATCTTGTATGTGGCTAGATTTGTGGTCTCAAATGTAATAGCTTATGATAAGAAAATGGTGGCTCAGTGAAATAAAATATTTGTAAAGGGTCACATATTTTGAGACCAGTTTATGGGTCAAGAATCTGATCAGGACAATGAAACAGTAGTCATTTGCACAGAGAACCTAGGAACCTAGAAAAATACTAAGTATATAGCAAAATATAAATTATTCTGCTCAATGATGGAAAGAACAGAAAAAATATAGAATACAGAAAAAACATGGAATTTCCTATTAAATCATACTGGATTTTTTTTAAATCAAAGCACTTGCACTGCATACTAACAGGCGTTTGCATGGGGTGAGGTTAGGTGCATCTACAATTGTATGCAAATTACTATACATGACTCACCAATACAAATCGATCAAACCCCTACCAAAGAGAACAGTGAAAATGTAATTTTAGTCGCAGGGTTTAGACAACGATGTAGACAAACGGATTAAAACCTATTGCAAGAGCAAACATAGCAAAAAAAAACAAAGAACAGATACTGCACCAATTTTGGCAACTGAAACACTCCAAGAAGCAGAGAGAACAAGCATTGGCAAAGCCAATAGGTCTCGCCTTTGGGACATATTGACCTTGCCTATGGCTTTTAGCTATGCTGCACAGCATTGCACTGCAATGAAAAAAAGCCTTTGACATGACTGCCTAAATCATTATATATGTACACCGTTTGCAGAATTATTATTGATATGTTACAGAAATTATGTGAAACAACCCATGTGATTCAGTATGACAGACTCATGAAATCAGTTTGAGCAGTTATGAAAGAATTGCTCCTGGCAGACAACCTTGCTTTATGTACTGCCCAAACAGAGTAATATGAAAGATGCTTTCCAGGAAGACTACATAACAACTATTCATCTGTATATGAAGCATGTGATTTATTGAATGAATGTTACCGACTACACAGTAACTCATCTTGTTAAATATCCATAGTCACTATAGTGCAAAACGTGCTCCAAGCAGACTACAGAATAATGTATGGAGAGGAAGACAGAAAGAAATTAGACAGATAAATCCAGCAATCTTTCAATCCACTTATCAATGGAGGCACCAACAGACATTATGGAGAGGCTAGGCAGGAAGAGTGTCCTTTTTTAACAATATTCCCGTTGTTTTCTGGGCAGACATACAGAGACAAAGCGGGAGGGGCATGAGGTAGTTTTTCTTTGTCAATGTTATCAGAAATGTAATTTCCACTAATGTAACAGAGGTCCCTTGCTCTGAAAGGATGGCTCCTGTATGTCTGTATGAAACATGGTGCTGTGCACTGAGCAGTTTTATTTTTCTTGCCAGTTCTCTTCTGGGAGCTGTATCTTGCTGTACTAGCCAATAGTATTGTTTTAATTACCACTGTGTTTGCTGCCAGCCAGTGACCGCTCTTCTTAATCCTAGATTCAATCTGTAAGGAGAGCCCTGCTGGGATGAACATCTGCAAGGGCTACAGGATACTTCCAGTCTGCTTTCCAAATCTTATTCCCCCACAGAGGGAATCGGATGCAGCAGTGGGCACCAGATAGTAAAAGGGGATTGTAGCAAAGCTCCTTTTCTCAAAATACAAAAGCATATGCTCTCAACCTGTAGATGAGAAACAAATCACTGTCTAATACACCACCCCCTATTCGATGTCCAAAAGGCATTGTGATGTGGCGAATGCTCACTGCTGTGCAACAATCACTGCCAGAGGCAGATATTTATTGTGATGTGTATCTCGTCTCTTGAGATCGGAAGATGATTTTAGATAGAGGCTTCTGTCTCCGTCAGTCAGGGGCTATCGAGCTGCAAAAATATATATAAAAAAAAAAAAATAGGGTAAATATGAGGCTTTCATTTGAGCCCTTTGCGGGTGGGTTGAGACTCACAAAGCAGCAAAGACCAGCCCCGTCCTGTGACTCCAAAACTGCCACACTGTTTCGGAGTACTGTGCTGATTTTAAAAAAAAACATGCGATTGCCTGCAGTGCCCTTGAGATGGTTGGTAGATTATATTAAAAAGAGAAGGTTTGTCAACATTTTAACAGGAAAGTGGGTTGGGATTATATGAAGCAACATGGAGACCATTATGGACCTGAGCAGCTATACAGACAGCGATGGAGATAAAGCAAACGTGGGTGAGAGAGCGCAATACAGGTGCTGGTTGAGAGAAAAGCAGCACCACAAAGATGGGACAGAAACACAGGGACAGGGCAATAACATGGAGCACAGAAGTGCTTTACAGTGATATAGAGCAAGCTGGTCTGGTGCACCAAGTATTCCTAGCCCTCTGGGCGGCGTGCTTATGCCCCTCCACTGCCTCCATTATTTACCCAGTGCCAGCCTAGTGCTAGCTACAGCTTATAGGCGCTGTACATCTATAGCCTACGGCCTGCAGCCTACAGCTATAGCCTACAGCCCACGGCGTGGAGGAGAGGCTGCGCCCTGAACATAAGCTGGCCTGCTGCACCAAGTATCCGTAGCCCTCCAGGCGGTGTGCTCGTGCCCCTCCACTCCCCCACTGACTTCACTATTCATCCAGTGCCAGCCTAGTGCTAGCTACAGCTTATAGGCGTGGAGGAGAGGCGGCACCCAGAAAATACAACTAGATTGGACAAAGCACCCGGTCCACCAGGCACCAGGAGCACAGGTGCAACACGCACAGCGGGACGAGTTGGAAGGCTGTCAGGTGGACTAACGACATCCACTCCATCTTAGTCAGACATTGTTGCCATCACTGCCCACTGGATAAGGAATATTCCCTTACTTTCATCTCTTTTATTTGACTCCACCATAGTGCGGATGTTATCAGAACCAAGTGCATCAATAGCATCAGTAGCAGAAGGGGCAGTGTCCTCACTCAGCATATGAGTCTGGTACAGGTGGGAGGACAAGCGCAGTTGCTGTAGCTACCCGCTGCCGATTGGTAAGCCCTGCAGGTTCACAGAAGCAGCCCAACTAGGTCTGGGTGCGGCTTGTGAACTTGTTAGCGAGACCTGCTCATTCCCGCATCTAGAGTGAACCCCTGAGACTTACGCCTTCTTCAAGCAAGCCGGGAAACCTTGTTAGTAAGGCTGCAGAATCTATTCTCCGCATTATATCAAGAGCTAGTGCCAAGCAGCGCGTCAAGGCAGCACGCAAGTAGTGAACCTTTTGATTGTTGGGGAAATAAGGACTAACAAACAAATCCCACCATTGATTGCTGCCCCTTTCATCGTTAATAAGTAAGCTAGTATAATGCGTTCCGGCAAACTTCGCGTGGATCCCGATGGTGGGAGGCTGAGATCCCCCCCCCCCCCCCCAAAAAAAAATGGCAAGGCATTGCCACCCACCCTGTGAACCCTCCAGTAGTATGTTTAAGCACCTCTGGAATTGAAGGGATACAGTCCACTGAACAAAGGGAACCCAATTCGGAATCATCTTCAATGCCATCAGCAAAAATAAGTGGAGTACAAAATCACAGACTTTTTTTTTTACTACTGGGTGTTCACGTTCGCAGGAAAATAAGGTATTGACAGAGCTAGCAGATGCAGAAACAGCTATGGTAACCGGGATCAATTCTGAGAAAGATCCCCTCCCGGGAGATCATTCTTTCACTCTGCAAAAGCCTGAAAGGTGGGTCTTCAGTAAGGAGAGATCGAAAGTTGAAACTGACAGAACAGACTATTCAGGGTCAATTCTAGACCTGGAGTTCAGTATCTGGACGGCCTTGGGTAGGATTTCTGATCCGCTGATAGAACTCGTTGATATGGACTCCCTTGAGGGTGATACCAGCACAGTACAGGGGAAAACTGTTCCTCCTCATGAATCTAGTCAAAAGCATGAAGACATGTTGCGTACCGCCATTTCCCTTAGTCCATTTCAGAATAGTACCCGCAATTCTCAATCCCAATCGGACGTTCCAGTCAACACATGTGGCTCACTCCTGTCGACTTTGGACATCATGGCAACCGCAATAAAGCATCAGGCAGACAAGCAAGATATTCAAGTTGACTTACTCAACATCATGGCTAATTATATCGTGGGCCTCAATGATTTGATCCAGAGAGCTCAAAAACAGAATTATGTACAAGTAGCGTGTGGCTGTGCGGTCTCAGGGAACAAACCAGAGATCATCCTCCCCATATTAAATGATATATTAGTGGAAGTCAGAGCTCAGGCACTAGGTACAAGGGAAAGACTCTGTGTTTTTAGAACTCGACGAATCAGGAAAATGTGAAGAAGAAATCATTGTCATGGAAAATCTGTCAAGAGAACCCTTCAATGCATCTTCCCTACAAGCTACGACACAAAAGGTGCCCGGAAACTCACTTAGCAGTTTACAGGAATGGGCCCATCACACAGGGAGCCAATGCAAGAATTTAAGTACTATTAGAAAAATGTAGGTGAATGCTTCCCATAGTGCCTCACAAAGCCCAGTACATTTAAGGTAAAAAAAAAAAAGGATAAGAAGAAGGAAAGGAAAGCAAGGAAAGGAAAGGAAAGCAAGGGGAAAAGAAGCAAGATTAGTTATACTTTTTTGCTTATGTCATTTTGTTTTTAACACATAAGCAGTCAGCCGTTAGCAATGCTAATGCTAATATTCTTATGCCACTGGACATCAAACTATCTGCAATGGTTGAGGAATGTCCTAGCTCAGGCCCAAATTCACAAAGTGCTTCTGTACTCCCAGCAACAACGGTTGTCCTAGTTCAGGACCAAATTCTCAAAGTGCCTCTGTACCTCCAGTAACAGAGGGCCAAAGATACAAGGAACAAAGCCCTCTTTTTGGTCAATCAATGGAGGGAAAAAATTATGTGGCAAAAGTGTCATATTCAATTAGTAAGTCAATTAATAAAAGACCAGTTCCAAGGGTATGTACGCCAGTGAATTCTCCATTAGTTATGGAGTCTCATGGCATAGTACAACATCAGTATTTAATAACAGAGGATATCAATCAGGATTATGAGAAGGTGGGGAAGGCCCAAAGATGGAATGAAAGGAGTTTATCCAGCCTGAGCATGCAGTCAAACTATCTGTCGCAGCATCGACCGGATACAGGTTATAAGCGCTCGATCCAGAGCAATGAAGCATTTACAAATGTCTCATTGGCGGCGGCGCACATAGAGGCGCATAAACTACTTCTCGTTCCCCATTTTAAATCATAGGGAAATTCTGACACCCTGAACAGAGGAAACATCCTTAAACTGATCGGCGAAATAAGAGGCCTATCCCAGATCTCATCAGTGGATCTGCTCTCTGTTGAATTTAAACTCCAGCCACTTGGGAGTGATCGAGAGGCCACACTTACTACTTGCTCCACAGCAGGCCATGTGCAGCAACTAATATCATACTCCGACACCTTTTGTCATGGGGCATTGAAGTACGCCAAATAGACCGTCCTCGCTACCCAGGTCCATTGCGGGCCCCCAGGAATTGTAATAAATCAGTGTTAAGAGGGGCAACAGGGGCAGATACAATCCCTTTGGCAAGGGGACACTTAGCAGTTGTGAAACATTATGGTGAAACAGGAATAGGCCACATATTTTGGACCGCCAAAGAATCTCTTCCTTCTATTTTGCAAAAATGTCCCTGACAGCAGTCAAAAAAATCAGGAACCAGGGTGCAGTCAGACCATATGTCAAAATTTGTTCATGAGACATCCATGGTATTCAAACACTTTTTCAGGATCAAGAAGTACAATCCATTTCCAGGAATACAATTTTATCCTACTCCAAGAAACCTGGTGCACAGAGCTGATTGCGGTGTCCAGGTATGACGCCTCATACCTTCCAGCAAGATCCAATAGCAAATACGGGCATGCAAAGGGAGGCTTGGCGACCTTGATTTCCACGTCCCTCATATACCACAAAACCTCAATCGATATAGTCAAACTGGATCCAGGCCACTAAGTTCACATTAGGCAGACCACAGTGCAGCCAACTAGATCTAATCCTCATAAATGTGTACATTCACCCGAAAAAAAGTTCTTAAGGGGGGGAAATTGGAAACTCTGAGTGAATTTATCAAAACCATATTGAGACAATACCAGGAGTCCACACTCACCATTAGTGGCGATTTTAATCATAATCTATTGCCCCAAAAGAAGGAAATGCAAAGAACCAAGGTGCAAGCACCCACAGACATCGGTTAGAGAAACTAGGTCTATCCTTACTTAATGGAAACAGCAAAAAGGACTTTCTGCCTTCTATCACCTTTGTAAGTAGGAAAAAAAGTTAAACCATCAATTACACCTTCATAAATGCCTCTGCTAAGGTCCTGGTAAGGAATTTTCAAATTAGAAGCAGAGCGGAGAGCGATCGCTTTCCACAAACTTTGGAGCTAGCATATAAACCTGAGTTGCTACAGCCCTCAAATGATTTAATAAGTCCCCCAGAGTTGTTTAATCTTAAAAGATTGAAATGGCGTGAGACAGGGATATCATCAGTGATGGATGAGGTGTACAAGGCGGCTGGCGCCCTGGGGGAAAGAAAAACTCTTGCATATATGCAACAAAAGGAGCCGACCCTCAGCTTGGATTGGAACAAAGACTGGGCTGTGCTATGTTGCGGCTTGTTGGTAAAATTCCCAGCCTCCTCTAACTCAACCCACCAGGGATCATCCTATGTACCCAACAGGGACTGTGTTAGTCAGCTGTGGTTCAATAAAACTTTGCGCAACCAAAAATTACAAATTGCGCGTCAAACCAGGAAAACGGTAAAAGCGTTCCAACGGGGAGAAGGCGAAGAAAATCACATCCTATAGACATTGAAAAAAAAGTATCGTCTAGATTGTTGGTCCGCAAAAAGAAGCTATCAGGAACATGCATGGTCCAAATTATTATGGGCAAGCCGAATGTCAAACAGCAAGCTCTTTTGGAGGTTAGTGAACGACCTGGCAGTGGGGAAAAGTACACCACAATTGTGGGATAACTCAAGCAGCCTGGGTGAGCCATGTCAGCAGTCTGTACGGGCTGACAACCAAGCCATCAAAAGGCGGAGCTAGGCTTCCTCCCATAGTGATGGGGTCCGAACCATCGACAAGTAATAATCAATTACTAAAACTCCAAGCCGAGGGTAAGACCATAGGTACCGCCGAAAAGGATGACCAAAAGCAAGTTTGGGAGCTAGCGCAACTAGTTGGTTTGATCAAGAAACTGAAGTCTGAAGGGGCAGCTGGACCAAATTGACTTCTGAATGCAATTTTCAAAGCCGACCCAGAATATTGGGCACAATACTTTCTGTCACTCTTCAATTCTATCGGCCGCTTCAACAGGATTCCAGAATCTTGGAGAGGCAGTATAATACACACCATCTATAAAAGCTGAAATCCCACCCCACCTTCAAATTATAGGATAATAGCCCTTACTGATATAGAAGCCAAGTTATATGGCTCTTGTTTGCTGCAGCATCTTCAAGCCTGGGCTGATGAAAAGAAGCTACTCCCAAGGTTTCAAACAGGTTTTAGGGCAGGTATGGGAACATCATCAAATTTAATTGCACTTTCCCTTATAGTGGAAAAAGCCAGTTGCAAGAAGCTAGGCCTCTATGCAGGTTTTATTGACCTCAAATCGGCATTTGACCAGGTTCCTAGGGAAAGGTTGTGGGCTAAGCTGGCTAAATGGGGTATTCCCAACAACCTATAGAGGGCCATTATAGATATCTATACTGATACATGGGTCCAGATTAAAATCCGAGATGGTTCATAATTAACAAATAGAATACCTACAAAATCTGGCCTAAAGCAAGGTTGTGCTCTGGCAACAACTCTCTTTAACCTATATCTGGCAGATCTTGCTGGCATATTAGTGCAAGTGAATAGTCTTCCCCCAGTACTGGGTTCAGAAAAAATTGGGTGCTTACATAATGCAGATGACATCGTCCTGCTGACCTATACCCCTGAGGTTTGCAACAAATTCTATCAGCACTTAACATCTTTATGGCCGAGCAAGGCCTAGAAATCAATTTGGATAAAACTAAACTGATTAGGTTCCTTGGGGCTAAATATAATCAATTTAATTGGTACCTGGGAGAGAAAAATTTAGAGATGGTGCAGTCGTACAAATATCTAGGAGTTAATCTTGAACCACACCTGAAATGGAAGTGCCAACTACAGTCGATCAAGGCAAAGGCCAACTCACTAACATATAGGTTTGAACTGCTCAAAAAGAAGCTGGATTGCTCAAACTGGTCCCATTTATTAAAAATCATGTCTGCACAGCTACTTCCAGCCATCTCATACGGGTCCGAAATATTGAAGGGCCGCGAGATTGATGCTCTGAATAAGAGCCAGGTTAAAACATATAAGGCCGTTTTTAACATCTCGAAAAGTGCCTCCCCGGCACAGGTTAGACTGGAGATGGGTGCCTTTCTTAAAGCATCATGGAATTTACGTGCGGCAGAGGATTCTTCCATACTCTACTACCTGCTGGCGCAGCAACTTGGTAATATGAAAGGAACATGGGGAAGCTATCTAAGCCAGGTTATCATCAGCCTGGGTATGGAAGAAACCTGGAAACGAAAAATTGGGAAGGCAGAATTTAACATTACTGTTCGCTCACTCTCGCTCATCACAGACAAAGCCATTCTGGCCAAAAGACGGTATGCCTGGGCAGTCCTGGGGTCCTACTCGACATTGTCCCCACAGGGGTAACTTGGCCGATCATTATTCTGTTCACATCAAACATCAATTCCTGCTATACCGTATGGGTTTTTTCGACACCAAAGAAGATCGCCCTTCCTGGAAAGGCCATCATATCGACCAAAACTGCCGCCTATGTGGCTATAATCGTGAATCTTTGCTGCATGCCTTTTGTATTTGTCCCGCTCTAGGTATGGAAAGAAGAAAATTGTTAAAATAGGATTTTATAGCCAATAATATCCGCTCATGTAGACTGGCGGTAATAATTTGGCTGAAGGGCGAGTCAATTTCATTTTGCTGTAAAGGGGTACAAATTTTACAGCTACTCTGTAAGAAATGGAACAAAGCAGATTTGGGAAAATTGGTGCAGGTTAGCTCTTAAAGATTGAACTTAAACATTTATGTTGGTTTGAAATGATTTTTGGCTGTTTAGCTTTTTTCTTTTAACTTGTTTTATTGTCAAATATTAATTTTATTATCTGTATTGCTTTTGTTTTATATTGCAATGGTTTTTATTAATCGAGCAATAACAATTATCATTCATTATCTTATCCATAAAGGGTGAACCACCTAATTAAAAGATCAGTACAAAAGGAGTTCAGCAATCACGTGGATGTGGAAAAAAAAATATCAGTAGAGAAAATGCTCATGGCTAACCGCACAACAGTGAACATCACAACATGATGTAGCACACTTGAACCCATAAGAGGGCACACACACCAACATAATCTAAGTCCCTGGTGGATGACAATAAATAAATAAAAGATATCAGATGAGGAGCATGATACAGGAAATTAATGAATGGGCAAAATGAAAAATGGTAGATTAACAGAAAAAGGACAGAGTCCAACAACTCCAAGAATGGTGACTGGGTAAAAGTTAAAGTACAGGGATCACAATGCCAAAGACTAGAATTTCAGTACTCCTAACTGATTAAAAGGAGTACTGGATCTAAGACAAAATTAAAAGAAATTGAACAAATACAATAAACAGTACATATTCAAGGTGGCTAGGTAAAGAAAGGGAATAGGGGACACAGGCGGAAAAAAGCTTATGCCAAAGATGGACTAAAACGTGGTTGCCTCAGCCATAATACTACACACTCAGGAATTCCAAGCTGAGAATTCCGACTCAACACCCACCACTGCACAAGAGGAGGTGCAGAATGCAAATAATGAAGCCACACCAACAAACAAGAAAACACGACGACAATGGACAGTCTACCACACAAAATGAGGCACTATGTAAAACATTGTTTATCTCCTTCAACATAGGAAAAAATATTAATGCTTTAAATCTATGTTGCGGGTCTGCAATTTTTTGCTTTTTATTTTTGAAAAGGGATGGACCTCCAGTGTTGATGCTATGTCTACGCTGTCTTACAATGTGCTCCAAACACAAGTGTTCTAGGCATAGTTGGGATGTTCATGTAGGGAAAAACAGTTTGCCAGAGGGTGCACACAAATTGACAAAGACAACACAATCTCACAACCAGCCTAGGGATTCCTGTTCATAGTGCAATTTTGTAACTTTCAATAAAGAAGTCATTCCTCTGCAGTCACGGTATTCACTTCAAGGTCACCGCTTTGCCACATAAGATTGCCAAGCAAATGTTTTACACTGCACACATTGTATACGACAGCAGCCTTTTCTTATCAAGAAATGGTTTCTTGGCAAAAACAAAATGAACACACTTTGCAGATATTCAGGCTTGAAACTTTATAGTGCTGTTAGCTATGGTAGAAGGACAGGATATTACGCGAAAGAATCAACAATCAGGAACACAATTTAGTTGAGCAAAACAAACGTATTAAAAAATATTTTTAAAAAAGAACTTCCACCGACACCAGCACCCAGCCACACTCTAAAAGGTTCACCTATAGCAAGCTTCTAGGCTGTTCAGAAGCTTCACATGCAATCTGTCATTACTATCAAAAGACAAAGAGAAACATTCAGACAACATCTTAGTTAGGTATCTTTATCTAATTTAGTGACATTAACCGTAGACGACCAGGAAAAGAATCTGGTTACTATGTAGCTCGGAATCAATGAGACAATGTACAAGAACAAACACATAAAAAGAAAAGGAAATAACAGTGACATAATTAGCCACAGATTAAACAAAAAATTGTAAAATACAACACAGTGTTTGAGATGAAACTAGTGCATATATTTCACAGAACCCATCACAGGTAGGGGCAAAGTTATACCTAGCAACTGTCGGGGACAGGAGTGACACATTCAAGGTGAAAGGAAGAATTTCACTTGCAAGTGCCCGACCTTGTGTAACTGGTAGCCTAACTTTTTATTTTGGCCCAAGAGTCATGCTAAACTAAGTGTGAGTGTAGAGGTCTAGGCCTGTCCCTAACTAAGAGGTCCTGAACTTGTCAGGTTACCTGCAGGGGTGCACCAAGCATGCCCTTATTTGTTAACAGTACACTACTCTACCTGTTGTGGGTTTGGTACATAAAGCTGTGGTGCAGCATGTCATGTTTTAAAGAATCCAAAGTGTGACCAGACTTTTTTATTTTAATCTGGAACACTAGGGTGAAGGCCTATTAGCCCACCTCTGTTACGTTCCTCTTCTATGCACGTGCCCAGTCCCTTCTGCTTGCACCACAAGTGTGTGTTAAATGTGTTTGAGTGTGTACCAATACCTATTGTAGTACATGGATGGTATGTGAGTGATCCAGAGTTATGGGCACCAGTGCGATCAATTTTAGATACCCCTGGAATGACCTTGCAGAAGATGGAACGTGAGGAATGTTCTCCCCGATAGTGGACGTGTGTTGCTTACACTCCTACAACTGGAGGAAGGAAACCTAGACACAGAATTGAGGAGTGGAACAGGGCTCCTTCTGATATACAACAAGGCCTTTTAGTTAGCAAGGAGTGGCTGATTAGTCTTTAGCCTGAGGCCGGTCCTTTTTCTCTATACCCAGATTCCTCTTCATTTGTGCTGATGACAGAAGGTGCGGAAACATCACACTTCTTTGTGCCTCTGCTGTGGGTGCTCTCCAGGATGGAGACAACCCTACAGCGAGAAGCATGACTACATCTAAGCTTACCAAACTGCAGGTTGCGACACACAGGTGGGTTGCAAGCCGTTTTAGGGTGGTTCACGAAAGGCCCAGTAATAAACAAACAGAGATGCCTTTAAATTGTGCATTTATCTTGTCACATTTTCTGCACTTCAAAGCCAAAGGTCAAATGTCCAGCTAGATCTTCCGACAAATTGTTGCGTTTACTTTCTCCTCTCACTTTGCAGTCAAAGAAAGAAAATTAATGTAAATTATGTGATAATATTGCTGTGGTACAGGTAGTGTGAAATGAAAGGCTGTAGGATGTCATTTTTTTGTAACGCACAACAAAACGTAAATGTCTGTAAATGAATTGCACACATTCAGCAGTTAGGAAAGCAATGTAATTCTGAAGTGTGATGGAGCAAAAGTTTTAATGGGATCAAAACAAATCAAGACACTTTTCTTGGTTATGCACAAATGATAAATATTCACTGAAACCAGATTATGACATAATTTGCATGCATATCGTTTTATTAGTAAAACTGTATGTCTGTGCAACTTTAATGGCCATTTCAATTGAAAATGTGCTTTCTGTACATGACAGCGTGCTACCACATGATGCTTTAGTTATATTAAAATTATTGCCCACCTCATGTCCATTAAAGCTAGATTGGTTGCAAATGTTTGTCATTCTAAAACTTGGGTCGTAATTCTAAAGAGTTTGGGAAGCACTGCTCTGCACAAAGGCATTCTGGAGAACAGCCAGGGAAAGACACTCGATAGAAGAACCACTCCAAATTGGTCCTACAGTTCGAGACAGTAGATCTACATCTCGTCTAGAAGCTTTAAATACCCAAGCCATCCCACTTCACTACAGTTCCAAGTCTTCTATGACCAAGACACAAAGTTCTTCACTGAGTATTCAGAGGGCTGCTGTACAACCACGACTGGTGTCTGCCTGACATTCTCCCATAGGTGAGGGTGACATAACCTTAATTGTGGACTTCCTGTTGGAAGAGCTGCATACCTACCCTGAAGAGACTAGAAGCCTGCCTGGCAAGAGGGGTGGAGTCTGACTAGCCATTCAGGAGGTTAAGTGTTCAGAAAGAAACAATGTCCAGCATATCCCCACTGGCCTGCGGGGCACCTAGACGATGCGAACTGCATAACAGTGATTCAAGATTTCCTTTGTGCCTGTGGGCCAACACACACACACTGCAATTCGTAGCAGAAACCACAATTGCCGAAAACCTTGTCTGGGTTGCAATTGCAGGACCACAAAAGGGATAATCAGGGCTACAGCTGCCAATTAGCTGAAGGCCCGAGCATGGGTGTCAACTACCAGTGTGCTGAAAGTCCGATCGTGGCTGCATCTGGTGGTGTACTGAAGGACCTGTTGGGGCTACACCAACTGCCCAATCAGCTTGGCCAATGGCTACAATTGCTGACTGCATAGGCATCCCCTGAGACTGCACCTACCTATGGACCGTTCAGGATCATCTCTCTTCAGGACCAACAATAACCAGCATGCACCAGTTATAAATAGGCTACACCAACTAGGCTGCCTCACCCCGCGCCCTTAAACATCCTTACAGGTCTCGGTGCCGCAATGGCAAAGGAAGGCTGGGCATGCACGTGGGTGAAAGCAGATGACGCCTGGCTATGACAAACTCCATCAACTTATCTGCGGTTCACACACGTGTACATAGGAAAATGCTGAGTACATGGTGGCTGTACAGGAACTTGAAAGAACTCTACATAAAAGGCAAGACTTAAGATAAGAGAGTATCTCAACTATGGCCGTTTGAGCTGCACATGATCTCAATGCATGCTAGTACTGGTTGCCTTTAAAGCCAGATGGGAACCCAGAACTAGGGGAGAGTGGTTGGGACGGAGACAGAAGGATGAAGCACCTACAGGGGTTTGTGCCCTGAAACACTGACTAGTATAGAAATAGTGTGTAGTATTTAGCACAACTGCATGATTAAACTAGTTTATTTTGGGGGAAAGTTAAACACTGGGCTGGACAGTCACTTTATTGGGTCTGTTGGTTCACTATTAAGCTCTGATTTGTATTGCCCTCACACTACCTCCCCAAGAAGCTTGAAACTTAAGACAAGCTCAGAAAGGTTTGTACTTCTCCTAGGCTTGTCCCACTATGGCACTGCAAACTGAACCATTAGCGCAAATGAATTCAGCTGCATGGGTGAGACCCTGTAGTCGCCACCTGGCCCATGGCATTCTAAACGCAGGTCAGACAGCAATTTTCCAACTGAACCTCAAATTGCAAACAAAGTGAAGTGTTACAAACATAACGATTCTACAAGGAAAGACCATTATCTTTTATTTATAGACAAAAACATACACGTGTAATATGTTATCAGTTTTCTGTAATTTCGAGAATTATGTGCACAAAAGCATGACCAGTCAATTAAAGTCTGACACACGGTACTTAGGAGGAATGCCTATTGGAGAAGGAATCTCAATCTTCCTGAGGCTTAAATAACTCTAGAGCCATGTGACTGTTTCCAGAGCACTGCTGAAATAGAAATTCTAAGAACTTTATGATGGGAATGACATGGGCCTAACAATTCAATATTTGAGTGCAGGTGAACTGAAAGCCAAATTCAAACCTGAACTTAAATTGAACCTTGTCCTCGGATATGTCCCTACAAAGCAGATTCATGAGAGTAACCCTAAAGTTTGATTTACAGTCAATGAAGCATTATTTCAAAAGCTCAACTATATAACAAGGAATGACTGCTAAGTAAACATAGTTCTTATTCGTATGTTGCTTAACACGTAACAATATCGTTGGTAGGTTACTACATTTTGATACTGCTTGGTATAACACTTATGCAAATACGTAGCCATATCTGGAATGTCCTCAAGTTATAAAAGTGGATTACATCAGAACTGAAGGCCAAAAGATGAATCGTGCATGTAAACATATGAGGGAGAAAAGGCAACAATTAAGAAAACTAGTTCCAGTCTCTATGAAAAAATACTAGTACCCTGGATTGTTTGCCCCAAACCTATTGGGTGCGCTTATGAGACCAGTCCTAAAATTTGCATTAAATCCACTAGCACGCTGTGCAAAGCCATAACTGAATCCTTGACCGTATGGTCTAGTTTGTAGACTTGGGAGGATGACAGGGTTCATGTTCTTCCCTGGTGTGTTGAATGCAAACTCTGGTGGAGGACTAATAGGTTTTAGCGGTGTGGAAGTAGTTGGGCTCAGATCATCGACCATCTTTGGCATAGGAATGACATATTGATCTGGAAGATTCATTGCGCTAATGGGGGTTGCCCCGTGTGTCAAGACAGGCCGCACCCAGTCGTCCTTGAAGATCTGAACAGTTAGAGTACCAACCAAGGCATGTAAGCGGTGCACGACGTGGGCCAACACTAACTGCTCGTTGGCATCGCGTCGGATGCGAACATGAACTGAGCCAGCCATGCCATCGAAGCCCAGTGTCCAGAAGTGTTCGTTCCGTAGCTCCAGTACACCATCCAGGGTGGAAACCTCACGAAGAAGTTTATCAAGCTGTCCTGAAGCATGTGGAGGCGTGGTCTGCAGCAGCACCTTTCCACTATAAACACTGACAGGATGCATGGTGGCACAAGTCATGAGGGCAATTGCTGCAGCGGCCGCCACGTCTGCTCCCTGGTATCCTTCGGCCATGTCCAGCAGCATATAGGCTAAAAGTAAAGCCAGGGCTCCAGCTAGGTCCAAAAGGAGAAAAGGGTTGATGCGGGGAAGCAGAAGAGGACCTAAGCCAGGTAGAATACCGCATAGGCTACGGCTCAAGTCGGCAACGTGTTCCTGTAGCCAGCCGGTGCCGGCTAGCTGGCAAACAGAACCAAGTGCGCGGTTGGGCGCTAGAAGGCGACTGCCCAAGTTACAGAGCAGGCCTAGCAGGGCGCCCAGCGGCAGCAGACCAGGGTGTACCTGCTGTTCCTCTGGCACAGAAAGCAGCCGTTCTCCGCTCTCTTTCAGGATTAGCAACGCGCCAAGCTGCGCCAGCACAGCAGAGGCGAATGCGGTCAGTACCCCAAGCCGCGGAGCTAGGCCAAAGGAGAAATGGGCTCCTCCGGGTGGCGGGGCCGGTGAGCGGCGAAGAGAGACCCAGCGCCCAGCCAGTCCCCCTAGCAGTGCCAGCAGTCCAAAAACAGAGAGCGACGCGTAGGCCAGTAGTGCTAAACTGCGCGAAGCACCGCTCCATCGGACAAGCACAACCAGACTGACTGCATGCAGTGCCGCAACCAGCAGCGCCCTCCAGCCCAGAGCTAAACGCAGTTCTCGCAGACCAGTCGCCCAGCGGGGTCCCCGCCGGCCTAGCAAGTGTATGTAAGTCATGGAAGCCGTGTCAAATACCGCCGGGGTCCTGGATGATCCGACAAGCCCGTCACAACACTGCTTCTCTTCCGTTAACCAACAGAGGGAAGAAACGTCACCATGGCAGCCATGTTAGATTAGTGATAAAGCCTGAAACGCAATGTACCGACCGTTTGCGAATGGGAAGGGCATTAACAGAGTTAACATACTATCTTTAAAATGTAAGCTAAGAAGAGAAGACCGATTGAACTGCCAATTTTTATAGATATATTGGAATGGATCAAAAATTAAAGAACTCATGTATGGGGACAACAAACTTTCATAAGCAGATGCTATAATTTATATTTAACACCAAGATACCCATCGTAATATGTAAACATCACTGCATGTTTTTGTTACGACTGTGGCATGCACGCCGTAGTCCCCCTCTTGGCTGCTGCGCTCTCGTTCTGCGATACAAGTCATAGGGAGCCTATGTCTTTCATTCAGCTTCCGCATGAGGTGGTCAGTGAGGCTTGGAACGCACGCTTCGCTGGTAGTTCCTCTTGTGACAGCGTGCGCCGGAAGCGCAACATTGGCGGTTGATGTGTGTGCCGCTTGCAGCTCACACTTTCGGGAGGATGCCTGGGGCGGTGATGGCTGAGAGTCCGCTGAGCTTCCGGAAGATGCTGGAGCAGAACGAGGAACAAGAGCTAGAGGTAGCGCGGGATCGTGACATTATCTATTGATGGCAGTCTTAGGGGCAACTGTTGACGAGGGCTAAGGTGTAGTCGTTGTGCGGCCGGTATAGGCAGTTGTAGCGAGCTCAACCCACGTTCTTCACATGCATGTTTTCGTACTACATGCCTTTCCAGAACCAACGTCATACTACATGGCGGAATGTTATAGTTACTAAATAATTAGTCACCCTTGCTTTCAAACACAGAAAACATATAGAGCTCATAGGCATGCCAATCTTGCAAACGCCTGTCTAGCTTGATGATTTTTAAACGTTGCAACTACTGGCCGTGACCAGAAAGGTGATATAAGAACTCGGGTGGTTTGTGAGTTTAGAAGTAAAATCTCTATTCATGCCGTCTCATTGATCACCACTCCTCAAGCAATCTCATGAAAAGACAAGGTTAGAGGGCGTTTATTCAAGATGCAGCTCTTTAAGTGGGATGGAAAAGGTAGAGGTCTCAATAGGATTCATGTAAAGGGGCGTGATCTCTGTGACGAAGGTCATGGCCTAATAGAGGGGACAGGATTCCTAGCAAATTCTTAAACCGTTCTTTCACAAAACAACAGTACAATTAAATTTATACAAACACATTATTCTGTGCCCTTTGGAAGAGTAAGCCTGAAAAGGATTTTTTTAGAGAAAGTACTTGTATTTTTGAACATCTTTCACAATTTATTAGCTAGTTACTACCGGCTTCCTATATTCACACTCTGTATACAAAAGCCTAGGGTTACTTTTAGTGAATGAAGGAGACATTTTCACTTTCGACTTTCGGTTTCAAAACATAATGCAGAAATATGATGCCTAATAGCTATCCTAAAGGTTGTTTTTCGTTCCGAAAGTCATGGTAGTAATCGAAAAGTGCGAAACCAGTAACACTAAATGAAGGACTAAAAAACTTTACAAGGGACAAGCAGCAATGACAGTGAGTCCTCAATACAACTTTGAATCAGTAGTAGTGAACGCTCTAGCCCAGTAACTAAGGCGTAAGAAGAATTTTCACAAAATGCTTTATTCTCTGTTTTACATCTCTCCTTTAGTCTAATCAGATGAATATGTGGCACAAACCTTCACATCACTCCCTTGGTGTTACATTTAGAGCCTGCGCTCCGCCCACCCCACCTTGCTCCCTGGAAATTTCCCGACGTGCCCTTTCAGATCACTATCAGTGTTCATAGCTCATTGTTGGAGCGGCAGACCCTGAGGCAGAGATCTGGCTCAAGACCAGGGTTCAAGTCCCGCTTCGGCAGGTCTTGGGCTCAATTCCCCTTGACCAGATAATTCTCGCCTCGGTGCCTAATCTAATTCATGGGTCCCACTCTGCAACTCTGGGCAATAGCTTGCTTAATCTCCACAACGGCCCCAACAGCGCTTGGATGCCTGGCTTCACCCTGGGGGTGCTCGGGAGTGGGCGCCTCACAGGGAAAAGCCAGGAGGGGTTCCACAGCGGTATGAGTACAGCGCCTTGAGACCTTAACGGGTGAGTAGTGCGCTATACAAGTGCTAATTTACATTTTACATAGCTCATTGTCATGGCTGTGTACATACCAAAGCAGCCTCTTGAAGTTCCATCAAAGACTGGAGGGGGGTGGGGTGGGGGAGTACCTCACTGAGGTGATGATATGTTTCACGTTGAGAGCAAAAAAGGAGAGCCTGATACCAACCCGTCTCAGCAGCTGGTGAGCTCCTATAGCTTATGCACTGACAGGACTCGACCCACTTAAAGCCCTGCCAAGATGAGATAAAGTGGTGTGGAGAGATTGAAATAAGTTTAAGTAGTCCGGTAGTGAATATTCAATAGTTTGGAGAAGTGGAGCAGTATTTCTTGTTCCAGAGAACAGGCAGAAAGACAGGTAAGAAAGGAGAGGATCAAAGTCAGAGTCAAATCCAAGTTGTTCAAAGTGCCTAGGAGAAGCAGACTAGGAAGAAGTTTGCAGAGGAGGGATCAGGATTTGAGGGCTTCATTAAAAGAATCTTTGACAGAGAGGTGTTTTTGTGGCATTAAATTTAGACAAAGAAATGGTGTTGTCGACCTGCAGCCACAAGGTTCAAGACTCCGGTAGCACTACTGGGAAATAATTGTGTCGTACATTTATTCTTAAAGATTGGGGAGAGTTTAAAAAAAAAAAATAGTGTTTCAGCAGTGAGTGAGGATATGAGCCCTTCAGGTGTCTTTAGCTTCGTTCCCATGCTTCGAGCATGGAGCACTGCTTTCAAGGGAGTGAGAGGCACTTTGAGACGTCCAGCCAGGAGAGAGTTGCAATAGTCAACCCTTTTCAGCACCAATGATTGAACAAGAGTCTTAAGACCTTATTCAGCTACTCTCAACAGCAAATCTCTCAGAGCAAGCAGAATTGAAAATATGCAGTTCTGGACATAATGTTGATTTGTGCCTCAAGACTGAAATTATTATCAAGAATGACACCAAGGGATTTAGTGCAGTCAATCAGGGGTGTGAGATTTAATAAAGTATCTACATTTCCATAGAACATTTTCCTTCATAAATCTACTTGTCCTGTAAAAAAAAAATATCAACTTATCTCTTTGGTGCCATGTAGAGCGGCAACAGATTATGGCAGCAATCTCTTTATATAAGAGCTCAGATAACTGCCTCTCCGATTATGGCAGGGGTAATGCTATAGAAGGGCATGAATACTAGCAATTTCCTTATTTTTCTACCTTTCCATAGATCTATATAGTTAGGCTGGAGGTAGCGGTAAACATAGGTTCAAGTGTAGGTAATGCCTTTTGAGTCAGTGCAAACCTACTAACTTGCATGTTTTATGGGTTTCCCCAAGCTCTTCTCTAATCTTTTTATATACTGGGAAAGGTTGGATTTTTTGGGCCTTATTACGACCTTGGCGGATAGGATACTCCGTTACAAACATGACGGATATCCTGCCATATTACAAGTTTCATTTTATCCTATGGAACTTGTAAAAAGGCAGGAGGGACATCTGCCAGATTTATGACAGAGTATCCCATCCGCCAAGGTCGTTATCAGGCCCTTACTTGTAACAAGGGCAGAAGTAAACTTTATTACAGGGTTGGGAAAAATGGGTTGGAGGGAAATTGAGCTTTTAAACACTCTACATATTTTCAAATGAACAAATCTACACATGCATCTTTGCTCGTGCTAAAATACAGTTCACAGATATTATCTAGGAGTACGACTTCCTCGTCTACTTCTGTAAATTCTTGTGACTTTGTGAAATATGTAAATCTGCACTAATGCAAAGACAAATGCCATGGGTGCACAATTTTGACTTTTGTTTTAACAATTGGTACACTATTTAGGTCTGGCTTTACCCCAGACCTTTTGTTTTTATTACAATTCTCTCTTTATCTATCCATCTATTGGCTGCCTTCACTGTGAGCGATAGTAGTCTGCTCTTTCTCAGGGAGCATATCGCCATTCAAAGTAGTTTTGTTCAGTGCCAGAAACTACTGTGGCAATGTGTGTTTTTTCAGACTAGAAAATAATTTTGCATTTTGGCAATGTTTATTACAATGGTGAAGGCCTGCAGATCCCACAGCAATAAAGCTTTACATAAGTCATGTTAAAGGCATGCATTGACAAAACCAAAGACCGACCACATATGTCAGACCTATTGGCTTTGACAATGCTTGTTTATTTTCATGTTTGCCATAATGTTGTTGAAACTGATTTTCCATTATGAATATTCCTTTGGAAATACCAACCAGCATCAAAACATTTTACTGAACAATGTTTCAAAGAAATAGTACCTAAAACATCACAGTAATTTAGCAAACTTACTTTTCCTAGTTGCATTTTTTTAATGAACATTTTATTTTGAAAACAGTCATCACTGCAAATATTTGCATCTAATAATAGAGCATTCCAGGAGCATTTCATCTAGCCTCACATTGTTAAAGTTTGCAAACGTGTGTGCACATATTTTCACTGGAACTACTGGCAGTAGTGGAGTCTGAGCTTACAATATGTATTTAAATTGCTCACCCTAATAATGAAGGCTTTGCATTAATGAACCATAAATACAAGCTTGAACAGCATCAACATATGGACACAAATATTAACTCAACTGCAAACAATTCCCTTCCCTACTCTATAATGTGGCACTGTAAACTGGCAGCCAGAGCGTTTGTGCTGCCAGGGGGGTTGGGCCTACTTGTCCCAAAGACAAATTAAACATCAAAACATCTTGTCCTTGACGCCAAACAGTATGTCCTAGGCGTCAGGCTGTAGTAATTTTACACCCCTGCTGTCAGTGATGGTAGATTTTCATTTAAAGATTCTAAATGATTAAATCGATGATTGAATTGGTAGTGATGACTGGGAAAAAGAAAATAGAAGTGCCATTTTAAGTGGCCTAAGTTTTAAAAGGTAAGTGGTTGTCCAGTCTTGAACAGATTTTAGAGTATAAGTTAGATGAGAAATGTTGGAAGAGGAGACTTTAGAGTATACCTGCTTATCATCTGCATATTAATGTTAAAGGATCCCAGAGTTCTTTAGTATTACTCCAGGTGGTTCATCAATTGGATTAGAGTGTAGGTGCCAGAAGAGAGCCCTTTGGGGCCTTCTATGTGAAGGCAACTAACTTTGAGAGACAAGTCTATTTCAATTCTCCACGACCTGTTTTAAGTATGATATGAATCCTAGGGGACCATCTGATTAATTCCCATTTGTTTCTTACGAGAGTATCAATGAGTATACAGTGATTCACGCTATCAAATGCAGCAGAAAGTTCAATCATGGACAAGGATGTAAGAACTGTCCAAATTGATGACCCTGCGTGCATCATCCAAGACCAGAAGCAGTGCAATTTCTGTAGATACTGATGCCCGGCTCTTACTCATCTAGATCATTTTCACAGATGTATTGAGAAAGTTGCATTGCAGCTTATGGTAACTTTGGCAAACTAGAAAAGGCCTGAAATTGTGTAATTTAATGAGATCAACCACCGAGAACTTTTTTGAGAAGGTCAAACGGCAAACAGTCGGGGAGGTCTCTTTGGCTTACTTATAAGTTTACTAGAATAACCCAATGTGGCAGCAGCTGGTGTGCCAAGTCTGGCAACATTTTCAGGTATTGAATCCTTTAAGATGGTCAGAGGATTTAATTTTCATGATCATTTTAAATAAGTCATCATCTGAACCAACATCAAAATGTTGCCATTTATCTATGGATTTTGCATGTTATTCAGCTGTGAGTCTGTGTTGGTTCACTGGATTTCTCTTGATTATCAAAGAACTCAGCACGTTTCCAGTTTCACTGATTGGTCATCAATCGTATGGAGGAGAATTATTAAAAGATCTGACTAATTCAAATAGTTGTTTAGGACAGTTCTTAGCTGTGTTCCTAAGAGAGTTGAAATGGGTACCATTTGCATAGAAGATGTTTTTTGTAGAGTGATCTGGCTGCCCTGTGAGAGTCTATGTTATGACTGTCTCAATTTCTTATCCGTTCACTGACTCCTCAGAGCTTAGACTGTGGTTGCAGAACAGCTATTTTTGTTGAGGCTACTCCTGGATAGACTTCTCGGAGTGTGGGCATTATCTACGTAAAGATCATTCCTGTGGTCGCCCCCCTCCAAGCTCTTGGATGGGCTCATCAGAACATGTACCCCTCTGCCACTCCTGTGCACACCCCAGGTCATATATTGTAGATGAAGGATTACACTCCTCCCCTCATCTCATATTCCCAAAGATGGCCTCTTTACAACTCTTGATAATTTCTATGCCTGTGTTCAATTTGGTTAAGTTGTATGATGCAGACAGTCCAAATCCTGTAGGTGGCCGCATGCATGCACTTTCTTTTCTCGCACTTTTTTCTTAACTCATGTGTAGGTTAAGCCACACTTCTTGAACAGTATCTGTTAAATATATATTACACCAAAATGATTCTGCCATAGCTGCAATACACATGCACAGCTTCTGTCTTTTCCAACACTAGCATTCAGTGCTTACTCATCCTATCTTTCAATCCATTTCACGTCACATTCATGCATAGGTGCAGCAGTGAAACACAATATTACTTTGACCTTCACGCACAAAATCAAAAAAAGATCCATAGTGGTTATGTGACCAGTATGCATGCATCTATCCAAAGCACTCCTATGGAGTACAATGTTGTCGATCTTCGAAATGCGCCTCAGTGCATCATTAAGAATTCTATAAGTACAACTACAATAGAAATCCAAAAGTAGACTAATCTGTTAAATCCATCTGCTTATCTTCTTCCGCCCTTGCTACATCTTCACTCCTATAATGATTTTTAGTCATCAGAAGGAGCCCTGGACGGCCATGACAGCTTCCCCACAAAATCAGTAGAAAAACTAGCACTTCATGCCTCAGTGTCCCTACACTCAAGCAATTGGCATTGCTAAAAGGTGTTAAAGCTTCAATTTGTGTCATACACAACAATTGATTTTATTCTATGCCCTTGTGCAGTTGAAGGTGAAAGACCAGTAGCCCTAATGAATTGTTTATGTACTTTATTGGTCAAACCATCACAGTAGCATCATGCTACCAACACTGTAACAGATGAGCTCTGAAATTGAAACTTTGGCCCAGTTTGATTTGTATTTATTTAAATGCCTCCGCTGTTATAACTAAACCAAGTTAATTGATATAACTCAACATTACCGTATAATACACTATAGCCACAATGCTAAGTGTATCACATTTGCCTTCCTGAGTCATGTTTTTCTATTCTATTTTGAAGGGCGACAATATGTTTAAGAAACATTTCAATATGGTAATGATTTGTGCTTGTAATATTGTATATCTATTATTATTTCTATACCTCAGACGAAGAGCTTTGCCCTTAAGTTTGGAGAAGCCACATGCTGTTTCTTATTTCCTTGTGTAGACTTACCTTCACAAAATAACCTTGTGCTGATAGAACCCTTGTCTTGAGGTTGTAGCCAGATGACCTCATCCCATGTAGGCAGCCAATGCTGGCTGTCAGCTGTTAATTGCAGGAATTTTTCTGAATACGAATATAGCTATCACCTCATTCTTATATGTACAAATGATCGTAGAACTGACAAGCTGAGCTAACTTGTTTGTTTTTTCCTGCCTGCACAGTTGTTTCAGGCTTCTCTCTTCATTCTCCTTCATGCTGCTGTGGACTTAGATGCACTGGGCACTGTCACAGCTGCTCTTGCATGAAGATGTGTAGCACATTAGTATTCCATTTTGTGTGCACCACTGCAACCACACTCATCGAGATATTGCTTGGGAGGCTTTGCATTTTAGAATGTAGTCCTTTGTGAGGTGGTTGCCCCTTTGATTGACACTTGACATCTACTTGGCTAAGTGAATCCACCAATCATCTAGCCAAACCCAAGCGAGCTCTACCTATCCAGTATAGCCTTTGAAAAAGTTAACATTCAGGTTTCAGATCATGCTACAGCACAGACACAGAAATTCTTCATTCAGCAGGCCTTGAAAAATCTACTCGCCCACTTGCTATGGTGAGTTATATTTTATGAGGTTGAGCTATTTTTAGGACCTACTCGCCCTTTCTGGCAAGTTGACAAAGAACCGGTGTTCTGTTTAGTCAGAAAGTGAAGTAGGCTGTTCTTGTCACATTTGCTGTGTGTTCAGAGGCAGAGGTCAAAAGTCAGTTTGTCTTAGAATTAATTTTCCTTCTGACTGTAGAGTTCCAGGATTTAGTCTGTTTTTTTCCTAACACACAACACTTAAATAGCTAAGTCAACTGTACAAACATTTCAAAATATATTTAAATAGTTGTGAAAACTCATTATTACACTTTACTTGGTGATGTGCAAAGAATAAATATGTCTTCTGAAACCCAGTTTTTCACAGATTTGTTAATACATCATATAGTTTTATAGGTAAAGCTGCAAGTTAGTGGGAAGGTTTTTGGACATTCCTTGGAAAGTTTCTGTCTATAAATGACAGTATGCTCACACATCATGCTTTAGTAATATATTTATTAAAAGTGAGTGTTTAAACATAAACCTATAAACACCCCTTCCCTGGTAGCAATGCGATTAGTAAACTAAGAGGGAAGTAATGGATCATGTGCCCTCTATATGTCGGAGAGATTCTTTTTATACAATGAGCAAACGTTTAGTCAGTTTAATCAAACAAATACTGTTTTTGTACAGCAGAAATGCTGAGCTCACATATTTGAAGGTACATTCATAAGTGAGCATGAAGAAAAAAGCGTCTGTAAACTAAAATATTTGCCTAGGGTTGCACAGTTTGAGACCCGTTTATGGGTCAAGTACATTACAGTTATTGTCAAGTAGATTATTCAAGTTACTCGACCTGCAGATCTAGTAACATTTTTATGATTTTTCAAGTCCTGTTCAAGTAGTCAACCACTCTCTCCTCAATTTAGTAACAACTCCTGCCTTCTGAATCACTTTGTACTCTCAGCAGCCCTCCGTACAGTTGCTCATCAAGGATTAATCCACATCTTATAGAAGAGCATGGGATTTGATAACTTGTTGCTGAAATGGTTCACGTACTAATGCCACCAACTAATACAGTCAGGAACTGCAAGATTCCAGGAACTCCCTATCTCCTGCAGCATAGCTCAGGGCCCCATACTCTCTCCATTTTCTTAAGCCTCAGCGTGGAATACATTGGAGCGAGAAGCACTGACAACAGTAAGAGCCATCTACTCTGATATCAGATATCACTCAGCCCCACATCAGCATCTCCCCAGTGGCATCCAGTGACTCAAACCTTTGCTAATCATACTTAAACATCAAATACCTACCCAAAGGTGAGCCCCACAAAGACAGAATTTCTCTTTTTCACCAACATTTCCCAAAAAATGCAGATTCAGACTTCTCTCCAGCATGAACTTTGACAGTTTCTATCCTAGCTCACTATGAATCCCGAATCTCTGGGGACCTCAGCACAGCACACCCCCTCTTCCCCCACACACACATTTAAAGAACAACTTACCAGGAAAAAACAGGAGTGTATGGTTCCAGTTCTTTTTTTTTTTTTCCCCCCAAAACTGATTTTTCATAACAGGCCAAACTCTGGACCTCTACCACCTTGATGGAGGAAACTCTTTGCTCTGGCCTCCCAAATACCACCTTGGCACCCATGAAAAGCAAAAAGCATCATTCACACATCGGCTTGCTACATCAATGCCTGATGTGTACACATCACTCCTACAGTCAGGAAACTGCGTTGGCTTGCCCTACAATCTCTGATTGTTTTTAAGACCGACTGAATCACTAACGAGCATAGGAAACAAAACATGGAACATATGCTGTGTCTATTTCTGCACTGTCTCCCACATGGTTATCCGCTCATGAATGGGTATCCTGGAGACATGCATATCCTCACCACTTGCGAAATCCTGACCTTTTGCCTTTGGGCACACATTTTGATTTCTTGTTTGAGAACTTCTGCAAGCGTCATGCAGAAATGTTCTCTATCACACTGCTGTGCATGAGAGGGTTGTTGCCTCCACAGTCTTAACTCTCGTTGTTGCTGTTTTCTGCATTCTAGCTTTGTGAGATATCTGTACACCAGTAGGTTTGCCAAGTTATATCCTGGATCATCTTGCAATCTGATTATTGGTGGTACTTTAGTGAGTATTTGCAGTGTGAGACAAAACTTTGTGTAGTACCTTAGTTGGGTGGTACTTAAATTAAGTGATTCTCTCTTCTGTTCTAACACTCTGACCACTTTCATCATTTTGGGAACTTAAAGAACAGCAGAAGCTTTTGTGTGTGTGTGTGTGTGTATACATATATATTGGCTTACTGTATTAAATTTAGCAAATTGTGGCTATTTTTTAGCTCCTTTTCCTTTGAGTAAAATATACTACTAACAAATGTGCGAGTGCCCCCGCCATTCTCGCAAATGGCAGTAGTGCCACTGATTAAATTAAGTATGTGGGTAGAGTTACTTGAAATTTATTTTGAGGTGGTAAAGCGAGGAAACATATCTGCTCAAGCCTTAGTATGTAAAGCTTAAAAAAAAATTCCAACCACTAGCATTGTTGGATCCTCCATTGAGTATCAGTGTTTTTAGATAAGCATTGTACATGTGGTGGAAGCATGGAACAAATACATGTATTTTTGGAGTACTGTCATTCAATTCACATGACCACGAGCAAAGACAGCCAAGTCATCAGTATATAGTCAGTGTGAGTTGGAAAACAACAATTATGGCCAGGATTTAATGGTCCAGATATTACTATAAACTAAACCCAAGAAGATGCAAGAAGAGTTATAGGATGGAACAGATATTGCTTGAATTGCCTGCATTTTTCACCACTGTGTTTCAGAAGACTTTGAGCACTGTGTTGTGAAAAGACTTTCATAAAAAATTGGGCCTTTTCAGAATCCAGTCACTGTTCCAGTGTGTAAACATTCACAACGTTTCATAACGTGTACATTCACGGGAAAAAAGTTGGAAGTCTGGAGTGCAAAGTATGCGAGCACAATGCTCTTGACACAACCGTCCTGATGAATACCATCCACTCCGATGCCCCTTCAGACCCATGCCTCCACTTCAAATACAACCTCAGAAGAATCATCATCTTCCCCGCACTCACCTATATCATTAGCACCTCCATAACCACCGCCACCTTCTCGTCATGCTGGAAAAATGCAAAAGTCAGTACCCTATTGAAGAAACCAGCAGTGGACCCCATCACCCTCAGTAGCTACAGACCCATCTCAATCTTGCTTTTTCCAGCTAAAGTGATGGAGAAAACGTTTGAAACCCAAGTGGCAGATCATCTAGAACTCCATCTTTTCCTAGACAGCTCTCAGTCTTGCTTTCACATCAACCACAGAACAGAAACAATCCTCATTGTGGATAACATCGGAAGCATCCTCGATCAAGGAGAAACGTCCACACTTGTCCTCCTTGACCTCTTCGCAGCTTTCGATACAGTCTACCACAATGCTCTCAGCTTCATCACTTGGATATCTACGGACTGGTCTTCAAGTGGCTATCCTCCTTCCTCTGCGCAGTCTCTCAAGAATCGCCGCTCAGCTCATCACTCTTCATAGTCTATATGACACCCTTTGCAGATATTTTCTGAGTCCATGGCATCAACATAGTATCCTATGCTGAAGTCACACAGTTCATCTTCTCCCTTACCGAACCAACCAACACCCTCAAAGCAAACTTCACCAACTGCATGAGCAGTGTTGCTGCTTGGATGAAAAACAACTGCTTCCAGCTCAACACAGACAAAACCGCACTCCTTATCTTGATGACCTTCCGAACTTTGCCCCCTCCTACCTCTGCGGACCATGCCAAGAACCTCCGGATCATACTGGACACCAACCTCTCCATGAGCAGACAGATTAACACCGTTGCCTCATCATGCTTACACATCCTGGATCCCACTTAACACTGGACGAACAGTCACGCAGGCTCTTATCACAAGTACACTTCACTACAGAAATGCCCTCTACTTTGGAATCCCAGCCCATGTTTTACAGACTCCAAACCACCCAGAACACCACCGCTAAACTCATTCTGAGCATCCAATGAAATAACCACATCTCTCCACACCTCACCAATCTCCACTGGCTCCTAGCCCAGGAAAATTTAAGTTCAAGCTACTCACCCAAGCATACAAAGCTCTCCACAACCCCGGTCCAGCATACCTAAAACATCGCCTCAGCTTTTACCAACCCACCAGACACCTTCAGTCTGTGCCCTAGGCAAGACCACACCTCCCTCGCATCAAGAAGACCAGAGCAGAGGATGCTCCTCATACCTCTAGCCAAGACCTGGAATGACCTCCTGCAACACTGCAGCCCCCCACCCTCCTCTTTCTCTCCTGCTTCCCCTCCTTCCCCCCACATTGACTTCCTAAGGACCCTAAGACATGTCTCTTCCAGACGAAACAGGCATAACCTTTTTCTCCCTTTCAGGCCTGTCTTACTCAGCGCCTGGATACCCTCACTGGTGATTAGCCATGTTCTACAAAGCCACATAAGATAACACAGTTCATGGTGGGATATGTTCTTTTGAAGTTACAATGACATTTCTTAACCAATGCATTCCAGACCTCAGATTTGTGTCTCTTTGCGAAACATCTCTTGTCAGATTGCAGGTTCTTTATGAAATGGAGTCTGTTTTATGGATAGTTGCCTGATAAACAATTTGAGTGGTATTTTAACATATACCAGTTTCTTTGCATTGTACAACTAATGTAAAATAAAGCAGGAAGCAATGAAATTAATCCATAAACCAGATAACAATAAGGTAGCTCAGTGGAAGAGCGTGTTTCCTGCAGGCAACCCTGGGGAGTGTTGGACTTGTAATGCCACTAGACTGTACTCAAGCTTTTAATGTACAACTGCCCACTGAGTAGAATAATAGCAAGCTCCATTTGGTTTGGGACCCAAGTTATTTAGTTTATTAGCCTTATGATTTTTATGATACTGCTCAAACGATATTTAGTGAAAATCTTGGTTTGAATATGCGCAGGTGTGTTTGTATGCGCATTTATATGTATGTGTTTGATCACTGATGAGTGGTCTCACCTTTGGGGCCCTATACATGACACTTTTTGGGTAGCAACATTCTACTTTCTTTATTGATACATGTTTTAATATGTTGTCAGCAGTACTATCTGAGCCCTGCCCATGTGAGATTGATCACAACACATTAAAGGCAAGATTGCCCCTTAGAGGCTCCCATATTTGACATCCCCACATCCTATATGAGAGTAAATACCTGGTCCAGGATGTTTAAAAAAAAAATCCCAGTTCCTGTAGGCATGACCTAGAGCATGGGTACTCACAAACTTTTTCTCAGGGGCCAAAATTGCAGTAAGGTTTGCGGCCGTGGGGCCGCACTAAAGTGACAGCGGGGGTGGGGGGAGCGGGGCTTATAGGGGGCACAACCACCCGCCCCCTTTTTCAAAACATTGCTAAACACACACAGCGCCATACACACACAGCGCCATCTGCACACAGCGCCATCTGCTCTCACCCCTACCCCAGTATCACACACAGCGCCATCTGCTCTCACCCCTACCCAGTAACACACACAGCGCCATACACACACAGCGCCATACACACAGCGCCATACACACACAGCGCCATCTGCACACAGCGCCATCTGCTCTCACCCCTACCCTAGTATCACACGCAGCGCCATCTGCTCTCACCCCTACCCCAGTAACACACACAGCGCCATATACACACAGCGCCATCTGCACACAGCGCCATCTGCTTTCACCCCTACCCCAGTAACACACACAGCGCCATCTGCTCTCACCCCTACCCCAGTATCACACACAGCGCCATCTGCTCTCACCCCTACCCCAGTAACACACACACAGCGTTCACACACAGCGCCATCTGCTCTCACTCCTACCCCAGTAACACACATAGCGCCATCTGCTCTCACCCCTACCCCAGTAACACACACACACAGCGCACACAAATGTAGAACGGCAGGCAGGCAGCAGACGTGGAGCCGGTGACAGGAAGCAGACGAAAAAGCCCCGTAAAAGTTAGCTACAAGCGCTGACTTTTATGGGGCTTTTGCTTCCAGGATCGTCACGGAAACTGCATAAATAATGGCCGCCGTAGGTAAACATAGAGGAGGGCCGCGGGAGCATGCGCAAAGAAGCCACGATTGCGCATGCTCCCGCGGCCCTCTTCTATGTTTATATACTGCGGCCATTATTATATGGCGTTTCCTGTACGTGTCCGCGGGCCGCCAAGGAAGGTCCGTGGGGCCGCTGGCGGCCTGCGGGCCGTACTTTGAATAACGTCGACCTAGAGGGTATATTCTAAAACTATACAGGATGGCCTCTCCAACATCATTCTCGCACACAGAATCAGCATCATCTCACACAATGACAGCACCTAGCTCATCCTCTCCAGCAACAACGCCACCAACACCAGCATGAAGTTCACCACCTGCATGTTGGAAGTCGCCAACTGGATGAAGACTGACAGCTTAAAGCGCAACAAGACATAGGTGATACTCTTTGAAGAGGACACCTTCCTGTTGACCCACAACTGGTGGCCTGCTGAACTAGGACCAACATCCAACCAGTCTAACAAGGCCTGGAGCTCGGGCTAATAGAGGACAACCAACTCTCAATGACCAGCTAAATCAACAGTCACCTCCTCCTGCTTCCTCACCCTCAAGTTCCTCAGAAAAATCTTCAGATGGCTCTCACTCATCACCAATGGAACTGTAGCACATGCTCTGGTCTCCAACAAGCTGGGCAGGAGGAACACAGTCTAAGCTAGCATTACCACACATCTTGCCAAGAGACTCTGCTTCATTCAAAATTCTGCATCCAGACTCGTGCTCAAACTCCTACCCCACGATCACATCTCCACTGGCTCCCAGTTAACAAACATGCACTCTTCAATCTCCTCACATACACATACAAACCCTATACAATCTGGACCCCACTTACCTGAATACCAGGAGCAAACTCCACGCTTGGACCTGAAATCTCTGCTTAGCCAACCTCCTACTTGCCCATATCCAAGGCTTCTGAACCAGAACCAGAGCTAGAAGGTATGCTTTTCCCCTACCTGGCTCCCAAAGCTTGGAAGGACATACTCCTGCACATGAGGACTACCAGCTCAGTCCTTGAATTTCACAAGGAACCGAAAACTTGGTTATTCCAATAGGTCCCAGTCCCTGCCGTTCCATCCTTCTTTAGCCTCCAGGATATTGCGCTGGGCAACAGGTGTGCCATTTTATACACATACCATAACACCACTACATACCAGACCCCACCTCTTACAACATAATGTGTGCATAAATGCACAATAAAGCTCCAAGTCAAATAGTTCGCCAAGCATAACTACCTTAACTACTCCTCCATACCCACCATTCCACCAATATTCATACAAACCATTCAGAGGTATGTAACTAAAGTACTCAAGACCAACAGTGCATCAAAACCAAAATCGGCAACAATGCCAGTTTATGTAATTTCTAGATTTGGATATCTTGAGAGAATGTAATATATTGTAAAAGAATTACAAAGCAGAGCTGTTTGGAATAAATGAACCAACTTCAGTTATCTCTCTTCTAAATGATGGACGTTATTGGAACCCTCACATTTTCAAACACATAAAGTACATTCAAATGTCACAAGCTCACACAAAACTCACATACAACAATATTCTTAAACAAGCATAAAATGCAACACACCCTCACCTCCCAATAAAGACATAAACAAAACAAACCACATAGATACGGAACAAACATGAAACGCCACATCATCAAAAGGAATCCAAACATAACTCTCAGAACGCATTACAACTAATGGGATGCTTGACCACCCAAATAGAAAAGTATTTATCTTCCAAGCATAACCCTTCCTCCCATGACCAGACAGTGTAAAAATCCATCTATCATTATAACTTTTCGAGTCACACTTACAACAAACAGCTTTATTGTTCACACATTGCAATGAAAACATAGAATTACAAAATCTTCTTCTGAGATTGATGTAAGACGTCATCGTCCCATGCTATCTCTCTACATTTCCTGTCAACCCTGTCTATTTTCCCTTGCTTTTCCCCAGATAACCATCATGAGAATAATTTGGTCACAAGCTTATCGCTAAGCAATTCAAGCCATCGCTTTCCTGTAACTAAATGTGGAGTTGTTCTGTAAGTTTGATCAAAAAGATTACTGTCAACGTGCGTTTGAATATACAGATAACTGAATAGACTCCTCAAAAACGTTGTTGGTTCTCTCAAATCGACCACCAGCTTCTGGTTAGTACAAAGCCAGCCTCTTATGTTAAAAACCTGCTCTCCTTAGAAAATCACTAGTCATCACTGAAGTAAGCTGCACTGTATTTTCCAAGACAAATGGATAAAAGGAATGCTTTCTACAAATCATATCCTTTAGAAACTTCAACTTCTGTAGTTATCTTACCAACTAGCCTCATTTTTGGCCTCTTCGAATAACAACAACAACAATTAAAACATTGATTAGGGTAGGGATATAGTTCCATTACGTTAATGCCAGCTCCTTACAAGGGTTTGAAGAAGGTTGAAGCTTAAGCTTTGTTCCAGACATGCCTGAATGCCCTTTAGAGCTAAGTGAATAAACTTCATATACAGTACACAAATAAGAAGCTTGTTGACCTGAACACCTTCTCCGGCCAAATCATAGCAAACTTTCTGTTAAGTTTTAATCTTTGACACCCTCCCTGCCACCACACACACGCGTTTTTAGGGTCGACCCTGCAAGTGCATGCGCTAGCTCATACGTCCCACTTGTAAGACTGTTATGTTTAGTAAAGGGCTTGGAGTCCGCCTTTCACTCACCATTTGTTGGTTTGCGTGGCACTCTTCTTTACAGCCTCATAATTCGTCAGGGCAGGCCTGGCATCATTTCCTTTTGTCTGTGTGGATCAGGGATCAAGCACTAATTGATTCAACTTAATTAGTGCCCGTCCGGTGCTCCCCAGGTGATCGAGGTACTATTTTGTTCTTATTAACTTCTAGTGCCCTGCCAACAGAAGGCTTGTGACAGCCAAAAACATGCCCAGCAGGACAAACTAATTTGCAAAGTTTTTTTATTTTTTAGTGAACTTCCTTTAATTTTGCCAAGTCGTTTTTTCTCACTTTCTACTCATGTTTTTTTTTGTTTGTTTGTTTTTTTGGTGTTGGGTGCTGTTCTCAAAAGATGACAATGTGTTAGAAATATTGTAAAGGGACAGTGTTTTTTTTATTATATGTAATTTCTGAAATGATGCTTTAACACGTAATCATGCAGAACACCCCAATCCATCCCACTCAAATCCTCCCCACTACTATCCAACCCACTTTACCTCTTTCAATCCACCCGACCCCAATCGTGTCCACTCACTTCATTCAAAAGCACTGCATCCCACCCCATTCTAATCTTCCCCACTCAAATTTGCCCCCTCTAATCAAAAATAGTTTGCCCCACTCCAGTCAAAACAATCTGCCCCATTGCAATCCAAAACAATCTGCCCCACTGCAATACAAAACAATCTGTCCTACTCCCATCTGCCCCACTTCAATCCAAAACAATCTGTCCCACTTGCATCCACCCCAGTCCAATCTGCCACACCCTAATCCAAAACAGTCTGCCCCACTGCAATGCGCCACACTCCAGTCTGCCTCACTAATCAAAAACTGTCTGCCCCACTCCAGTCTACCCCACTCCAACCCAAAACAATATGCCCCATTCCAATCCACTCCACTCCACTCTACCCCACTCCACTCCCATTCAATCATCCCCACACCAACCCACTCCAATCCAAAACAATCTGTCCCACTACAATCCGGCCCATTCCAATCCAAAACAACCTTCCCCACTTTGATCCAAAACACCCTTCCCCACTCCACTCCATTTCAACATGCCAAACGCCAGTCTGCCTCACTCCAGTCTGTCCCACTTCAATCCAAAACAACCTGCCCCACTACAATGCCAGACGCCCCACCCCAATTCCCCCCACTCCAGTCCACCCACTCCAATCCACTGCACCCCAATCCACCACACACCAATCCACTCCAGTCCAGCCCACCCCACCCCAGGCCAATCCACCACACTGCGGTTCTATCCATCCAACTCCAATCCAATCCACCACACCCCACTCCAATCCCCCCACCCCACTCCAATCAAGTCTACCGACACTCAAGCCACCTCACTTCAATACAGTCCACCCCACTCTAATACAATCCACCTTAATCCACCCCACTCAGTCCAGTTCAGTCCACATTAATCCACTCTACTCCAGTCAAATCCACCCCACTCCAAACCACCTTAATCTTCTCGACTTCAATCCAGCACACCACTCTCCAATCAATCTAACACTAATGAAATCCACCCTGCTCCAGTCCAGTCCAGTCCACCCCACCTCTATCCAGACCACCCGTCCAATCCACCACACTAAATCCAGTCCACCCCATCACACCCTAATCCACCCCGCTCAGTCCAATTCACCTCACTCCAATCCGATACACCCCACTCCAGTCCACCCCACTGCAGTCCAATTCACCTCATGCCAATCCGATTTACCTCACCTCAGTGCAACCCACCCCAGTCCAGTCCACCCCACCCAATCCACCTCCTCCAGTCTACTCCAATCCAACCCACCCCACCCGTTTCAATCCACTCCAATCCACCTCACTCCACTCCAATCCACCACTGGGCGGATAGGTTATAGTTTAAACTGGTAAAATACTTTGTAATGATAAGAATAACTATTGGTGGGATGTGAATAGCGGTTTGTGTGTTGTGGAGTATATTGTGCTTTTACTAAGGCTTGCTGATAGTGTTACGATTTGTGCTTTTTAAACAGCGGTTATATGTTTTGTCACTAATATTGACATTACAGTTGAATATAACATTTAAAACAGGCTCTTTAATTTACTTATGAATTTACTAATGATGGTGCACGCGGGAGCGATAACATGTAATTTTATATTATAACTTGTGTATTTTATGTTTCATTTCAATTGATATATATGGATATCAATATATATATATTTTTTATATATATATATATATATAATACTTTGGAGATTGAAACCGCTTACTATGCAGGGCTGTGGCTTACTTTTACGGGGATATTGTCTCTGATATTTGCTAGGTAGGTAGTTCTCTGCATGGATAGCAGGCCCCTGGATGGTGTTGTCAATTTTTGAAATTCATGGGCATGATCTGTGCTTGGGTGTAGAGACAAGAGTGCACTTTTAACAAATTTTCATCTTTATGGGGACTTTAATTATTAACAATTGCGTTTTTTTGCTTGTGAATTGATTTGCTTTGACTGGAAGCATAAATTAATGTTTGTACTAATTTAAGGTCACTTTGGAATGCTGCTGAGCAATAATCCACTTATTTGACCACAGGTGATTATAGTACATAAGGTATTTGGTGGTGGTACAGAGTTTAAATTGTGTTAGATCATGGATGTCTTTCACAATTACGAATAAGAACATACTAGGATGAAATTGCTTCTCCTTAGACTGATTCATATGTTAGGATTTATTGTAGCCCTGAAGAAGTCAGCTGCTACACAAGCGGCGATGACGAAACAAGTGTTGGTTTCTTTTTTTTTGCATATTGAGAATTGGATTACCTATGAAAGAGATATTACATATTGGAATGGTGTTATTTGTACATTAATAATTTGGATCGCCTATGAAAAGACATTTACATATTGGAATGAATAAAATTTGGAACAAATATATACAGTGTGCTCGAAGTTGTTAAGTTTGTATGCTATTAAAAAAAAATTAGGTGGTTTTCCTTCTTTCTGGAGCACCAGTCTTTGACTGTAGTCTTGTATTCTACAGTTATCATACAAAAAGGTGTGAGCGCCATTTATCCCAACTATCCATAGGACTTCAATTATTGTTCTCTGTATCCCCTGACGTGAAGGCGTCCACCACTCTCACACACTGCCCATGAACCACCAGTTTGGTAAAATAATTTCCTTTTCCAAAGTGCTTAGGTTTGGGCCTGGGAGGGGCTCTCTGATGCAGCATGGTGCATTACAGCACCTCTCTGAAAACAGATTATATCAAAGGTGATTCCTGACTGAAGATAGTTTAACCCCAGGATTACCAGGCAGAGACAGGTGGGGAGAGGCAGGGGCAGCGAGAAAAGGACAGGTGTTTGTGTGTGTGTTGAAGGAAGATATAAGTCGATACGACAAGGTGGCGTTGAGAGAGCAGATCCAAATCTTTCAAAACATGAGAGCTGGGACTGGTGAGAAGACTGCAGCCATGTTTCAGGAGCCACAGAATAGGCGCACAGTTTTTCTTCCAATGCAGAATGTGCTGACTTCAAAGGGGAGATATTTACTGTAACCTTTGGAGGACCGGCATTGTCCCCTCCTTCCTCAATGTGAAGGATCTACGCACAAACACTTTTTTGTGGGGTGGGAGATATCGGTTGTCATAAGAATACGAGAGAAAGGCACGAGGACAGAAGAGAAATATGATAGGAGAAAGGGCAGGGAGAGGGCGAGGAGACCCATATGGGAGGGAAATGTTGGAAAGGTGAGGAGAGAATGGGGAGGAGCGAGACCAAGGACGGTCGACGAAAGTGAGGGCGGTGAGACGAAAGGGGTAGAATGAGAGAATGAAAGAAGAGACAGTATAACTGGGAATGGATGGAGAAAATAGGGGAAATCAAGGAATGCATGGAAGCGGGCAGGGGAGTGGATGCAAACAAGATAAAATAGTAGGGGACAAGGGAGAGTAGGGGTGCGAGCGAAATGTGACAATATAAACATTAACTTTATCCATCCAGCACATCATAACGCAATGTTGCTCCTTTATGAGAATCAGAGAAACCGTGGAGAAGAGAGCATGTTAAACTACCAGGCATAAGGAGGCCATCAGTTCGAGAGGGGGGAGAGGTTTCGGGTGGAAACTGTGAGGGGGAAGGCGGCAGGGGAGCATGAGTTGTTGAAGGAAAGTCAAAGAGGCGAAAAAGGGTGGGTGAAACGGACGAGGGTGCGAGGAGAGGCTGCGAGTAGGAAGAAGGGAAGATGAGACGGAGAGAGATAAAGCTGAACTAGGAGGGTTTTGGAAAACTGGAGGGGCAGAAAAGGAGGAGAGGCTGCAGGGGTGGAAGGGGAGGGGGAGTGAGAAAAATGAGCGTCAGGGTGGGGGAGAGAGGAGGGATAAAATCGCGGGAGGCAGAGACTCTGTTACTAAACATTGCAAGTGTGCAATACGACATGAGCGAGCAGCGAGGGAGGGGTGAAGGACATTGCATTATTTCCTGAGGTTGAACAATGCTGTTTTACAAATGTGAGCAGTTTGTGTGTAACGTCTGTTCCGAAGCAGGGTGACTAGATGACACCATGCCAAGAAACTTACGGCTTGCCTCTCCATTTTGGTATTTTCTTTCCTTTTCAGCCATCTCCTGACATTGCCTTGAAGGAAAGGGGCGGGTGTCCCCATAATGGGTATGCAGTAGGGAATCATATGCCACACAGCTCAAAGAATGGCATGGGTTACTCCCTTGAAGGTCTGCAAGCCCTGGGGCACGATTTATGATAAGACCTGGATTAAACAAGCTGAGCCCCTGGCTGCGAGGTGCACGCTTTCCCTGAACGCTACTGCGCGTGGCAGTGAGGTGGTTGATGAATGAAGCACTTTCTAGAAAAGACAGCAAAGCCCTCCCACACAGGTTCACGTGAACTCAGTCACCCCACCGTACCCAGCCATAAAACAAAAAAGTAGTTAGTCCACACAAATTATATCGGCAATGGTGCAATTATCCATATAACAGGGTCAGACTGCAAGGCGTGACAAAACCGCCCCAAGGTGGGACAAACGTAAAGCATTTACCAATGACATCAAGGGTTTTTGAAAGGCAAGCCCAACAACGAATTAAAGTGATGGTAGTGAGGTGGGCATGGTTAAAGTCCACAATACTTACAGCAGGTGAAAGCGATTGCATGCTCGACCTAAAAATGGCTTCCTTGTATATATATATATATCAAGCTGTCGAACAGAATCCATCTTAAAACATGGTGTAAGACATTGGTAAAGTCTGTACAAGGTTGTGCCTTAAGCCAAACACACTCACAGTGGTGCCTATAAATTATGTGATATCCCAATTTATTTATTTTTAAATATACAGTTATGACAAAAGTATACATGTTCCAATGCCAATTGCCATAAATAGTAGTCAAGCTCAGAGTTTACATTAATATTCAATGAGCCAAATCACATGCCACCATCGGTATGGTGCTAGTCGTGTACCCGGAATATATCAGGCAAGCTCACCATAGCTCATAATTTAATCTATTCTACCAGTGAATTAAAATGGTAGGAGTAATTTTTCAAGTTCATTTATGGTGACGACCTAAACACACTGATGCCCCAGTGGGCTACTGTCTGGACGGAATCTAAGTATATGTTCACAATTGGTCCCATCATACAGCATTTGTTATATAATCTCATATTTTGTTTCAAAAATACAACAATGAATGCAGAAAGTCTTCAAAACAAACACAGCTCAAGTAGGCAAACATAAGTCTACAACAAACTAACAAAAATTATTGTTAGCTTTAGCAGGTCATCTCATAAGCTGATCAGGTGTATTCCATAAAGGTCTGTTTAACAAAACAAATTGGTTAAAAACACTTTAAAAACACACACATTTTGTACAGAAAAAGTGCAGAGCAAAACAGTGCAGCTAATGGAAGGATAGCAAAACCCTAACTCAAGTATACACTCAATTTTTCATCCTTATTAAGGCCTCTTAGTACTTTGGTAATGAATTCTAAAGATATAATGATTCCACACACATCAAAGTGTCTTATTACCACCTCTTACACTGGCAGGAATTCTGTCTGTGGCAGAGTACCTCCGCAGTTTATCGTTACCTTCATTTACTTCATCAAAGTGTCTGGCAGCAGGATAGTGGTCGTCCTTTCGATAAATGGCCCTGGTGTTCTAACTTCCATTTTCTAACAGGATGTATGGCACTTGCTTCATACCATTTGTCACAAGGACAAACCAAGATGTACACCACAAAATCTGATTTTGCATATTAAGTGTTACCTTATGGATCACTATTCCCTGCACCAAGATGTCTTGTACATCTGGACTTTGCTGCTGATTTTGCAGGCTTTGCAACAACTGCATTTGTGAAATCCTGTGCTAGTGTTCAATAGGCTCCTCTTGTAATCACATGTTTACATAATTTGTCTTTCAAGGACCTCTGTCAGATTTCATTCTGTAGTTACTATTTGCGAAAAATGTTTCTAATGTCCTTCGCCTCGTTATTGTACAAGTGGTTAATCTTATTCACATCAGCTTGATCAGAATGTTTGCTGAAAACTAGGAGATCCTTTCTTTCAATCTTAGTAACCTGCTGTATTGCTGTGTCAAAGGTTGTTTTGGAATACTCTCTTTCCTCAAATCTTGCTATCATAACACTTTGTTCGATTGTAAATGTAGCGCCAAAATTGCAGTTTCATCTTGCACTAAGCAATTCCCCACAGCGAATACTGTAAATGATGTTCTTGGGATAGCTGCTGTTTAAATTAGTAGACTGTTCACAACTGTGGGCGTCCTGTACAGACTAGTAGTTAATCACCAACCACAGAAATACGTAAGTTCACAAAGTCCACAGTTTCCATACTCGTATTATTACTAGTAAACCTTAAATTAACCTCATTGGTATTCGAGGGCAACAAGTTTCATGGCTTAATCCATTTCACCTTTCCAAATTAATAAATCAGTGCGTCTCGTTCAGAGAATCACATGGTCATTATACAGATCCAGGGTACCGGTGACTGCTCTTCCTACCAACCCAGGAACATCTTAGCATAACTGGGGTTGAAGCAGGTCTCCATCGCTGTACCCTGGATCCGTCTGTAGATAACCTCCATAAAAAATTAAGAAATTGTGTGTGGGACAAAACAAAGTCATGTCAAGCAGCATCTCGGCCTGTAGTTTAAAAAAAAGATAGGGATCTGGCCCTAAGAAAATGTCTACAGGTCTTTATGCCAGCCTCATGTTTGATGTTAGTATATAAGCTGCCTGCTTCCAAACAGGGATGTGGAATTCCTATCGCTCAACGCCTAAGACATATTGTCTGGGGTCAGGGACAACAAGATTTCATATTTGTGTCCTTGGGACAAGTAGGCCCGATTCCCTTGCAGCACAAACCCTTTGGCTGCCAGTTTACAGAGAATGAAACTGCCTGCAGTTGAGGTAATATGTTTGTCCATATGCTAATGCTGTTCGAACTTGTATTTATGGTTCATTAATGAAAAGCCTTCATTATTAGGGTGAGCACTGTAAATAAAAGTTTTAAGGTCACACTGCACTACTGACAGTGGTTCCAGTAAAAAAAAAAAAAAAAGTGTACACGTTTTTGAAAGAACAATATGAGGCTAAGTATAATGCTCCCAGAATGCTCTCTTATTAGATTCAAATGTTTGCAGAAGCTTGTAAGCAAGTAGTTAAAAAAAACATTTCGCCACTATGAAATTGTAGGTGCTGTTTCTTTGAAGCGTCATTTAGTAAAATGTGTTGATGCATGCTAGCATTTTCCCCAAAAAATCCCAATGGAAAATCAGTGTAACCATTTCCAACAAGATTATGGGAAGCATGAAAGTAAACAAGCACTGGCAAAGCCAACCGATCTGACATTTTTTGTCAGTCTTTTGGTTTTGTCAATGGGTGTCTTGTTTTGACATGGCTTTTGTAGCACTTTATTGTTGTGGGAGCTGCCAGGCCCTCACCATTGTAACAAACATTGGCAAAAAGAAAAAAAAAGTTTGTCTCAAAACACATGCATTGCCACCAGTGGCATAACAAGAGCCCTGCAGCCTCCCTCCAGGGGGCCTCCTCAGCACATCACCTGCCCTGAGTGAGTCTGGAGGTGGGCCCTTCATGTTGTTTGCGGGGCAGGCCCCCTCCAGTTTCATTACGCCACTGATTGCCACAGTAATTCCTGGCACTGAGCAAAACTACTTTGTGTGCCAATGTGCCCCTTATGGAACAGCAGAATGCGATCACTCACAGTAAAGCCAGCCAATAGATAGAGCGAAATAGAAGTTTAATAAAAAGAAAATGTCCTTGTTAATGCCAGACCTAATTAGGGACCCAATTCCTAAAAAATGTCACAAAAGTGCACCCATGGTATATGTCTTTGAATTAGTGGCTTTCGTGAATTCACAAGAACTTACAAAAGTAGAACAGGAAATTGTATTCCTAGAAAATATTTGTGAATTGTATTGTAGCATGAGCAAATATGCATGTGTAGATTTGCTTATGTGGAAATCTATTGAGTGTTTACAAGTTCACTTTCCCTCCAACCACTTTTTCCCCAACCCTGAAAGAACTTCTGCTTCTGCCATTTTCAGGAGTAATTTTCTAACCTTTCTCATTATGGGAAAAGATTAGAGAAGAGTTGGTGAAAATCCTTAAAAGTTGCAAGGTAGTAGGTTTGCAGAATCAAAGGCATTCCAGCCCTTGAACTATTGCTTACTGCTTCCTCCAGCCCCAGTATGTAGATCTGGGGAAATGTGGCAAAATAAGGAAATTGCTATAGTAGGGATTGAAATTGCAAGGATTCAAGCCCTGCTATAGTAGTAGCCCTGGCATAGTCAGAGAGTCTCTTATCAGAGCTCTTACATAATGAGATTGCTGCCATAATTTGTCGCCACACTACATGGCACCAAAGGGACAAATAGATTTTTTTACAGGACAAGTAGATTTAAGAATCAACCTGTCCCATGGAGAAGTAGATATTTTATTAAATTCCACACCCCTGTCCAAGTAATACATAATGCAATCCTCTTACTACTAAATGCTCGTAATCAAAGCAAAAAAATCCAGGCTATCTTTATTCTGAGGGCAGGGATGCGACAAATGGATGTTGGAAGTAATCGGTACACCTCGAAGCATTCTCCAAAAGGCATCCATGAGATGACTCTTATCAGCCTACCTGGAGGATTGGCAGGAGTCTTTTTATAATTTAGGAGGGAGACAGAGAATGGGAATTGTGGGATATTTACTTTTTAAAAACCTGTATTTCTCCCACTCTTAGACCACGTTCTTCATTCTTACAGCATATCCTGATTTTTATGATTAGCATTCATTACAATATATTTCTCAACTCTATCATAGCATGTGCTGTCACTAAACTTCTGTAGCCCTTCATGTAAATATGTCTTCTTAGACAAAATTACCTTGTTGCCCATTTTGTCAGTGGGTCTAGGTACTATGGTAACGCCACTCTGTTTTTTCTTTTTGACGGATTTCTTGAGAACATCTATTATGATTAGGTCTCCCGTTTTTATGGTATTTATTTTTTTGACATTTCTGTCTGTATTTATCCATATTTCGTTTTTGCTCTTTTTTTCTGTATTTATCCATTTTTATTTTAGTTTACTGTATAAATAAAGCTGTTTTTTTCCACATTTATTTAACTGATAAATGTATACTCACATTTGAATGTCCAAAAGGTTTCAGCAGTATACCGTGCAATAGCATTATCTGAAAAAACTTGCGTTGTAGAATAGCATAAATGAGTGTAGATCTGCACTTAGCTAAGCTTAGATAGGAAATCTATTTTCTTTTTTATCATCTCTTCTACTCTCAATCTGTACACCTACAGACCTGGTACTCATGATCAACAGTAGAAGAAAATCATCCAAAGAAGGCCTATTTTCCGTATTTCTATACATTCAAAAATAAACACTGACAGGCAAATAAATAGTTTTCTGTCTGAATTTTTCAGTAAAAATCAGTAAAAACTGAAAAGTAGGAGCCCTAATTATGATCTCCTCAGAAGTACATGTAGGAATATGGGTTCTGCCCATCCAATCCACCCAATTTTTTTGTTTTTTGGTCATCTGGTATTAGACCTTTTACTTTGTTGGTGCCTCATAACCTGGGACTCCCCACAATAAACTCATGACAAATGGCCTGCGTGTGTCTACTGCAAGTGTTCGCACTTTAAAATAAGGCCACTGTGGCACAGCAAGGATTAAGAGGCTCATGCTCGGTTGTACATGAACATGTGTGCACGAGCGTGTACATGTGTGTGAGGGCTGTGCGTGGGAGTCCCACATGTAGTCTAGGATAAGGCACTCTGCAGGGTTGGGTATTGACCTGGGATAGACCTCATAATGTTGGTGTACATAGATAGGGAAAGTCAGTGTGGTTTACTGTCTTGTCTGCAGTGACACTCCATTATACACTTATGAGCCTTAAGAGTGCAGCTGCTTCCCCCTGGTCTACTGACGCCAGAGTTGTGCCGATGTACACAGTAACCAGTGTGAAAAAAAAATTCTGGAAATTCTGTGCAGCTTATGGGACATCCAGGAATGTCATATTTCTCTGTCTCAGCTCAGAATCGAAGCCCGGGCCTTTTGTCACCCTTCTGGGCTGGGTTTGTTACTTTTCTCTCCAGCTGCAGGAACAAAGCCCCCCCCCCCCCCCAAATCAAAAATGAAGCAATTGACAACTCCTACATCTGCTCCTGAGAAAGAAGGGGGTGGGTGGGCTTCTCTGCGCCAATCAGCAAGATGCCATCCTGTGCGAGGAAGGGGGTTTGTCCAAGCCCACTAAACAATGGAGGGAGCCCAGACTTCTAGAGTCAAACCAGGAGGTGGGGGCACCTTTTGAAGATTTGCTGGGGAAGGCCCTAGCAGTGATGTCAGTGAGGGGTGGAGCGGAGACCTCCCAGAGCAGATGTGGCAAGTGACTCCTGGGTGACACAATCTTGAAATATCGCAGAAAACTGCTCAGGGAGGTTGGGGTTGGGACATAGAGGTGACGTGGCACATCAGCATAGGCCAGAGGTGCATCCCATCTGGACACTCCCGCCCCCAACTTAAAAGGTCCTGCTCAGGGAGGGAGCTCTCTGAGTGTGTATTTCTGCTGGAACTGGAGGCACCCACCATGGACAGTTGGAAGGAGGATCCCCATGACTGCCATTTGTCCTAAGGACTCTTACTTTTTATTGAACCCAGGACCAGTGGGGGCACTCACCATGACTTACACCTCCTAAGGTCCATTTGTGGGAAAGACTGAGTATCTGCGCTTGGAAGAAGAGAAGCCCAGAGGAGAAGGAAAGAAAAAGGCTGGGGCAGGGAGCGAGTGAACCCAGTTCCCTGCAAAGTTTGTCACCTTTGAGGCCAGGAAGCCTGAAGCAAGCACTCCAGGTGGCTAGGGCTCACCACCAGAAGCAAAATGAGACCAAAATCATCCAAATCGTCCCAATACCGCATTTCTTAAGTTGAGGTAGATTTTACCTTTTTTCTCGCCAGGAGTGCGTGGAGCTCTGCTAAAAGGCTGCTTTCGCATACTGGGGTCATCCAGGGCCCAGGGGTCACCGCAAATAAAAGATCTGCAAAAGAAATTGGAGTCGGAGAGGGCATGGATGGGACCCCACCACTCCCAACACTCCAAAGGGCCTGGGATCCCCAACACCCTGGCCATTATTAACTTTTGGGGACCCAGGACCCCATATCCAGGCCCCCGATACCTTAAGAATAAAAGGAATGGCAATGAAGCGCCGTCCCTGTTCCTCGAAGAAAGGGGCCCAGGACCTCATTCCTGGGCTCCGAGGAAAAGAAGCTGAAGAGGGGGCACCATCACACTCTTTCCCCCCCCCCCCCCAAACGCACAAACTTAAACTGTAAGGAGCCCAGGGCCCCAATGAGGAGGATACCATGAGGCAGCACAATCGTGCTTCCCCATCAAAGCGGGAAGGGGCCCAGGACCCCATCCCTGGGCCCCGTGAGAAGAGGAGGAAAGGTGGAGTGTCAATGGACTTCCTCTAACTGTGGCTGCCCTGTCCCTCACTCCCCGAGCCTGTGCCCAGGGGAGTGGGGGAGGAGCAGGCAGCTGACACACAGCCAGAAGCCCTGCCCACTGGGACGGGCAGGGAAGAAAGGGCTGCCAGTTTTTGCGGCCTCACGCGTGAGTGTTTTCTGTCTGGAGACCCGTTTGGGGTAGCCCATGGTGGACTCCCAAGGCTTCTCTTTGGCAGTGAGGACTTTGGAGTGCCCAGTTTAGACTGGACACCCCTCTGCCCGCACTAGTCAATCAGAGAGCTGCGCGGCGTAAGGCAGCACGGCGAGGCTAAACATAAAGAAAGAAGTCACGCTGTTAGACCTGGTTTCCTGGGCCCCAGGGAACTCTGAAGCTTCCCTGCTCCAATCGCATCAACTACAGTGTCCCCCACTGGCATCCTGGGGCCTCAGTACTAGTGGACCCAAAACTGAATAACCAAATACTCCTGTCCAGCACTTGACTCTCTCTGGTTAGTGAGGCAGAGCAGTCCAAGGCTTACTCAAGGAGGTGAGGTGGGTTTACACATTCAGAATACAGGGTACACTGTACTACAAGCCAATAAGATTAATGTCCAGTCAGTGCTCTACTTTTTCAAAAGAAAAGTACTTTAATACATATAAGAGAAATATACTACACATAAAACTAGGATAAACCTTGAAAACCAGACCTCTCTACAACCCTCTGGGCCAGAGTTCTGACCCCAAACAGTATTATAGCGCCTAGACACTAAGCACTATACAAACATAGTTAGCATGTAGACACACAGTTAGCATTGGAGCGAGGATACCAATACTTGTATGGTAATGGGGTAGTTTCAGCATATAATGTGAAGTCAAACTTTCTAGCTCAGCCCCAGAACCCACCATCAAAGAACAGAAGTGTCCTCCCGTCCTTAGCAAAGACACTGCTCTGGTGGCGTCAGGAATCTGATTACAGGTGCCTGATGTCTTGGCACAGTTTACTGGGGTCCCACTAGGTCAGTAGCCACTGGCTAGCTGTCTGTAGGAGAGTATTAGCTGGCTAGAGTGCCAGTACACCCTGGTACCCCCATGTATCACAAAGAGAAAGATCAGGGGCCTGTACCACAGGACACTTCCCCAGCTACAGATCGTAACTAAGTATCATAGGCTGCAACAGCACATGGGAGAGGTCTGGGCAAAGTTATCTCACCTTCAAAGGATTCATGGAATCAAGCTTCCCCATCTCCCTCTGTCTCTGTTGATGTGATGCAAGCTTCCTTACCTTGAGCAGCTGTTTGGAATTTCCTTGTCTTTCAAGCCGATGATGCCCCACAAACAGCTGGTCCTCTGCTTCTGCACTTAGGCTCCTGATTGACAGCTGTGAAAGAGCAAAAGGATCAAATTCCTTCACAGAAGAATCCATCAAGCACAGAGAAATCTCAAGTTACAACATGGTGAGCACACTTCCTTGCCTTTATACCGCAAGCCTACAGCTGGCTTCTATAGATGCTTGTTAGAACCGAAGACCAGTCTTTCACAACCACTGAGGCCAGACTTTTATCATCTCTGATTTATAGACTGATCCAATCAGAGGGTCTCCTACTTTTGAATTCTGGGTGCCCCTCCAATCATGAGGCATATCGGTGTCTCATGCTTGCTGCATGTGTAGGACATAGATAGGATGAGTTACTGGGCTTCAGGACAAGGTTTGGTGGTATCAGCCGGGGCTATTCTTCAGAGAGTAATTTTAAGTAACTCCAGACCAGGAGGCACTGACCATCAACCCTTCTAGCAGAGTTAGGGCAGCTAAACACAGATAAGAGCAGGTGTCTACCCCAGTCCACCAAGTTTCTGCAAGGAATAGGGAGGGGCACATGGGAGCTGGAATGTCAAGAAGAACATCTCAGCTCACGTTAACAACAATGGCTCACCTCACCATTCTCCCCTAGGAAACCTACTGGCTCTCAAGCACACATCCCAGGTAGACAAAGGCAACAGGACCACAGGCAAAGAAGACTGCACAGACGTGATCAGGAGGGTGACTAGTAACCCCCTCCAGCCCCACCAAAGGTACAAGGATACAGGTATCCCTGACTATAGATATATTGCTGCCAGTACTGTCAGTCTACCAATGCCCTGGTAGAGAGGACAGTAGCCACTCTGTGAAATAGGGGTGCACTGTGCATGCCCCTCTCGACCTCAGAGGTAAGCTCTAGGGTAAACCGGAAGATCCTCAGTGGACATACATGTTTGTCATGTTCACTGAGGTAGGGATCCAGAAACCATACAGTAACTTTTAAGTGACTTGCCTGTAGATCACCTTATGGCGGGGGAAGCACTCTCTCTAGAGAATTGCAGAAGACTTACCGTCATAACGCTCGTTCTCCCCGGAACTGCTAATCAAATATTCACGGCTCTCGTAGGAGTGCCCCCTAATGCCCTGTGGGGCCTGTCTGCATTCTGAAGGAAAACTGCTAGTTTCTGGCTTGTGGTGGTCCTAGGAGGACGGGGTCACCACCAAATAATTACTAAAGTAAGGGGGAGCTGCAGGAGCAGCACAGCATCCCCCTAACAGGAATACAAGAATTCCCCCCCCCCTACTTCTTCCCCCCCCTAAGTTGAGAGGGACTTTGAGAAGTTAACTCCTCAAGGGTTTCCAGGACTTTTTAAACACTCCCCAAACTGGAGGATCTTCTCTACAGCTAGGAGTACTGCGCCCTGTAGGGGCAAAGTCTATCTCTGCAGTACCTGTGGCCTGAAGGTGGTCAACATAAGGTTTCATGTTGTGCAGATACCCTCTAGGGGTGAAAGACTGTAATTACACATAAGTTGTGATTATAAAATGTAATGCTTTTAAATGCTAAAAGTTATTAAAAGTGCATGTTGCAAAAACCCCCGCGGCGAAGATATGTAATTGCACATAATGTGATTATAAGTGTGATGCCCTGTAGGGACTATGTTTAGAGTGCAACACCCTCTAGGGGTGAAAGTCTGTAAATGCATAGTGTGGTAATTATAAATGTGATGCCCTTTTGGGGCTATGTTTCATTTGTGTTTCAAACACTAAAAGTTCTACTGAGTATACAACTCACCCAGACACGTATTCAATAATGACAATTGCAACCACTCATTCTCAAACCTATGCATGCTTTATTGACCATATTAAGTGCATTAATTCAAAATTCTAGTCACCCATTGCATTTAAATACAAGGGGATGGTTTTGACATGTGATTTGTTGATCTAGATCACCCTTTGGGAGAGGTAAGGGTGATTACACAATGTCATCAAGAAGTATTTCTATTTGCTTATGTGTATTTGTAAATTGCTGCATAGTTTTGAGTTGTGTGTGTGTGTGTGTAATGTCCTTTTTCCTTTTTTCAAAAGACAAAGCACAGACTGGAAAATCATTTATTGAGTGTTAGTATTGTGTATCTGTGAATGGTGGTTACTAACCTACACCATCTCCCTTGATTAAACCTTGGACAACTCCGCTTCGCTACCCTGAGAGCGTTAAGCGCTACAGAGAGATGTTTGGCTCCCAGTGGAGGACAAATGTGGACTCATTACTTTTGCAGGCCACACAACTAATGACCCATTTTCTTGCGGTATATAGGGCATCCACCTGGAGGGAATGTAGAAAAGTTGAAGTCAGTTTAAAGCCGATAGGACAATGCTCATTAACCTTTAACCTCATTGCGTCTAAATTCAGATACTGGTCCTCTGTGGGTCTAATTCCACAAAACTGAATACAATCTATAAGTCTCTAATACTTAGGTTGGTCACTGTATTAGGCTTACTGTGAGCGACAGTCCTGTCGGGCACTTTGTCCTTCACCATGTTTTTTTTTTTACTTTCAATTTGGGAAGCTGAACAAGTCAGTCTTAATTTTGAGTGTAATTAAACCCAGTAGAGTGGAAAAAGGATAAAGGAAACATGAATATGCTTTGTCCAGCATCACTCAATTGTCTGTGGAAAATGTACCACAGTTGCAGCTCTATCATTCATTGTCCTAGTTTCTGTCTGCTAGTTTCCGTGGGGATAGGTTACACCTTTTTTCTCTCTTCCTCTCCTTGTTTTACGCTGTCTGTTCCTTTTCCTCCCCTCTATCCTTGCTGCATTGTTGTTGTTGTCCTTTGCCTCTATTGACAACACGGAATTTGTCTATAGCACTTTTGCTGTTACTTCTGTCCGACGACCCAAGTGTAGTGCTTCCGATTGTATTACTGTTGGTCATTTCAGTATCGGTAGCTAAGCATAATGCTTATTCCATCATAAAAAAAAAAAATAATGGAGAATTTCTGTAAAACTAGTAAGGGTTTTATGTAAAAAAAGAAAAAAAAATAGGAGTTCTTTCATTCTTTAAAAAAAAATGTCTGAAAAGTGCCCCAGCATTTCTGTGAACTTTCATTAATACATATTTATGGCTTTGAGGAATTCAAAGGAGTTAGAGAAGAAACAATACTGCTTTCAATTCCATTTTAGCATAAACAAAAATGTGAAATTTCTCCTGCAAAAATCTACAGAATCAAATCCACTTGTTAAAATAAGTTTTTAAGCTTTAGTTTTCTCCAGCATGAAAATATCTTCCCTTCCCTCATGGAAAAACACCATTCTTTAACCCGCTGCCAGTTTGTTATGTCGAGTCTACGAGACCACACTTGCGCTATCTGTTGCGAGACAAATTTTGGGCATACCAAGAACATTCAGGGGCTTGGAACCTGACCATTGTTTACCCTTGGTTGGCTTTCCTATTACTCTCATTTGCTTGCTTCTTATTCAGTGGTTTGCATTGTCCATCTTATGTCTGTCCCCCTCCCTGAGCATCGTCTGAGAGCTGAGGTATAACGTGATGTACATAAGGGCACTGACCCCTCACCTGCTGCTATAATTAGGTTGTGTCCATTCTGCTAATTGAAAGAGTAGGTTTAGAACTCTCTAGAAGGCCCTTCCTGTGATATATTATGAAGAGTAGACCTTAGCTGTCTTATGTGTCAGCCACTGGGGTCTGGTCAGTGAGAGACAAAATAATTATTTGAGCACGCAATACTCTTTTTTTTTTTTCAGAGAGCTCTGTTTGGGTTCTCACATGTTGCCGTGCTGAAGATCTGTAAAGGAACAGTCTAAAATATGGTATCGAGCCTACTTGAGAGTAGGAATGATGGTACGGATTGAACAGTTTCTTGACAATGCAACCAGAATGAAAGCACTTGCTCTTTGAGAAGAACTACTGCTAAGAGGTATAGGAAGTTGAAAATATGATGACCTTAACCGACTCCTTCAAGTAGAATGTTCATAGAAAATGTGGTCAATGTGCTTGCAGGTCTGTATTAATGATTTAATTTAGTTTTCTATTACTTTTCTAGATGTTTAATGATGTATGCTTTTATTACTATAGCATATGTATATGCATTTATTTGTGAAACTGTTCTAAGGTGTGCAGCAGCTTCCTACTTTTGCCTTTAAACTTCAGCTTTTTGTTGCCAGTTGTAATTGTTCTAGTCTATTTAGATAATGAAGTGGTGTGCTGGTTATTACTCTTGTTGGCATTCCAGGTCATAGTTTTTTTGCCCACTATACCACTACAGGCAGAGACCAGCCACCCTCAAATCAGACTTGGGGCCTGATTTAGAGCTTGGCAGTCAGGTTACTCTGTCATAAATGTGACGGATATCCCGTTCACCATATTACGATCCCCATAGGATCTAATGGGATTGTAATACGGCAGAGGGGATATCTGTCACATTTGTGATGGAGTAACGCCATTCGCCAAAGTCTAACTCAGGACCTTAGTCCTTCTCCAATAAGAACAGCTAAGCCAAAGTGTCTGATCATGTTCCACCTAGATGGGAATACAACCAATTTGTGGCCTTATTAGTCCTCATTAGTGCTGTGCAGTTTAAAAATCGCACAGTGAGCACAAGACCCATCACTGGGTATAGGCGTTGTGCTTTAGTCATCTCATCTAGTAAAGCAAAAAACTGATAGAGGGAATGCTTGAATTAACCTCGGCTACTGGTAACTACTTGGTGTTAGTACCTAAGTGATACGGGTATGCATGGAGTTCGTCTAATGCTCACTGCAACATAGGGTCCAAGCTGGACATGACTGATAACACAGAAACCAGATCAAGACCTATATACATACAGCTACAAGTGAATGGTCGGTTTTCCAGATAATTGTTTGCAAAGCTCATTATTTGGCCAGCTCCCTAGTACTCTCAGAACCACATTAACATTCCAAGTGTCAGAATATCGAGGCTGCAGGGGAACCAATAAACTAATGCCTTTGATAAGGTTGCAAACCAGGAGGTGCTACCCATCGTGGACTACATATGACGGTAGATGTCCTGCTTTTAAAACTCTATGAAAAATGTATTGCCACCCATGTAGATTAAAAGATTTCAATTTTGTTTTTTACTGCAAAATTAAAAATGAAATCAATGAACCATCTGAAGTATCCAATCATGTTGGGTTAGCAGCGTCCAGTTGTTAACAAAGTGACACCCTCTCCCCTGATATGTCTTCCCAAGCCCAACTGGAGGGTTGGACTGAAGACACTTTTTTCAAAGAGTATTGGGTTTTGTCTGGACTAGTGAAAATATGGGAAAACCTGGCCAGTGCTTTGACAGGAGCCTCCAAATAAGAGGCTCTCTGCAGTGAGACCCAATTCTGAAGAAGCTAATTTCCCCAGTTTAGTTTCTACTCAAACAAGATGGAGCACCTCAATGGAAATGACATAATTTGCATATAATGCAATAGTATGCTCTGCCAAACTGCACGCATATCAGGGTCAAATCTGTTACATTCCTCTTTTGTTGCCTGAGCTATTTCAAGTAACTTCAGGATTGTCCATGTCAGACCAAGAAGATTGTCCCTGCAGGCACTCTAGGATGTCCTGGTACCTTTCTTCAGGTCTTAGGAAAATTAATGCATAACCATCATCAGTTTTAATTCCACCTCTTGGGTGATGACCACTATCCACACTGTGTCCTGGGGTACTCTGCACTCAAACAATTTAGAACCTGTTTGCCCAAAGGTTTATATCATATATCGTAAACATGTAGACTCGCTTTTTTGGATGCTACCCATTCAGAGCACCTGAAGTGGACAATGTCAATGGGATTGAACATGTCAGCAAGACATATGGATTTACTCCATAGTAGAATTCGAGTGACAGTCTCTCTCTTGATTTTAGTCTCCCCAGGAGATTTATATTGCTCAAAAGAGGAGGCTCTTCTGTTTTTACAAAATCACCAGTGTTCTGAATGGTCCGTTTTTTAATTGGCCTTAGAATGTATAGACCTTTCAAAGTTTTCTCGTGTGATGGGATCTCATACTAAACCTGTAGAACTGGTATCTTCAAACTTTGTAAAGCCAAGGTCCCCTTACCCAGAACATTTTTGTGTTGGCCCGTCAGTTGTGGCAGATGGTGATGTGATATCGAGAGCACATAACATAATTGGCCAAGTGGAGATTGGACTCTGGGACTATTGACACAGAACTTTGACTTTACTCTAGTCTATTCTCATTTCGGTGCCCCCTCACTCATCTTATTCATGGTGCTCCTAACCACCTCTACTATCACTGATATTCCCAGATGTCCCATACTGTTCTTCTCTCATATCACCGTTAATTTCTCCCATATGTATCCACTTTGCACATGCCCACCACTTCCAGCGCTGCCTCCCCTCCGACTAGTGTATTCCTCTTTCTTTCTGCTCACTGTCCCTACAGTATGTCGGTTTCTGCTACTCCTGCCATTGACCACCTCACAGCTAACTGTCCACCTCTCATTTCAGTGCTCTTATCTGCTGACACGACCCCCTTTCCTCAGTGTCCACTTCTTCTATAAGTGCCCACCTCACCTGTTAGTGCACACCTCTTCAATAACTACCTACCTCATTCGTCACTGCCTACCACTCCCATCAGTGTCCACCTTTCCAATTACAGCCCACCTCCTCCATCATTGGCGATGTCTCCTTTTAATGACTCCCTCTTGAGCCAATGCCACCCTTCCCCTGTCAAAGCTCACCTCTTCTATCATGTCTTTTCTATTCTTAGTCTTCTTACCCCATCATTTTGAGTTTCCTCTCATATCATTCACTGAATGTCACTCCCACTGCTTCCCTATCTTATGTCACTGGCCACTCCCCAACACAACCCCTCTCATCTGCTAATGCCACAATTATTACTACCTTTCACTACCACTGCTATCACTTCTGCTTCCTATTTCAACCTCTTCTCGATTCGCTACCCACCAGCTGGTGCCTTTGAAGTCTGTGCTGTGCAAGGGATGGTGAAGTATGCAGTCCTCTTTTTAGCACTATCAGCCTGTACTAAATAAACTCATCATGCCCTCTTTTTGAGCTGTCTTCCTGCAGCCCATCAGTGTTCCACATCTGCTCAACTCTGTATATGTACCCAGCAGCCTTCAGAGCACACAGCTGAAAGGAGAATGAACATGGTTTCTTCTTCGTCCCACACGTCTTGATAACAAAAGATTTATGGTATGAGTCGCATAAAGTCTAAGGTCAGATCCAAAATAGCCAGTAAACTCACGCCATAGTGTATATACAGCATTCAGTTTCCCAGAAGGGAGTGTCTGAGGTACAACCTTCGACCAGGTCATTGGAGATTAAGGGGAGCATACCATGAATAAACGCCCTTAAAATACGTGTCAAAAATAGTTATGTATCCCTCAGTGAAATCACAGGCCAAACCAATTTCTCCAATAGACCCCAAATTTGAAGTGAGGAAAGACCATAAGAAGATGTTAGTGGGGTGGAAATTTTTGTTTGCCTCACAGCACTATAACATGTTCTACTGAAGTGAAATGGTGACCGAGCACAGAGGGCATGAAGAAGCAACAGGTATGTCCGGCCCTGTGACGGCACTGCCATTTGGTGGTATGGGTCATATCCAACTTCTTAGGAACCAGCACTGGGGAGCAGTATTTTGGAGTGTGCTCTTTGAAAGCAAGCTACTTCTGCAGTAGAAACAATGATTGGGCATTGCCAATAGCCCTGACTTATAACTGAAAGTGCATCTTCAGTCAACTGTGAGTTTAGAAACAACACTCCTCATTCACTCTTTTACTCCTCCTTGCATGCATCCACTTATCAGCCTACTGACGCATTCTTGTATTCATCCTTATAAACTACTCACAGGCATATTAAAGATGATTTAGAACAATAAAAGTAAAAAAAGGTGTCAGGCAAATGTTTGCAATAAAAAGAGTGAAAAAAGAAACAGAAGTGGGTGGCCATTTTAGGATGACATTGTGCTTAGTGTATTGTTTTAAAGTTCGACTATGGCTGCCGAATTAGAAAAAAAATGTTGACTTTCTTGTAATGATAAAACAGTGACACGCTGTAGACAGTAGATTGCATGTGTTGCAGCACATTGCAGATGAAATGAAGGGCTCTGTAGAACTTTCTGGGGAACTACAGGGTGTTAAAAAAAAAGAAATAAAACGAGTATTAGCAAAGATGATAGGTCTCGGTTGAATGTGCTAACATATGCAGGGTAAGCACAATAAATCTAGACAACAAAAAAGGTGTAGTATATTGGAAGCGCCCTAGTTTTAAAGTAGTCCCTCGAAGGTTCCAGTCCAGCACTATGCTGTTATGGACAGAAGCTGAATGTGAATGACACTCAGACCAATAGCTGAAGAGGGATTACTCAGATACTCTCTTTATATGTATCTATGCATTGCTTATAAATATGTTCTGAATACAGTACTATCTCAAACCTAAATCTAGATCTAAAATAGTCAGTAATAATTCTAGAGCTAAATGCTGCACATGAAATTACAAACATACACATATTTACATTGTGCAGAGCAATATGCAATCCCCGCTAAAAGGGCCTAATAAGGTTGACACAGTGCAGATCTTCTACTCCCTGAGTAACCAACACCAAAACTCATTCCTGCCACAGGCGTTAGTGAGACGCCATACAACAAAATACCCGTCAGTGGCCTTTAACACATAATATCAATATACACCTAAAAGCACAGTGGTTTTAAAATATGCTTTTCACTGTAAATCTGTAAGAACTACTATTTTTGCCTTATATTTTCATAATAAACAAATCAGATCTATGCAAAGGTGAAACTTATATTCAAACCTAGGACGCCAATGAACCTAGTGCACACCTCTCACACTATTCATATAGTCCAGTTAGTAGAATACGAAAATATTGGTGAGTTTCTTTGCCTAGTGGAAGGAGAAATTGGAGCAAATCTGGTAGATGTTGACAAAGGATGTGGTGGTAGTTCATTTGAGGTGATAATGGATTGGCATGTAGCTATCTAAGTGCACTTGAACACTTTAGTGGCTGAGGGGCAGAGGGGGATCTTGTTGAGTTACGATGTCTGGGAGCCTCAGTTGATAGTTAGTGGCTTTCTGTCTAGATGACGTTTAGCAAATAGGGTCACTTGCTGTTGACAATTGGGCTGAATTGCAAGAAGAATATTTCATTGTGATCAAAAAATGAGTGGCCGAAATGATGAAACTTAGAGTGATTGTTGTTAAAGGCTACGGTTGAATGAGCTTGTAGAAGTAGGACGGAGGGTACAAAGAATACAGTGCACTAACATTGTGCAAGAATAAGATGAGGCATGCTTTTGGATATATCACTAAAGATCAGAAGCCACAATCTACTTTTCTGCACTGGGGAAAAAAAAAACATTCTAGAGATCAATCGTGACCAACTATCTGGAACCCTTCTAAGAGTTTCAGGAAAATGCCCTACTCTGCTTTGATTAATCTTGCTTTATTTGTTTCAGGCCCCTGGAGGGATTTCCACACCACAAGTGTACAGCCAGCTTCTTGCACTATATCTGCTGCATAATGACATGTAAGTTCGATATCTTTTTTCTGTGTGAAATTAGCTAAATGAGAAGGTTGAAATACATTTCCTACCCGTGGTAACATTGCCACACATACAATGCTTTAGAGTAGATTTTGGGTGGAGAGAAAGTGAAATAGTCACCCTTCTGCTCAGACATGATCACACTCTCCCTCATACATTCGCTTTCACTCTCTGAATACCATTGTGAGGTGCAAGTTGGGGCAGACTGGCAGTCAAGCATGTTTTGCCTGAGGACTCTTGTTCACACCACTTTGTTTTGCCTAGAAGTATGTGTAATTTTCAGAGTCGCCCTGCTGTTGGCAGGACCTCCAGGGGCTCTTCATTGCGTCCCATTGCGTGTCCTTACAGTGACTTGTGCAACCACCACTCTCAGGCTCATGAGTTTTTCTGCTAGCACCCTCTGATTCCCAAAGATGAGTTTGTATGTGTGCTGACATCCCTATATCGCCTATGAGCACTCCTGACACTGCCCACTAACCACCACTTCCAATTTCCTAACCAAAATTTGCGAGAATAGATTATCTCCATGTCCCCTTGCAGACACGGACTTGCAGCCTGCAGATCAAACACTTTTTGTCCATACAGATGAGTGCTGGATCACTCTGATTCCCAATCGCCAGTGAAAGTAAGTGTGTGCCTATCAAAAAACTGAAAAAAACCTGAAGCTGTTTACTTTATCCATCTTTAATCTGATCTCTGTACTTTGGCTACTTTTTCCACCTGACACACAAAGCAACCTTAGTTCCCGACAGTAGAGGGTACAAGGCCCTTAACCCGGTGTCTAATGGTATGTGTGATATTAACCATATGTCTTATTAATAAATAATAGAGCATTATTTCCCTGCTTAAAAACAGATGACGCTGCCTGGACTTTGATTTATTGTAAGGGACGGGTACTAGTAAACTTTCTGCCGCACAACCAAACTTACGGAGTAAGCTGTCACTGTTCAACATTGCTACACCCTGAAGGTCAGCAAATATGAGATACATCTCATTTAAGTGAGCTTGCTGTAATATCTGGACTCTGACATTGTATGGACAAAAGCAATACATGTTGCAAGGCTTTGTTTGCCCTTGTCCCACAGACGTCAGAGAACTGACCTGACAGTAAAGAACCATTCTACTTTCCCAGAAAGACTAATGAAAACCCAGTGATAGTTTAGACCTCTCAGTCAGAGGCAAGTGGTAGTTGAGTCGCAAAGTAAATTTGACCTCCCAGTGCCCGCCATTAGGGGCCCTAGCGCACAACTCAGTGCAAGAAACTCAAATGTGCTGTCACTAACCATCTTCAAGTAGATTTTATCTATTCCAAGATGGCCGTCTGTGAGCACGAATGTGTGCTGGCCAGTTTTGAATGTTTTTTTCTTAAAATATAAGAAAAACATTAAAACATGGGTACTGTGTATGCATTTCGGGAGCCCTGGAATGTTTATTTATATATATATTTTTTTTTAAAGTCATTTAAAGATGGTCACCCAGTATGCATGCGCGTACGCCATCTTTGAGCATGTGTGGTGTGGTTTAAAAAAAAAAAAAAAAAATTCTGTCTTCAGTTAACCAGACAATAAGTGAGTCTGTTTCAGGATCTACACACCATAATGATGTTTAAAAGTGGGTACCCCCCACAGTGACACTGCCACCCTACCCTAATTCCTCCTTTCATGTTATATCACACCTGGTAGTTTGTGACAGCTGACTGTAGTTTTTGCAAGTACAAGCTGCTTACGCATGCCCCTCATGGGGAAGCTGCCCAGTGGATCTCCCCTCGCAGATCTAACCAGTCCCCTATAACTGGGGTACTTGAGTTCCAGACCTGTTTGTAGAATGGTTGTTCGTTTGGAACAGCATGTGCCAGTTGCCCAGATGTAATGAAGTGCCACCAGAAGTCGATGGCTGCTAACACACATTCCAGGATGTCCTGTGGTAAACCTGTACCATCCTATGTCCTCTTTGATACCCGAAGTTTTGTTTTTGCTCCATTCACCATTATTGAGACAGTGATATTTTCCTTCCATTCACAGCCTTTGGGATCTCTCAATTGCGTTCAGCCATTCACCTTGAGATTTGGAGGTATTTGAGCCTTCTCTCTGAGGCCTTACTGTTTTGGACATGTCATTGTTTGAATGTGTGCTTTGACCCTACCCTTTCCCTTAATTCCAATTAGTGCTGGTAGAGACAGCAGTTGCTCTTAATTTCTTTGGTACCCCGCACCAAATGAAAATCCTACCTAACAGCAGGCCGGTGTCTAGCAGTTTGGTTACTCTAAGGGAATGCCCAATTGGGTGCTAACCTGCCCCAGGCTTTATGCATTCCCCGCCCCTTCCTATTGTAAAACTATTAACACACTTTGAGTCCTCAAGTGGTGTCTTACTGGAACTGTCCCCCTCAATGATGCACTCCAGGACCCTCTTTAGGTATATCTGTTTTAGATCCAGAGACTCATTTTCTTGGACTTGCTTGCTTTGCAAGAGAGGCATTCAGCATTATTACAATAGTAACAGTTCTGGTCCATCCCCATATGCTGCATGTTGAGCCTAATGTTAGATATCAATAATGAATTGTCACTTAAGTGAGGTAATCATTTTCACACCCTCCCTTTCACAAGCACAACCACCCTCCTTGGAAGGGCACAGGGCAATGTCTCCCACTGGCCTCCTAGTATTCCAGGTTAATCTTCCCCATTAAATGCTAGTGTGAAATAGGTATGTAGAGAGGGTGTGATGTCTTGTTTAGGTTCCCTAGATATGTAATGAGTAGGTTTAGAGCATCCCATACACCACCAGAAGAGGAGTTTTGCCATTCGTGTTGTACCAAGAGGAAAACAAAGGTATTTTTAATTTCATTTAATATATATATATATATATATATATATATATATATATATATATATATATATATATATGTATATATGTATATATATATATGTATATGTTCGATGGCATGTGTAGCTGCAGATACACATGCTGTGCACATCCCGCCATCTGGTGTTGGGCTCGGAGTGTTACAAGTTGTTTTTCTTCGAAGAAGTCTTTTTTCGAGTCACGAGACCGAGGGACTCCTCCCATTTCGACTCCATTGCGCATGGGCGTCGACTCCATCTTAGATTGTTTTTTTTCCGCCATCGGGTTCGGACGTGTTCCTTTTCGCTCCGTGTTTCGGGTCGGAAAGTTAGTTAGAATCTCGGAAAAATCGTCGGTATTGTTGGCGTTCGGTATCGGGTTAGTTACAACAGATCGACACCGAATTAAGAAGAGCTCCGGTGGCCCTTCGGGGTTTTCTTCCATCCCCGTCGGGGCCTGGTCGGCCCGGCCACGTGTCTCTTCAAGGCTGATGGAACGGACCCCATTACGCTTCTGTCCAAAATGCCATAACAAGTATCCATATACAGATCAACATCTGGTCTGTAACTTGTGTTTGTCACCAGAACACAAGGAGGATACTTGTGAGGCCTGTCGAGCGTTTCGGTCCAGGAAGACACTCAGGGACCGAAGAGCAAGAAGACTGCAAATGGCGTATGCGCCGACAGGACAAGAGCTTTTTGAGGAGGAGGAAGAAACATTCTCCACCCAGGAGTCGGACTCTGAGGAGATCGATCCCGAGGAAACGCTGAAAACCGTGAGTAAGACTTCGAAACCAAGACCTCACGAGAAAAGCGCTAAAGCCCAGGGGACGCCACCGCCAACAGGCCATGGCTTAACCCGAAAAGTAGGTGACTGTTCATCGGCACCGAAAAAGGGCGAGCTGGTGTCGAAGTCATCCGACTCCGGTCGAGATACCGGCACACAGCAATCTCGGGCCTGAGATAGTGGCTCAGAGAAGATTCGGCACCGAGACAGCGGCACCGAAACGGGTCGGCACCGAGAGAGCACGGCGCCGAAAGTAAAAAAGGTCTCGTTGGAGCCGAAAAAAAGCAGCCGAAAAGGTTTCGGTACCGAAATATCCGGCCTCGGAACCGAAAACAAGTTCCTACACTGAGGAACAAGGACTGTCCATACAAATGAAGACATAGATTTGGACAGGAATTACAGGCAATAGAGCCAGATCACACACAAAGACGGCTTTTTATTCAAAAAGATACAGGGAGTGCAGAATTATTAGGCAAGTTGTATTTTTGAGGATTAATTTTATTATTGAACAACAACCATGTTCTCAATGAACCCAAAAAACTCATTAATATCAAAGCTGAATATTTTTGGAAGTAGTTTTTAGTTTGTTTTTAGTTTTAGCTATGTTAGGGGGATATCTGTGTGTGCAGGTGACTATTACTGTGCATAATTATTAGGCAACTTAACAAAAAAAAATATATACCCATTTCAATTATTTATTATTACCAGTGAAACCAATATAACATCTCAACATTCACAAATATACATTTCTGACATTCAAAAACAAAACAAAAACAAATCAGTGACCAATATAGCCACCTTTCTTTGCAAGGACACTCAAAAGCCTGCCATCCATGGATTCTGTCAGTGTTTTGATCTGTTCACCATCAACATTGCGTGCAGCAGCAACCACAGCCTCCCAGACACTGTTCAGAGAGGTGTACTGTTTTCCCTCCTTGTAAATCTCACATTTGATGATGGACCACAGGTTCTCAATGGGGTTCAGATCAGGTGAACAAGGAGGCCATGTCATTAGATTTCCTTCTTTTATACCCTTTCTTGCCAGCCACGCTGTGGAGTACTTGGACGCGTGTGATGGAGCATTGTCCTGCATGAAAACCATGTTTTTCTTGAAGGATGCAGACTTCTTCCTGTACCACTGCTTGAAGAAGGTGTCTTCCAGGAACTGGCAGTAGGACTGGGAGTTGAGCTTGACTCCATCCTCAACCCGAAAAGACCCCACAAGCTCATCTTTGATGATACCAGCCCAAACCAGTACTCCACCTCCACCTTGCTGGCGTCTGAGTCGGACTGGAGCTCTCTGCCCTTTACCAATCCAGCCACGGGCCCATCCATCTGGCCCATCAAGACTCACTCTCATTTCATCAGTCCATAAAACATTAGAAAAATCAGTCTTGAGATATTTCTTGGCCCAGTCTTGACGTTTCAGCTTGTGTGTCTTGTTCAGTGGTGGTCGTCTTTCAGCCTTTCTTACCTTGGCCATGTCTCTGAGTATTGCACACCTTGTGCTTTTGGGCACTCCAGTGATGTTGCAGCTCTGAAATATGGCCAAACTGGTGGCAAGTGGCATCGTGGCAGCTGCACGCTTGACTTTTCTCCGTTCATGGGCAGTTATTTTGCGCCTTGGTTTTTCCACACGCTTCTTGCGACCCTGTTGACTATTTTGAATGAAACGCTTGATTGTTCGATGATCACGCTTCAGAAGCTTTGCAATTTTAAGAGTGCTGCATCCCTCTGCAAGATATCTCACTATTTTTGACTTTTCTGAGCCTGTCAAGTCCTTCTTTTGACCCATTTTGCCAAAGGAAAGGAAGTTGCCTAATAATTATGCACACCTGATATAGGGTGTTGATGTCATTAGACCACACCCCTTCTCATTACAGAGATGCACATCACCTAATATGCTTAATTGGTAGTAGGCTTTCGAGCCTATACAGCTTGGAGTAAGACAACATGCATAAAGAGGATGATGTGGTCAAAATACTCATTTGCCTAATAATTCTGCACTCCCTGTACAGGGAAGATCAGCACTCTTCCTCCAGTCAAAATGAAACGCAAGCTTGCCTTCCAAGACAAAGACAAACAGCCACACGCAAAGGTGGCTAAACAAGTAACACCGCCACCATCCCCACATCACTCTCCGCAACCATCACCGGTAGCCACTCCACCAATGATGCAATCCCCAACTCATACAGGAATGAGTCAAGATGACCCTGACGCATTGGACCTTTATGACGCACCAGTGTCAGATAATAGTCCAGGATGCTATCCAACTAAACCATCGCCACCAGAGGATAGTACAGGCTACGCACAGGTGGTGTCAAGAGCAGCTGCATTTCATAATGTCAGCCTTCATTCAGAGCCCATTGAAGACGACTTTCTTTTTAATACACTGTCGTCCACACACAGCCAATATCAGAGTCTCCCTATGCTACCTGGAATGCTAAAACACTCCAAACAAGTGTTTGAGGAGCCTGTTAAAGGGAGAGCCATTACTCCAAGAGTAGATAAAAAATATAAACCGCCACCAACAGACCCAGTGTACATTACACAACCGCTAACACCAGACTCTGTTGTAGTGGGAGCAGCGCGCAAAAGAGCCAACTCTCATACTTCAGGAGATGCACCACCTCCAGATAAAGAAAGTCGAAAATTCGATGCTGCAGGCAAAAGGGTGGCGGCACAGGCAGCAAACCAGTGGCGTATTGCAAATTCGCAAGCTTTGCTAGCCAGATATGATAGGGCCCATTGGGATGAGATGCAACACCTTATTGAACATTTACCCAAGGAGTTCCAAAAAAGAGCGCAGCAAGTAGTAGAAGAAGGACAGGGTATCTCCAATAATCAAATACGGTCAGCAATGGATGCTCCAGACACAGCTGCTAGAACTGTCAACACAGCAGTAACAATAAGGAGACATGCATGGCTGCCAACATCCGGATTTAAACCAGAGATACAGCAAGCTGTGCTGAATATGCCATTCAACGGACAGCAGTTGTTTGGGCCGGAGGTGGACACTGCTATCCAAAAACTTAAGAAAGACACTGACACGGCCAAAGCCATGGGCGCACTCTACTCCCCACAGAGCAGAGGCACATTTCGAAAGACACAATTTCGAGGGGGGTTTCGAGGGCAAACCACAGAAACCACAACCTCACAAACAAATCCCACTTACCAGAGCCAGTATCAGCGGGGAGGTTTTCGGGGACAATATAGAGGGGGACAATTTCAAAGGAATAGAGGAAAGTTCCAAAGTCCCAAAACTCCTCCAAACAAGCAGTGACTTCAAGGTCACAAATCCCCAACACATAACACCTGTGGGGGGGAGACTAACCAAGTTTTACAAACATTGGGAGGAAATAACAACAGACACTTGGGTCTTAGCAATTATCCAGCATGGTTATTGCATAGAATTTCTCAAATTCCCTCCAAACATCCCACCGAAAACACACAATATGTCAAAACAACATATAGATCTTCTAAGACTAGAAGTTCAGGCATTGCTACAAAAAGAAGCAATAGAGTTAGTACCAAAACAACAAATAAAAACAGGAGTTTACTCCCTGTACTTTCTGATACCCAAAAAAGACAAGAGTCTGAGACCTATACTAGATCTCAGAACATTAAATACCTACATCAAATCAGATCACTTTCACATGGTTACATTACAAGACTTAATCCCACTGCTCAAACAACAAGACTACATGACAACACTAGACCGAAAGGATGCATATTTCCATATACCAATACATCCTTCACACAGAAAGTACCTAAGGTTTGTATTCCAAGGGATACATTACCAATTCAAAGTGTTGCCATTCGGAATAACAACTGCACCAAGAGTTTTTACAAAATGCCTAGCAGTAGTAGCTGCACATATCAGAAGGCAGCAAATACATGTGTTCCCGTACCTAGACGATTGGTTAATCAAAACCAACACGCTAAGACGGTGTTCACAACACACAAAATATGTCATAGAAATCCTCCACAAACTAGGTTTCTCAATCAACTACACAAAGTCACACCTTCTGCCGTGTCAAACACAGCAATATTTAGGAGCAACAATCAACACAGCAAAAGGGATTGCCACTCCAAGTCCACAAAGAGTTCACACATTTCACAATGTGATACAGACCATGTATCCAAATCAAAAGATACAAGTCAAACTGGTGATGAAACTACTAGGCATGATGTCTTCATGCATAGCCATTGTCCCAAACGCAAGGTTGCACATGCGGCCCTTACAACAGTGCCTAGCATCACAATGGTCACAAGCACAGGGTCAGCTTCTAGATCTGGTGTTGATAGACCGCCAAACATACATCTCGCTTCAATGGTGGAACAGTATAAATTTAAACCAAGGGCGGCCTTTCCAAGACCCAGGGCCACAATACGTAATAACAACAGATGCTTCCATGATAGGGTGGGGAGCACACCTCAATCAACACAGCATCCAAGGACAATGGGACATACAGCAAAAACAGTTTCACATAAATCACTTAGAACTGTTAGCGGTTTTTCTAGCGCTCAAAGCATTTCAACCCATAATAAGACACAAACACATTCTTGTCAAAACAGACAACATGACCACAATGTATTACCTAAACAAACAGGGAGGCACACACTCGACACAGTTGTGTCTCCTAACACAGAAAATATGGCTTTGGGCGATTCACAACCACATTCGCTTAATAGCACAATTTATTCCAGGAATTCAGAACCAGTTAGCAGACAATCTCTCTCTGGATCACCAACAGATCCACGAATGGGAGATTCACCCCCAAATACTAAACACTTACTTCCAAATGTGGGGAACACCACAAATAGATCTATTTGCAACAAAGGAAAACTCAAAATGCCAAAACTTCGCATCCAGGTACCCACAAGATCAGTCTCCGGGCAATGCGTTATGGATGAGCTGGTCAGGGATATTTGCTTACGCTTTTCCCCCTCTCCCACTCCTTCCATATCTAGTAAACAAATTGAGTCAAAACAAACTCAAACTCATACTAATAGCACCGACATGGGCAAGACAACCTTGGTACACAACACTACTAGACCTCTCAGTAGTACGTCATGTCAAACTACCAAACAGACCAGATCTGTTAACACAACACAAACAACAGATCAGACATCCAAATCCAGCATCCCTGAATCTAGCAATTTGGCTCCTGAAATCCTAGAATTCGGACACTTAGGGGGTCATTCTAACATTGGCGGGCGGCGGAGGCCGCCCACCAATGTTCCCCCGTCAAAATACCCGCGGTCACGAGGGTATTTTGAGATTTGCCCTGGGCTGGCGGGCGGCCGCCAAAAGGCCGCCCGCCAGCCCAGGGCAAATCTACCTTCCCACGAGGACGCCGGCTCCGAATGGAGCCGGCGTAGTGGGAAGGTGCGACGGGTGCAGTTGCACCCGTCGTGTATTTCAGTGTCTGCTTTGCAGACACTGAAATACACAGTGGGGCCCTCTTACGGGGGCCCCTGCAGTGCCCATGCCATGGGCATGGGCACTGAAGGGGCCCCCAGGGGCCCGCGGCACCCCCTACCGCCATCCTGTTCCTGGCGGGAGACCCGCCAGGAACAGGATGGCGGTAGGGGGTGTCAGAATCCCCATGGCTGCAGAGCGCGCTCCGCAGCCATGGAGGATTCACCCGAGCAGCGGAAAGTCGGCAGGAGACCGCCGACTTTCCGTTTCTGACCGCGGCTGAACCGCCGCGGTCAGAATGCTCGAGGGAGCACCGCCAGCCTGTTGGCGGTGCTCCCGTGGTCGGTGACCCTGGCGGTCACCGGCCGCCAGGGTCAGAATGACCCCCTTAGACCTCACACAAGAATGTATTGAGGTCATAAGACAAGCTAGGAAACCTACCACTAGACACTGCTATGCAAATAAGTGGAAAAGATTTGTTTATTACTGCCATAATAATCAAATTCAACCCTTACACGCATCTGCCAAAGATATAGTAGGATACTTACTACAATTGCAAAAGTCAAAGCTAGCTTTCTCTTCAATAAAAATACATCTGACCGCAATTTCAGCCTACCTGCAAATTACGCACTCAACTTCATTATTTAGGATACCAGTCATAAAAGCATTTATGGAAGGCCTAAAGAGAATTATACCACCACGAACACCACCAGTTCCTTCATGGAACCTCAACATTGTCTTAACACGACTCATGGGTCCACCTTTTGAGCCCATTGTGAACTCTTGTGAAATGCAATATTTAACATGGAAAGTTGCATTTCTGATTGCCATCACATCTCTAAGAAGAGTGAGTGAAATTCAAGCATTTACCATACAAGAACCATTTATTCAAATACACAAGCATAAAGTAGTTCTACGGACAAATCCAAAAATGTTACCAAAAGTGATCTCACCGTTCCACTTGAATCAAACGGTAAAATTACCAGTGTTCTTCCCACAGCCAGATTCTGTAGCTGAAAGAGCACTGCATACATTAGACATCAAAAAAGCACTAATGTACTACATTGACAGAACAAAACTAATTCGAAAAACAAAACAACTATTTATTGCTTTCCAAAAACCTCATACAGGGAATCCAATGTCTAAACAAGGCATTGCTAGCTGGATAGTTAAGTGTATTCAAACCTGCTATCTTAAAGCAAAGAGAGAGCTGCCTATTACACCAAAGGCACACTCAACCAGAAAAAAAGGTGCTACCATGGAGTTTCTAGGAAATATTCCAATGAACGAAATATGTAAGGCAGCAACATGGTCTACGCCTCATACATTTACCAAACACTACTGTGTAGATGGGTTAACGGCACAACAAGCCACAGTAGGTCAAGCTGTACTACGAACATTATTTCAAACAACTTCAACTCCCCACCCCTCAACCACCCCTTCCGTTTCTGTCCGACGTGTCACGCCAAGAATCCTTATACAGACCAGCATTGGGTCTGGAATCTGTGTTTGTCGCCAGAACATAGAGAGGATACCTGTGAGGCCTGCAAGGCTTTTCGATCCAAGAAGACCTTAAGAGATCGACGGGCAAGGCGTTTGCAGATGGCATCGAAGTCTACACAACACCTCGACGTCGAGGAGGAAGAAATGACTATTTCGATCCAAGGTTCGGAATCAGATGACTCTGACGGGAGCACGAAAAGTGAGTACACCTGCCCTGACCCAGCCCCAAAGTCAAATGAAGAAACAGAAGGCCTTGGGGACGCCACTGCCGGAAGGCCATGGCTCGACCCACAAGAAAAGCGGTGACCAAATAACATCTTCGGCACCGAAAAAGGCCAAGACCGTGCCGAAGTCTTCCAACTCGGGTCGAGAAACCGGCATCGAAAAGAGTTGACGTCGATTGGTCGAATCGAACGAGCCTCGAAAGAGCCTCTCGGAGCCGAGACCGACCGTATCCATGGGTATTTCGGTCCCGAAAAAACCGGCTTCGGAGCCGAAAAAGACTTCTTACACAGAAGAACAGGGGCTATCACAACAACTTAAAGAGAGGCGTAGATTTGAGCAGGAACTGGATTTGGAAGAGCTTGACCAAACTCAACCAAGGCTACAAATCAGGGAAAATTCAAACCATCCCTCCGCTCAAGTTTAAAAGAAAATTGGCTTTTCATGAGACTGAAATTGAGCAAGCAAAAGCAAAAGTGGATAGAGAAAGGTCACCACTCGCACATTTCTCACCACAAACGTCGCCACAACAGACAAGGTCACCAGTTGGCACACCAGTGGCACAGTCCCCCACACATACTGTGCTGACGCAGGACGACGCAGAACCCTGGGACCTATACGACCCACCAGTCTCAGACAACAGTCCTGAGTGTTATCCTTCAAAGCCTTCTCCTCCAGAGGATAGCACATCCTACACGCAAGTACTGGCTAGGGCAGCGACATTCCATAATGTAACTATGCACTCAGAACCAGTGGAGGATGACTTTCTTTTTAACACACTGGCATCCATGCATGCTTCATATCAAAGCCTCCCAATGTTACCAGGCATGCTTAAGCATGCACAACAGGTCTTTCAGGAACCGGTGTAAGGAAGGGCCATTACACTGAGGGTTGAGAAAAAATACAAAACCTCCCCCCTCAGACCCTGTGTTTATTACACAACAGCTCCCTCCGGACTCTGTTGTAGTGGGAGCCGCAAGAAAGCAGGCAAATTCTAAATCGTCAGGGGATGCGCCACCCCCTGATAAAGAAAGCCGTAAGTTCGACGCGGCAGGGAAAAGAGTGGCATCGCAAACGGCCAACCAGTGGCGTATCGCCAATTCACAAGCCCTCCTCGCCCGTTTCGACAGAGCACATTGGGACGAAATGCAGGATATTATCCAACATTTACCAAAGGAACATCAGAAACGTGCTCAACAGGTGGTGGAGGAAGGACAGGCCATCTCCAACAACCAAATCCGTTCTGCACTGGACTCTGCTGATACAGCAGCACGGACTGTCAATACAGCAGTTACCATCAGGAGGCATGCATGGCTATGAATTTCTGGTTTTAAGCCATAAATACAGCAGGCGGTATTAAATATGCCGTTCAACCAACAACAACTATTTGGGCCGGAGGTGGACACTGCAATAGAGAAAATGAAGAAGGACACAGACACGGCCAAAGCCATGGGCGCCCTCTGTTCTTCCCAGTATATGGGAACATTTAGGAAGCCACAGTTTAGGGGAGGTTTCAGACAGGCAACCCTCAGAGCCATCCACCTCCCAAACAAAACCCACTTACCAGTCTCAGTACCAGAGAGGGGGGTTTTGTGGTTCATACAGGGGACAGTACCCAAGAGCAAGGGGAAAATTTCAGCCTGCCAAGCAGATCCCTAGTAACAAACAGTAACTTCAATGTCACACTCCCCCAACACACATCACCAGTGGGGGGAAGATTAACAAAATACCACAAAAATTGGTCGGACATTACCACGGACACATGGGTTCTATCAATTATCCAACATGGTTACTGCATAGAGTTCACACAGTTCCCTCCAGATGTTCCCCCAAGGACGCACAAACTGTCAGCACAACATCTAGACCTACTACAAATAGAGGTACAAGCACTACTAACAAAACAGGCCATAGAATTAGTACCCCACCATCCTAAAGGAACAAGGGTTTACTCCCTATATTTCCTTATTCCCAAAAAAGACAAAACACTAAGACCAATTCTAGATCTCAGAACGTTAAATCTCTCCATCAAATCAGATAATTTCCACATGGTCACACTACAAGACGTAGTTCCCTTACTAAAACAGGGAGAATACATGGTAACACTGGATCTAAAGGATGCGTATTTCCACATGCCCATTCATCCATCTCACTGGAAATACCTCAGATTTGTAATACAGGGCAACCATTACCAATTCAAAGTATTGCCCTTCGGGATAACAACAGCACCCAGAGTATTCACAAAATTCCTAGCTGTAGTAGTAGCTCATATAAGGAGACATCACATGCACGTATTCCCGTATCTAGACGATTGGCTAATAAAAGCCAACACTCAACACCGGTGTCAAAGTCACACGCAATATGTAATAGATACTCTACACAAACTAGGGTTTTCTATAAATTACCAGAAATCTCACTTGCAACCATCCCAAATACAACAATACTTGGGAGCCAAACTCAACACGCAAAAAGCAATTGCCACTCCAAGTCCACAAAGAGTTCAATCGTTTCAAAATATAGGGTCAAGCATACAACCAAACCAACAATATACGGTCAGGTTTGTAATGAAACTACTAGGCATGATGACTTCATGCATCGCCCCAAATGCACGGCTACACATTCGGTCCTCACAAAAGTGCCTAGCAAAACAGTGGACGCAGGCACAGGGTCAACTTAAAGATCTAGTGTTGATAGACCGCCAAACACACTCTTCGCTTCAATGGTGGAACTCTGTAAATGTAAACAAAGGGCGGCCATTACAAGACCCAGTGCCTCACGCCATTATCACAACAGACGCTTCCATGATTGGGTGGGGAGCACACCTCAACAATCTCAGTATACAATGTCAGTGGGACAATCAACAAAAACAACTTCACATAAATCTTCTAGAACTACTAGCAGTCTTTCTAGCACTAAAAGCTTTTCAACCCGTTCTAGTCCATAAACACATTCTTGTCAAAAAAGACAATATGACAACAATGTACTATTTAAACAAACAGGGGGGGACACACTCGTCACAATTGTGCATCCTAGCACACAAAATTTGGCATTGGGCAATTCACAACAACATTCGCCTGATAGCACAATATATGCCAGACATTCACAATCAGTAAGCCGACAATCTCAGTCGGGATCACCAGCAAACTCACAAGTGAGAAATACATCCCCAGATTCTACAAGATTACTTCTACCGCTGGGGAACACCAAACCTAGATCTGTTTGCAACAAAACAAAACGCAAAATGCCAAAACTTCGCATCCAGCTACCCACACCCTCAGTCCAAGGGCAATGCTCTGTGGATCAGTTGGTCAGGGATATTTGCCTACGCTTTTCCCCCTCTCCCATTCATTCCTTTCCTGGTCAACAAACTGATTCAAAACAAACTCAAACTAATACTTATAGCACCAACGTGGACTCGCCAACCGTGGTACACCACACTATTGAACCTCTCAGTAGCACCTCACATCAAACTCCCAAACAGGCCAGATCTGTTAACACAACTCAAACAACACATCAGACACCCTAATCCAGCGTCGCTCAACGTAGCAATCTGGCTCCTAAAGTCTTAGAATTTGGCTGTATACACCTTTCAAATGAGTATATGGAAGTCATTAAACAGGCAAGAAAACCGACAACAAGGTATTGTTATGCTTATAAATGGAAAAGGTTTGTTGTCTACTGCCAAGCAAATCAAATCACACCGTTAGAGGCCTCCATACAATACATTGTGAGTTACTTACTACACTTACAAAAAGCTAATCTCTTTTTCTTCCATCAAAATTCATCTCACTGCAATCTCTGCTTACCTGCAAATTAAACATACAAAATCACTTTTTAGAATCCCAGTTATTAAAGCCTTTATGGAAGGACTAAAAAAGATCATACCTTCAAGAACCCCACCAGTACCCTCGTGGAATCTTAATATTGTACTTGCACGACTCATTGGTCCACCGTTTGAACCCATGCATTCTTGTCAAATCCAATTCTTAACTTGGAAGGTAGCTTTTCTAGTAGCCATCACTTCACTACGAAGAGTTAGTGAAATACAGGCGTTTTCTATCGAAGAACCCTTTATATAAATACACAAACATAAAGAGGTTCTCCGTACAAATCCAAAGTTTTTACCAAAAGTCATATCACCGTTTCATCTAAACCAAACAGTTGAGCCCCCAGTCTTCTTCCCACAACCAGACTCGGTAGCAGAAAGAGCACTGCATACATTAGACATAAAGAGAGCGCTAATGTATTACATAGACAGAACAAAATCATTTAGTAAAACGAAACAATTGTTCATTGCTTTCCAAAAACCCCATGCTGGTAACCCTATATCCAAACAGGGCATAGCCAGATAGATAGTCAAATGCATTCAGACCTGTTACCTCAAAGCTAAAAGAAAATTACCCATTACACCAAAGGCACACTCCACTAGAAAAAAAGGAGCAACAATGGCCTTTCCAGGTAATATACCAATGACAGAGATTTGTAAGGCAGCCACTTGGTCTACACCTCATACCTTTACTAAACATTACTGTGTAGATGTGTTATCAACACAACAAGCCACAGTAGGACAGGCTGTATTAAGAACATTATTTCAAACAACTTCAACTCCTACAGGCTGACCACCGCTTTCGGGAGGATTACTGATTTGTAGTCTATGCACAGCATGTGTATCTGCAGCTACACATGCCATCGAACGGAAAATGTCACTTACCCAGTGTACATCTGTTTGTGGCATGTTGCGCTGCAGATTCACATGCGCCCTCCCACCTCCCCGGGAGCCTGTAGCCGTTTAAGTTGCATTTAAATTGTATATATGTAAATAAATATTCCTTTACCACAAACTATGTACATACATATGTACTCCATTGCATGGACATCTTTAGTATCCTCATTCTACCACTCCTACCTCACCCTATGCGGGGAAAACAACCTAAGATGGAGTCGATGCCCATGCGCAATGGAGCCGAAAGGGAGGAGTCACTCGGTCCCGTGACTCGAAAAGACTTCTTCGAAGAAAAACAACTTGTAACACTCCGAGCCCAACACTAGATGGCAGGAACAGTGCACAGCATGTGAATCTGCAGTGCAACATGCCACAAACTGGGTAAGTGACATTTTCCATGTATATCATTTCGGTCACCAGAAGGTAGTTATAGTTAGGACCTAGTTTCCATAGGAAATGCATTTTTTGTTTTGCCAAAAACTTTGGCGCCGCTTGAGGAATCTTCATGAAATTTTCAAAAAATAGTTTGCCACTCAATTCTGCTTGAAAAGTTTCGGGGTGGGGGGATTTGGCAGGCGGGCTAGAAAAAAAAAAAGAGGGTCCCAAAACATGTTTTCCCCATGCAAGTTCCTATAGACATGACTACAGCCCAAACTGCTGGACGGATCTTACACCAAATTTGGCAGAAAGTTCTTGGTCCAGAAAGAACCTTTTGTGTGAGTTGGTGTAAATCTGTTCAGTAGGTTTGGAGCAATTAAAGAAAAAAATGATACTGGAGTGGGGTAGATTGGACTGAGGTAGATTAGACTGGAGTGAAGTGGAGTGGACTGGAGTTGATTGGAGTGGGGTTGTTTGTAGTGGGGAGAGATGTATTGGTTTAGAATGGAGTGGGGTAGATTGGACTGGAGTGGATTGGAGTGGAGTGAATTAGATTGGTGTGGCGGGCGGACTGGATTGTGATGGCATGGTGGTGGATGAATTGGGATGGAGCGGCTGGATTTAATTAGGGTGTGGTCCGATGGATTGATTGTGGCAGATTGTTTTGGATTTGGAATTGGAGTGGGGCAGATTGAAATGGTGTGGAGTGAATCCGGTTGTTTTGGATTGGAGTAGGGCAGATGTCTTTGGGTTGGAGTGGGGCAGATGTTTTTGGGTTGGAGTGGGGCAGGGGTCTTTGGGTTGGAGTGGGGCAGGGGTCTTTGGGTTGGAGTGGGGCAGGGGGCTTTGGGTTGAAGTGGGGCAGGGGGCTTTGGGTTGAAGTGGGGCAGGTGGCTTTGGGTTGGAGTGGGGCAGGTGGCTTTGGGTTGAAGTGGGGCAGGTGGCTTTGGGTTGAAGTGGGGCAGGTGGCTTTGGGTTGGAGTGGGGCAGATTTGTTTGGATGGGAGCAGGGTGAATTGGGAGGGAGCAGGGTGGATTGGGAGGGAGCAGGGTGGATTGAATTGGGGTGAGGTGGATTGGATTGAAGTGGTGCAGAATGTTTTGGATTGAAGTGGTGCAGAATGTTTTGGATTGGAGTGTGGCAGAATGTTTTGGATTGGAGTGTGGCAGAATGTTTTGGATTGGAGTGTGGCAGAATGTTTTGGATTGGAGTGGGGCAGAATGTTTTGGATTGGAGTGGGTCATATTGGAGTGAGGCGGATTTGAGTGGGACAAATTGTTTTGGATTGGAGTGGGGTAGATTGGAGTAGGGCATGTTGTTTTGGATTGGGGCAGATTGCTTTGGATTGGAGTAGGGCATGTTGTTTTGGATTGGGGCAGATTGCTTTGGATTGGAGTAGGGCATGTTGTTTTGGATTGGGGCAGATTGCTTTGGATTGGAGTAGGGCATGTTGTTTTGGATTGGAGTAGGGCATGTTTTGGATTGGGGCAGATTGTTTTGGATTGGGGAAGGGGCAGATTGTTTTGGATTGGAGTGAGGTGAAGGGCTAATTAGATTTGGGTGGGTTGGGAGAATTGGATTGTGGTGATTGGTTTGGATTGGAGTGGGGGCGGATTGGAGTGGGGGCGGATTGGAGTGGGGGCGGATTGGAGTGGGGGCGGATTGGAGTGGGGCGGATTGGGGTGTACTGCACGATTATGCGTTAAAGCACCATTTCAGAAATGACACACAATACAGAAACGGTGTTGCTTTGCAATAGTTTGAACAAGTTAATCGTCATCGTTTGAGAAAAGTGCCCACGAGCAAAAACAAAAGAAAAAACATGTATGGAAAGTGAGAAAAGACGACTTGGCAAAATAAAAAATTGTTAGGTGTAAAATTAATAAAACTTTGCAATTTTGTTGTCATGCTGGGCATGGTTTTGCCAGTCACAACCCTCCTGTTTGCTGAGCACTAGAAGTTAAAAAGAACAAAATAGTACCTCAGTCACGTCTGGAGCAGCGAACGGGCCTTAATTAAGTTGGAACAATCCGTGCTTGGGTCCCTGCTCCACATAGAGGAATGGAAATGATGCCAGGCCTTCAGTGACAAATTACAAAGCTGTAAAAAAGAGTGACACACAATACAACGAATGGTGAGTGTCAGTTGGGCTCCAAGCCCTTTACTGTACAAAACAGAGTCTTGCAAGCGAGACTAATGCACTAAGGTATGCACTCGCAAGCTTGGCCCTAGAAATCATGGAAATTCACTGAAAAAAACAAAAGCTATATGGACATTATAGTTAGGGAATAGAATTTTAAAAAACGTAGAAATTCACAGAAAAACCAAAGGTTACATGGACGTTATGGTTAGGAAAAATAATTTTAAAAAACATAGAAATTCACAGAAAAAACAAAGGTTAAAGTGACATTATAGTTCAATTCAGATTTTATACACACATAACCATAGAAATTCAGCAGTTAAAGTTATAGTTTTCTCAAGTAACTATAACTCTTGCCCTAAAGTAACTATAACTCGTGTCCTCGCCATGCACCGCTAATTACCCCACATATTACATCACGCAAGACATCTTCCATGACATCATGGATAATATCACTGTAACGTGCTGTGAAATTATTGATGAGAAAACTGTGCATGGGCGGGGCACAAGGTATGATTGCCTTAAGGCACAAGTTATAGTTAGTTAAGATAACTGTAACTTAAACTGCTGACTTATTATGGTTTTGTGTGTGTAAGATCTGAACCTAACTGTACCGTCCCTGTTAACCCTTTGTTGTTTTTTTTTTTTGGTTTTTTTTTTTTAGTGAGGAAGAAAATACATATATATAATAAACTATTGTTTAGAAACTCAGTTGCTGTAAATGTCATTAGCGTTGATTTATTTGAATTTTTTTGTAGGCTCATTAAATGTCAACAGATGTGATAATTAGGAGTAATGGAAGATGTCTAAGTACGTTTACTATGATATATATTTTTGCAAAATCTTGCACTCGAAATGAAGGATCTATGATTGTTGCTTGCTAATGTTTTGAATGTTAAAAATTGTTGTACTTGCGTGTGTTACCATGAAAAAGGTTCTAGTTTGAACCAAAACACGGTGGTGGATTGTCACCCTTATCGTAAGAAAGCACTTTGGCATATTAGTGCGCATTTAGATAATTATTCCGTTATTGGTGCAGAGACAGGTTCTTGTGTCCATACCAACACACCCACCACGCCAGGGGAGGTAACCTGCTAGGGAGCTCTGAATAGGATCCCTCCCCTATTAGCAGTAACAGCAGCCCTCCGAGGGCTCTCAACAATCTAAAACATTTCAGGTTGGAGCCTGCAGAGGAAAGGCAGAGGTGACACCACAAGGGGCTCCTCTGCTACAAAAGAGTGGCTCCCTATCCCTCAGTCATACTACATCTGTTGGGGGAATACTAAGGTGCTTTCTGTCACAGTGGGGAACGCATTACCTCAGGCCAGTGGGTCCTCGCCACTTTGAGGGGGTAAGAGTGGTGCTTTGAATTTCACAATCCTTTACCCACGCAGGCCACCTCACTTCACACGCTAACTTCAACCCCCTGCTTCTTCTAGAAGAAAAAGGTAAAGACGCTCTTCGCACCAATGCTATAGAACTGGTATGTATACACTAACATGGAGCAGGATTGTACTCCCACTATTTTCTCAAGCCCTGAAGGGGCAAATAACTCTGACCAGTCCTCAAACTCTGACCATTGGACAGGGTTTATATCCTTCAAGTAACATCACACAGTCACCCTACAAGATGTCACACCTGCTGCTGCGACAAGGTGACATCATGTCTGTGCTGGATGCAAACAATGCGTAATTTTGCATCTCTATACGGCCAGCGCACCACCAGTACCTTTGCGTTGTAGGAAGTGGAAATAACTACTAGTTCAAGATGTTGACCTTCGGTGGCACCACAGCTGAAAGTATCTGGCTTTCATAGCAGCCCATCTGTGCAGGAACGCTATTTGCGTGTTTCCATATTTAGATAAATGACTGATAAAGAGCAGTAGCAAGCAGCAGTGCCTATCACACACTCAGCTAGCAGTGTATTTACTTCAGTCTAGGTTTCACCATCAGTGTGGATAACGTTGCACTTTCAACCCCAACAAATTCAGCCCTTCCTTGACTCCATTCTGAATGTGAAGAGAGACAAAGTGCATCCAAACCAAGAGAGGGTTATGCCTTTCCAACAGCTGGTGCCTCTTTTTCAGACACCTTTCCCTGTCACTGTTTGTACTGTAACGTTACTGTTGGAAATTATGGCTTTCTTCATAACAACTGTACCACCCAACAGGTTACGATTGCACCCATTACAAGAGTGCCTCTTACCACATTGGTCATAAGCAGAAGAGCATAGGGAGGATCCAGAGGTGATAATGGCCAAGTCCAAGCTTTCTCTCCTTTGGTGTAACAGCAACAAACTGTTACTCAGGAGGAGTTTCCTAGAGCCGCTTCAGCAGGTGACCATCATGGTGGGGTGTAGAGCTGACCTCCACCTGATGGCAGTTCCAAGTACTTGGACTCCTCAGCACCAGGCCGGTCACATCAACTACTTGGAACATTTAGACATCAGGATAGCCCTCAGAGCCTTTCTTCGACTTCCAAGGAGGGGCGTACACTTCTCATAAAAACAAACAAACTCAAATTTATTACCATTTTGCATAGTCAATACAAACCTTTGCACTTATACGAGATAAAACCAACAAATAAAACTCATTTACATATATACATAGGTAAAACAAAATATATAATACAAATTAAAATAGACCAACAATTCCCGACCCAATATTGCGTTGATCTCAAAACAGTTCTCTGATTCTTAGTGTCCGACACCAGACAGCTAATGTCAGCCAAGTTTTGCAAATTGCAGTATTTACCAAACAGCCTATGTTCCAACTGTGACCCTTGATTTTAATCATGCTGTGCCCTTGGCTCCTTTGCGTAGCACCTGGACAGCCCAGGATGGGAACCGGGGCAAAAAGGCGCCTAAGCTCTAGTTATGTCCCAGGATGTTTGTTATGGAGTATCCTTTTAATCTATTGAGCCAGCATCTGATGACCCAGGCCTTCCTTGAGCCTGGTAAGCACACGGGTATTTGGACGGGTGTATTCTGGGCTTAAGGGTGCAGTGAGAGCTTGTCTGCATGTTTTAATGACGACATGGTTGAATACCCCTCACAGCATCTTTCTGTGATCTGATAGCATCACTGGGCAAATGCAGAGGTCATATATCATTGCTTCTTTCCCTATACCGCATAATCTACATTCTGCTGCGTCAAGCTATTTTTAACTAGGCTGGCTGTTGATCCATTGTTGGTTGGTCTCCCAGCCAGAGTCGCAGGAACTTAACCTTTGTGTAGCATGAATACCCTTTGTCAAAATGTCCTTGGAACTTTAGACTCCTATAGTTGATCATGACTTGCCAGACAGGAGCCCGCTCTGTCAAGGTCACTTTGTCTTCTTTCTGTTTAGATATTTTTTTGAACTCATTGGGTGACACCGAAATGTTCTGTAAATTGATGGCCTGTAATGACTGCAGTGCGTCATCAAAGAAGTCTCTACGAGATGAGTTTGTATTTGCTTCTTTGTTTCCAGTGTATTTTGTTTAGCCGATTTAAGATTATGGCATATCTTAAGGAAGGCCCTTTTTGTGGCCTGTGTTTGCTTCGTGAGGCCGAGCTCCAGGAGTAGTTGGGCTTGTAATGTGTAGCTAGAGAGCTTGAAAACAGGCATATATGACTTTGTAGTCAATCAGTGTATTTGTAGAGCGCACTACCACCTGTGAGGGTCTCAAGGCACTGAGGGGGGGGGGGTGCTGCTACTGCTACTGCTCGAATAACCAGGTTTTGGGCCTTCCTGAAAGTCAGCAGGTCGTCGGTCTGTCGTAAGGGCAAGGGAAGGGTGTTCCAGGCCTTGGCGGCGAGGTGGGAGAAGGATCTGCCTCCGGTAGTCGCTCTTTGGATGCGGGGGACGGTGGCGAGGGTGAGGTCGGCTGAGCGGAGTTGGCAGGATGGGGTGTAGAAGGTGAGTCGTCTGTTGAGGTAGGCGTTTTGTATGCGTTGCAGTCGTTTGAGGAGTTTGGCTGGGGCTCCTGCGTAGAGGGTGTTTCCGTAGTAAAGTTTGCTGCTGACGAGGGCTTGGGTGACTGTTCTTCTTGTATCTGTGGGGATCGATCTGTAGATCTTGCGGAGCATGCGGAAGGTGTTGAAGCAGGATGAGGAGACGACGCTGACTTGCTTGGTCATGGAGAGTGAATCGAGGATGATGCCCAGGTTGCGTGCGTGGTTGGTGGGTGTTGGGGCTGCTCCCAGAGCTGTCGGCCACCAGGAGTCGTCCCAGGCTGAGGGGTTGGTGCCAAAGATGAGGACCTCCGTCTTATCTGAGTTCAACTTCAGTTTGCTGTTCCTTATCCATTTGGCGAACGCCTTCATTCCTTCGTGGAGGTTGGATTTGGTGGTGAGGGGTCCTTGGTGAGGGAGAGGATCACTTGGGTGTCATCGGCGTAGAAGATGATGTTGAGGTTGTGCAGCCGGGCGACGCAGGCGAGCGGGCCATGTAGACGTTGAAAAGTGTAGGGCTGAGGGACGAACCTTGGGGAACGCCGCAGATGATCTTGAAGGCTTCGGAGCGGAAAGGGGGGAGGCGGATGCTCTGGGTTCTGCCAGAGAGAAAGGAGATGGTCCACTCCAGAGCTATATCCAGGATCCCTGCGTTGTGGAGGCGTGTGCGTAGGATGCGGTGGCAGAAGGTGTTGAAGGCGGCCGAGAGGTCCAGGAGGATGAGGGCTGTGGTTTCCCCATTCTCAAGCAGGGCCCTGATGTCGGTGGCGGCGATGAGGGCGGTTTCAGTACTGTGGTTGCTGCGGAACCCTGACTGGGATGGGTCCAGGATGTTGTTTTCTTTGAGGAAGTGGGTCAGTTGTCTGTTGACGACCTTCTCGATGACCTTGCCCGGGAATGGGAGCAGGGAGACGGGGCGGAAGTTCTTGAGGTCTCTCGGGTCCGCCATGGATTTCTTGAGTAGGGGTTTGTTCTCAGCATGCTTCCAGCTCTCGGGCTTTGTGGAGGTGTGGTGCGATGGTGGCGCTTACTTTGTTAAAAATGTGGTGCGGGCATGGGTCTGACGGAGCTCTAGAGTGAATGGTGCCCATGGTTTTGATTGTGTTGTCTTCGTTCACGTTGGCCCAGACGAGCGGGGGGTCGTAGTTGAAAGTGGGTGGAGAGACTCAGGTGTTGGTGATTGGCGGGGTGGTCTGGCTGTTGAAGCTGTCATGGATGTCTGTGATCTTGTGGTGGAAGAAGCTGGCGAGTGAGTTGCACAGGTCTTGTGAATGTGGGATGTCGTTTGTGCTGAAGCTGGGGTTGGAGAGTTCATTCACGATGTTGAAGAGCTCCCTGCTGTTGTGTGTGTTGTCAGTGTGTCTAACAGCCTAAGCACTTTACCGGCAGTGATTTCACAGACGTACATTAACTGGTCTTCATTATCCTCTGGCGGGGACCTAGGATGAGGCTTTATGAAGTCAGGGATACTGTTTTTGATTTCATTACTTCCATGTGTGGCACAAGGTGCCTCTGGAATCGAATAACATCCCAAGGTATTTATATTATGGTTCTGTTGATAGGCGAGACCTGTTGCTCTTACACGACCCAAGGATTTTTCATTTCTTGCTGATCTTCAGTGCTTTGGGTTTCGTCAGATTTATTTCAAGCTTGTTCTGTTTTGTGAAGCTGTTAAGGGTATCTAGTAGTCGTAGTCCCATGCATGTTCTGCTTATTAAAAGCGGATTGTCAGCGTGTAAGATAGTTGGTAGGCGATGGCCCCCGAGTTTAGGAGGATGTGCGTTTATGATATTCAGCTCTTTCGACAGGCTTGATATGTACTTGCTAAAACAGCAGTGAGGCGAGCACACACCCCTGCTTCAGGCCAACCGAGGTGTGAGTTTTTCTGGAGAGCTTGGTGATGTCTCCTATCTTCATGTGTCGCCACAATTTGGTATACATTATTTGAACGGCCCTCAGTGTTTTTGGCGATATCCCATAGCTGGTTAGTTTCTGCCACTACAGATGCCGAAAGACCTTGTCAAATAGCACCTTAAAGTTGACAAAACAGTGTATAGCTTTGATTTTGCACAGAATGTGTTTTTAGTGCAGAGGGTTGGGCCACCAGCTTTGAAAGCGTACTGTGCCCAGTGTGAAATCCTGTTTGTTTCCAGGTAATAAGTTCAAGGCTGTCTGCCCAAGTTAGGAGTTCATCTATCATATTTGCATAGTACTTATCTTCTATAAATCTCTGTCTGTAGTTGGCTGGATTACTTCTGTATCCCCCTTTAAAGATGGTGGATAACTGGTCCCCGCCAGGAATCTGAAACTACCTGTTGCAGACTAACTTTGCTGTACAATTTATCAAGATTTTTTGTCCAAAGCGCTGAGTTGATTTTGAAGAGTGTTGACAGTAAGCCATTGGGGCCCGGGACCCCTTCTACTCTGCTTTTCTTTATAATGGCTTCAGTGGAGTGCATTCTTTCGTCCGAGGTGCTCTGATTCCCGTTAATTGCCCGAGGCCTAGTCATGATGGAGTGGGGTCTTCTTCCATAGCTGTGTTCCCTCTTCGCATGCTTTGCTCTTCTTTATTCTCCGTTAGGCTTCCGGCTTCCACAAGAACCACAGCACCGAGACCGCCCTTATCGTTGCCACCGACGTCATCAGGAGCCGGCTCGACAAAGGCAAAATAGTTGCCCTCATCCTCCTCGACCTCTCCACAGCCTTTAACACCGTCTGTCACCACACACTTCAACCGCCTCCACGGCGCTGGAATCCGCCACAAAGCCCTGGACTGGCTCACATCCTTCCTCTCTGGCAGAACCCAAAGAGTCCGCCTCCGCCCATGTTCCTGTCAAAAGCCACCAAGACCATCTGCGGAGTCCCCCAAGGATCCTTACACAGCCCAACTCCCTTCAATGTCTACATGGCACCGCTTGCAAACATCGTCCGATCCCACGGCCTCAACATCATCTCCTACGCGGATGACCCTCAGTTGATCCTCTCCCTCACGAAGTACCCCGCAACCGCCAAAACCAACCTCCACACCGGACTTCACGCCATCGCCAACTGGATGGAGGCAAGCCACACCAAACTGAACTCGGAAAAGGCCGAGATCATCATCTTCGGCTCCAACAAATCAGCATGGGATGACTGCTGGTGGCCTGCCACTCTGTGAGCTGCCCCAACGCCCACCACCCATGCACACAACCTTGGCTTCATACTGGACTCATCACTCACTATGACCCAGCAAGTCAACGCCATCTCATTTGCATGTTTTAACACCCTTCGCATGCTTCGCGAGACCTTCAGATGGATCCCCATTGAACCCAGAAGAACGGTCACCAACGCCCTCGTCAGCAGCAGACTGGCCTACGGTAACGCTCTCTACGCGGGAACACCGGCCAAGCTCCAGAGAAAACTTCAGCGCATCCAGAACGCCTCTGCACGAGACCTCCACTAGCTCGCGTCAACAAAAGGATCATCTTCAAACTCCTAACCTACGCTCACAAAGCTCTCCACGACGCCGGTCCTGCCTATCTCAATGAGCGTCTCAACTTCCACACCCCGACTCGTCAGCTCCGCTCCGCCAACCTCACCCTCGCCACCGTCCTCCGTGTCCACCGCACCAAAGCCGGCGGCAGATCCTTCTCCGACCTTGCCGCCAAAACCTGGAACTCCCTCCCCATCAACCTAGGTCTGACCCAGGACCTCCTGACCTTCAAGAAGTGCCTCAAGACCTGGCTCTTCGAGCAGTAGCACCCCCCAGCGCCTTGAGACCCTACCGGGTGAGTAGCGTGCTTAACAATTTACTGATTGATTGATTGATTAGGTAAGGCAGCTTGTGGCGTTCTGTCACGGCACACGTGCTGTCAGGAGTGAATATCCTGCAAGATTCTGCTGTGCTACAATCGTCCTTACTTTCTTCTGTCCCTGTTGTCTTATAGGGTGCCACTGAATGCTTTTAGGGGTCAAAGGACTAATGGAGCTATACATACCCATCCCAGAGGTTACTCTAATACTAAGATTAGCCTAAAATACATCTGATAGAGTAGTGATTTTCCAAAATGAGAAACGCAGGACTCCCCGCTTATATTTATGTTAAATACACCAGTGGAATCCTTGTCTGCCTCATTAATTATTTTCCAGAACACTTTGCAGTTTTTGGTTTTACAAGTGTGAGACAATTTTGCTCAGAATTTGCCAGGATCTTTCTTGGCCATCCAGACAGCACTCTTGTAGTCTCATCGCAGTCTTGTTTCACATCGCAGTCTTTTCTCACCCTTTTTTGTCCTCCCTTATGGAGGTAATCATGTTTTAATAGCTGATACTCTTTAAGTGCTTTCTTAGCACAACAAGATGTTTTGCCATTCAGGTGTTTTTGTTTTCTTCTGTGGTGACAAATTGCGAGGGAACGTTATTTCTGCAATGTGTTGCCCGCAGTGCTTCATGATATCTGCACCCAGGTGGTTGGTTATGGCTTTATGCGGGGAGAGCTGATTTTCATACAGCAGGCTCAGGCAGTTTGTTAGAGCTTTGTCTTGTGACATCTCTTCTTTAATTTTTCTGTGTTTGCATCTGAAATAATTATGTTGGCAGTTGAGTGTTAATGTAACTCGAGTTACCATTCGATGATTTGGGTATTGTGATCAGTCTGTTCATGCTTTGCAATTGTGAAGGCTGCTGTGTGTTTGAAGAGAGTGAGGGAGGCTGCACAGTAGTCTATTACAGTAGTAATTTTTGATGAGATATGTCCAAGCTAGGGTTATTGCCAAAGGTACTTGCAGAGCTGGAGGACTCCAGCAATACACCTGTTTGCATTCCTGAAAACGCAAAATTCTAAAGCTTCATTGCCTGGAATCTGCACCTAGAGTGCATAAATTGAACTGGTCAACAATAGATGAAGATGCTTTTTCATCTCATCCCTGATGTGGTAAAGAAGATGAGACAAGTGTTCAAGTCCCTCACCTTATTGGCGCCAACCTGGGCAAAACAACCCTGCTACTCAGTCCTTCTACATATGTCAATCATTCCCCCTTGAAGATCGTAATCAGGCAGGAAATTCTCACATAGCATCAAGGTCAGCTAAAACACTCAGATCCTTAACAACCCAATCTCGTAATCTGGCAGCGGTGTTCCTAGAGTTTGACTACATTAAACTCCCAGGGGAATGTATGACTATTCTGGGAAAATCCAGAAAACACACCAATTGCACCTGCCACACGGCTAAGTGGAAAATGTTGATGCAGTACTATGTTTCTAAACAGTTGGACCAGGTTACTGTCCTTGTGCAGGAGCTTGTTGCGTAGCTTCTACATCTTTACAATGCAGGTCTCACCTGTGTTTCAGTTCACCACCAATTAACTGCAGTTGAAGTATATCTTCAAAATAAACATTCATTAATTATTAGGTCTCCTTTATTTACAGCTTTTATAGAGGGTCTGAAGAGGGCGTTTGCCCCAAACAAACTTTCTGCACCTTTCTGAAACTTAAAATCCCTACTTTCGAGCCTCTGGGCTCATGTGACTTGCAGTTCTGTTCTTAAAGGTGGCCTTCGTAGTAGCAATAACCTTCCTCCAGCTAATTAGTGAGCTCCAAGCACATAAAACATAGGAACCATTCATTCAGTTTCATAAGGACAGGCTTATGCTTTGTACCAGCCCTAAATTTCCGCCTAAGGTTTAATCATTGTTCCAAAGGAACCAAACTGTTGAGCACCCAGTGTTTCCCACAGCCAGTTTCTACTGCAGAAAGTGCACTTTACCCTCTTGGTGTTAAGAGGGTGATCATGCATTATATTGATTGAACTAAACCATTAAAAAAAAAAAAAGTCCAGGCAGCTTTTCAAAGTCTGTGCCAAACCCCCCTTTGGACTGCCATCTCTAAATTGCGAAGAGTTCTATAGTTAAACATCTAGCATCTTCAATGGTAAGAATAGAACAGCAATCAATACTCACAAATCAATCCTGTAGGCTCTTACCATTGAAAAGTCCCACAATATCGGACTTATGAAGCAGTCGCCTCTAGGATAATGCCAGTCTCCTCACCTCGGCAATTGGACCAGCAGAACGCGTAAAAATATTGAGTTGTAAAATAGCAGGCCTAATGTCTAAAATGGATGATAGGGACTGGTTGGCTTTTATGAAACAACAGGAAATTTTACTAGAAACATTGGCTAGTGACACCATTGATTAGGTGTAAACTTAACATGTACCCACTAAAAAAGACAAAATGCAGTACAATCAGAGGCTTGATCATCTGGGTAAAAACCACTTTGGTCACCAACGTAGATGTGACTCGCACAATAACTAATGAGAATATTCAGTCTGTGGAGCTAAGGAAGGGTCACAAAAAATTCTGAATGTAATTTCCCCGCCAACCCCCCTGTCTCCCCCATGCCCACCCCTCCCCAAGGTGGTGGGCTCAAGTTAGGTCAGGCATACAGCTATTCAGAAAACAAATCTTGCCACTAAGGTGGTCATTCCGACCTCGGCGGTCTTTTCTCCAGACCGCGAGGCCGGGGGAGACATTGCCGGCGGTATTCATGACTCCCTATTCCGACATTTCCGCTGGCCCGGCGGAAATGGCACATCAACATTGCCGCCGGCTCGTAATAGAGCCGGCAGCAATGTTGATGTGCAGCGGGTGCAGTAGAACCCGTCGCGCATTTCACTGCCCGAAATTCGGGCAGTGAAATGCGCGATGGGGCTATGCCTGGGGGCCCCTGCACTGCCCATGCCAAGTGCAGGGGCCCCCAGGGGCACCCCCAGTCCCCTTACCGCCAGCCTTTCAATGGCGGTGTTTACCGCCACGGACAGGCTGGCGGTCGGGGACTCATAATCCCCAGGGCAGCGGTGCTTGCACCGCTGCCCTGGGGATTATGCCCGCCAGGCAGAAGCCTGGCGGGAAAGTGGAGGGGCCGGCGGTATGACCGTGGCTTTTCCGCCACTGTCAGAATTGCTGGCGGAACACCGCCAGCCTGTTGGCGGTGTTACCGCCAACATACCGCCAGCCGCCAGGGTCGGAATGACCCCCTAAGACTTGCAATGTCTAGAATGATCTCCTCAAGAAATAATTATGCTGTGCGCTAGCCCACCAAAAAGGAATGTGTGTTGGTATGTGGAGACTTTAATTCTAAACTACACCCTCTATTGTTGGACACGAAGCTCGAGGACGACCATAACATATGAGAAATCCCTCCAGTTTCCACTGAGTATTGCGCTCATACAAGGAAAAGTAAATCTATTTTTGAAACCTTAGTTGAGGATGGATTACTCCCACTGAATGGTCGCACACACCGTCCGATGATCCTCCAAAACCTACATTTAGGTCTCGAAACCAAGTGTCATTGACTATATGACAATTAACATCGAAACATTAAACTTGGTTGCTGATATTAAACTGTTTGAAAGAATAGAAAGGGTCCATGGCCCTCTACTTCTGATCATAGCGCACTTGCACGCAAACGTTTCCAAACATTAAAAAAACACAGAAAACCAAACTATAGTGCTAAGAGCGAATAGAAGGATCATTGTCGGTTCCATTGAAACTTGTGATCAAAGGGTATTCACTTCTAGTCCTAAATGGATGGCCCTGCATGCTTTGGTTACCAGTGTAAGCTTGATAACAAGAAAAATACATTTGGAAACATTCGAAAATCTGTGGGCACAGACGGCTGAAATCAGAAAAAAGTAACATGGAGGCTCCACCTATAAAGCAATCCATAGATTGCTTGGATTGGTATGACATGGAGTGCTCAAAACTAAGAGTGCTGAGTGTAGCCTTGGAAAACCAACAGCTGTCTAATAACAGCAAGAAGCACTTCAATGAAATTTTAAAGCTGTACAAATGGCTAATAAAATATATTTAAAAAAAAAAAACGTAGAAACACAAAAACTTTGTCAAGCTTCACAAAACTTACAGAAAATGTTGGAAATTTTGGAAAACAATAAGATGGAGCTGTGCTGGACTTCCAAGAAACCTAGAGCTAAACATAAGTCTACAAACCTGGTTTAACCACTTTGCAACCCTTTATCAGAATACAGATGTAAAATCTCTATAAATAACCAGTGGTCAGGTTACACAAAATTAGGAACTCATAAAAGTCAAGATTTCTCCGAACCTGTCAAAGGAATCAAAATACAGTCCCCGAAACGTTGATTGAACAGCAAACAGGAGTGTAAATATGAGCACGACCTGGAAACTAATACACAAAAATACAGACCACTTGAGAACCATAGTTAATTTTCCAAATTCCGGCATTTCATCAGACGATCCATTAGGTGCTCCTTTATTTTAGTTAAACCTGATTGAACTCGACAAATATACTTAAAAAATAAGTAATTCAAGCGATTTAAGCCCCAAAACCGTGTAAAGCAGCTGCCCCGGATAAAATTCCAACAGATATTTTCAGGATCCACTTGCATTTATGGTCAAAGAGCAAAGTTTTTATGTTGGCCCTACTCTCTCTTCCTTTGAATGCCCATTTATTTATCTCATTGTGGGTTGTTAGCAGGGGATGTGGACCTGTTTATCCCCAAAAAATAAGGTTTATATAGTAATAAAGGTTGAGAACCCACTAATTGTCGAGATTCAAATATTTAATCCAGTTATAATGTGAAATTAATACTCAGTCAGAAGGATGTATCCAGGTATATTTATTGGTACTCTTTTAGGCCTTGAAAGTCAAAGATATAAGTTGATGTCCGGACAGCCGACACGCTTTTTCAAGGCCAATGATAATCATCTGCAAGAATCCCCATGTGTGCTATATGCTGCTTAGCACACATGGGAATTGGCCCGTTCGATTTGATGGAATCCGTCTCGATTATCTCTAATGATACTAACCATGGATTCTTGCTGATGATTATCATTAGCCTTGAAAAAGCCCCAGGTGAACCTACCACTAGGGGGCGAAACACGTGTCTGCTGTCCGTTCATCAACTTATATCTTCGACTTTCAAGGTCTAAAAGAGTACCAATAAATATACCTGGATATATCCTTCTGACTTGGAGTATTAATTTCACATTATAACTGGATTAGGTATTCGAATCTTGACAATTAAGTTGGTTCTCAACCTTTATTACTATATGACACTTACATTTATGGTCAACTGTACTGACTAGGTAATTTAACAACATTTGGTTTCAGAAAGAGATTCCTTCTTCTTGGAAAAAAATAATTGTCCCATTATATAAAAAGCGGCAAAGAGACTGACCGGAGGACTATTGGCCAATCTCACTGCTCAATGTAGTGGGAAAAATCTTAGGAAATTGTTGCTATCTTGTCTAGATCAGTGGTTGGTTGAAAACTTTCTGCTATCTCCAGATCAAGTGGGTTTCAGGACGGGCCAGAGTACAGTCGACCAAGTAATGAGATTAAACCTTGTTTGCTCAAAATGCATTTCCCTTTTAAAAGCTTCCTTATCTGTGGATTTTATTGATCTTCAAATGGCATTTGACAGTGTCCACTGTACTATTCTATGGCAAATTGTGAAGCAACAGGGCGTCCCCCATAAGTTACTAAACCTTCTAGCTGCAATACATTCTGATACTACTATTCGGGTGGAATGCAACACAGGGGGTGAACTCACTGCAGAGATCCCAATAGAAAGGCGCATCAAGCAAGGTTGCATGTTAGCACCAACTTTATTTAATTGCTACATAAATTATGCTGTCAAAACATTAACGAACGTTGATCTAGACATACCAACAATAAAGAGCCAATACCAACAGTGTGCTTTGCTAATGTCACAGTACTAATATCCCAAACAGAATTATCAATGCATCTTCTTTTTAGCAGGTTTTGAATCATTCTGTGTCTCTAGAAATCTCACTATCAATGTTGGAATGACCAAGTATAGTATTTTTGATCCTTAATCAAAAACTCAAACTTAAAGCGACCTTCACGGTCTACAACAAGCCAATGGATTATGTGACCACTTGGGACTATCTGGGCCTTTGTTTGGCTAACAAAGTGTTGTAGGCTTCCCAGGCACCTAAAAGTAATACTGTTTTGGCCCAGCAAGCAGGTGCTGTGATGAGATTTGCAAAATCTTGTGGAAACCGGTCAACAATCTTTGCAATCCTGGCATATAAAATGAAAGCTAGGGACTGCCTGTATGTACGGTTCTGAAATCTGGGGACGTAGAAAAACGCAAAATCAAATTACTAAGAATAACTTTCTAAGACAATTGTTGCCTCTGGTTTGAAGGACACTGATGGACGTGTTGCAGGTAGAATTGGGGATTAATAAAAATCGAGGACTACATCACACTAACACCCATAAAATACTGGATCAGAGTCTGGTCCAAGAAGGAGCTTGGTCCTTCGAAACATACCCTGCTTGACATTGTCAAAAAGCAAAATTATTGTACTCAACCCTGATTGTCCCATATATTAAACATCCTTTCATAATATTGGATTGGAAGATCGCTGACATAAACCAGAAAACATTGCCAGGGCTAGTCGTGCTCTGCTAACTAAAAATTCGGGTCCTATGTAAATCAACTAAAAGCAAGTCGTGCAGGTCCTTTCAAGCTTTCAACCATCCTTGGTCAAAATGTTCCCAGCTGAAAAAAGATCTCTTTAATTGAAGTTTCAGTCGGGAACTTTACCGCTCGCATCCACAGTTAAAAGATGGTCAACAAAGCAGGTCGAGAAACAATCACCCACTTTCTGTTGCTATGCCAAAGTACTTTAGGCATCCGGAGATTCTGTCGTACGTCCGCTCTTTCTTGAACATAAAATCAGATTGTGCAACAAAGCTTGGTATGAGAACAGATGACCAGAAAGTCTTTTCGGTCCTACCAGCTTATATTTATGCAGTTTAGAAGAGCAGGATATGAGCCTGGGAAATATTGTGCATCTTTTTAAACAATATTCTTAACGAGAAGGGATAGTCGGACAGGACTTTTGAATTTTTCTCTAGGGATCTTACTTGACTTCTTTTAGAGACTGCCTAACCTTGTATAATAGATTAGGTATACAAAAAAAGCTTGAATCTGACATATTGTTCTTTTTATCTATGCTGTACCAGATTATATTTCTCTTTTTGTACTCTTGGGACTCGAAAATGGCTCTGATTTAATCAAATTCGTTCTTAACATGTTCTTGGTTATCCTATACCTTTAGTGACAGCTTCCTGTTCTATAACTTATACAATTGAAGATGTTTTAAATGTTTATTTGTATTTTTATTTCTTGTAATCCCAAAGTAAATTGTGCATTTTAATGTAAAGAAGATGTTTTTATTGTGTTGATAATTGTTATGGCTTATTTTGGCTGGGTACAATAAAGATTTGATTGATTTGCCATCTCTAATGCTGGCATTGCCAGGTGACTAGTATCCATATCTGCTATGCTAAAGCCAAGTAAACTCTCCATGTGGCTCCAAAAGCACACTCGACACTTAAAAAAGGTATCACATTTGCTTTTGTAGGTAACATCCTTCTCATGGATATCCGCAAGTCTGGCATCTGCTGAATGCCACATACCTTTACCAAGCATTACTATGTGGCTGTCTTGGCACATGGCCAAGCTGTAGCTGCCCTAGCTGTATTACTAACATTTATTTCAATCATCTGCTGCCTAGCCAGAGGTGACAACTTTAGAGTCCATTTAGAGCATGTGTATCTGTAGCCGCTTATGCTTTGAACGGAAAATCTTACTCTACAACCATTTGTTGCCCTCCTCACCAAATTCTAGTGATGGTCACAGGTGTTTTCTGTGCCTTTCTTTTATTGACTTTATCATGCACCACAAACTCAGTCTTCCAACACTACACTCTACTTACACTACTCACCCCCTGAGTATAAAACAGTGGGTGGAGTCTGTGTGCTAGTTTATTCTGGACTAAGGGAGGAGTCACAGTAAATTTTGTAACTCGAACTTATTCCAACAATAACAAGTTGCAAACATCTGGGCCCAGCAGTGTATCACTTCAAACAGATGGTTACAGGCTAAATATATTTATGTATAGCGTTTATGGTGGTAGTGGGAAGTTCAGCTTTAAGACCTATAGTGTGCTTGACGAATGATAGTGCTCTAAGTCTAGCGCAGAGTCGGAAATGTGATGCTTGGCACATGTGTTACCAATGCTCAGCAGTGAATGTCCCACCTTATGCTATCAGTGTTGGTGTTCCAGAGCTAATCATTGCGTCTGGCACTTGATGTTCTCTGCAGTTATTACCTCTGCCGTTTAGCACATTGAGATGTTTCAGTGATGGTGTTTAACCATCACATAGTGTTGGTCTTAATAGTAGATTGTTTCTGCGGAAGGAAAATATAAAACTGCACACTGAAGAATGTACTATATAATTGCTATTCTGATAAAATATGGAGAAAAAAAAAGTTTTACTCTTTGAAATATGCTGTGTGTCCATACTTCGATTAGGCTCCACTGCCAAGTTAAGCGAGGGACACAGCACTGTTGCAGCTTTATTTTGACCGTTTGTCTGATGTTAATATGGAAAGCATTTAGGTACCACGGATTCAGTGCTTAACAAATGCTTGTATGTTTATTTTTCAAAGGAACAACGCAAGATATCTCTGGAAAAGGATTCCACCAGCAATTCGCTCTGTGAGTATCTTATAAAAACATTATAGTCCAGGGCACAGCACAGGTGGCAGCTGTGCTAACTTTTCTCTCAAAGCTAAAACTGGCCTAGTATTTTGCAGCAGTACCAGCTTTCATTGGGCAAAGGACATACATTAGCTGTACCAGCTTTCAGCGGGAAAGGATATATATTATGGTAATATGATTTCAAGGTCCTCCCTCCCCCCCCAAAAAAAAAACTCTCTCTCTTTCTCTCTCTCTCCCTCTCTCTCCCTCACTCTCCCTCTCTCTATCTCTCTCTCCCTCTCTCCCTCAAGGTTACCAATGCAAGATTTTATACTACCACATCAGTCTCGTAATGCTAAGGGCGATCAGTGAGAGAATGCCATAGGCGTAGTGTTTTCTTTTCTTTTTTTTTTCCTTTTTTCAGGCAGCATGGTCTGCTATGCACAATATTGTAGCTATGTAGTTGCCAAAAAGATGACTTTTTTGCTTTTTGGGCACTCATTGGCTCATCATTTTCTCAGGAGTTCAGCTTTTCACTCATTTGTTGAAAGATCTGTGTGAAACAAGGTTTTTTTCCATGGGTTTTCTAGTAAACAGATTCACGCTGTAACAAAAGATGTGAGCCCAAAGAGTTTTTCAACTCCACTCCTGCACCCGCCACCCTTTAGGTAATACCAATATTACCCAGAACTTTCAGACTTGTGTATCTAGCCTCTAAAATCCACCGAGCTGGGAAAACTGACAGGGGTCTCCCTTGCCCTCCGTTGGGTTAGGTGTACAAGGATGAAATAATATGAAGACTACCTCAAGCCCGACACAGTCTGTCAGGTAAATGTAGATATGTAGAATCCACATTTGGGCCTGAGAAGTCAAAGACCACCACAAGGTAATTTTTTTGTTACACGTCTTTATTTGAAACTAACGCAGACAATACTAGATGTTCAGCAGTTTTAGTGACTATTAATAAAACAGTAGTACAGGTGATTCCTAAGTGTGAATAACGGATAAGCGATACCTAACATTTTCTAAAACCTAACTAGAGCCTACGATTACATTTCTGCCAGTTTGTAAAATTCTGATCCCTCAAAACCCTGATGGCTGATGAGTGCACCCTTTGCCAATCTGCGTTTCATAATTCTTGAACGGGGCATCTAGGTAACTACCAAGGAAACCCATAAAGTCCTATCTGAGCAACTAGAACCGAAGTTTACAATAGAGTTTTCTCTATTCATGAGTACTGTTCTTGTCACCTCCCTAACCGGGCATGAGGCCAGAGCCCGAGAAGCTGTGCCTGGCATGAACTACTGAGAATCATGATAGTAAACAGTGCCAGGGAAAAGGCGCAACAGCGTGCTTTTTCACAACGGCGCAAAATGCGAGGAATGGTAAAACACTAATAAGGTTAACTTATACACGGATCGTGTAACATATTACAGCAATTCAAAATCATACGAGAACGAAATAACCCTTTACAATTCATTTGGTAAAGAACTATTGCATTTACCCCACAAGAGAGCATGGGTCACGTCATAGGCCATAAGTGGTCAGTCCTAAATAGTATTAATTGGAGATATTCACAAGGCTAACGTCCCAATAGGCCCACCTTGACATTTTTGTTAAAATCATCTGCAGGGGAGCTGCTGTTTCAGTGTTCATTCCCTACGGAGTTTTTTTATTATCCCTTGTCAACGCATTTAGATGTTCACAGTTAATCTGTTTGTGGACAAAGCAGTGATTTCCTGGGAATTATTTTTAGAACCCTGAAGTGTTTATAATTCTACATCTATAAATTCAGACTTGTACTGTGTTTCTTGAAATACTGCGTCTAGCAAGTAACATTGGTGTGTTCAGGACGGCAAGGTGTTTGTGTTTGAGGCACGCACTCACACAGGTGCTCGTTTGAATGCACAAAACTTCGAAGTGTGCAGATAAACAAGTTTGCAAACATGTTTGCGTGCGAGTGTACAGCCATGCACAGGAGTGCAGATTTTCAAATGCAAATGTGTAAGTGCAGATGCACATGTGCACAAGTACATATGTACTGTAGGGCTGCCAGTCTTCCAATTTTGATTTTTTGGGCAGTTAAATGTTTTTACTTTTGAGGACTGTGACATAGGAAATATCACGGGTCTATCACAGTAATCCAGTTAACCTAATGTCCACAGTTTCTCTGACAGCACTTCATCTGGTCTGACCACGTGGATCAAGCCGACGTGAAGAGAGACCCTAGGCTTATAATTTCTCGAGTATAAACCAGTAGTGGTATTTAATAAAATCATGAAAAACCTCTTCTTCTAAAATAAATAATAAAAACTAAATACAGCCGCAGAACTCACTATTTGTGAACACATTTTATTGAAGAAATAGTATGATTTTATATGATGAGAGGGTTGATGTGTGCTTCTTTACCACAGGCAAATGCAGAGCTCGGAAATATTTGGTCTGTGGGACAGAGGATTTGGCAGAAGGATTTTCCGGGAATCTACACATCAATCAGCGCACACTCCTGGTCAGAGAACATTCAGGTCATCATGGAGGCCCTAAGAGGTAAGCTAGAAATTCTTTAGAGGCCCCCCTCCTTTAGCTTGTATGTTTTGCTAAACCGTCCTGAGACCCTTGCCCAAACTTCTCACAGACCTATCTGGAACTGCTTATCTCGAGAGGGGAGGAGGAATGAAGATTTTCCTCCATCCCAATTCAGCCATTCAGTCAGAAGTACCAGAAAAGGTTCAATGCTCACCCTGAACACCTACCCTCAATAAACGTCCCCGAGCAGCATCTGTACATGGGCGTGACAGGTCAGAGTGATGTGCAGTGTTGGCATCCATCCACTCTCCCACCCCAACCCACACCCAAAAACTAAGTGGAGCTGCAGGCCTTCAGATGTAGAAAGCAAGTGAAGATTATTTGTATTCTTTAAGGCTTAGAATTTCTTTAATGACATTTATGTCCATTGGACATTCTGATACTTGCTTTTGTAGTGTGAGGCATGGCTCGCCTGTTTTCAGTTTTGTCTTGTTTCTCCAAAAATTAAGTTTAATAAAACGGAGGTTCTTCTTGTATTGGTTCCGCTGTTATATGTAAATCACACTGATACCTTTTGGTTCAGTCTGCTCTATAAAAAGATTTGATAAAAATAAAAATGACTATTTTTTCACTGCAGAATGACGTGCATAATGAGACAAACATTGTCAAGTTCGTAAGTCATGCCCATCATTAATTAAAAGGCAACTTCCTCTTCCTAAATGGATCAAAATCAGAGATTCTTGTAGTTGGAGGGGCAGACATCAATTTACCTCCCATTCAGCTCGCTTACATCTCCAAGTTGGTCAGAAACCTGTGAATTGCATTTTACGTCTTTCATTTGTACCCCCACATCACCACTCATGCAGACCATACAGCTGCTAAAAAACACTAAATATTATTTTGGTGTTTGGATTGTATGTAGTAATAAAGTTAGGAAAGTAAAGCTAATTTTCTATCCCTTCAGCTAGTATTAAGCTGATGTCTGCTTCTACCACCGTACCTTATCTTCTTCATGTTTATTTTTGTCTCTTTTTATGTTTTTATCTTAAGTACTTTTGTCAGTGATACTCAGTACCCACTACCCCAGTGTCCATCGATTTTGATTTCTTTCTTTTGAATAGCAAGAAGGTATTGTTGTCAGTGATTCTCTTACCTGTCCTCTTGCCCTCACCTCGTTTTTCCCTCTTCTCACTTTTTTCCCATCTTTTCTTTCCTCAGGCCACTGCTTCAGACTTGGCCCATCGCTTTCCCCACACTCTTCGTGCTTCACCTTTTAGGTCTGGCTTAAAGAAAGCTTTAGCTGTTTCGACAGGCATTTGATTCCCCAAAAGCTTCTAATAAAATAAATTCATAAGCATAAATGCATACATACATTTATGCAGGGCCTTTTCACCAGTCCCGTTTGTCCACTGGTCAGTTAAGTGACGTTCTCATTTTTCTTCCCCTCACCCCATATTATAGGGCAATGGGTCCGTTTACTTTATCTTTGACAGCCCTTGTTCAGGCAAGAATTGCAAAAAAGGTTGATATTCTTTCAAGTGCAATTCAGTAGTGTTGAAATTATTTTAAGCTCACCGGAGTATGTGTTTTTTGCATTTTCTGCAGTAAGTAGAAAATAGTTGAAGTCTTTGGTCACACTCCTCAACATGTTTGGTCAAAACCTCTGGAAATACGATTTCTTCTACTTCTCTCAGCTGCATTTCAGCTCTGCCATTAAAACATTTTCAAGTAGGTAGCACGAAGGTGCTTGATCATACCCATGGTGCCATACAAGTACATGCCAGGGTTTCTTCTATGGAGGACCTGGCCATACAATATGCACATTACTTTGCGCACATTCGCACTCTTTTCACCACCTGGGTAGGTGAAGAACTTCATGCCATTGATTCTTTTGCCAAATGTTTTGGCTCTTAAGGAGTACTTGGCTCTACGACTAGTTCTTCTTCTGGCAGTGGTGCCTCTATCCAAGCAGTTTCTTAAATCTCCAAACATTCCTCTTCTTCACTGGTGTTCCCTGTGATCAGTTGTGTCTCACGTGAATTTGAAAATGGTGTCTATGTGGAAGATGGAGTCCAACTGCCTATAGGAAGTGAGCTTGTTTTTCAGTGTGGAACGTAAAGCTCAAATCTATAGGAGTGGGCTTCTTTGCGCTGTCGCTTGCAACGATCTTTTGTTAAAGGGAAAAAAAACTTTAAATGGGCTTCAAGGCAGTCCATTACTTACGATTGGTTGGCTTCATCTTCACTTTTATTTCTTTGTGTTCATTGGTCAGCAGCATCTTTTCAGTTTGCCGTTATCATTCCTGACGGCTTTGGAAGGATTTTCGTTGTATCCCTATAGATTTTCTGTCTCTCTCTCTTTCTCTCTCTCACTTTCTCTCTGGCTCTTTCTGTCACACTCTCTCTCTCTCGCTCTCTCTCAGTTTCTTTCTCTCTTACCCTTTCTCTCCCCCCACCCCTTCTTGGCCATCAATGAAAAATCGTTGATCTGTATTTGCATCCTGCATTGAACCTTTGGTTCTCACCGCAAGTGTATGTGTGGCAGAATATATTGTTCACCCGTGTGGTGCAGGGGTACCTCAGCCCTGTTGTTTGCCTTTGCTAATTTGCGGTTGTTTGTATGCATTTGAGAGGCCGCCAGCGAAAGGGACATAGTATGGGCACTTTATGAACTTAGAGGTTTCACCGTGCACAATTTTGGATTGTGACAGCCATGCTTGATTACATGCATCAGACTTGCTTTGGAGGACTCTAGGGTGTTTAAACTCAAGACTTGTTCTGTCCTTCATCTTTCTGCTGAGATCCCCAAAAGTCATACTAGTTGGCCCTATTTGTGATTGAATTCAATTGTTCTGTGAAGTGAACATCTGTCCAACCATCCCGTGCAGCTGATTCAGTGATTATTCAGTTCCATCCCTTTGTGACTTTAATTTGAAATGGAGACTTAATGTTAAAGCTTTCTAATCTAGAACTGTTTATCTGAACTCGTGGCCTACAGGAAAATCTTTTGCTTCATCTTCTTGGTAGTCCTTTCAATATGCTGTAGCTATCCTTTGTCATTGCACTACGATCTCCAACTACATTCAATCTCCTGTATCTGTTCCTTCATAGTCTTAGGGCTACATTCAAGTTTGAAGCATATGTTGTAAATCAGTAGCTTTGCACTATTCTGACATCTACTTTAGGGTTCAGAATATTACATGTTTTTCTTCGAAGTCTTTTGTTTTCGTTTCTAGAATGACGTGTGATCACATTCCCAAAACACACAATGCATCAGGATATAAACTGCATCTTAGGTTATGCTTTTTCCCTGGCATCTGGTTTGGAGCTGCAATAAGGAGTTGTGACCGAGAAAAGGCCTTAAAAATGCCAGAAAGGCTTTGTTACTAAACCAGTGAACATTGAACACTGTGTTGAAAGTAAACTCCCATTCATTTTCCAAGTTTTTCAAGAATGACTCTGAGGATGGTGTATGTAGTAAATACAACTTTTAGATTTTGTCCTTGATATCACGCAAGGTTGCCACAATCCTTTAGAGCACAAAGAAGAAAGCTGGTACTTGTGTCACCTTACTGTCAATATACATCTTACTAGAAGGGTTCACTTTGCTGCTTTGGAGTCAAAGGAACCAATTTTATAGGCTTCAGGGATGTAGAAGTGTTTGATACCGATTAGGACAACTATAGTCCTTTAAAGATGAAGGATGCAAAGGAGAAAGAAGGGCCTCAAGAAATTTCAGATGATGGGCTAACTGTCAAATACTTATTGACTCCAAAGCCAATCCACAGCCTCCATCTCAGATGCCAAAATGAGTTGTGCCTTGGCAATAAAGGCAAATTAGCCACATCCAAATGTTGCGGAGCGGACTCATTTAGAGCATTGACTTCAGTTGTCGGATGATCCCCAAATTTGTCACTATACCAGATAATGTTCATCCCTTTAAGGACATAACGTTGAGGCCTGATCTGCCTCAAACGGACCTCGGATGGCACACAACCTCATAGAGTACTTACAAGCCCAACGAAGATGGATCCTCAGAGGCTGATCAGGCCCAAAAAAGTCACAAAGATCTATTAGTCGATTCCAAAGCGCTTTCTAAAAGTTACTTGATGCAGCGTATAGTCTGAATTCAGGCCTAAGGGAGGCCTCCTGTAGCCCAGGAGGCAGGGTGCACTGTACTATGAGTGAGGGCATAGGTGCATGAGCATATTTGACCCCGTGATAGCATTTAAAACATAATGCTACCAAGAGTAATCTCCATAGGAAAACATAGACTGGCATTTGGGCAGTTCCAGATGTCCAGCTCTGTGATGCCCGGCCAATTCCCCCCGTGTTTGGTATCAAATACCTTGCTTTATAACCCTGAGCATGATGCCCATGCTCAGGATTAACTAGTATGTTCCCTGGTGGCACCCTTAGAGGGTGCCCACCAAGTTACCAAGCTCTCTGCTGTTTTGGCAGGCTCTCTCAAGCCTCTGGTACCCTAGACAAGGGTCTGCCCTCTTGCTGGTTGTGATAGCCCTTCCATAGGGCGGAGAAAAGGGCCAGGGAAGGCAGGAGGTCACACCTCCTCCCTCACAGGCTGGCTAGTGTGAAAGGTAATCAAGGCAGTAAGCCTCAAAGGCTTCATCTGCACTTTAAGTGTAATTACTTGTCCCCCACTAGAGGAAAAAGCCCTTCCAACCCTGTCCAGCTCGACAGGAAGGAAATTAGCTATGCAAGAGGTGTAAACCTCCAAAAGGCTAGCCACACCTTTAGGGTGGACTAGGAGGTCTGTACAGCTGAGAGAGGGTTCTGTCATCTTGACAACCCTTAGGTTTAATGGATTCTGGGTAGGAAAGTAACCCACTCCTACAGGAAGTGGTCACTACAGGGGCGAGCTAGCCACTAGCCACGTGGCCCTTCGCACTTAACGCCCCATAAACCAGGATTTAAGGGGCACCCCTGGCACCAGAACTTTAGTTTTAACTTGCAAAGAGGATGAGGCACAAAGAAGATGTTATCACCGACAACCAGACCTGGACTTCAGCCGCAGTGCGAAGAGAGGACACAGAAGTGACCTAAGGAGACCACCACTGGAACTGAGTGACTAACGTGCTCGAAGTGAATGCTCAATAGACCCAGCAAGAGGGACCCCAGTGCACACCAAGAAGCCAAGAAAGACTCCCCTGGCTGGTGGTACCTGTTGGAATCTGGTCTGGTGTGTGGTGAGTACCTAAGGTATTATCACTGTATGCCAGGGCCAGGTATCCCCTATTAGAAAGGTGTAGTCCGTGTTTAGGAAGTGAGGTTCGCTAGAGGTAGCTGTGGATGAGCAGCCAAGACTTATCTAGGAGACATGCAAAGCTTATGCAATACCACTGTAGTCACACAGCACTTGCACACATGAAAGAACTCCACAATGTTACAAAAATAAAGGTACTTTATTTTAGTGGCACAAATACTTAAATATTATATAGGCAATGCTCTTCTAGCAGGTGAGTAAACACACACTATACACACCTTAGTTGTCAGAAATGAGCTTAGCAAGCAGTAGTAAACAGTGCATTAACAATAGACAATAGTGACCCTAGGGGGAGCCCAAACCATATACTAAAAATATGGAACGCGAATAATGAACCCCCACCCAGGTAAGTGGAATCTGTAGAGGGGAGCTGGAGGAAGTAGGAACCACAAAAGGTAAGTACCAGAGTGACCCCCAGCGACCAGGAGAGAAGAGGTAAGTACCTGGTTTTTCCCAAACCCATGGAGGAACTTTGAAAATGGACTGAGCAAGATCAAAGTAAGACTGCAAGAAACAGAAGATGGATCCAGACAGAAGAGGACAAATGAAGGGGACCAAGTCCAGTTTGAGTTGGAGTGTCTGGTTTTAGGCAGGAGCCACTACCCACCCTTCTGGAGAGGCAGGACCAGGTCGAAGGGGAAGACCAGGCTTCCCCAAGCAGGCAGGAGATGGAAGTTATGGATGCAGCCCCCACAGGCAACTCACAAGCAGCAGGCACAGGAGTCACAGTGAGGCCCATTCAGCACACCTGGAAAGGAGTCCCACGTCGCTGGAGCAGCAAGCAGGAGACCATCCGTTGCAGGGAAGAGTGCTGGATCCCGGGGCTACACGGAGCCTGAAAATCCCTCAGAAGAAGAGTCCACAAACTTTGGTAGCTGCAAGAGCCTCCGTGCACCGGGGTACCGTCCTGCAAGGAGATGCAAAGACTCACCACCTCCAAAGTTGGACAGCTGGTACAGGGGACCGGGGGGGTCACTCCAGACTACCACCTGTGTTGCAGGATCCACGTGGAGTTGCAGGACAGAGGATCAAAGTGGCCAGTTGTCGTTGCAGTTGGTGCTTGTGGATGCAGGGGAGTAACTCCTTCACTCTAAGGGCGATTCCTTCTTGCTTCTTGGTGCAGAATGAAGACTTGCTGCCCTTGGAGGATGCACAGCCGGAGAATTGTTGCAGTTGCTGGAAGAAGCCAGTGAAACAATGTGGCAGAGCGAAGTCGTCGCTGGAGCTGCAGATTGTAGGTTCCTGTGAAGTCCATTGTTGATTCAAAGGGCCAGAAGTCTTAGTAAACATTGCAGAGGAGTCCTGCTGGAATCTTGAACGTCCAATCTGAGGACCCACCCAAGATGGAGACCCTCATTAGCCCTGGAAAGGGGATTGGTCACCTAGGCAGGTGACCACCTATCAGGAGGGGGCTGTGATGTCACCTACCTGACCTGGCCACTCAGATGTTCCCAGAGGCCTCTGCCCACCTTTGGTTCAAGATAGCAGAATCAAGTGGCCCTCTGGAGGAGCTCTGGGCCCTGCCCCTGGGGTGATGATGGACAGGGGAGTGGACATTGTCCGTGAACCAGTGCAGACTGGTTTATGCAAGGAGGGCACCAAATGTGCCCTTCAAGGCATACCAGTGGCTTGGGGAATCTACCCCTCCGAAGCCATGTAACACCTGTTTCCAAAGGGAGAGGGTGTTGCCTCCCTTTCCCAGAGGAAATCCTTTATTCTGCCTTCCTGTACTTGAGCTTTTCAAGCAGCAGGAGGGCAGAAACCAATCTGAAGGATGGCAGCAGCGCAGGCTGCCCGGGAAAACCCTGCAAACTGGTAGGAGCAATGCTGGGGGTCCTCTAAGGAGCCCCCAGTGTGCATGGAATAATACAACCATTACTGGCAACAGTATAGGGGTATGATTCCGACATGTTTAATACCTATGTGACCTATGTCAAGTACACAGCTGAAATGGCTTCCCCCACTCACGAAGTCCAGAAAAATTGAGCTGGAGTTCGTGGGGGCACCTCTGCTCATGCAGGGGTGCCCTCACACACAGGTACTTGCACTCTGCCCTTTTGCCTAGGAGGCCCTACCATACGGGTGACTTACAGTGACCTGGTGCAATGACCTGTAGTGAAAAGGGTGCATGCACCCTTTCATGAAGGCTGCAGTGGCAGGCCTGCAGACACACTTTCCATGGGCTTCCATGGGTAGCATAATACATGCTGCAGACCATGGGGAACCCCTGGTGCCCCAATGCCCTAGGTACCATGTATTAGGGACTTATATGGGGGCACCAGTATGCCAATTGTGGGGTGTAAGAAGTTGGGGTCAACCAAATACAGAGGGAGACAGCACAGTTACTGGGGTCATGGTTAGCAGGATCCCAATAAATATAGGCAAAAACTGACAGGCAAAAAAAGGGGGTAACCTTGCCAAAAAGATTGTACTTTCCTACAGTGCCAGTCCTCGGTAAACTGCAGGAGTAAACTCTGTGCTGACGTCAAACAATTGCGGTCCGACTGGCTCCGTGAGAGTGAGCCTAAAGAAACTTGCTGTCCAGCATCCAAAGAGAGGGAATGAGGTCTCTGCCAAGTTTCAAGCTTCTACTCCCTGCCAGATGACCTCTAGCCGGCGAACTACAGGCGGACCACCTTGCAGCTACCAAGGCTTCTTTGTCGCCCCTCTGGAAATCGGCGGCCACTTGGACATCACAGACTCTAAAGCAGACCCCCAGGATAGAGACCAATGTTGGCAACGACCCCTCTCCTGTGGTTCTGCATGCTGAAGAGAGTGACCTCAAGAGGAGCAGTAAAGCAGCTTTGGCGCGACCAGCTCCCGTGATTGACAGCTAGAAGCCACCTCTGCACCCAGAGCCACCGGGCGTGGTGGCGAAGTTCCAACTGTTGATTCCTAATCCTAGCCCCCTCCCCCCCAAAGACCTTTACATCCAAAAGGTAGAGTGTGTGTCCACCTCCATGTACCTGTTTGTCGAGTGGTGCAAACGTGCCTGCAGCTGTGGACCCCGTAGGCACCAAGGACAGCCAAAGCACCTTTGCAGCCGTGCTTCCCTGGCAAGGTAATAAGAAACTGACTGTTGACTCTTGGTCTAGGGCCCCGCAGAACCTCAAGTCCAGGTGGGTTCCTGGAACTCACCCTGGAAGTGCCCGAGTACGCGCTTTGATTTTCTCCATTGACTTCAATGGGAGCTATTTTAACAGTGAAAATACAGTATTTTCCAAAGCTTCTAAAATTCATAACTCGGGTTACATGTAAATTACAAAGTTCATTTTGGTGTCTAAATTTATATAATTTTTTTTAATTGGTTTTGGATTTCTTGGAAATCGTGTCATTACTTATCTTCCATGTCAGTATTGTGAAATGCTTTACACATGTTCCTATAAGTAGCCTGACTGCTCTTTGCCACACTACCAGGACTGTGCTAAGGTTTGCTAGTTTGAACATAGTAAGTCTCCCCTATCATAGCACATAACACTGCCACCTTGCTACATAGCCATACTGTGCAACAGCGTTATTGCTGTACATTACAGCTAAAAATATAATGTAAAAAAAAAAAAAACAACAACGCTATGACGTGGCCAGCACTTATGGTTTTTTTTGTTTGTTTTTAACTACCTTTCCTTCCCATCCTATTTTGCTTGTCTTCTCTCCCACCCACATCCTTGTGTCCCGCCATCCCTCTTCCGTGTTGCATCGTCCCTCAGTCTACTTCCCAAACAAATAGGGGAGTGGTTTGGGGGACAAGGCAACATAGAGGGAGGGTGAGCGGACAACCAAGGACAAGCGGGAGGGGCTGAGATAAGCACATGCACAATGAAGGATGTGTGGAAGGGCTGAGGCAAGCACACGGAAAGTAGGAGAGGCTGGGAAAGCACACTGACAACAAAGGGTGGGGTGGCTGGGGAAGCATTCGGAAAACAGAAGGTGGGTTGGAGGAGATTAGGCAAGCACATGTACAATGGAGAATATGAGGGTGGGGCTGAGGCGAGCACACAAACAACAGAGTGTGGCTGGAGCAAGCACACAGACAATTCGGGCACACTGGGCCCACTGTTAGATAACAAACTGTCTCAAAAAACCTAAAAACACAATTGGGACGTATGTCCTGTAGCAAAGGAGGTTTGTGAAAAGGCGTTGCCTGCCGGCGCAGGATCTGGCCAAAAGCAGTTCTCTATGGGGATTGGTAATCCACAGGAGTTGATCGTAGGGCCTGGCTGAAGGACAGATCCGGTGGCCAATCCCACTACTTGCAGCCAAAGACTATTTGCAGGTTGAGCTCTGGGACTGGTCTCTGAATTTTACTGAAAAACGTAGTTCAAGTACAGCTATAGTTATGAATTTAAAAAAAAGAATACTGAAATTCACTGGTTATTATTAGCTTGATCCAGACAGAGGCCACATCGTTCTCCTGCTGCTGCTAAAAGACCAGATCTAAAGATGGGTGTAGTTTACAGAAAGATATTTTCAGTCTATCTTGCAAAAGCCAAATGTCTCCTGGTGAAAAAGCCCTGCAGGAGAAATTGCCAACAGGGCATTACATGCAACCAGATGCTGATTAGAGGCAGCCACGTGAAAACCTTTTGCCATGCAAAGACGATCTCTGGGAGAATTACATTTTAAACTCGCACATTGACAAGTCCTTGTACAAATATCTGACATCTGACAAAACCTCAACCTGCCATATTGCTTAGCAGCGGGTAGTTTTCCAACAAGGAATATCAATTGCTACAAGTCAAAAAAATTACTTTACTCCTAAAGAATTTGTCTCAAACTGAACGGACAGTCCGGTTATGATGTTTCTCAAAACAAACACTTTCAAATTTCCACTACAAACTTGATGTATTGCGCCGCAAGGGGTTTGCGATTATAAAGTGACCACTTAAGACCCATAATCCATCCAAGCCATGTGTCTACGTTGATAGTTATACACACAGCCCTGACTAGAGCAATCATGCATGATACTACAGACGAGCCTCCAGCAGACAGTGAAACAAGCATGGTGACATTGGTATCAAAGGGATGGCAATGGGGGTGCATCACCAACTCCCAGGCTCTGCTTTACACGTTCAATTGCTTCCAGTGGGAAGAGATGGAGGAGCGCCTTCAATACCTCCCAGTGGAGTGCAGAAAGAAAGGGAAAAACAGATTCCATTGTAAGTATCTGCTGTTCTTTCGATGCGTATTACACAGCCTGCCGCATAGTCAAACCCAGCATTTTGCTGTGCCACCATGTGGCGCTCAGTATTTCTTGTTCCTGCCCGGATATACAGCAGCACCTCTTCAGTTTGTCTTTTGATGGAGACCACTTATTCGGCCAGCAACACCCTTTTCAGCTGTCACCACCAGGACAGCAGTAGTCCTCTCAGGGCAGTCCAACCCAAGGAGGGCTTTTCAAAGATCCACCCAAGCTTCCACAGAAGCAGATTCTGAACAGTGATTCAGTTCTCGACCCAACATTCTTCTACTTGCCCACATCATCAGCAAAGACCAGATCCCCTTGCTTTTAGAGAAGATACGCTCCGCACTCCGCAAGGGTGCAGTAGAAAATGTGCCTAAGCATATGCCTCTTTACCTCCCACCTCTACTCTGAATGAAGAGCAGCGAAGCTTTCTTAGCTAGCCTGCTTCACACTGACAAGCCTGTTGCATTGGGGAGGTGAAAGAAGAGACGGAGTCTGCCTGCCTGATGCATTGTGTGTCCCAGTAACCTGATCTTGAGTCACCGAAACATAAAACTTTGCAGTTGTAATATTCTGAGCCCAGCATTGGATGGCCGAATAGTGCACAGCATATGATCTGCACAGCGACAAGTTTCAAAGCAAGTAATATTTTTATTGGAGTGAAGAGCAGGCCGATATTAAAGACCACAATTGCACTGGACCCTGAAATGATTTCTTGTTCACCGGATTTTTACAAGTTCCAGCTACGTGAAAGGTTTTTACTTTCTTGTAGTGTAGTAGAGCCTAATAAAATGATTTGTAAAATAGGTCATGTAAACGCAGTCTAATGCAGGTTTATAAAGGAAGCAGAATAGGTAAGATTAGAGTTTAAAAGGCGGAACCTCCATTGGACGTCTTAACTTAAACTCGCTAGACTGCTTGACAACAGTAGGAAAGTGAACGTAGTTTACCAGATTCTATTAGTAGTTTAAAATAATAACCTGACTTATGTAGGGGATACAAAAGGCATCCTAGTTTACACCTGAGAGACCGCTGTTTCTAGAGCATGGGGTCTTCAAACTTTGTAATGCTTGACTCGTCCACCCCTGAGCAAAATTATTTTGGGTCGAGAGCTCCTCAGGCTGGTATGCAATGGAGTGGGGTACATTTTTGTTCACAGGAAAAGTGTATAATGGCAGGAAATAATTTTAGTTGCATTGGACAGTGAAGATTATACAGGGGCACGAGGGGAACAAGAGGGGGCATTCTTCTTGCCTCTATACTTCAGGCTCCTGCAGCCCCGTTCAGTGATGACTTATACATTGCTTCCATCAGGCCCGCGCAGTCTCGGTCTGCCTCTTAAATTTTTGTAGTGCTGCCTCCCTATGTACTCCTGCAGCTCTCCCTCCCTCCCGACACTGTTCTTCTCATTCGGACTCTTGCAGCGCACCGTCCTTCCAGTGCATAATTCTCACCATACCCTCATCCGGAGCTTGTCACCCTCTGTGGACTCATTTTCACCAGCAAACAGGCAATTCAATCTGAATGGGATCACTAGTCCTGAAACCTGCATCGCAGTGCAGAAAAATGTTTTCGTCTCCAATTATTTCAGTGAGATCAGCCTCCAAAACTTCTCAATCTCTCCCACCTTACAGACTCGAAAGGTTGAGGTATGCTCCCAAATCATGCAACACTTACTGCCTCTAAGCTCCTTCCACCAGGGTCTTAGAAGTCTTAGAGTCTATGCTCTGGCACAAAACCTTCTCTCCAAGAGTTTGGATCTTTTCCTTGCTCAAGCCTCGTGCATTTCTCAATCCCTCCATGCTTATGTATTTGGTTACACCCGTGGGGTACAACAAAGTGTGGTGACCCCTGCATATGCTTTGATGTGGAAGGGTGCTCCCCCTCCTCACCCCCCCCCACACACATATAATGCCACTGTACCCTAGGGTTGTGCTTCATGGTTTGAAAAACCACTGTTCTAGAACAACCAGTTTAGCTTGAAGCAGAATCATATTTTCTCTGAAGGAAGGATCTCTCTAATTTCTTTCATTTCAGAGGTCTTACCCATAGAGGTACACGAAGTTACATGTTTATTTTCCTTGCATAACATGCAGAATTCATCAGAGAACTACTGGTTTTATGTAAGGGTGACAGTATAGTGAAAATCAGAACTTTGATTATTTGATCTCGTGAGGCCAATTTTCACATTTTGTTCATGGGAATAATTTGCTCTTTTACAATTTTCCCTCGCCACAGTCCATTGTTTAAAACTTTTTTGTAAGTCATGCAGTGAACATTAGTAGCACAACACTTGCGAAACACCCATTTTAAAAGACCTGCAAAACATTTGGCTCCAATGGACTGTACCGTGAGGTAATGCTACACAGCCAGTGTAGTGTAAGGAAAAATGAAAATTATTCAAGCTATGGCTAGACCAATAATCTCGGTATTGCAATATTACACTTGTGTAATAAAATTTGCGACCAGAAATGGGAGTTTACTGAAAGTCTAAAGGGAAGAGCTTGTTTTTAAAGTGTCTTGTAGCTGTGGTTAGAGGCCTTGAGATGGTAGCATGTGCAGTATTTCTCATCAGATGTCCCATGCACTTGGTGATACAGTGGCTTGAAACTACACTCGGCTTGGTTCATCATTTTCAGTACGGTAACAAGCATTGGCAAGGCGAATATGTCTAGCATTTGCTGCCAAACGTTTGGCTTTTTCAATGCTTATTTTGTTCTAGCTTTTGCTAAACTTTATTGTTTGGGCGCTGCCAGGCAAAAATATTTTTGGTCTCAAAAAACACTTACCAATCAAGTGCCAGGCGCTGAAAAAACTATTTTGTGTGGGGATGCCTTTCTTGTGAAAGGGCAGACTGACGTTATTTGCAGTGAAGTTATCCAGTGGTTGAAGTGGTGTGACCCATTGCCTCATGCTGCAGTGGGAGGAAGAAAAAAGTGAATGACACAATAACAGACCAGTGGATGAAAAGAGCACACAGAAGACAATATAAGTAATTTATGTTATACAAATATTAATAGAAAAATTGAAAGGTCTTTGCTAACGCCACATCTGAACAAGCTTTGGTAAATTCGTTAGGTTTCGCCTATGTGATTAATAATAAGTTTTGTTGTAAGTTGTAGCTTGGTGAACAGTTGTGCAGATGCCAGGCATTGTTCCTTTAAAAGTATTGAATCAAGTGAGAATGGATGTTACCAGGGATGGATGAAAAGGATGGCAGGTGTTTTTGTATCTATTGCAGGGAGGGTTCTACTGTGAGTGGGCAGTAGAGTTGCAGAACATCAGATATTTTCATATATTTGGGGAGGGGCGATGGGGCAGGAGTGTGATGATGTTGGTAGCAGGACACCTAGTATCTGTAATTTTCGATCTACAGAAAAGGGGGGAGGCTGAGGCATTTACGGTCATGTTGCGAATGATTTGACTCTGCCACTGAGCAGCAGATCTAAGAGGCGGGAAATACCCAACATGAAATTGTAGGTGGTTGCTATCTCCCAAGACGTTATCTTTTTATCCTCATTGTTTATTTAATGTCATTTGGACTCTGAATTGAAAATGACCCAGTTATTGACAACTACAAAACTATCTATATGTAATATAATTATATGTTACTTTCATAATGAGTAATAAAGTCACCAGCATTACAACCTACAAGTATTGTTCTCCAGTTTAATAAGCAACTACAGACTATAACTCCCACTCCCTCGAAAATATCTTTAATTTGTCACTGATTATATCCGTCGTCCAGCCGACTAGACCATGTCTTGGCAAAGTACACAAAGAAATGTGCAAATCTGCGCTGAGACACACCAAATCACAGCCATCACTGCTCTAAAAATAAAGTTGTTTACTTTCGAAGAAAGCGGCCTGCGGTAAACAGCTTGTGACAAATCCAGTGATGACGAAGCATGGCTTTTGTGCGTGAAAAAAAAAAATCAATAGCCTAAGGCTTTGTATCTTTTATGCTTCCCGAGACAGCACTTTAAGAGCATAGACAAAACACATTAAGTTGCAGCATGAATGTAAAATCTAAGATAAAATAACCACCCTTTCACCGGCACAGCCTGTCACTAAGTTCTGCAGACAGGTACCGTCAAAGCATCTGGGTTGCCATATGTGTTGAAAAAAATAGAAACAGATGGAGGAATGAGGAAGTATAACAAAGCTTATTAACTTACATTAGTGACGTGTACTCTGCGCCGTTGCTTATTCTAACCCCGATGTTGTTTGCGCTTAGCTGTGTTAGAACACTGTATGATAGTGCATGGCTCCACAGCATGCCCTCACATCTATCACAGCTGACCTCTGAGCGTGCCCTGCTGCTTCAAGGCGCAGAGCAGCACATCTTGTGCTTTCTGCAGGTTAGTGTCACTGAGAAATCTGTAGCAGGTTCACTTCATTACTGCAGCCTAAACTTAAAAATAAGCACAGCGCAAGCACTGTGCTTGTTTACCTAATCTCCCAGTTCAAGCGTGCATGTGAAAGGCAATCTGAGGCACAACAAGCACGCTTGAAATGCATGCAGCCACAGGGAGATTAAGTAAAGAAGCACAGTGCAAGTGATATGCAGGGTAAACATAAAAATAAGCACAGCGCAAGTGCCGTGCAGGATAAACCTTAAAAAAAAAAATTTCCACAAAAGGTGAGGAAAACAGTAGCTGGGCCTCTGGCAAACACAGAGCAACAAACATTAGTAAATGCAGGAAATATTTTACAGCCAATAGAAACAGAGGAAAAGTAAGTGGCAAGCATAAGAACCAATGAAAAGCAAGGGGGTGAGGTTGTAAGCCCCTTTTAAGATTTATATTGAATACAATAAATTTCACAAGCACAGCGCAAGTGCTGTGCAGATGAAACCTAAAAGGGTTCACGAGCAAATCCTCGGAAGCAACATCACAGAATGAACGACAGTATAACAAGCATTTGCTCGAGTTAGAGCTATTAGCGTTAACTGCCAACCAGACTTTTCTTGGCACATACACTGAAAGTTAAAAGTAACACAGATTCCCATAATCGAGTCGATTCAGAGCGCCACTGCTGCCATGAGCTTCAGGAAAAAGAAGTTAACTCGCAAACTTATCTGCAAAAGTGCAGTTAGCCATGTAACAGAGGTGATGGCAAGGTGGTAACAAACCCTCCCAAAGGAGGGATAAATGTAAACCATTTACCAATGTCATCAAAGGATTTTTGAAGGGCAAGCCCACGAACGAGTGAGTGGTAGTGATGGGCGTGGTTAAAAGCTCCGATACACACCAACACGTCGGAAAAGCCATGCTTACGAGCTGCTATGCTCGACCTAAAAAAACATCTAATTCTGGCACTCGCTTTGTACTAATCCCTCTCTTCCGAGAGATGGCAGCAGAGACTGCATGATGTGCACGTGCTACTCAGTGGAAAGTATAATAGTATTTTAAATGCTTAGTGTGTAGCTTTTTTTTGCCGCCTCGCGAGCAGTGTGTTTCGTTTGTGTATTTATTAAAATCAATTGTAGTAGTATTATGTATCCGAATGAAGGAGAGGAGTCGCCGAACAGAGTATACAGTTAATAGGCTAAACATGCATGCGATGGCTTGCATACTCCCTCAGGAAATAGGTTTAACCATTGAAATGCATATTCAGTCGAAAGTTTCTTTGAGGAAGTGTGCGATCAGGAGACAGATTGATGTTCTCTGCTGAAAAAGATGTCAGTTTATGTAGACTGTGAAGTACAGTATCTCTAAGTGGTTCACTACATTTTTAAAGATCTCTTAAATGTCTACTACATACAGTGAAAATGCGTGATTTAATAAACGTGGATGTTTAGTCAGTAAGAGGCCGATAGGCGCACATACTATTGATATTTTTGATGCCTTGAATGGGTGGCATCAACACCTGAATGTCCGTTCAAGGTAGAGAGCGGGCTTACCTGCGCACGTGATTCTGTGAGCTAGGAGGGAGAACAAGGGATATATCTAGAAGTTTGACACCCTGTGGAGTAGTCTGGCTTTGCAGAAACCTGATGGGTGAAGCAGCATTAGAATGAGCGGGAGGGTGACCTGCCGTGAAGCGACCAGTGGCCTTTCATTGACGGGCGCATGATATTGTGTGAACGTGGAGGTTGCTTGTGGTCTGGAGCAGCCAAGCAAGCGGATTTCTTCGAGGTTGCACCCAGTGAAACTGTTGCTAACCAGCATCTGTTTGGAGGAAGAAGGTGACCTGAAGAGCACTTGGCAAAACTGTGAAGATGCTTAAGGATGTTTTAGAAATAATTTTTCTGATACTGCCCTGAATAAAGGTGAGAGCAAACAGTTGCCCCTAAATCGCCTAAAATGGGCTACTGCTCCATGCACTTGTATCATCTCCGACTCTGACTCAGTTGACTTCTCCAAGGTTTTGCCATATTTTATCAGTTTGCTTGGGTGGTGTATCATGTTAGCGATTTAGATGGCAGTTCTGGTAATCGATCCAGGGCTCAAAGCAATTCTCTCACTTCTGAGCATATGATCTGAAATAGCTCTGAAGCTGCTGTTAGGTGGTTTGCAGCACTTTGCAAACCCCAAAGTTTAGATAAATTAATCAGTGTAATGATTGTTGGCAAAACATGGGAGAAGTAAGCCTTCAGCGTAGGTTATGAAGTAGTATATCAGAGGAGAGGCCAAATAGATGTTGGCACTTAAGCCTTCAGTATTCCAACGGGAGCAATATTCCAGTGGAAGAACGCGAGTAAGGGCACCAAGGATAAAGATGCACATATGGGAGTGGTTGTTTTCCGCAGTTGGCACATTCTCTTACAGGCAGAGACACACTTGCTATAGGTTGTTAGCATAGGAAAGGAAAGAAAAACATAGGTAACAACCGGGAAAGAGGAGAAGCAAGCCAGATGTTGTCTTTTAAACAATTGTTGATGTGGGCTAGGACATATATTAGACTTAGGCAACAAGTGCTCCATAAGAGATAGTATAAGAGAGATGGCATCACATAGCAAGAGAGGGATATGAACGTGGGTGAGAAATGGGCACCTCACAGAAAATTCCCTAGTGGCCAGACTCTTTCATTTTAGTCATTGGCAGAGTAACGGATTGTGTTGAGGAAAGCGATGTACTATATTTTAGTAGGGAGGTGCTTGTTTGGGTTGCTGTCTGAAAAGGTGGAATCAAGATGAGTTACTTCTTGAGTTTGTGTCAAATCTGTTTTTCTGATGGATACAACTACCTGTGGATTCCTCACCTAATGAATTCTCCCCATGCGCAGCATTCGACGGAAACTTCTTTCCAGCTCTGCACGTCGGCGAGGACGTCACAATTGCCTGACTCCTCGCAGCTCCGTTTGACGTCATCATGGCAATAAGAGGCCCTCGCCGGCGTGCTGACGTCAGTTCCCTTTTTTCTGTGCCTTCGATAGCGGTTATTTCTCCAGCTCTTGTATCTTTGCTGTTGAAAGGGATACTTTGTGGTTTTTTTCGGGATGTCTGCTCCGAAGAAGTCAGGGTTCAAGCCTTGCAGAGCATGCGGAGGTCGAATGTCAGTCACTGACCCGCATAACGACTGTCTGTGGTGTCTGAGCTCGGACCACGACATACAGGAGTGTGGTTCGTGCCAGAAAATGAACCCCAAAGCTCTGAAGGAGCGTGAAGCCAAACTATTTTTAGCAAAAGCTAAAAAGGAGAAGAGGAGTCACCATAGGTCTTCATCGGGGAAGTCGGCGAGGAGTCATAAACGGTGCCATCTCGATTCCCGGCGTCGTTCCAGAGGAAGCCGTTCGAGGTCGAGGTCTCCATCTGCTCGGCGCCATAAGTCCTGGGAGGTCAGCCCGATGGTGACTCCTCAGCCTTCGACCCTGCAATCTTCTCCGGCGCCGTCGGTCTTTGAGGGGGTGGAGCCTCAGAGTCCTTGCTCATCTCCGGTGCATCCGGATGTACAGGATCAGAGTCCGGCGGAGTATGCTGCTTTCCCTGCTCCGGGGACAGATCCAGCGGCATTCCTTAATGCCATGTTTGCCATGTTTCAGAGCATGGCGCCGGGAGGTGGTGCGCCAGCTGGCCCCACTGGTTCCTTGGTGTTTAATTTAGGCGCTCTGGCTTCTAAAAGACCGACGCCGTTCATGCCATTCTGTCCGGCAGGAGACACTAGCCCGGCGCCGGTACCGGCGGTTCAGCCGTCGACGTCGGTGGAAAGACCTTCGACGCCGGTGTCTATTCAGATGAAGGCGTCCCGAAGTCAGATGGCGTCGATGGGTGGAGATCGAGAGTCCACGGTGCCGATGGATCCATCTCCGGTGTCGGAGGGGTCCGGAGATCGTGTGGTGAAGCCTTCTCGATGCCGCTCTCCGACGTCGGCCAACTCTTTGTCGACACCGGGGCTGTAGGCGAAATTGCGTTCCCGAAGGAAGGCCCTCAGATTGTTGGAGGAGAGAGAATACCAGAGACAGCTCCTTGAGGAAGGGGAGATTGTGGAGCCCCTAGGTGACTTTCAGGGGTTGGACACTGCCAGTGGGCTTGATACTTCCCCTGAGTGGGATTTGGCCTCGCCAGGGGAATATACTGAGGAGGCAGCCTTGTTTCATTCTGTCATCAGGAAGGCTGCTGATTTCTTAGAACTCCCATTTCCGATGGCCCAGGTCAAGACGAATATCCTGACGGAGGAGCTACATCCTGCCACTGCTATTGCGGATCCGTTGTTGACTTTTAATGAAGCTCTTATAGATCCCATAGTTGAGGTTTGGAAAAAGCCTGTTTCTTCATCAGCAGTGAACAGGTCGGTGGCCAGACGGTATAGGTCAGCGCCTGGGGACCCTGAATTCCTTTCCAAACATCCGTCTCCTGAGAGTCTGGTGGTGCAGGCGCCTTGTTCGTCGCGGTCTGCTCCTGGCTCCTTCCCTGGTGTGCCATCCGACAGGGAGTCCAAACGCATGGAGCAGTCTGCAAAGAAGGTTTTCTCGTCATGCAGCATTGCACTTAAATCAGCTAATGCCACGTGTATCCTGGGTAGATACATTCATGCTATAATGGATGCAGCTAAAGCAGCGTTTCCTGATATGCCCCAAGACTTGCAAGGACTCCTCACGGATGCCAAGTCGGCGGCGGCGACGCAGGTCATACAATCAGGACTGGACACCACGGACTCTGTCGCTAGAGCCATGGGAACCTCCATCGCTACCAGACATCATGCTCGGTTGCGTACGTCTGGGTTTTCGTCGGATGTCCAAGCCACTCTCTTAGACTTGCCCTTTGATGGCGATAAATTATTTGGCACTAAAGCCGACTCTGCGTTGGAGCGCTTTAAGGAGTGTAGGACAACGGCAAAATCCTTGGGCCTGCAGGCTGTTTCGACCCCTTTTAGATCATTTAGACGTCTTAGAGTATTTGGACGAAGGGCGTCCTTTCGTGGGAGATCGCAGCAGGCAGGCCAGCGGCCATCAAGTCTCCCTTACAGATCTTTTAGGGGGCGGGGTAGAGTCCGCACTAGTGGGGCCACCCAACAGCAGCACCCTACCTTTTCCTCGGGGGGGATGCAACAGGGAAAGCAACCCTAGTCCTCTAACCGTTGCGTCCCATGTATCTCCAGTAGGGGGAAGGTTGTCTCTTTTTCTTCCTATGTGGGAGTCAATAACATTCGACTCCTGGGTCATCAGTGTGGTAAGGAAAGGCTATGCCGTTCCCTTTCGGGAGATTCCTCCTCCCTTCCCTCCCCGTCCTTCCTTTTGTTCAGAAGATCATCTCCTGTTGTTATAACAGGAGGTTCTATCCCTATTGTCAAAGGGTGCAGTAGAGTTGGTTCCCGAGCAGGAGAGGGGCCAGGGATGTTATTTAAGGTATTTTCTGATCCCCAAAAAGGATAGTCGTTTGAGGCCTATCCTGGACCTGAGGATTTTGAATTGGTTCCTCAAACAGGAGAAATTCAAAATGTTGACTCTAGCACAGGTACTTATGGCGTTGAACAAGGAGGATTGGATGGTGTCTGTCGGCTTGCAGGATGCTTATTTCCATATTCCCATGTGACACAGGAAGTATCTCTGTTTTGTGGTGGGGTCCCAACACTACCAGTTTGCGGTCATTCCTTTTGGTCTTACTTCCACGCCTCGAGTCTTCACGAAGGTGATGGCGGTGGTTGCAGCGAACCTCAGGAGGAAGGGAATAGCAGTATTCCCTTACCTGGACGATTGGTTGATCAAAGCCAAGTCTCCGGAGCTCGTGCTGCATCACCTGCAGATGACAACCCAGTTGTTGTTCAGTCTGGGCTTTTCGATAAAGTGCCCAAGTCTCACCTGGAGCCCTCTCAACGCCTCCTGTTCATAGGGGCAGTACTGGACACTACATTGAATCAAACCTTTCCTTCACCACAGCAGATTCAGGACATTCAGGCGTTGATTCCAATGTTTCAAGAAGGAGCAGTTGTTCCAGTCCTCAAGGTCCTTCGTCTGCTCGGTCTGTTCACTTCTTGCATTCTGTTGGTCACTCATGCACGCTGGCACATGAGGGCTCTTCAGTGGTGTCTCCGCAGGCAGTGGTTTCAGCACAAGGGGGATCTCGAGGAGTCTATAAGGATCTCCAGGGACACTGCAGTGGATCTTCAATAGTGGGCTGCGGTCAGCAACCTGTCTCAAGGAAGCCCTTCTCGTTGCCACCTCCAGTGGCCACAGTGATAATGGATGCCTCCACTTTGGGGTGGGGAGCTCGAAGGTCGTTGGTCTCCAGTGGAGCAGGTGTTTCATATCAACCTTCTGGAATTGCAGGTGATACGTTTAGCTCTCAAGGCCTTCCTCCCTTCCATTCGCGATCAGTCGGTTCAAGTCTTGACGGACAACATGACCCCGATGTGGTACATCAACAAGCAGGGAGGAGTAGGGTCGTATCTTCTCTGCAGAGAGGCTCTGCGGCTCTGGTCCTGGGCAAAGGACCATCGGATTTGCTTAATAGCAAACCATCTGGTCGGGGTTTAAAACGTGCGTGCGGACAGTCTCAGTCGGCTACTCTTGGCCGATCACGTGTGGCGTCTTCATCCAGATCTGGTCCTTTCCATCTTACGGATGTGGGGGTTTCCCCAGGTAGACCTGTTTGCCACTCGGGAGAACGCGCACTGCCCATTGTTCTGCAGCCTCCAGTATCCGGTGCAGGAAGCGTTGGGGGGGGGGGGGACGCGTTTCAGATGTCATGGAACAGCCAGTTGCTTTACGCGTTTCCCCCCCATACCCTTGATTCCTCGAGTTCTGAGGAAGATTCGCCAAGACCGGGCCCAAGTCATATTAATAGCTCCGGATTGGCCAAGAAGTGTGTGGTACACGGACCTTCTCCAACTCTCAATGTGCCCTCCGCTCTGTCACCCTTTCAGGGCAGACCTCCTCTTGCATTCGCAGGGGCAGGTTCTACACCCCCACCTCCAGAGCCTGCACCTTCATGCCTGGAGATTGAACGTGGCAATCTGAGTTCTTTTTCTCTCCCACCGGATGAGGTGGACGTTATTTTATCGGCCCGGCGACACTCCACCAAATCTATCTATGCGAGCAGATGGGCTAGATTCGTTGGTTGGTGTGGAGAGAGGCAAATTAATCCCTTAAGTGCCCATTTGTAGGACATATTGATGTTTGCATTGTCCTTGGCACAGCAAGGCTGCGCTGCTGCTACTGTCAAGGGCTATCTTTCGGCCCTCTCAGCCTTCTTATGCCTTCCTGGTCAACCCTCTTTGTTCAAGTCCCCTTTACTGTTGAGGTTTTTGAAGGGGCTTACCAATAGGTTTCCTCCCACTCCATTTCTTATGCCCCAGTGGGATTTAAATCTGGTCTTAACCTTTTTGATGGGCTCTCCTTTTAATCCACTACATTCTTGCACTTTAAGATTTTTAGTCCTAAAGACTGTGTTTCTTATGGCCATCACGTCTGCTAGGCGTGTAAGTGAGCTTCAAGCTCTTGGTGTTCACCCTCCTTTTACAACCTTTCATAAGGACAAAGTGGTGCTGAGGACCAGGGCGGCTTTCCCCCCCAAGGTAGTGACTCCTTTTCATTTGAGACAGTCTATCACTCGTCATTCTATCCTCCTCCACATCCATCTAAGGAGGAGGAGAGGCTCCATCGACTGGACCCAAGGAGGGCTCTCCGTTTTTACAGAGACAGGACGAGAGAGTTCCGCTTGGACGACCAACTCTTTGTCGGATACGTGGGGAAGAGGAAGGGGAAGGCCATCCACAAACGAACGCTATCCAGGTGGATCGTTCTTTGTATTAAGATATGTTATTCATTTGTGAAGAAAGATCCTCCTGATGGTATAAGAGCTCATTCCACCAGGGTTAAGTCGGCCACATTGGCCCTGGCTAGAGGTGTTCCAGTGGCAGACATTTGTAAGGCCACGACTTGGGCGTCCCTCCACACCTTCGTAAAGCATTATTGCTTGGACTCTGAGGTGAGGGGGGGGTGGCCTTTTTGCGCGGTCTGTGCTGCGGGATTTCTTGGTATGATCAGTCAGACTCCCACCTCTGAGGCGGTACTGCTTTGGGACTCTATTCATTAGGTGAGGAATCCACAGGTAGTTGTATCCATCAGAAGAGCAAGTTACTTACCTTCGATAACGCTTTTTCTGGTGGATACACTAGCTACCTGTGGATTCCTCACGGTCCCTCCCGCCTCCCCGTAGTCTGTCTGGTCATACCGAGATTTCCTTGGGTGTGTACATGTATATTTGATTGTTTCTGCATTATGAGGGTATACATTTATATATATTTGTATGTATGTATTGGTATACATTCATGGCTATGTACATTTTTTTACGAATGTGTTGATACTGTTGCCATTATTAGTTATTTACCTTTTCTTTAAAAGTTTTCTTGAATATGGTCATGATGAGTATGGAATGTCAATATTCACCTATTCGCCTCAAAGGCACGTCGAAAATGGAGTAAACTGGCGAGGGCCTCTTATTGCTACGATGACGTCAGACTGAGCCGCGTGGAGTCGGGCCATTGTGACGTCCTCGCCGACGTGCAGAGCTGGAAAGAAGTTTCCGTTGAATGCTGCGCATGGGGAGAATTCATTAGGTGAGGAATCCACAGGTAGCTAGTGTATCCACCAGAAAAAGCGTTACCAAAGGTAAGTAACTTGCTCATTGAGGTTCACCATGCAGCCATAGGCTGGCAGAGGAGGTCGACCATTGCTGTTTCATTAGTATCAATGATAACACATTTAAACTAAATTCCCCTCCCTCTTGTGCGTTAGCAAAGTGTTTTACAAACAAGATATAAATGTTTACTTAGACTCACATCTTTAGTTTGATATGTATGCAAGCTCTAGTGTGCTTTCCCATTCCTGCCCAACAGTGATGGCATTTCAGACATAGTTTGTGGAATAATGTGTAGTTTTTTCAAACATCTAAAGTCCAACAAGTGATAGTATAGCCGGGGGGCAGTCATATGCAATATATTGTCCTTTCTGCTCTAAGGCCATGGACTGTTTTTCCAATCCAAGTAGTGCTTAGAGTTGAAGATACCATTATTTTTCATACAGAACCATGAATTTACTGCGTGTGGGTTTTGCTTGTCTGACTGCATGGTGTCAGTGACATTTGTTTCCCTCCAAAGGAGGAAAGGAAGAAACTTCTTTATGAGAAATTTTGTAAGGTGTAAGTTGGAAATCTGCGTATGTTAGTTTGGAACATTGTGTTTCTGTTGTCTACTATATCAGCTCGACAACAATGGTGCTTAGAACATTCAGACACATTTTGTGTAAGTGTGCCAAGTCCCCCTCTTCCTCTCGAGCATTTATCCAAAAGTTGGTGGCCCCAATAGTGTAGCTTAATCGGTGTAGGGTAGCAGTAAAATATAAGTAGGGCCCCTGGAATTATGCGGCAGGAGACGGCCAAATTATATGGCAGGGTTGAGTAAGGTTATGTGACAAGAAAAGCCAAATTATGCAGCACAATGCACCACATTTTATAATAGTATTACTTCATTATTTTATTTTTTATAAACTTATTAATGCTGTGTGGGCATTGGCTGCTCCTCATTAGTACCAGTTTAACATCCAGATATAGCAGTAAGCAACCGAAGTTTGTCCAGTCTAGCTTTGCAAAGGGTCTTCCACTGCGCAACAAGACATGTCAATACATTTTTAGCAACTTTTGAACTGCTTGATCTAGAAACACATTTTTTAAATTAAAAGCAGCAGATTATGCGGCAGATGATGGATTATGTGCCAAATGCAGCAAATCTGTAATTATGTGAAAATCGCCACTGCAGCACAACCACCTATTTCCAGTGGACCTAAATATAAGTTTTGAGTGTTTTCCTCACCGCTTCACTTTTAGCTGTTTAATGTGTTCTTGCAATTATATTCTTCCATTTCTCCTATTATTTTCCGTCCTTTTTTTTCTCCTACCTTTTTTGTTTTGGGGATTTGACAAACTGAGGAGTATATATTAGAAGTTTGAGTTTCTGAAACTTTTTTTTTCATGTATGTTTTGGTACGCAGCCATCTCTCACATCTTGTTGTGTTCTAATCGCATGCAGCTTAGTAGATGGGTGCGTGACCCAATAATGGAATTGAGCTAATTGTAATCTTAGTTTCTGGCAGGCTCAGTTCTCTTCTTAGTGTTTCAAAAAGCTTAATTCCATCTTCCTCATATAGGTTTCTTACCCTGACACAGCTAATCATACTCCATTAATTGAAGGGGTCTTCCTGTGTAGCCGGAACAAAGTGTGGATTACCTATGTTTAGCTTGAATGTAGACCAATGAAAAGACGGAGCCCCATCTTATGTCAATTTGTCCCACACCATCAATGTGGGTCTAGTTATTAGAGGCGTATAGACCCAAGGTATTGTCTTCCTTGCTAAACCATTATACTATAGGTAGTTGTGTACCTACTAGAAGCACCATTGCTTTTCTGACTGTTCTTTCCTTTCCCACTTTGTCTTGAAGTTGACTCTGGATAAAATGTAATTATATATAGGATTCCAACACCTCGTGCCCTTGGTATCCTAGTTAGACAGGGGTTATTCCCAGCCTAGGCAAAGCTTGCATGTTCCCATTGGAATGTTAACAGCAATACTGATGCTATAAGGTGTGGAAAAACAATAGTATATTTTAAAGCTGCCAATTTCCAGAATCATGACAGCCTGCTACCAATATTTGAAGCTTGTGATTCCTTCTGTATGTCTTTCTGTAGTGATATGTGTTCGGCCTCTATATCAGAGTTATGTGGATTTCTCTGTACATTAAGGAATTGGTTGCCCGGTGCAAGGTGAATCGGCTAGTAGAAATGGGATGACTTTTAATGCCCGCGTATCAATGTATTCATTGAGCTCACCTAAGAAGGAAGGGAGTGATCTGCCCAGATCTGTGGTTGAGAATATATCAGCATACATACTCGCTTTGTATTCATTTCCACTAATTTGAAATCCTACAATGTTCATATCGCTACTTATTCTCTCTGCAAGAGATTCTACCAATAAGGTGGAGTGCAGTGGAGAGAAAGGCATTTCTTAATGTTCTAATGAAAGCAGTGGGGCTTCTATATTACTTTATTATTCTCTCTCTGAATTTGGACCCTACACCAAAATTTTCAGGTATTCTTTTGAGGAACTGTCAGTCAGCTCAATCAAACACCACCTTGGCATTGAGGGCAAGTAGAAGCAATGTTTACAAGTTCTGCGTACACAATCAGTGATATGTAAAAGTTTCTTAATGTTATCCCCACACCCCCTCCCATGCATGAAGCCAGATTGGTCTGGATCTAAAAGACCAAATATCATTAGACGTCATCTAGAATCTCTAGATGCTAATATGCTAGTGTAGATTTTTGCATCCATATTGATCCCAAGGAGCTACATAGAGTGCTGTCTTTTCAATCATAAGCTATGTATGGTGTCACTTATAAAGAGTGCCATTAACTCAGTTTCAGAAAAAACTTTAAACAATCTTGCCAAGCGGTTCTTAGCCTTTTGACTTCTGTGGACCCCACTTAATCATTACTGGAACCCAGGGACTCCCACTGAATCATTATTGGAATCCGGCGACCCCATCAAGACATTGCTGGAAGCCGGGGACCACAACCTAAGTATTTTCTATTATTTGAACTGCAAAACAATACACAACAAGTATTTGCAATGCAATGGGTCTCTTGTTTGCTCGAGTTAGAGGTATTAAGGAGTTGTTAAGGTTATAAATTCCTAACTGGACTTTTCTTACCACTTAAATTGAAAAGTAATACAGTTGCCATAAGTGAGCTGATTCAAAGCACCATGGCCGCCATGAGCGCAACGGAGACACACAAAAGGAAAAAAGTTTGCTTGCAGTCAAATGGATCGTTAATCGTGCAATTATCCATGTAACAGGGCCGATGTCCAAGGCAGTAACCAAACCGCCCCATGGAGGGACAAACGCAAAGCATTTACCAGTAATAACAAATGATTTTTGAAAGGCAAGCCAGTGAATGAGTGATAGTGATGGCCATGGTTAAAAGCCCACAGATATATTACAACAGGTCAGAGCACTGCGTGCTCGACCTAAAAATTACAGAAGCATTTACCAAACAAATACTAGTATGATGAAATATTGTATTTCATTCATAAACCATTATAAATAAATACATAATTTTAATCGGATGGTTGGAATTTTTCTTGAATGCAATTGAGGCTATTCATCATCTATACTGTGTTCTGTTTGATGCACTTACACTGCTCCTATGAATCAATCTGAGGATACCAGCCTAATTTTTAGCCTCCAATTTCAAATTCCTTCACATATACAAAATGTTTTAAAATGTTCAACTTTAGATTTTGTTTCTTTACTTATATGCACTTTAGGAATATGTTAATATTTACTTTCTTAAGCAGGTTGAAGACCCCCCCTTATTAGGCTTTGCAAACCCCCACGGGTCCCTGGATCACTGGTTAAGAATCACTGTTCTAGTCTGTATCAGGACCAGGGTGGTGCAAAAAGGTTTAGAAAATTGGAGAGTGAGCCCACCTGGGCTACTCGTTTGGAGTCTGGCTGAGCTTTGGATGACTTTGTCTGTTAAGATTTGATGCATTAGATAGGCCATTTGTTTAGATGTTAGGACTGGCAGTTTGATGTATTTCCACTTGGGAAGGTGGCACGTTTGTTTAGGGTAATATAGCTCTTTGAAGAAGGGGCTAGATACTTTAGATTTATCTGTAATTTGTTGTAAGATTTGTCACTCAATCTACTCGATCTCTCACCACTTTAGCCCCTTAATTTACAAGCAAAACTTTTCCAACTCAGTTGACCCCCACTGTAAAATGCTGCTTAATGGTCAGCTACACAACTTCTTCGTAATCCAGATTCTGTGATCTCAATTGAGCCCTCACTGAGACGATTTTCCTCTTTACTTTTATTGCATTGGTTTTCCTGTGTATGCTTTGACGTTCTTTTAAGTTGTTCTATTAAATTTTGACTTGTTTTTCTTTAAATTTGCTATGTCTGGACAACACTGAGATAAACAGACTTTTAATGACCACTTTCAGTCTGTACCAAGTAATGCTGAGGCTCATCTCTCCCTTACAGTTTTCTAGCTTTCAGTTTTTAGTGGCATTCCCCAATACCCTAGTTTGTGGACCTATCGCTCAACCCGTCTTTCAAACTCCAGTATCTAGGCAGTGGAGTGTCAATTTATGTGGAGATTGGTACCTAATATGTGAATGGTGTATGTTCTTTTTTTTTTGTTTTTGTTCTTGTTCTTGATCCTGTGGACGAGCGAAGACTCCTCCAAACAGTGAACATCTAGCATATGTCCTATGGACAGCTGAAAAGAATGAGTAATCCACAGTATCAGAGTTTTTAGTCGATCAGGATTTGGTCAATCCCATGTTACTCCACCACTATTTTCCCTCTCTAGTGATAATTCTAGTTTGTGCTGATCTCGCTGTAGACCTGTTTCTCATCCCATTCACAACTAAAATGGAATCTCACCCAATTATAGATTTTCCCACCACCTGCTCCACTGTGATCACAATGGCTGTTTTAAGGAATTTCTCCTGATTACTTTTGGAAGTGTAGATGTTGTAAATTGACAATATTTACCACACCTCACCCCTGCTAAGAGACAACAGCTGTAAAATAAAACGATATTTCATTATCATTTTATCTTACAGCTGCTAGCTCAGCCAGCAGCATGTGTGGGGAAGTGCAGCGCTGGGCCACAGTAGAGGAGTGGAGTCTATGCACTAAGTACGCATGTGTGTTTGGCCGGCCTTCTCAGGCCGGCCAGACACAAGTGCATTTAGGTTTCTCCTGCCCAGCTGTATTACACAGCTGGGTTGGAGAAAATGCACAGGTTCCAGTGTGCTGTCTGAGCGCAGACCAAGCCCCCCAGCCTAATCCTGGTGCTGCTCTCATGCTAAGTTTAGCATGAGAGCAGCACCAGCATTGCTGGGGAGCCTGTGCTGGTGTCCCAGGGAATGCTGGAACACCAGAAGAGAAGAGGAGCGAGGTGGCGGAGGAAACGGGTATGTTTATTTATAATTATTATTTCTTTTTCCTATCAGCCCCTCCCCCCCTTCGTCCCCTCCATTTGAAATTTGCAGCGGCCGCTGCTGGTTTCAACCCCCTACTTTTTACTTTCCCTTCCATGCTAATGTTTAAGTTTCTTACATCCTTCTAAAAAACAAAAAAGGAAATAGTTAAGTCCAACATTTCACGTTTGTTTTTAGAATCACTGGCTGAAGACTACATAAACTAAGTGTTCTACCCAAATTCATTGAATTAAGTGCTACCGCCCCTAAATATAAGGAAAATAGGGCTGTTTTCTTATCTGGAGCAAATTGCAAGTAATTACTTTCATTGTCCTAACAGCCATAAAGATTTATTAGGTGTATGATCCAGTCTTTCCACTGTAAGTCCCTGGGCATCAGTGCACATAGTGGGCTTTTCGTTTAAGCTTTCATCACACCTTAGTGAGATCCCTTTGCTCAGTCTTGTTGTATTATTTAGTATTATAGCAGGTTTTAAAGTGGGGTCATAATATTTAGAGATTTGTTTGTCTTTTTCTCGTTCACTTGTAGAAACTGAGACCATTCTCATACCTTAAATGTGGTGGAGATTTTCCTCGGTCTCCGTGTTGTCACTTCAAGTGCCACGCCATTACAGAGTGAACGAGATACAAGCCTTTTTTGTGTGGCACAGGTAGGGCTAGTTTTACTTTATTTTCTGACGGCCATCACCTAAGCGTTATGTGGGCCTCAGCTCTCCACTCGGAGGCAATGCAGCCTTTGATGTCTTCTGGTGATATCTTGTGAAGCAGTACTTCCAGTTTCTGCTATCTGTTCGCCGTCAGTGGCTATTATTGCTGCACCTGATTGTGGTGCTTACTCACTGCTGACTTTCTGTCTCCGTGGGTACACATGGTAGAGTATACCAATCTGGGTGTCCTGGGGCCCTTTTCCAGACTACTGTCTCTCCAAAGGGACACAGGGTCGTAGAATTAGTTGTTCTTGGTTTGGTTTGGGGGAGTGCAACTACTCCATAAGCCTGTCGTTGGTCATCCCAGCGCATCTTTTGGTTTAGGCTTCCCCAGGCACAACAGCTCCCTTACTGCTAAGAACTGTGCACGTTTTGTTTGCACGTATTTTAATGAGAGGGTTAAGGCGAGGGTTTTGTAGGTCAGGGAGGCCATCTTGAATTGATGTTTGTCTCTATTTGAGGCACTCTGAATGTCTTGTATGTATTGCCCTGTTCATGGACAACACAGCTTGCAGCATAATATCTGTAATATACTTGTGGCAACCAGTTTTCTGGGTCACCAGCATGTGCAGGGAGGGCTTACTGGGCTCCAACTGCATCATTTGGACATGTTCACTTCTGGTGTTCTAGGGCTACAGGCTGAAGTACTCCTCTCTAACACTTGACACTCTCAAGGTAGCAAGGCCGTGTAATGCCAGGTAATGAGATGTGTCCAGTTGGTGCTTTACTTTATAAACTAAAAATACTTACATGCATACAAGACAAATATACTACACATAAAACTAATATACACATTGAAAACCAGAAGTCTATGAAACCTTCTAGGCCAGAGTTCCACTCCCCAAACAGTAGTATATCGCCTAGACTCTAAGCACTATACAAAAGTTAACATAATATATACACCTTGTTACACAATGTTACTCTTAAAAGCTGGAGCAATGGTACCAACACTTGCATTGCAGTGATTTGGCTTCAGAAGTCGATATGAAGTCAGTTGTTCCTGGTCCACCCACTGCCTCATCACCTAAGGCAACAGAAGTGCCCACCCTTCCTTGGAGGGAAAACCACTTTGTAGTGTCTGGGGTCTAGTTAGGAGTTCCTGGTGTCTTGGCACAGGTCCAGTAGCATCTTGGCTAGCTGTAGGAGCGTAATGACCGGCCAGGGTGCCAGCCCACCCTGATGCCCCCAGATGTCACAAAAAGGGATGGAGGGGGGGGTGTACCACAGAGCACACTTGTTGCAGTCTAGCATTTGCAATAGCACGGCATCCACAGGGCAGTGCTGCTTGCAACTAGTGCAGGGCAAACAAGAACAAAGTTGGAGACTATGCAAGTCTTTAGGCTGGGGCCAAGGGTTCAAATGGTAGACTCTCCGAAATACTATTGCGCAGCTACAGACTGGAAGCACCCACAGGCTTCCGCATCACAGGGGAGGGGCCAAGGGCAACTCAGTATCATCATTAATACCAGCATGGAGCTTCCCTTGTCTCCCTCCAATGTTGATTCTCAGAAAGTTCCTTAATCTTTAGCAGCTGCCTGAAGTCTCCTAATGCTTCTAGGCGCCAACCGCTTTCTCAAGCCTCACAGATAGTTTGGTCTTGGCTAGTATACCATCTGATGAGCTGGAGCCCGGCTCCTTTCGTCAGACCGACAAATTACTTTCACTGGTGATCCAGGTCCAGACCCAGGTGGAGACCCAATTCCCAGGTCTAGCAGGGGGAATAACTTGTCTTGCATCAAAAACAGTCACTGAAAACACAATCCCAGCATCACAGAAGCTCTGTGACACTTGCAATGACAAATTTCACAACAAAATAGCATCCATAAGCCAGATTTTTGACCCCCAACAATCCAGCACACCCAGCTTCCAATCAGCCACCACTACTGACCTCCAGCTCAGCCCTTGGAAACAGCTCAGCAAAGAAGACACAAAGCTCCATCTACTCCGGAGCACCCACCGATCCCTGCCCCGCCATCATTTCAACCTCGGAAGGGACAAGATCAGCTGCCAACTTTCCACCATCTTCAGTGCTTCTCTAACCATGGCCACCTTTCCCGACGCCTGGAAACACACTGAGGTCAGACCACCCCTCAAGAGACCCTCAGCAGACCCCAGTTCTGGAGAAAGCCGTAAACCTCCAACACAGCAAACACCTGGAGAGACACAACCTTCTAGAATCTACCCAGTCAGGTTTCAGAACCAGCCACAGCACCAAGACTGCTGTGATTGCTGATTCAGATGACAGATGTGCCTTCCTCAACGGAAGGAAATCTGCTGCCCTCATCCTCCTCAACTTATCCGCCACCTTTGACAGGATTTCCCACCACACAGTCATCCACCACCTGCTCCAGACAGGAATAACCAATGACGCACTCATATGGATGGCATGCTTCATCACTGGGCACACCTAGAAAGAGGGAATTCTGATGTACTTTGCTTTTCCATTGTGTGTGATGTTGGCAGGGGTAAAGGTAGTGATCAGACTCCACACTTTTTTTTACAATGACATCTCATGGACTATAAATCTAAACTCAAGAAATAGGCAGTTTAAATGTATAATCAACAAAAACAGAAGGTTGCTTATTGTTAGACACAATTGTATTAATAGAAAGGCAGCATACCAGAGTGGCAGGGACTGTTTACCCTTAGCAAGACTTACCACCAATTGTTTATTTATGGTAGCCTGTGAAAATCAGAGTTATCACTTCACAACTTTTTATAAATAAACTATCCGAGCATAGCGGGTTGGATCAATAATGACTACAGAGTTCTTTGAGAAATGTGTTCACTCTTTAACTATGGGTGTTTAGGGTCCCATATCACACTCCACTTCGCAAAGGCAGCAGGTGCGCCTAACTGAAATACCTTATCTCCTCCAGCAGACATGTTTTTGGGGCATGTCTACATCCCAGGCTGTCAGGTATATGAAATTCCTCCTCAAGCCCAAATATGTTCACCTGTTAATTGCTGTCAGTCCACATGAGGGCTTTGTCTGAACGACTGTGTGAGTTTTGGTGGCCACACAATGGCTGTGTATGTTTTGCTTTGTGGATTTTTTTCGGTTTGTAATCTGTCCTTCCTTAAAGGTGTTGTTTACTTTTTTTCTCAACATCCATCTCTAACCTAAGCTTTTTAAGAGTAACAAGACAGATGTGTTGGAGATGGGAATAGGCTGCCCAACCTCCAGGTCCTTCTATTCCCCACCATCCTGTAAAGTTTCTCAAAATCTGTGTAACAGAATGCTAATTGGAAATCGTGGTTGTATGTAACCTTTGTTTTGGATAAAGAATCCCTCAAAATAGTGAATTCCTTTAGCACCTCGTGAATTTAATCTCCCAGCAGATTGTTTTAGGTTAATTTTTTTTCCTTGACTGCCTTCTTTGAGTTTCTGTGCTATGTGTTTAACAGGAATAGAGAGATTCGTCTGTCAGTCATGGAGAATGCTCGTTGTTTGAATTTCCTTACCAAGCTTTCATAACTACGGCAAATCTGATGGTCCACCTAATGTGGTCAAATCGCCTAAAGGGTGCATCTTCCGTGGGCAACCACCACTTGGTGGTTGCAAGTGGGTCAGGTGTAAAGTGGACGTTGAAGGTATAGGTCTTCAAAACAACTACTTTCTGCCCTCTGCCAAACAGACATCAGAGGAAAGGTATGGGTGGTGCACAGGGTACTGCCACAGATCAGCTTATGTGAACATACAAGTAGCTGATGGATCTTGAAGTCTTTCTTCGGTGTATGAGAGGCAGCACACAGATAATTTTTTCAGCCCCGTGCACTCACTCTCCAAAAGACAGTTGGCCGATTGCCAATGTGCTGAAACTGCTTCTTTAGATCACTCTTTCTTACCTTTTGCTGACCCTAAAATCAGCATTGAGGGGTCCGTGTAAATAATGGGAGACTGGGAATGCAGTCCCAGCATAGTCTTTACCACCTTTCTTTAATTCTCTAGACAAGACCTCCTCTTCCTTTGTTGCTCTTACAATGTGATCACTCCTCTGTGCCTGTGCTAGGGCTTTTTGGCCTATGTTAGGAGGCATCCAGACCCCCAGATGTTTACATATTAAATTAATGCACAGTGAAAATAAAGCTCATTACATCAATGAAATTACAAATGCTGACTTAGTCAGTGAGTGGAGAAATCTAACCAGTAGGTGTTCTACTAACAGCGGAGCCCTATCTAAAAGGCTGTATGTTCTTAATAGCAGGCAGAACAATAGATGGAACTTGAATATTTAACCTAAATATCTTTGAAAAATAGTAGTTGTGAATAATTCAAATTAATAAATTGCGCAGCAAGCGGAAGGTCTTTTGTAGGTATGTTGACACTTTGTGCCACAAAATGTCTGAAATTCGAATACCTATGTTTTTTTTTTGGTCTCTCCCTCTGTAGACGCAACAAGACAGCGAGCTTTTGGCCTGGTGTCACAGGCCTACACTTCCATCTCTGCTGATGACTTTGCTACCTTTGTGGGGCTTCCAGTTGAGGACGCTGTGAAAGGTACTGTGATTGGCAGGAAATGTTTTGAAGGCTTAGTCTAGTTCTCCTGTGCCACTGAGAAATACTTCAAGTGTCGAATGTAAGCAATACGACATGAGATTTGTCAGACCCCTCCACTGGCACAAATACCATACACACCTAGAATATAATTTCCATGTACATGTCTTTTGAAAACGTTTCTATGGAAAAGGGATCATTTTCAAGCCAATGACAAGCGTGTATGCGTTTGAATTATCCCCTTTTTCGAGTCAAGTCTGCGAGTGCATGCGCTAGCGCGTGTGTCTCACTTTCAAGACTCTGCTGTGTTCAATACGGGGCTTGGAGCCCACCTGTCACTCACCATCTGTTGGTTTGCGTGGCACTCGTTACAGCCTCATAATTTGTTAATGCATGCTTGACATCACTTCCTTTTCTCTGTGTGGAGCAGGGCTCAAGCACTAATTGATGCAACTTAATTAGTGCCCATCCACTGCTACTGACGTGATTCAGGTACTATTTGTTGTTGTTAACTTCAAGTGTCTCGTCAACAGAAGGCTTGTGACTGGCAAAAATGTGCCTAGCAGGCACAAAATTGCTGAGTTTCTTTTTTTTAGGGCTAACTGTATTTTATTTTGCCAAGTCGTCCTTTCTCAGTCTCCTCATGTTTTCTTTTGTTTTAGCTCGTGGGCGCTGTTGTCAAAAGATGACAATTAACTTGTTCAAAATATGCCAGACCCATTGCATTGCAAATGCTTGTTTATGTTACTGGTTGTGTGTGATGCTTTTGACTGACAACAAAACCGTCCAGGTCAATGACTGTATTCTTCATTCAGTGTGAATCACCTCTCCGAGTAAATGTGAAGGCAGGAGTTGAGTATTTTGCTTCGTGTGTTTTTGTATGTTGGGTAGATATGATTCTCATTAGAGAGACACTCACTCTGATGTTGAGGTTGAAATGTTAACCGCGTACATTAGCCGATCCAAAGCTTCTTTAATGTAGTTTATTTTTAGCGGATGAGTTGTGTGTGAAAATATTTAAATATTTGTCTTTGAGATAATGGGAGGTTTATAACACAACTCATAAAGGTTTTGGAGTTCATGTGTGTATTTGTCTGTGATCCAGTCCCCCGAGCCCATCAAATCTGATAATGCAAAAGGTTGAGACATTCCCTGTCATTTCAGAATGCATCCAGTCCTAGAGATGAAAGTGGAAGACTCTGTCCCTCTCATACTTCTTGGCCACTCATCTATACATCTGATGAGAGCAGTAGTCCTTTGCCTGTCCACAAGCTAGGCATCCAAGTGTTGACTCTCTCAGTAGCCCTGTGTCAGTCCATGGAGCCCATAGTGTCCTCTGCTCAAAATGCTTTGTAACTCTGTTCCGGTCCACTTAGCCCTCACACCCCACAGTGGGAGGCTCTGTATCCCTGTGCCAGCCCATCATCCAGATTTCCTTGTGAAGTTTCACTTTCCCAAGGCCAGTCTTGCAGCCCCATGGACCTGTCTGAAGCTCTCTGGTAAACTGCATGAGCTGTCTACTTACTGAAGTAAAGATGATTGAGGCCTGACCCTCTTCTTTTCTTTTTTTAGAGAAGCAAGGCTATGTTTTCCTGTGCCAGTCTACTTAGACCTTCTGTCCTAGAGTTAGATGTCTTGATTTGTCTGTGTCCATTGGATAGCCCTCCTCCCAGAGATGACACTTATACCTACTGCGGAGAGTGGGGGCAGGGGCTCCATTTCTATGTGCTAATACTTAATCCTGTCATATCTCTGTATCCCTGTCCTAACTCTCTTTGGCTAACTGGTCTTGGAAGTACAGATGCTGCAACCATGTGTTAAGGTATGTTGATTTGTGTAATGCATTAATCACCAAAGAGGGCATCCAGGCACTCTGGGCAGGTGAGTGGTCCCCAAGGTGCTTTTATGAAGTGCCAGGTCTTCAGCTCTTGTCGAACTCAGGAAGTGAGGGGGAGGCTCAGATGTGTTGAGGGGGTTTGTTCCATGTTTTGGGTGCATGTAAAAAATATGAACGACTTTTGGTTTTGCAGATGCGGGGAGTGTGTGAGAGTGAGGCAGAACATAGGTGTCTGGTGGGTTGGTGAAAGGGTATACGGTTGTTCAGGTATTCTGGTCCTGTGTTGTGTAGGGTGTATGTGTATGTGTGTGTGAGAAGTTTGAATTGACTTCCCTTGTGAATGGGGAGTGCCTAGTGGTGTGCTTCCGTGTCCTAAAGATGGAACGTTCGATATCTGGGCCATTCCCCACAGACACTTGGTCCTGCAGGGGAAATGCTCCCTTAGCCATTCCAAATACTTTTCCCATCAGTTGAAGTAAAAGCTGCTTGCCAGTTTATGCATTCGCAGTCTCTCGATTTTTATCCATGAATGGCCGTTCTCTAGTTCAGCCTGGGTGAAAGCAGTCTAATAATTAACTAGTCATTGCCAAAACCATAGTTTTATTTGTCTTTAATACATTTTTTTAAATCTGTTATTGTGGTTGTAGGTGTGTTGGAGCAGGGCTGGCAGGCGGATTCAGCTACACGAATGGTGATGCCCAAGAAGCCAGGTAGGTGGCGCTGTAGCTCCTCGGTGCTTTCCAATGCCGCTCCCTGGGACCGCATCAGGTTTCCGAATGTCCAGCGCAGCAGAATGTGTTCCCATTCCATTAGCTACGCTGTGCAGCAAAGCTCCTTTTTAGGGCAGGGACTCTGAAAATGCGATGACTTTGAAGTGGGTGCAAGCCGTCTAATCCTCTGAAAGCAGAATGTAAAGTTGTGGGCTTTTTCTTTCTTTCTACCCGGTTTTCTACACTATAGTTTAGTTTCTTTGTGCTTGCCGCTTGTTTCTAGCATTTTCTGAGTGGTCACAACTGTGATCATTAGAGCCACCAAGCTTCCCTCTCGATCCTTCCCTCGCCCCACTAGTCTTGGAGTCAATGCCCTCAGACGACGTTACTTTACCGTAAGTCACATGAAGTTAACTGCAGTGGTCAGTGAGGACGGGGAAGAGTCTGGTTACTCTTACAGGGGAAGGGAGTGGATTCAAAGTGTATGTGTCTTAATTATTTAAAGTTGCAGATGTTAAACATATGAATTCAAATCTATTCTCCGTGATGCAGAGCTAAACCGGAACAAAACTTACCTTCTGTAATTAAGAATCGGCATTCAAGGTTATTGTAATCCACGTTGGGGCATAACTCTTTGGGTTGCTGCAAGAAAATAACGAAATCATGTGACTGAAGTAAATCCTAATTGTTTTTGCAATCTTGTGGCCAACACCACAGAGGTGTAGAATTTTAAAAACGTTGTTAAGTGTTGTGAAAATAAACTTTCACCAGCTTGTGTTTAAAACTTCTTATAGCAAGTTATAGCTTCCTATACGAAGTGTCACCTATGGTTAATCGCAAACAAAATGGCTGAAGAGGACAGGTGGTGGGTAATGGGTGTGTTTTGCTTCCTGTGGGCCCTGCGGTCCCTTTCATGCTTTTTTGTTGTTGGGTGGGCAGGTCCTGCTTTTACAAAGCAAGGAGGGCTGCTCCTTAGGATCAGCATCAACGAGACTTGTTTTAACCAATGATGCCTCGGATTAGTGTTGAGATTTAGCTGGTGCTGAGAGCTCAGCAACCACAAGACCCCTGGGGCTCCAGGGAAAGGGAGTGAGTGAAACCCATGAGTACTGCGATATGTAAAAGCACTTTCTAAAGTTTGGGTCTTAGCTAGCACACTTACATGACAGGGAAGAGCCTGAGAGCGCGGCCAGCTGCAGAGGAAACATGCTGAGGTGGTTCTGGTGCAGAATGGGGGCTGTGACGTGTTTGACATAAAAGGCATCAGGATAGGCTTGTCTTTCAAACCTATACGGTGATGAGGTAGGCTGAGATACAGCCAGGTAAAGTGCACCTTTCACAGCCTCCCCATCTCTGTCAAACATCAGAGCAAAAAGCAACTTTGTGTTTTTTATTTTATGGGTAATAATGATCACATATTGATGGTGCAGAAGTGCTGCTAAGCACATTCATTCTGGTAATGCCTTTGCAGCTGTGAAACTGAAAGCTCCATGTTTTCTCCTTCTTGGTCAGCTGCATGACCCCTCCCCCCCTCCCACCACACACACATACACACACACCCTATTCTTAAAACTGTCTTGCATTGTTGTGAACTCAAGCTGTTTGAACAGAAACTTCATAGTAGTGTTTTGCTCCATCACTAATATCTACAAGAAGGGGATATGGCTGAATGGCTTAAAACAAGCTTGTCAAGTATTTCCATTGCAGTTAGGGTCGTTCAGTCTTTGGCATGTAGCATTTTGGTGGCTTTTGCGTAATGGTTTACTGGTCTCAGTTCTTCTCTCCTTCTCGATTGAAAACATTTAAGGCTTTCATGAAATTGCACTTAGTAGTCGCATGAGGTGCCTTGTGTACAGCAGAAATTTCATTCGAAAGGAGAGCTCGGCTCACCTTTGTGCATTGTAAATTTCACAAAAGTGCTGTGCAATTTGTATTTAACCGTATGAATTGCAGGGTGCACATTGCCACCAAGTGCACGCAAAAGGTGGCAGCCAAGTGGCGTTTCTCTCACAGTGTGGCTCGCCGAGGTGTCCAAATGCTTGGTGGCTGCTTGCAAAAGCATTGGCTTCTTACTGCCTTCCTCAGGCTTCCGTTAGCCATTCACAAAGTGTAGTCCGTCGTCACCTGACAGCTTACACTGCGCATGTGGAGTCTGGGAAGCAAACTACTCCCAGGAACCGACTGCAGCACTCTCCTCTGTGGCATTCACACAGTGCCTGTCATTCAGTGGAGCACAGGTGGCAACGCAGGCACATTCCAAGTGCTGTGCTGGGGTTCTGCCTTCGCAAGCAGGCCTTCTTCCCAGCATTTGCTAGTTTTCGCAGCATATCTCAAGAAGAGGCCCATCCCAACAACATTAATGAGGTGGGTGGTTTGCGACATTTCTGAAGTCTCTTTGCACTGTGAAAAGCTTTGAGGCTCGTTGGGGCTTTACACAGCGTAAAGCCAATTATTGCGCCGCAGCCAGCATCCTTGTGAACGCGGTCCAATGGGAGCTGCAGATGGTTGTCTATGGAGCCAGGAGGTGTGCATTTTATTCCGGCTTTTCCGACTTGTGCAATCATGGGCTGTGCCTCTGTTTTATTATCTGGCCAAATTTCAGTGCTTTGAAACCATATAATCAAGTACTAAGCGTATCGTTAAAAAGTGGGCATATGCAAGTTTGTTAATCACGTGCTAGAAGTGGTTCGGAAAAAGGTGTGGTAGGGCCCTGGGGCACAACCAGCACCAATATGCCTGAAAGTACTGTAGATAAGGTGAGGAATACTTCTTTCAACTCTGCACCCAGTCAATTCATTTTTAAGGACACGTCATATTTTGACGATCAAATCTTCTGCTACTTGGTGTACAGTGTGACCACTATGTCCCAAAGGTGTGCCCATTATGTTTTTCTTTCTTCTTGATCTTATTTCCAGATTGTGTACAAAAATTAGTGTTTTACTGGTTTCTTTTCTAGGGAACTGTTTATGTAGTGAACATGTGTAATCCTCCACCCCATCAAAGTGAAGTACAGCCCCATGCTGGCCCCTAGCGAAGGCTGATCTGTGTAAATTAAGTGTATACATTCATCACGTAGATTGCACTGAAAAAAAGTGGTTCTGAAGTATTCCTGCATTAATGCCTCTCCCCTGTTTTTCCCTCTCTTTGCAGAGTCTGCCCCCGTGGCTTTGATTCCGAACGAACAGCAGCTGGCCAGACTCACTGACTACGTGGCCTTCCTTGAAAATTGATAATCTCTCCCGCTCAAACCCGCCTCCCCCAGCCCTTCGCGAGGTTCCAGGCCAAACCGGGGAAATCCTGAGCCTTGGCTGTCCTGCGCACTCCAGCCTGGGAGTCGGTACTCCTCCCCCATCTCGCCCTCCCCTCACCAGGAGAATGGAAAATCTGATGTCCGTCGAGCGGGAACCGGCCCGGCACCAGATGTTTGCAGAGAGGAAGCTGGGGTTGTCACAGTTTCTGCTCCCCACGGTCTCTGCGCACCGCGGCATCTGCTTTCCGTTGGACTTTAGAATTAGGCCGTGCGCTTCGGGCCTGCACCCCTCTGAAAACCCATCAAAATCTCAAGCCTGTCTTCTGTATGTTAGTTTTGGGCCCAAATTTCATTTCGCGTGAGAGACTGAGTCTGGCGTTCTGCCTGTCGTGTGGGGTGTGCGATGCGTCATAGTGGATTGCCTTTAGTAAATCCCACATAAAACCTATGGACCTTCATCCCCCGTCTCTGTAACGGTCTCCAATGCGGACAAAATTCTCAAGAGCACAAAGTGTGTCCTTCTCATGGATGGTTGGTGTGTTAGAGCGCGCGCGTGTGTGAGTATTTGCAGTGTCTTGGGGTAGCCGATAAGTGTGTTCTTTATCCATAAAGCGCAAAAGGCCGGTGACCCTTTGAGCTTTACTACAGTGGTGTAGTTCCTCCCCGCCTAATTCTTGAAACAGCTTCCATTTTGGTGGCCTGCAAACGAAAGCAAAGACACCTAGATTAGCGCAGTGAACCCCATTTTATTTGAGTAGAAGTTGTGTTGCTTTATTTTGATTCTAGAAATTTGAGACACCGGATCCAGGGATCCCTTGGTTGTTGAGTAACTGTGACACACCTGCCCTGATATCTTCCTCTCTGAAGCTACCGCCAAATTTCACTCCTTCCTCCTGGCAGAAATCCTGGAAAGTGACTAATATTTATTGACTTCTAAGCATTTAAGTCCCCAAACCAACGTTGCTCAATTGTAGATTGGATTAAAATATATTTTCTCCGAGCGCCGACTTTAAAGTGTATTTGTGGGTGTATGTGTACCTCCTTTGTTTTCTGTTTTGGTTAATTCTAATTTACTTCCAGGATCCACATTGTGTGGTTAAGAGCAAAGGTAATAAGCAGCATTGCACAAAGCAACTCGGAACAGTGCAAATTACAAAGTTTGTTCTGCAGACCTAAGAATCTTGAAAGAAAAAAAGCTATATACACGTTCTACAAATCCTGATTTATGTTCTCTTTTTTTTTTCCCTCTCCGTGTTGCACCACACAATATGAGGTTCTCAGGAAGTTGAGTGTTGCCCTGGGATGGCGTCCGACAGCCAGGGCTTAATTTGTGCATCTGTTTTCGGATGGTGTCCACTGATTTTTAGGGACCAGATCTCCGCAGACTGGACCAGAGAAATAGAGTCGCGGACAAAGGAGGAGGAAGAGGAAGAGAAATATAGGAAATCGGCAACAAAGAGAGGAAGAGAATAAAAAGTTACCAGTAAGAGTGACTTCAAAAAGACCGAGTGTACGGCTACAAAAGAAAGGAGCTTGAAGTGGAATCAAATTTAGACTGCATAGGCAGTTGGTAGCCTGGCATTCATCACCCTAACAGCAGGTTTGTAAAAAAAAAAAAAAAAGCTTTGGGCCTCTGCACTTATTTTTTATTTTTTTATTTCAACAAATTGAGATCGGCATTTGAATTTGTTGGCAGAATAACAAACAGGACCGCATCCGAGGAGTAAAACATTTTAGGCCCACATAGTCCTTGATATTTTTCCCTGGAATTCTTTCTCCAGATGTCAGGATGGGCATTGGATAGAGTTAGTTTTATTAGCGTTCAGTAACTCTCTGCAAGGAAAATTAAAAGTCACAATACATGCATACATCAGAAATAAGGATAACAATTTAGATTTAGAGACCAAGTTGGTAGTCATGTCTCTGCAAGTGAGAATGGCAAACGCACATAATAGGCACTAAATCGTGATGGGTCATAATTAGGCCACTATAGTCTTTACTATAGTCTGTGGGAACCATTGTTATTCTCATTCATATGCTAATCACAGTTGACTGAGGTTAATGTCGGAAAACAGGTGGGCTTTTTCCAAGCCTGAGGGGAATTGGGGGGGAGGTGGGGGGGGGGGGGGGGGGGGGTGGCGGCAGGGATTCTCGGACTGGTATCACTTTACAGTCTTCGAGAGGGACAGCAACATGACAGGTCATCTACTGGCCAGGTAAGGATACATATATTAAGAAAAACAGTATGAGGCTGTTTCAACACCTGTGCTTGACACAGGGGAAACTTGAATTTGCAAGTAGAAGTCATTAGAGGTTGTTGAATGGGTTCAAGGTTCTTCATTCACAAGATGTTGAAGCTTCCTGAGGAGCCACGATTTAGTCCTTGGGGGTGATCGTGAGCTTTAATGAACTTTTGTAAGGATCGAATTGAAGCTCTTTGTAATTTTCTCCTGAACCCTGCTCATCTGGGATGTTTCTTCTCCGAGGACTCCTAGAATATTGGCTTCTGTGTGTTTGGACGAGAGAAGGAGCAGTCTGAAGCACATTAGGAGCTGGGAAATGTATGCAAGTTGGATCATCTCCGAGCCTTAATCCAAGTGCTCGCCTGAACACAAACCATTGTTTGCTGTCGCCTCGTACCAAGTGGTCCATGTGTGTGTTCGTGGTGTGCACAGGATAGGGCAATGGTTTTCAAACTTGTTAATGCGCCCCCCGTGGAAAAAAATAAATCATTGCCCCCCCCCCCAGAATTTTTCATAACTATTCTAATACATTGGCAATGTTTAAATCAGTCTAGGCTTATTTAAACATTGCAGTTAATTTCTGTTCTGTTCCGTGTGAAGATCACGGGGTAGGGTGATCAGACGTCCTGGATTTCTTCAGACAGTCCTGGTTATTAGAGGGGTGTCCCAACGCTTCTCTTAATTGAAAATAAATGTCCTGTTTTTTTGGACAAAGGTCAGATCATTAAATAAATGTCCCGGCTTATGGGACAAATGTCAGATCATCTAGGGAAGCATAAGTTAAAGGAATGCTCTCTTTTAACAGACGCCTACAAAGTATGAAATAATTAAAGTAATTTATCTGTTACTCTCGGCCAACACAGTCCTAGCAGAGAGAGGGAGTGGGGAGCAGAGAGAGGTGGGTGGGGGGCAGGTTGGGGGGGTGCAGGGTGGGAGGTCAACCCATAGCTAATTTTATATATGTAGTCTTGTAAGTGTGTGTGTGTGTGTGTGTGTGTATGTGTGTGTATATATATATATATATATATATATATATATATATATGTTCGATGGCATGTGTAGCTGCAGATACACATGCTGTGCACATCCCGCCATCTGGTGTTGGGCTCGGAGTGTTACAAATTGTTTTTCTTCGAATAAGTCTTTTTCGAGTCACGAGACCGAGGGACTCCTCTCATTTCGACTCCATTGCGCATGGGCGTCGACTCCATCTTAGATTGTTTTTTTTCCGCCATCGGGTTCTGACGTGTTCCTTTTCGCACCGTGTTTCGCGTCGGAAAGTTAGTTAGAATCTCGGAAAAAACGTCGGTATTGTTTGCGTTCGGTATCGGGTTAGTTACAACAGATCGACACCGAATTTTGAAGAGCTCCGGTGGCCCTTCGGGGTTTTTTCGATCCCCCGTCGGGGCCTGGTCGGCCCGGCCACGTGCGACTTCAAGGCTGATGGAACGGACCCCATTCCGCTTCTGTACAAAATGCCATAACAAGTATCCGTATACGGATCAGCATCTGGTCTGTAACTTGTGCTTGTCCCCAGAGCACAAGGAAGATACTTGTGAGGCCTGTCGAGCGTTTCGGTCCAGAAAGACGTTAAGAGACCGAAGAGCCAGAAGATTGCAGATGGCGTTGACGCCGACAGGACAAGAGCTTTTCGAGGAAGAAGAGGAAGCTTTCTCTATCCAAGAGTCGTACTCGGAAGAGCTCGAGGCCGAAGAAATGCCGAAAACCGTGAGTAAGACGTCGAAACATAAGATTCACGAGAAGTCAACAAAAGCCCAGGGGACACCACCGCCAACAGGCCATGGCTTAACCCCAAAAATAGGTGACCGAGCCAAGGCACCGAAAAAGGGCACGCTGGTGTCGAAGTCATCCGACTCCGGAGCAATAAATATATCGTTTTTGGGGAGATCCACAGTCAGCAGAGGCATAACAAAGACTCCGCGGTCCCCGAGCAATCTCGGACCCGAGACATCGGCTCCGAGAAATTTCGGCACCGTGACGGCGGCACCGAACAAATTCGGCACTGAGAAACCTCCATGCCGAAAATTACAAAGGTTTCTTCAGAGCCTAAAAAGACGTCCGAAAAAGTTTCGGTTCCGAAACATCCAGCCTCGGAGCCGAAAACAGGTTCCTATACAGAGGAACACGGATTGTCCTCCCAAATGCAAAAACATAGATTTGGAGAGGAACTTCAAGCTGTAGAGCCAGACTATACTCAAAGGAGGCTCCACATTCATCAAGACACAGGGAGGATAACCACTCTTCCCCCAATTAAAATAAAAAGAAAACTTGCCTTTCAAAAAAAGGACAAGGAGCCACAGGCAAAGGTGGCAAAGAAAACAACTCCACCACCGTCTCCACCACCATCAGTGCACACATCACCAGTAGCAACTCCTCCACTGATGCACTCCCCGACTCATACTGCCATGAGTCAAGATGATCCCGATGCATGGGACCTTTACGATGCTCCAGTATCGGACAACAGCCCAGACTCATACCCTGCCAGGCCGTCCCCTCCTGAGGACAGTACATCTTACACACAGGTGATCGCAAGGGCAGCTGCTTTCCATAATGTCACCTTGCATTCCGAACCAATTGAGGATGACTTTTTGTTTAACACGCTATCCTCCACTCATAGCCAATACCAAAGACTACCTATGCTCCCAGGAATGCTAAAACATTCAAAACAAATCTTTCAGGATCCTGTTAAAGGCCAAGCCATAACTCCAAGGGTGGAGAAAAAGTACAAGCCACCGCCAACAGATCCTGTTTATATTACAACCCAGTTAACACCAGACTCAGTAGTTGTCGGGGCAGCTCGTAAGAGAGCGAACTCTCATACCTCGGGGGACGCACCACCTCCAGACAAAGAGAGTCGCAAATTTGATGCTGGTGGCAAAAGGGTTGCAGCACAAGTAGCAAACCAATGGCGCATTGCCAATTCACAAGCACTTTTGGCAAGATATGATAGAGCTCACTGGGATGAGATGCAACATTTGATAGAACACTTACCCAAGGAGTTCCAAAAAAGAGCACAACAAGTGGTGGAAGAAGGACAAAGTATCTCTAATAATCAGATACGGTCTTCAATGGATGCAGCAGATACGGCTGCAAGGACAGTAAATACTGCAATAACAATAAGAAGGCACGCATGGCTGCGCACGTCAGGTTTCAAACCGGAAATTCAACAAGCCGTGCTAAATATGCCATTTAATGAACAGCAGTTGTTTGGGCCGGAAGTCGACACTGCTATTGATAAACTCAAAAAAGACACTGATACAGCAAAAGCCATGGGCGCACTCTACTCCCCGCAGAGCAGAGGCACATTTCGCAAAACACCTTTTAGGGGAGGGTTTCGAGGACAACCTACAGAAACCACAACATCACAAACAAGGCCCACTTACCAAAGCCAATATCAGCGGGGAAGTTTTTCGGGGGCAATATAGAGGGGGACAATTCCAAAAAAATAGAGGAAAATTCCAAAGCCCCAAAAGTCCTCAAAATAAGCAGTGACTTACAAGTCACACATCCCCATCACATAACACCTGTGGGGGGAAGGCTAAGCCAATTTTACAAACATTGGGAGGAGATAACAACAGATACTTGGGTACTAGCAATTATCCAGCATGGTTATCGCATAGAATTTCACGAATTCCCTCCAACAGTCCCACCGAAAACACACAGTATGTCAAAACAACATATAAATCTTCTAGGATTAGAAGTTCAAGCATTGCTCCAAAAAGAGGCAATAGAATTAGTACCAAAACAGGAACTAAACACAGGAGTTTACTCACTGTACTTTCTGATACCCAAGAAAGACAAAACTCTAAGACCTATACTAGATCTCAGAATATTAAATACATACATCAAATCAGACCACTTTCACATGGTTACATTACAAGAAGTAATCCCACTGCTCAAACAACAAGACTACATGACAACACTGGATCTAAAGGATGCATATTTCCATATACCAATACATCCTTCACACAGAAAGTATCTAAGGTTTGTATTCCAAGGGATACGATACATTACCAATTCAAAGTGTTGCCATTCGGAATAACGACTGCGCCAAGAGTTTTTACAAAATGTCTAGCAGTAGTAGCTGCACATATCAGAAGGCAGCAAATACATGTGTTCCCGTACCTAGACGATTGGTTAATCAAAACCAACACGCAAATACAGTGTTCACAACACACAAATTACATCATAGAAACCCTACACAAACTAGGTTTCTCAATCAATTACTCAAAGTCACACCTTCTGCCGTGTCAAACACAGCAATACCTAGGAGCAACAATCAACACAGTAAAAGGAATTGCCACTCCAAGTCCACAAAGAGTCCAAACATTCCACAATGTAATACAAGCCATGTATCCAAACCAAAAGATACAGGTCAAATTAGTAATGAAACTCCTAGGCATGATGTCCTCATGCATAGCCATTGTCCCAAACGCAAGGTTGCACATGCAATCTCTCTCGGGATCACCAACAGATCCACGAATGGGAAATTCACCCCCAAATACTAAACACTTACTTCAGAATGTGGGGAACGCCACAAATAGATCTATTTGCAACAAAAGAAAACTCAAAATGCCAAAACTTCGCATCCAGGTACCCACAACATCAGTCTCAGGGCAATGCACTATGGATGAACTGGTCAGGGATATTTGCGTACGCTTTTCCCCCTCTCCCATTTCTTCCATATCTAGTAAACAAGTTGAGTCAAAACAAACTTGAACTCATACTAATAGCACCAACATGGGCAAGGCAACCTTGGTACACAACACTACTAGACCTATCAGTAGTACCTCATGTCAAACTGCCAAACAGACCAGATCTGTTAACACAACACAAACAACAGATCAGACATCCAAATCCAGCATCGCTGAATCTAGCAATTTGGCTCCTGAAATCCTAGAATTCGGGCACTTAGACCTCACACAGGAATGTATGGAGGTCATAAAACAAGCTAGAAAACCTACCACTAGACACTGCTATGCAAATAAGTGGAAAAGATTTGTTTATTTCTGCCATAATAATCAAATTCAACCTTTACACGCATCTGCAAAAGAAATAGTAGGATACTTACTACATTTGAAAATCTAAACTAGCTTTCTCTTTCATTAAAATACATCTTACGGCAATCTCAGTTTACCTGCAAATTACGCACTCAACTTCATTGTTTAGGATACCAGTCATAAAAGCGTTTATGGAAGGCCTAAAGAGAATTATACCACCAAGAACACCACCAGTTCCTTCATGGAACCTCAACATTGTCTTAACACGACTCATGGGTCCACCTTTTGAGCCCATGCACTCTTGTGAAATGCAATACTTAACGTGGAAAGTACCTTTTTTAAGTGCCATCACATCTCTAAGAAGAGTGAGTGAAATTCAAGCATTTACCATTCAAGAACCATTTATTCAAATACACAAGAATAAAGTTGTTCTACGGACCAATCCTAAATGTTTACCAAAAGTAATCTCACCGTTCCACTTGAATCAAACGGTAGAGTTACCAGTGTTCTTCCCACAGCCAGATTCTGTAGCTGAAAGAGCACTACATACATTAGACATCAAAAGAGCACTAATGTACTACATTGACAGAACAAAACTAATTCGAAAGACAAAACAACTATTTATCGCCTTTCAAAAACATCATACAGGAAATCCAATTTCAAAACAAGGCATTGCTAGATGGATAGTTAAGTGCATTCAAACCTGCTATCTTAAAGCTAAAAGAGAACTGCCTATTACACCAAAGGCACACTCAACCAGAAAGAAGGGTGCTACCATGGCCTTTCTAGGAAATATTCCAATGAACGAAATATGTAAGGCAGCAACATGGTCTACGCCTCATACATTTACCAAGCACTACTGTGTAGATGTGTTAACTGCACAACAAGCAACAGTAGGTCAAGCTGTACTAAGAACATTATTTCAAACTACTTCAACTCCTACAGGCTGAACCACCGTTTTTGGGGAGATAACTGCTTACTAGTCTATGCACAGCATGTGTATCTGCAGCTACACATGCCATCGAACGGAAAATGTCACTTACCCAGTGTACATCTGTTCGTGGCATTAGTCGCTGCAGATTCACATGCGCCCACCCGCCTCCCCGGGAGCCTGTAGCCGTTTAGAAGTAGATCTTAAACATTTGTACATTTGTAAATATATTACTTGAAACTTCATTATGTACATACGCATTCACTCCATTGCATGGGCACTATTACTAGCATACACAACTCCTACCTCACCCTCTGCGGGGAAAACAATCTAAGATGGAGGTGATGTCCATGCGCAATGGAGTTGAAATGGGAGGAGTCCCTCGGTCTCGTCACTCGAAAAAGACTTCTTCGAAGAAAAACAACTTGTAACACTCCGAGCCCAACACCAGATGGCGGGATGTGCACAGCATGTGAATCTGCAGCGACTAATGCCACGAACAGATGTACACTGGGTAAGTGACATTTTCCATATTTATTAACACACAATTACAAAGCTACACAAAAAAACAGGACAGGCCAGATATAAAAGTGAGAGAGAGTCTTTAGTCCTTCTTTTATGTCTGACCTGTCCCGGTTTTTGCTCCTCAAAATCTGGTCACTCTAGCACATAGGGACCAGGGTATGTAGTCATAGAGCATACTTGTCTAATGCAATTGGATGCCTTCAAATTATTGTTACTAGAAGTGGGACCTTACCATATACCTGCAAGTATACTTCTAAAATGGGGGATTAGGGTCCATGTCCTCCGGTTCAAGTTCCCACACCTGCTGAACGAATTGGCATTTTATACAGGAAGATTTTTATTTGGACCCTCTATTATGTAGGCATACAGCAGTTAACCCAAAGCTGAGGGCTGAGAGAAGGCAGGAGGATCCCTTTGCTTTACTTTTACCAAAAATGCTTCCTCTGGCTTGTGGCACGGTCCCCCCATGATGTCCACTTTGCCCTTGCACAGGTCTACAGTTTGGCTAGATAAGTGTCTGGTGCTGCTACAATTTAGAGAACCTTAGGAGTGAGCATAATGACGTAAACCGATTCCCAACGACTCAGTCAGTCTGCCGACTGCCGACTCTGCCTCCTTCTTCGATAGGGCCTATTCACTCCAGGTTGGATTCTGACCCTTATTCTTATGGTTTCGAATTTGGGGAAGGATTGGAGGGTTCCCTGGACCCTTATGGATACCAGGATGACCCTGACTTGGACTGGGCACAGGCCATTGGTCTGGATACCTCTCCAGAAGCTGGCAGCTATCTATCTCCTCCTACAGTGGCTACGGTGGAGGGAGCAACTTATTCCATGTTGGTCAGTAGGGCAGTTGAGGTCCTCGGCTTTGAGCTGCCTACTGTTCAGGTCAGTTCTAATCTCATGACCGAGGTGCTTCAACCAGGGCCTTCCACATCTGAGCTCTTCCATTCAAGGATGCCTTCACCAATGTCCTTTTGGGTACTTGGTCCAGACCTATCACAGGGGCTTCTGTGAATAGGACTGTTGGATGCCGCCATCGGCCTGCCCCGAATGACCCTAATTTCCTGTCCCAACACCCCACTCCTGAGAGCCTTGTCATCCAGACATCCTCATCCTCGGGGGCATTCCCTTCCACACCTCCGGATTGGGAATCAAAAAGGCCGGAACAATCTGGGAAGAAGATGTTTTCTTTCTCTAGTCTCACAATGCGGTCAGTGAACATCGCATGCCTTTTGGGCCGTTCTTCTCACTCTCTGTCCATGTGGGACTGCAACAAACGGCAGAGTAGGGTCCTGAACCCTATGTCAGGAGGCGCTACATCTCTGGACATGGCTGACACATCAGGACATCGCACTGGTGGTTTAATATCTGGCAGGCTCTCTGAATGCCAGAGCAGACAAACTCAGCTTTTGATGCATAGTCGATCTCGAATGGTGTCTCCATCCGGAGGTGGTGGAAGTTCTCTTTCAGCAGTGGGGAGCCTTGGTTAGATCTGTTCACCTCTGCAGAGTACGCGCAATGTCAGCTGTTTTGCGCATTGGAGTTTCCAAGGCGGCACTTGCTCAGAGACGCTTTTCGTCTTGAGTGGAACTCTGGCCTCCTTTACACCTTTCCGCCTATATCACCTCTGTCCAGAGTTCTCAAGAAGATCAGGAACGACTGAGCCAAGTAATCTTGGTGGCTCCGTACTGGGCACGGAGAATATCCAGAGCTGTTGAGCTTGGCCACGATCCTCCACTCAGACTGTCCCTTCGGAAGGATCTTCTGTCGCAGCAGCAGGGGACTGTTCTCCACCGAGCCTGTCCAATCTCCGCCTTCATGCATGAAGATTGAGCGGCGGCAGTTGACTGCTTTTGACCTTCCACCCGAAGCCTGTGATGTTATCTTGGCAGCCAGTCGTCCCTCCACCAAAACGGTATATGCTTGTCGTTGGCATAAATTTGTGGCATGGTGTACCAACAAATCTTTTGAACCCCTCTCTGCTCCTCTTTCTGAGGTTCTGCTGTTCATTCTTTATTTGGTCTAGCAGGGCTCTGCTTTGGGCACCCTTAAGGGCTATTCATTAGCTATCTCAGCATTTCTTAGGATGCCTGATCAGCCTTAACTTTTTAAGTCTCTTGTTGTTAGTAGGTTCCTTAAGGGCTTCACCCATTTGTTTCTTCCCACCCCGTTTGTCATGCCTCGGTGGACCTCAATCTTGTCCTTACTTAATGTGTGCTCCCTTTGAGCCGATGCACAATTGTCCTTTACAGCGCCTTACTTTCAAAACAGTTTTTCTTGTTGCCATCACTTCTGCTCGCAGAGTGAGTGAGCTTCAGGTTCTATCTTCAAAGCCCCCATTTTTTACATTGCTCCCTGACAAAGTGGTGTTACGCACTAACGCTTCCTTCCTTCCCAAAGTCGTTGCACCTTTTCGTGTAGGCCAGTCAATCACCTTGCCTACTTTTTACGCACCTCCACATCCTTCTCATGAGGAGGAGAGCCTCCACCGCCTGGATCCAAGAGCTTTGTGTCAAGCTGTGCTGCGCTTTAGCGAAGAAGCAACCCCCTGAGGGCTTGCGCGCTCATTCCACCAGAGCAACTGCTGCTTCCACTGCGTTAGCAGGCGGAGTTCCTGTCCTGGATATCTGCCAGGCAGCTACATGGGCCTCCTTGCACATGTTTACTAAACATTTCTGCCTGGACTTTGGTCGTTCGGTCCTTCGGTCCTGCTGGACTTTCTAGTATGATCTTGGTTCGCAGCCCATCTCCGAGGATGGTATTGCTTGGGTATCTATTTTAAGGTAAGGAATCTGCAACTAGAAGTCTCAATCAGATGTACAAGTTACTTACCTTCAGTAACAATATATCTTGTAGAGACTTAGTCTAGTTGCAGATTCCTTACCGACCCACCCATCCTCCCCGCTTGCGAACTGATTTCTAGGGACAGGGCTTTCCCCTTCAGTGCCTTATCTCTGATGCACCAATTTCAGTGTTCTTCGCCCGCAGCTCTGCACTTTGGCGTGTACATTTGTGAAAAAAAACTGAAATCACTGCGCTGAGGCTGCGTCTTTGAACTACTCCCGACGTCGTCATGGCGACTGCGATGCCCGCAGAGTCGACCAACGCCACCTACCGATGCGCAAGTGTATTGCTCGAAGAATCAAAATCTCTGGATCCTGTCTGACTCCTGGGGGAAAATTCTTAGGTAAGGAATCCGCAACTAGAATATATCTCTACCAGATATATCGTTACCGAAGGTAAGTAACTTGTACTACAGTTCGTTTGGTTAAAGTTATTGTTTTGTCAGACATTATGGACGTTGTAAGGCTCATCTGCTTTTTCAAGGGTGCAGCTGCATTTGTTTCCTAGTCACTTGGGTGCTGGGTGTTGAATCTGAGACAGCAAGTTTGACCTTGATATGCTTCTTGGCTCTTCTGGATAGGGTTGTCGAGCAGTCAAGAACTAGCTTGTGCAAGGTGGGGGTAAAGGCCGAGACCAGTTGCAGTACAACTACTGATTGGCATGCACAGAATAAACATCAATTTTCTTTGAGAGTTAATACTTCAAAATAAATTACTCCAATATCTTACTATAAGACGCGCTTAAATGGATAAAAACAA